>NC_041396.2:266224530-267424530 GCF_900747795.2 Erpetoichthys calabaricus | reverse complement strand
TGTTCATCTGGTTTGCTCTCTCCACGTCTCCCTCGATGGTGGCAACCCGCTTCGAACTGCAGCCAGTGATGATCCTCATCCCATCCCACACTTCCTTCATGCTGTTATTCTGCAACTTCTGCTCCAGCTTTCTCCTGTACTGCTCCTTCGCCACCCTGAGCTGGACTCGGACTTCCTTCTGCACGCGCTTGACCTCATGCTGATTACCGCCTTTAAAAGTCCTTTTCTACTGGTTCAAAAGGCCCTTGATGTCACTTGTAATCCATGGCTTATTGTTAACATAGCAGCGCACTGTTCTTACTGGAACTACAATGTCCATACAGAAGTTGATGTAGTCAGTAGACACGAAGGGGACAACATTCCTCTCCCAGAAGTCCAGCAACGGGTCTCCTCAGTTCCCAGATGTTTACAGACTGTTGTTAAAAGAAGAGGGGATGCTACATGGTGGTAAACATGGCCCTGTCCCAACCTTTTTGAGACATGTCGCTGCCATCAAGATGACCTTATCATTTTCTTAAAATGGCACATTTTTCATTTTAAACATTTGATATGTTTTCTATGTTCTATTGTAATTAAAATATGGGTTTATCAGATTTGCAAATCATTGCATTCTGTTTTTATTTACATTTTACATAGCATTACAACACATGTACAATGTGAACTCTCCATTTTAGCACTGTCATTAGCAAAAAGGGGACAAATGTTAGTTATGTAAGTTAATGTTAACAACAGAGAAGTCAGCACACATTAAATAATCCTCATATGGCACCTCCACAATTTTCATGCCAAAAGCACAACTGCCGAGACTAACCATTACTTTAACCTCTTCATATTTTTAAATATTTCTGTAATAATGCTAGTTCTAGAACCATCTGCTCCATGCCCATGAATCTCTGCTTTTTAAGTTTAATATCAAGCATCTCTTAACATACTTTAACAAATGCTTTTTGAAAGCCAAATAATAAAATCGTGTGCTGTCTTCATTTCCCCCAGTATAACAGCCATTTCCTGAGTTTAACCAAGTGTTTTGGTTCTTCCCAAATCTTTTTCCTCTTAGAGTGCAACTTGGTTTTTTTTTTCATATCATCTGTCACCACCTCCAGTCATGTCTTTTTCTGCTTCCCTCTTTATCTTGATTCACCTCTTCATCAAATCCTGTGCCTTTCACTCCACATGCCCCAACTACCTTAGTCTTTTTTGTAACACAACACTTACTGTATATCTCTTCCACATCAAGTTGTTCTTTTAACTCACCATTCATCCTCTTCTCACCGTGTGACACTGTGTCATTTCCATTCTTTCTACCTTTGCTCCTCTGACTTCCATGAGCATACTTCTCCTCACACAGCTTTCATGACCTTTCCATTCAATAGCAGAGAGGCTTCTATTAAAGTCAGTATGGGGGATGCACCTCTTTCCCTCTCTGTCACTGCTGTGTCTGCACCTCTGCTATAATAATAAAACTCCAGCATGTTAGTGAATCACAATATCCTCTGGTTAAGCCCATATTGACCCTCTGCCAATGCATCACTGCTGGGTAGCTGGTATTCTAATTAGTCTTTTGTAATTGTTTCCATTACTTTGCCTGCGATGCACATTAAGCATAACCAGATTAAGCTAACAAGCCCATAAATACCACGGTGAGCCCAGTCACCTCTTTTTATTTAATAGCATTTGGTAACATCCATTTTGCATTTCATTTCATTTAATTTCTAAAAAAATTAACATTTAAAACCACTATCGGCTTTAAGCAGGACATATCAGGAATAGACATCAAAATAATATTATTTGTTGGTAGCATGTTTGATGTTATTATCAAAACATAACCCTTCCTGTTTTCTAGTCTTCCTCACAGGTGTCACAGTGGTAGTGCTGCTGCTTGCAGTAAGGAGACTGTGGAAGATTGTGGGTTCGCTTCCCGGTTCCTCCCTGTGTGGATAGAGCTTTGAGTACTGAGAAAAGCGCTATATAAATGTAATGAATTATTTAATGTTTCTCTGGGCCACATAATCACAAGAAGCAGTCTCCTTGCCCTCCTGAAATATTCTCTTTTTTAGGCTGGGAAGTGTCCTTCGCTATGCACAGTACTTCTAGACCCTTTCTGAAAAATAGCAGAACATCCTCACCTGCCTCCGGGAATCTTTTTAGTGGCTTTGAACTGCCTTATATATGCTGTATATTATTTCCTTGGATTGCACACAAGAGTGGTTGGTCCTGCTGCCTCAAATCTCTAGCATACTGTGTTTAAATCCTGGTCTGGACACTATCTTTTTTGCATGGTTTCCCTGTGTCTGTATGCTTTTTATACAAATACTGCTGTTTTACTCACAAATCTGTATGTTTTAGGTTAATTGGTAAGTCTAAATTGACTCAACATAAATCGGTTATGGGTATGTATGAGAGTGCCCAATGATTGACTAGGGTCTCATCCACTGTTGGCTCCTGCTTTGTGCCCAATGCTATGAAGAACAAAAAGCACAAATAATCAGAAACCAACAACCCTGCAGTCTCTCTGGACCTGCTCTTGAACCAGTGTCTATCTAGTTGGGGCAGCTCACTGACCTTCTTATCACACCTCCCATGTAAATGCACTCCCTTTCTCCCTTTTCATCATTCTTCATCTGTCAATCCCTGTCACGTCCTTCCATTTGTGCCTTCTCCATTTTTTCTCTCCTCCCAACTCCAGTCTGAAATTGTGATTTTGCACTATAACTACTTTAAACTCCATCCAAGGATCACTTCTAGCCAAGCACCCAGAATCACTACCAAGGATGGAGACAAATGTTATCCAGGTAACACTAGGCTAGAATCTTGATGATAACACTGGAAAGTGGCAATGTGTTGCACATGCAAGTTAGACTTTAACTGTGCTATGTATATTGTAAAAGAAAAAGAAGACAACGATAAAGAGGTGGGGTGCCAAGACGGCCACCCCGCATAATTGCAGCAAAAGTAAAAAAAAAAAAAAATGTAATTATTACGGAGTCGTCTCTGCAAACTCAAATTCAAAACAGATGGTGGAGTTTTCAACTTTCAGTCCCCCTGGCAGGAATAGGTGGGTCAAGGCGGTCGGACACCAGAAGTGACGTCGGAGGTGTTCTAGTCATTAATCATCCGGTCTGCAGAGTGTGAAAGAGTGGCAAGTGTTAAGACACAGCACCAACCCCTGGTATGGTGGTGGAATTGCAGTCACTAGAGCCCTTCAGCTGTCCCCTATGTGCATGCTCATGACAGGACCACCAGCCCAGAAACGTTGGCAGTCTGAACCGTCAGGTCATGAGCCCGAGAAAGAGCACTGGTATGGGGAGAACCGCGACGATGGAGGACTTTGAATCGATAGGACTGAAGGTCCAAAAACCATCTGGTGACCCGAACAGTTGACTCCTTGTGAAGTTCTATCCACTGAAGGGGTGCATGGTCAGTCACCAGAGTGAACTCATGGCCCAGGAGGTAGTACCTCAGCTGGTTAATAGCCCACTTTATTGCCAAGGCTTCTCTTTCCACTGCAACATACCTGGTTTCCGGGTCTAGTTGTTTCCAGCTCAGGAACATGACGAGGTGTTCAACACCATCAATGCTTTGCTGAACATGGCACTGAGACCTGTGTCTGAAGCATCAGTCTCTAAAATAAAAAGCAGAGAAAAGTCAGGAGTCATCAATAATCAATACAGTTGCTAGTGTAAGGGCCTGTTTTAAGTCCTGGAATGCGACATCCACTTTAGCATTCAATACCACCATATTAGGGGCCCGCTTCTTTGTAAGGTCTGTCAATTGCACTGTCCTCTCAGAGAAATGGGCAACAAACCGGCAGTAGTACACTGCTAAATACAGGAAGGCTTGGACCTGCCACTTGGTTTTCATATGGGGCAATTTTATGGTGGCATCAACTTTGGCACGTTGTATTTGTACCATACCCCTGCCCACCAAGTACCCTAAATATTTGGCCTCAATTTGCCCAAAGAAATATTTATTGGGGTTGATCTGAAGATTGGCTTCACTTAGTGCCAGGAGAACACTGTGCACATGCTGTACGTGTTCTTTCCAGGTACCAGAGTAGATCATCCAGGTAGGTAGTACTATAGGAATTGTGGGGACATAGTGCTCTATCCACCAGATGCAAATGGCCACAAGGGGTGCTCAACTGTGGTAGAAATTAAATTTGAAAATATATATTAAAGACAGAAATCTTGTCCTAAACTAGGACCTCTTAATGTATTTAAATAGTTAATCAAACCAAAGAAACAGTCAGGAGGACATTTGTCAATTGCATCTTTAATTATCTGTTCATGAAGAGGAAGCATTCATCACAGCAGTCTGTTACAGAATGGTCAGAAAATAAGGGCAGATGTCTGTTTTATAAACAACTGAATTTACATAACAGTGCTAATTAATGCATACATTTACACTGATTGGTTCATTAGCTTACACCCAAATAACTTATCCAAATAAAATCCTATTCTACTACACTCTTGCTCTTCTTATCTCTTTTAGTTTCAGCTACCGTGTTTCTCTGAAAATAAGCCCTAGCATGATTTTCAGGCTGCTCTGTAATATAAGCCCTACCCCAAAAATAAGCCCTAGTCAAGATCATCAGCTGAAAAGTAAGGCACTTAAGGCCAGGTTTATACTTCCAAACATCCATTAAATTCCGAGGACACCTTGCCACAATATCTCTGAAAAGGATGTTTAATAATTACGTCCCATCAATTTGGGGATGCGCCCATTCCAGCAAGCGTCGGTGCAAGACAGAAACAAAATCCCTGGACGGGGCATCAGCTCATCACAAGGTGAACACAAGCACACACATACACTAGTGTCACTTTAGTGTCACCAAATCCCCACACCTTCATGTCTTTGGATCGAAAACTGAGCACACTGTGGAAATCCACCAGGAAAACATACAAACTCCAGGCAGGGATCACAAGGGACATGTTTCCCTGCGACACAGCAGCACTACCACTCTGCCACCGTGCCACCTCATATGTGTAACTATTAGCAGTATTCATTATTTAAACTAAGCTAACGATTTATCGTTAAAATGTAAAATGTAACATACATATTTTTAATGTATTTCATCATGAAAGTGATATCAAATATAAATCTAAGAATTCTAAATGTGCAGAGAGCTGGAATATTATAAATTTAATGTGTTCTGTGTGGTGATGTTGCTTGCTGCTGCTGTCAGGTCAGGAGGAAGCCCCAGAAGCGCGTAGTGATTTAACAACTGGGTCGGTTTTAACTCTTTCAGGGCTGATGTCGACTTTTGTCAAAAGGAGGAGTTGACGATGGCAATCAACTGTAAACGGTGACAAAACCAACCGTTATGTTTTAGTTGGACTCTCGTTGCTAGAAGGAAAATTAGCTTCATTGGTTTTCCGGTGCTCGTGTGAGTAGTAAGGCGCAAACAATGACAGAAATGGCACTGACATAATGATGAGAGATCAAAGCGAATGGGTAAAGCAAAATACTCTGTGGACGAAGTTTTGCCTATTATCTCTGAACTGGACTATGACTTGTTGGACTCAGGTTTTGATACAAGTGATCGAAAACAAAGGTGAGGTTCCAGCTTCAGCTGACTGGTCCCCAACTAATCGTGGTGCTGACAATGTTCGCCAGCAGGACTGCCACTTAACAATGATAAGAGGTAGAAACCAGATTGCAATGCACTGCGACTGTGACTGCTGGTGCTGCCTCAGCCATGTGAAGACAGCCTGGCAGCAAGCCTGCTGCACATTCTTGGCAAACTGGCAGCCGCAGCATGCAGCAACAGACGTTTTATGTTGATTTCTGTGTGAAACCATTGCTTTTCAGAAACTATGTTTTTTGGAAAAAAAAATATTCAGCCCTGAAAGAGTTAAGATGATGTTTAAGACAGTCTACTTTAATTGTAAAGTAAACTACAAGTTTAAAGAGGACATTTCGAGTTTAAAGCTGAAATTTCCACTTTAATCACAAAATAGACATTTTCATTATGTCATTTTTTTTTCTCTGTGGCTCAAATACGCCGCCATACATTCTGATGGTTTTGTAAAGGTGCAAAAAAAAAAAAAAGACAGCACAAAAGATGGTATGTGAGACTTTTAAAATGTATCGTGTCATTACTTTGGGGAATATGCAACGCTTCAATATCAAAGCACCATGAATGCATTTGTATGTCGGCATTTTGCTTCACCACATTGAACCATTTATTAAAGATCGAAGCACGCACATCGATCCTGGAGGATCCTAAAAGCGACTGGAATAACAAGAAATTCAGGGCTTGAATGTGGAGTTATCACGATATTCCAGAAGAAGATGACATGATTGTATTTGGATAAATGTGTATTGTTGTACATGAATAAATATAAGATCCCTTGAAAATAAGCCCTAGTGCAAAAATTAATATAAGACCCTGTCTTATTTTCGGAGAAACACGGTATTACCCTTGAAATCTCTGTATATGCGTCAACTGTCCAGCCTTGTTGTTTACATGTCATCTGCTGATCTCTTTTTGTGTACTACATCAATTATTCTCCTAGTACATCCTTGTCTTTTATTTACTTGAACACTTCATAGTTCTCTTCATGACATTTCTAAAACAAATGCTTATATATTTAAATGTGCGCTGCAATCCAAAATACTTAAGTTATTGTTACCTCCAAATTATTCTCTCACAAAACATGGTCTTCTTCTTTGCGGATTCCATTAAAGGCATTTGCCAGTACCCTTTCATCATGACAACAGTTGTCAGATATTGAGCTTTGTTGAGTAGCTTGAGGAGTTCATCCACTCACAACATTAGATTAGCATCGAATGATTAAATCAGCAAAAGTCATTTCAAAAGTGCCAGCAGCTGTATGGCTTTGGGACCAGGATGATGGAGCTAGACCAGGGTCTAACATTTACCTCATTGACACCAAGATCTAGCATTCTTCTGATATGAACTTCTACTTTAGCTCGTTTTACCTCTGGGAGGTGGTGAGGGCATTCTCGGATGACAACCCCTGGTTCGGTGATGATGTCATGCACAATCAGAGAGGTTCATCCAGGTTGTTCATTCAACACTTCCGGGACAGACAAGAAGGCTGCTTCAAGCTCTTGTCATTGTTTAGGTGTCAAATCTGTGCTGAAATTAAGGGTCATTTTCTGGGCAAATTAGGAACGAGTCTGTCCAGAGGAGGGACTGGAATCCCTGTCCTTCCACAGTTTCAGCAAATTCACATGGTAGACTCATTTCAGTGGTTCACAATCTGGTTGTTTTACTAAATAATCAACAAGTCATCTCCTTTCCTTAATTCCATAAGGGCCTTGCCAATGTACCAACAATTTGGGATGCAAATTGGGAATGAGAACCATGACTCAATCTCTGGGATATAACTCACAAAGTGTTGAGCCATGATTGTAATAGCAAGCTTGTGCTGTTTGTACTTGCTCCATGTTTTTTTTTTAAATATACTGCGTAACTGAGCGATATATTTTAGAATATTGGTGGATGGGAGTGCCTCTTCCTCCCAAACCTCTTTTAGAATATCCAGTAATCTCCAGGGTTGTCATCCATACAATAACTCAAACAGGGAGAAACCCAAGGAGGCCTGTAGCACCTCCTGGTTTGCTAGCTGATCCCAGTCCCATTCTTGGTGACCACCTTGCACAGCATCTGTTTGAGCGTTTGATTGAAGCGCTCTACTAAACCATCAGTTTGAGGGTGATATACTGAGGTTTTTAACTGCTTAATTCGGAGTAACTTGGTAACCTCCCTGAACGTCTCTGAGGTGAAAGGCATCCCTTGATCCATTAGGACTTCTTTAGGGATGCCGGAATGTGCAAAGACCCCTACCAGTTCCCATGTGATGTTTTTGGAATTGGCTACTCTTGGGGAAATAGCCTTTGCATATTGTGTTGCATAATTAACCACCACAAAGATATGTTTAATGCCACAAGCTGAGGGTTCAAGGGGTCCTACAATATCTACCCCTATGTGCTAAAATGGGATGTCAATGAACGTAACGGGGATGAGAGGAAATCAGTCCTTCTGAGGAATATGTCACAGTTGGCATTCCAGCCAGGATCTGCAGAAGTGACAGACCTGCTCATTGATCCCAGGACAAGAAAAACTGAGCTTAATCCACTCTAAGGTCTTCTCGGCATCTAAATGGGCCCCTAAGAGAAGGGCATGTGCTAATTTGCAAAACTGCTGCTGGTAAATTCGCAGAATTAGCAGCAATGACCTCACCTCACTCTCATGCTCAGTAACACAATATAATTAATCATTCTTAAGTACAAAGTGTAGGCCCAGTGGCCTAGGATAAGGTGTTTGTTGTCTGTTTACCAGAACAATCGCATTCCTGGCAAATTTCAACAAATCATTGTTCCATCGTTCTCTTCAAAAGAGATAGGTGTTTACTGAAATTGAAAATGTAAGTCTGAAAGGGGATCTGTGAAAATTCACCATCTGTCACCGTGGAGACGTCCAGGAGATCCACCGTTAAATCACCCACATCATAATGGGTAGCCATGTGACTCCGCTCAACAGCTGGCTGACTGCACAGCATGGAGACAGCCTGAGACTGGTTTGTACCTGCTATAGTAAGGCCCAGTATTCCAGACGGGGTGGTTCGTGCTTCTCTGCATTTACTTTGCGATCAGTCTCTCTCCAATATCACAGGATAAGGTGAATTACAAAAAACAGCCACCCTGATTTTCTGAGGTGATTATACATGAGGTGGACCTGTATCACCAAGTTTCCCCAAGGATGCAAGTTAGACTAGATGATCTGGACTCCCATTGTCATGGTAGCACATAACGACATGCAACAATGAAAATGTTGCTGCTAGAATCAATGAGTGCTGTCACCTTATGACCATTTATAACCATCACCCCAGTGCAAGGAAAGGACGGGGAATTGCCTATGAAAAAATACCTCTCGCCCAACTGCAGTCAATCGGCTTCACCTCTCCACACTTGCAACAGTGGGGAAAGGACGTGTGCTCCTTCTTTGGTTCTTCTGATGACTCTGTCTTGTAGCAGGTAGGCTTAGGGATTGCGACACATTACGAGCATTCAACTTGTGAGGCCGCCCAGTGCAACATGAGGACTGAAATGAGGCCATTGACAGATTTATATTCCAGCTGCCAGATCAGCTGGTCAAGGTAATTGGGGAGGGTGTTTACCAGAAGGTTGCAGGTTATTATTTCGACCATCCTTTTTGGGATATGGGTCTCTGGCTGTAGCCAAAACAGACTCTGCTGCAGAGTTCAAATACTTGGGAGAGGGTTGGCCGTTCTGGTTTATATCTCCACTCCCTACAAGCCCTCATCTGCTGTTCTGGACCAATGCCATACCTCAGCAGCACCTCTGCTTTTAGTTGATCGTAATCCGTGGCAGCCTGCTCATCCAGGTTGTAATAAGTCCATTGAGCCACTCCCTTCAAGAGCGGCGGTATTATGTGCGCCAATTCCATACACTCCCAGTGATGATGGGTAGCTGTACACACAAATATCAAAAAATAAGTCTCTATATTGTCATTAGTATTTAATGGCAACAATACCTAGGACGGACCCATCAGTTGTTCCTGCTAGAGGGCAACACTTGTTTGACTTGTCCATTGTTCTCCCACCTGAACCTTTAATATCCAGAGTTCTGTTGCCATGGCCTGAAGTAGGGCTGCTACGTCCTGTTGCTCCGTCATCCTAGCAACAAATCCTGCTGACTACGCCACTGTAAAAGAAAGAGTGGACAACAATAAAGAGTTGGGGTACCAAGCTGGCCACTTGCATAAAAGGATGCAGCTAAAGTAAAAAAAAAAAAAACAAAACATGTAATCATTGCAGAGTCATCTCTCCAGCCATGAGGTCAAAACAGAACAAGTGAAGATGGTGGCAGGACCAGGTGGAAGTGATATCAGATGTGTTCTAGCCATCAAACATCCAGTCTGCAGAGAGAGAAAGAGAGACAGGTGTTTAGACACAACGCCAACCCCTGGTGTGGCAATGGAATTACAGTCACTAGAGCTCTTCAGCTGTCCTCTATGTGCATGTGCGTGACAATATGTAACGATAATTACTCAAACATTAAGTGATTCCTGGTGTCACAACACCTTTAAGCATTTACTTACCTTCAGTGTTGGATCTGCATGGCAAGCTCATAGCTGCTTCTATTTTAGGGACATCACATTTTTATAGATTTCCTTCTGGGATTGTATGCCCTCTGAAGGGCAGAAGGTATCACATCCTCCAGTGTTTGTTCCCAGGCATCACTGTCTCTTGGGACTCCAGTGCTGTGCTGTTTTTGCCTTGCTAACTTCCTGACAGAAAGGCATCACCAGTAATACATTTAGCTTACATGCTTATCTATAACAATTTAATTTATTACAGAATAAATCTTGCTACTTCAAGTTAGATGCTACAGTATTTTAGATAATGTCATTATTTGTAAACAGAGGTGGCTGCAGCAGAAGACTGACAAATGCTAGGAGACTTTAGCCTCAAATTCCCAGCAGAAACGTTTTTAGAGGAGATGTAAATGTAAAAAAGGACATTGCAGATGTTATTTGTTTGATGAAAATTATTAAAATAGCCACCATGCTCTGGAGTGCTGCCGGTGAGCCATATCATGGTTATAACAGCTGGTGTTTGGGAGTCAACTTGAAAAATCTACCTGAAGATATCAGCATGGAAAAGGTCATCAATTAATACATCTGGTAAACTCAACATAATCAATTGTTTTGACATACCCTTTTCCTGAGTCTTCTAAAACCGTTTCTTTTTGGAGCATTCAGTACAGTAAATCAACTTTCAATGTAACAAGCTAAGTCCAATTTCATTCTGTAGTGCTCATTTTTATATTTCTCAACCATTGTCATGTATAAAAGAAGCCAATTTTAGCAGCTGCTGCAATTAAAATAAATTCTCTGGGAGTGTACATCCTGTGCAGAAAATAGTTGTGCTTTAAATAATTTTATATATTATTATTTTACTCATCCCAATCCCAAGGATTCAGCCAAGTTTCTGTCATTGCTGTAATAGTCAATGAAGCAGCTACTGTATATACAAATTATTTTCTATTGTAACACCAGGCCCCAAGTCACAACACAGTTTCAGGAAATGGGGGCATAGAAACAGACGTAAGGAGCACATCAGGTAAGCTGATTTGGTTTTCTGTTAGTTGTAATGAAGTTATGGATTTTAAAGCATTCTTGTATACTAGTAAGCCCGCGATTCGCTAGCGAATCGGAAATCCAAGAATGGCAATCAGTTTCTGTTCCGTCCGATATCTGGATGGATGACATATCATGGAGGGTGGGTGCGTCTGGGGAAATGTCATTTAACCACATAAGCATATCTGTAGTAAAGCGGTCTCGTTTTGTGGAGACGTGATTCCGTTGCCTTTCCTGACACCGACTGCTGGCAGAGTGGAGCACAGCAAGTTCAGTTTACAGGTTGTGGTGTTCGTGTGCCAGCCACTGAGTGTGGGAAGCCGCGGGGTTAGAGTCTGTGACCGTTATTTGATCTTTATTACTGGCACAGTGGATTAGAGCAAGTGTAGTGAACAGGTTGTGTTGTTTGGGCGCCACGTACTGACTCTGGGAAGCCACTGCGTTTTGGGAAGCCGCTGTGTTTAACTCTGGGGCGGGCGCCACGGCGCATAACATTGTGTTATTTGGGCGCCACCTAGTGACTCTGGGAAGCCGCCGCGGTTTGGGAGGTCGCTGCGTTTGACTCTAGACTCTGGGGCGGGCGCCAAACTGAATGACCGTTATGTGATCTACATTACTGGCACAGTGGATTAGAGCAAGTCTAGTTTACAGGTGGCTGGCTCGTTGCAGTGCGGCAGTGCGCGTGACATCCGGTTTACAACCTTCTCGTTTCTGTGTTTTCTGTGCAGTACGGCAGTGCGCGTGCGCCTCGATGCGCCCAGCGCCCTGCGTCCATATCTGGTTTATAACCTTCGGTTAGTAATATGGATCATAGTGACAGGGCATGGCTACATCTTGAATGTTGGTCAGATATAATGTGCGAATATGAATTTCACTTTACTCATTACACATGACATTACTACTAATAATAATAATAATACTCTTATTTTAATGACTTTAACATTATGAAAATTAATTTTAGTTTACGGTTCTTTCTGTGCTTGCTATATTCTGATGGTTTTTAATTTTAATTAAAATCCAGTTAATTGTTTCGTAGCACTCTTCATTGAGTAGAACCTTACTGTGTTATAGTTTGTCTTGGGTCTTGCTCTGGACTTTATATTTTTGCTTCTTTTGTATTTTGTTTTCTCATATTTTTTTACTGTAGATGTACTGTGTTTGCTCTGATTCTCTTAATTGCTTAATAATTGTTAATCGTCCTATTTTTGTTTCTTTTGTTATTTAAATTATTTCATATCCGTGTTTTTGTTTCATAATTCAATTGTTTTATTCATTTTTAGATTAATTTTCTGTGACTGTTTTTGGCAATGTATATATTCTTTTTGCAGTTTTCTACAACAGAGAATTAATTTTTGACATAACTTTATTTTCATATCTCATACTGTTTAAAAGTTCATTATGTTTCATGTTATTATTTGTTGCTATTTTTGTTTATCTGTGGACGCAGCTATTCTTGAACTTCAGTGTATTCCATTGCTTTAGCAATGTTCCCATAATCCTGCAGGAGTGTGCCGCCTCTGACATTATCAGTGTGCAGTACTCACCATTGTTACAGACCTGATTTTTCCAATATTGGATTTAAAGAAAAAACCTTATTTGCGATTAATTTTGTTTTGGTAGTTTTATCATTATTTTAACTCTCAGGCTCATTTGTAGACTTTTGATTATTGGACAGCTGGTTAGATGGTTTACGTCTTTTTGGTAATGACTTTGGCACACACTTTTTACCACGTCCATTTCTCACAACCTTTTACATATAATATTTTGCGATAGACCACCCGTTACTTGTATTATTATTTTGATGGTTATCCCTCATTAGGTAACAGGCCCTGGGTGCTATAATTAGATTCACTATGTTGCCTGGAGACTATATATGTTTCACTTGGCCACTGCATTTTTGTTTTTTAAAATGAGAGCTTAAGAATATTTATTATTGAACCCTCTTAATCTAATACAAAGATAGTTACATCTCAGTAGAATTTTGTGCAAAACAGGAACCAACCCAGGACAGGTCTCCATTCCATCACAATGTACATTTGCTAGACAAACACACAAATACCGAACCAATTTAGAATCACCAAACAGCTGCATGTCTTTGTAATTTTGGAGGAAACTTCACTCACTAACCGGCGAACATACAAGTTAAAAAAAGAAAGCACCAAGTGTAACAATGAAGTTTTTGTTTTTTTTAAATGTTACTGTTTGTTCTGTGGCTGCAAATATCTTGTAAAGTTATCATTGGGAAGTGATACAGCTTTACTGAATAATTGCTTCATCCTTATGCTGAAATGCTCTTAATTTTAACTTTACCCTACTGTGCGTTTCAAAGTGCATACTGACACAACATGCCTCCATATCGCCCTTAAAATGAGCAGAGTTTCAAGGTAAGGTTGTTGTACTCATCAATCAATGTACTGGAGAATGGTGGTGTGCTGCATGTTGCATGTTGCTTAGCACATTTAAGTAAGAATTTCACTGTACTGCATACACTTGTGTTTAAAATTAGCAGACAGTCAATTCCACAAATTATTTTTATTATCAATATGAGCACTGTCAACTCCATGATCCCAAGTTATTTTCTAAATGTGTGGTATTGCATCTAAATTCTCGTATTGGAAAAGCACAAGCCTGCAAGAACTCCCAAACTGTAATTCCATAATGCATTTAAAGTAGACAGAATTGTTTATTCTATTGATCACTGTGGTGATGTTTCTACACCCTGTTTGGAGCCCACATGTGGTCAATTCAATTGATTGCCGATGATTAGGAGCAGAACTATAGGAGGTACTTCAGTTGACAATGTGTATCACAGCAAAAACCAGCCCGTGATATCAAAGAAATTGCTTGCCTGCAGAACTTAGATACAGGATTGTGTCGAGGTAGAGATCTGAAGAAGGCTACAAAAATTCCTGTAGCACTGAAGGATACCAAGAGCACAGCTGTCTTCATAATTTTTAAATAAAGTAAGCCATGATTACTAGACCTGGCTTCCCAGCCAAACCAAACAACTCGGTGAGAAGAGTGTTAGTAAGAAAGGTGACCAAGAACCCGATGATCACTTTCGCTGAGTTCTGGAGAACCTGCATGGAAATGGAAGTAACTTCCAGAAGAACAACCATCACTGCAAGAGTCCCCAAATTTGGGCTTTATGACAGAGTGACCAGAAAAAAGCATATTCACAGTAAACAACACATGGAAGACCACTTGAAATTGTAAATATTCACCTTAAGGACTCTTAGACTGTGAGAAAGAAGAATCTTTGATCCAAATAAACCAAGAGAGAAACCTGTGCAATACTATTCCAATGGTGAAGTATGATGGTAGCAGCATCACGCTGTGTTGTTTTTCAGCAGCACTGACTGAGAGAGTAGACTGAGTTAAGGAAAAGCTGAATGGAGCAAAGAACAGAGACATCCTTAATAAAAAAACCTGCCCACAGCACTCTGGACATCAAGCTGGACCAAAGGTTCACCGTCCAACAGGACAATGATCCAAAGCACGAAACAAAGACAACACAGGAGTAGCTTACAGATCACTGTGGGATTGTCCTTTAGTTGACCAGCCAGAACCTTTACTTGAATCCATTCTAATATCGATGGAGAGACCTTAAATAGCTGTTCATTGATGGTCTCCATTCAGTCTGACAGAGCTTGAGAGGATCTGAAGAGAAGAATGGCAGACAATCCCAAAATCCAAGTGTGCCAAGCTTGTCCCTTCATACCCAAGAAGACTCCTGTAATTGCTCTGTTTTTGCTTTGTCATTCTATGGCACTGAGTGTTGTTTGATGAGAGAAAAATGAATATAAAAAAATTTAACACAGTGCTACAGCATGGCAAAATGTTTAAAGGTGAAAGGGTTTTAATGCTTTGTGAAGGCACTGTATAAGGCTCTAGAATGTGCAGCCATTATGTGTGGTGTGTGCTCAACTAGTATAACATTATTTAGCACCTTTAACTCTTTCAGGGCTGATGTCAACTTTTGTCAAAAGGATGGTAATCAACTGTAAACTGTGAAAAAAACTGTTATATTTTAGTTGGACTCTCGTTGCCTGAAAGAAAGTTAGATTCATTGGTTTGACCGAGATTTCCTGCGCTCACGTGAGTAGCAAGGCACAAACAACGGCAAAAATGGGACTGACATCTGGCAAGAGATCAAAGCAGATGCGTAAAGCAAAATACTCCACAGACGACATTTTGCCTGTTATCTCTAAACTGGACTATGACATGTCGGACACCGATTTTGATACATCCATCCATCCATCTTCCAACCCGCTGAATCCGAACACAGGGTCACGGGGGCCTGCTGGAGATCAATCAAGTCATACAAGTGATTCATACAAGTGATTGAAAACGAATATGAGGTTCCAGGTTCAGCTGACTGGTCCCCAGCTGATCGTGGTACTGACAATGTTCACCAGGTAGGACTGCCACTTAACAGTGATAAGAGGTAGAAACCACATTGCAATGCACTGCAACCGTGACCGCTGCTGCTGCTGCACCAGCCACACGAAGACATCCTGGCAGCAAGCCTGCTTCACATTCTTGGCAAACTGGCAGCTGCAGCATTCAGCAACAGACGTTTTATGTTGATTTCTGTGTGCAACCATTGCTTTTCAGAAACTGTATTTTGGAAAAAATATTCAGCCCTCAAAGAGTTAAACATAGTCTCCAAAGTCCTTTCTAAACTTTCTTTTTAAGCTCATCTCTATTATATATTAATTAAACTTATTTTTATTTTAGCATCTTTTCACTATGCTTAATTGACGGTTTTATGGACTGTTTGATCACCTCTGTGAGTATAGCAGAAATCTTATTGTACACATAGCCTCTCATATGAGGACTTTCAGCAATTACTTTACATAAAGAAAACAGAAGTAGCCAAAATTGCTGGATTTGATATCACATGAAACTTTAACATATTAAAATACTTTAATACGTGAAAATTAATTGTATTTTGTGTTCATATATTTCCATTGATCAGTATGCTCACAGGTACTGTTGCCATCCATAGGTTACAGGAGACGTGGATTAAATCCCAGCACTCTCACTGCCTGTGTTGAGCTTGCACATTCTGCTTTATCCAGTGGGATTTTCTCCTGGTTCTCCGGTTTCCTCGAACATCATACTGATGAACGGAATGGGCTGACTGGCTCTAAATTAGTCAAATAGGAGTGCATGTGCCAGCACTGGACTGGCACCCTCTCTGGTGCCTGCAATGCTGTAGAAAAAGGAGATTCATTAAAAAGAAAATGAATGTAAAACAGATGCATAAAAAATGTATGTTACTTTCCATTTGACCTTCACATTAGTTAACAGTGATCTCTAAAGTGTTTTGGTTTAGGATAGGAAAAGAGAAGGGCTTGATGTGACTCTGTTAATGCTTTATGCATGAAATCTGGAGAGATAACATTGACTTTTATAAGAAGATAATGGCTGATGCAAATTCTTCATATGCTAATCTACCAGGTGCTCCGCTTGCTTTGAAAGCCTTCGGTTTCATTTCCATTATTAACGGAACATAATCTGTGACTGCTTGAATGGATAGACATCAGAAAACATTTCTGTTTAAAGGTTGTCAAAAGAAAAGGGGATGATTGCACTTTCAGGTTTGCAGTCCCTTAAAGCTCTTCCTAACAGCAGTCACTTTGGAAGGCCTGTTCAAGCTAAAGCTGGATTTATCTGACTTTATTTTCTTCAAACTGGTTAAAGCTGGATTCCGATGTGTTTTGCATTCATAACTCACACTGCATGTAGAAAACTCAAATAACAGCTGTTCTGCAAAATGTCACATTTCACAACAGGTGCAGATAACATCATCCAGGGCCTCGTTTATTTTGGTATTTAATATCATGTCGTATTTTTGCAAGTGTAAAGAAATTAAATTACAAGTGGGAAAAAATATGATGAAATCATTATAACATGGACTAAAATGTTTCTACTGGTGAACATGGATAATAAGTGAGTGGACAGCAAAGACAATATTTTGTGCTGGTGTTGGGCAGGGACTTCATGTCAGACTACAGAGGAATCCATCTTGTCCGATTCAGCAGATTCCACTTCTCTGAGTCCTGCCATTTATAGACAAAAAAGAAATCTCAGGCCCATCAGTCACAATCTGGGATGTCTCACTGGGAGTTTCTGGCCTAATTCACTAATAACTTTAGAAATTAAACTAGATCTTTCAATTATCAGATCAGACCATCTGTTGAATGTTCCATGTGTAATGAAAATTAGTACAGAGCTTACATATGAGGTAAATTCTAATTTTTATTTTATCAAGATTGGTACAATGGCATTGTGGTTAGTGCTGCTGCTCATGAACCCACTCCTGGTTACTTTGGTGTAGGTTTCTGTTTTAAATTTTGTAGAATGAGGCATCTTTGTAGTTTCTTTGGAGTGAATAAAACCCAGCATTTTTTTTTCTTTGCTATACTTTTCAGTGCTAGCAAAATGCAGTCTGAGTTCACATGTACTGTATTCATTCTCATGGCGACCTCTAGTGCCAATGAGCTGTCATTTAAGTGTCCCTACCAGAATTCTTATTTACAATACAGAACAGAAGCTAGTATTGTGTGCAGTAATTATTCATTTCAATTCAGATTGCTTTTGTATAGCGCTTTTCACTGAGTGCATGTGCTTAGTGCTGTTCTTAGGTGAAATGCACGTGTAAATTTTACAAATTACCAAATACAGAAATTAGTACACGTAGAGACACTTAGGTAAATGTGTGTGTATATATATGCGATAGTAGGGAGCAGGTTGAGCAGACCCTGGAGAGGTGGAGATATGCTCTAGAAAGGAGAGGAATGAAGGTCCTTAGGAACAAGACAGAATACATGTGTGTAAATGAGAGGGAGGTCAGTGCAATGGTGAGGATGCAGGGAGTAGAGTTGGCGAAGGAGGATGAGTTTAAATACTTGGGATCAACAGTACAGAGTAATAGAGATTGTTCAAGAGAAGTGAAAAAGAGAGTGCAGGCAGGGTGGAATGGATGGAGAAGAGTCTCAGGAGTAATTTGTGACAGACAGATATCAGCAAGAGTGAAAGGGAAGGTCTACAGGACGGTAGTAAGACCAGCTATGTTAAATGGGTTGGAGACGGTGGCACTGACCAGAAAGCAGGAGACAGAGCTGGAGGTAGCAGAGTTAAATATGCTAAGATTTGCATTGGATGGGATGAAGATGGATAGGATTAGAAATGAGTACATTAGAGGGTCAGCTCAGGTTGGACGGTTAGGAGACAAAGTCAGAGAGGCGAGATTGCGTTGGTTTGGACATGTGCAGAGGAGAGATGCTGGGTATATTGGGAGAAGGATGTTAAAGATAGAACTGCCAGGCAAGAGGAAAAGAGGAAGGCCTAAGCAAAGGTTTATGGATGTGGTGAGAGAGGACATGCAGGTGATGGGTGTGACAGAGGAAGATGGAGAAGACAGGAAGATATGGAAGAAGATGATCCACTGTGGCGACCCCTAACGGGAGCAGCCAAAAGAAGAAGAAGAAGAAGAGAGACACATAGGTAGTTTGAAACATTTGAAAGTGTACAAATTATATACTACTGTGAGTTAATAGTTCTCATGAAGAAGTTGTATGACTAGGGTATGTCTTTCACAATTTTATGTGCCATCAAAAAGGGAGGTCCTTAAGTTGGAAGAAACTTATTAATATGGGGTTTCTCATACAGGGGTACCTTCAAGTTTCAGTCCTCCCATTTCTGTATTCATATCTAACATCTTTACTTGTAATACCTTACATTTATTTACATTACATTTCATCTGCCATAGATTTACACAAACCTATATGTTGTTCAAATACTCCATAACAATTTAGCTGATTCTACATTATCTGCCCTTCCACCTACTTTGGTGTCATCTTCAGACTTAACCAGTTCATTGATTATATTCTTGTCCATACTGTTATGTGTATATAAAAAAGGAGTGGCCCCAACAGTGATCCCTGAGGGACACCACTATTAATATCACGTAATGTAATTCTGGGAAAGTTCCTCTCACCATTACCTTTACTTTCTGTGTTTGTGCCAATTGTGTACCCACCTACAGATCGTGCCTTGAACTCACACGTCTTTAAATATGATCAGTAACCTGGCATTGTTGTACCTTTTCCAAAACATTCTGGAAAATCAAGATAACTAAAATAGATAATACTGTAAGTGAGTGGACAGCAATCCTAAATTGGCCCTAGTGCGTGCTTGATGTGTGGGTGTGTTTGTGTGTGTCCTGCGGTGGGTTGGCACCCTGCCCGGGATTGGTTCCCTGCCTTGTGCCCTGTGTTGGCTGGGATTGGCTCCAGCAGACCCCCGTGACCCTGTGTTCGGATTCAGCGGGTTGGAAAATGGATGGATGGATGGATGGACAGCAAAGACAATATTTCCTCCCAGTGTTGGGCAGGGACTGCATGTCAGTCTACAGAGGAATCCATCTTGTGATATATGTGATATGCATTTCGCTGATTGTGTGCTTTTGTTACTCCCTCATAGAATGCCAGCATATGAGTGAAACACAACCTTCCCTGTCTGAATTTATGTTGACTATTTGCTAAAATTCCTGTTCTAGACATGCGCTGCTTGATGTTTTTCTTAAAAATTGCTCCATTTCACTTACTTGTGATATATGCTAAGCTAACTGGCCTATACTGTACTTACTTGGATTTGACTAATCACCCTTTTTATATAATATTTGCGAGCCTCTGGTCTTTAGAAAGGCGGCACGGTGGCGCAGTGGGTAGCGCTGCTGCCTTGCAGTTGGGAGATCTGGGGACCTGGGTCCGCTTCCCGGGTCCTCCCTGCGTGGAGTTTGCATGTTCTCCCCGTGTCTGCGTGGGTTTCCTCCGGGCGCTCCGGTTTCCTCCCACAGTCCAAAGACATGCAGGTTACGTGGACTGGCGATTCTAAATTGGCCCTAGTGTGTGCTTGGTGTGTGGGTGTGTTTGTGTGTGTCCTGCGGTGGGTTGGCACCCTGCCTGGGATTGGTTCCTGCCTTGTGCCCTGTGTTGGCTGGGATTGGCTCCAGCAGACCCCCGTGACCCTGTGTTCGGATTCAGCGGGTTGGAAAATGGATGGATGGATGGATGGTCTTTAGAAACCTCCCCAGTGTGCTAAGATTTTCAAAAAAAAATGTGCTAAGGGTTTACATACACATTGTCTTCCTCAAGTGACTACATATATAAACCCTTGGAACATATTCATTCATCTTTAGGTGAGACCACAGATTTTCTATAGGGCTTAGGCCCAGTCCATGAGTGGGTCATTCAAGCACACTGATATTGTTTTTTTTCCTTTGGTTGAATTGGCTATGTGCTTCAGACTATTAATATATTAAAAGCGGAAATTGTTTCTTTAATGTCACCTTTCTTGTCAGGAGAGCAGGATATGGCTAACATATTTTAATAGCTGAGCTAAACTTTATTCTCTCTGTTTTGACCAGAGCCCTCAGCTCCACTGAACAGAAGCAGCCCAATATCTCAATGGTTGTACCACAATGTTTGAATGTGTGTTTAGGGCGATGAGCTGTGTTGACTTTGTGCCAGACATCTCTTTTGTAATTAAGGCCAAAGGGTTCTGCCTTAGTCTCGTCAGACAATTTTCCCACATAACTTAGGAAGACTCAGTTGTACTGTAAAGTTTATCAGGCTTAAATGTTCTTTTTTGTGATAACGATCTTTCAACTTGCCACCCTACCCTACAACTTGTAGAATAATCAGGGAGTGGTCAGGCACGGCCATAAATTCCAGCAGCTTCTTTAAGGTAGCCTACCTGATGAGCTTTCCTTTTGCCCAGTCATCAATCCCTTGTGGTATGACTTTTATCTTCTACTTCTCAATGATGACCTCCACAGCCTTACATGACTTTTTTGTGATATGTTTTCTTATATTCATTTTAAAGAAAATGCTGAAACAAATAATTGAAAAAAAGACACAAACATTAATAAGGGGAAAAGTTGGAAAGTCCCTGGCCCATTGGTGCTCCTCCACCCCTCCATCCCATTTGGAGATAATTGCAAAGTTAATGCTTATCTGTTATATATTTGATTGTATACTTTTACTTATGCCAAAATAATGCATATGCACTTCCATTAATCTTAACTGGAAAGTCTTTTAATATTCATTCAGTTCTATTTGGGATATTTGTCTCATCAGAACAGGGAATCTTTTTTCCTAATACTCATTAAACTGTCATATGCCTTATTCTCAAGTATGGCTTCAGTCTAGCCACTCTTCCATAAATTCTCAAAGCTTTAGAAATGGTTTTGTTGCCCTGATCTGTGACTCACCAGAGCTTTTTTGTGGAGGTCTACAGAAAGTTCCTTGGACCTCAAGACTTGGTTTTTGTCCTAACATGCAGGATTGTGAACTGTGGGCCTTTATTTACAGAGATGTGCCTTTATAAACAATGCCCAATCAGCAGTTTGCCACAGGTGGGCTCCAATCAAGTACTGGACACATCTCAAGGAGAATTAAAGCAAATAGGCTGCCCCTGACCACAATTTGGAATTCCACAGCCAAGGTTCTAAATACTTACATGAATGAGAGATTTCAAATTTTGATTTTTATCAAATTTGCAACCCTTTCTGAAAACATGTTTTCACATTGTCATTATGGGAGATTGATAGATAAAAATGGAAAATGTATCAGATTAAAAATAAAATCTACAACTCAATAAAGTATGAAAAAAGTGGTCTGAATACTTACCATCCATCTATTATCCAACCTGCTATAACCTAACTACAGGGTCACGGGGGACTGCTGGAGCCAATACCAGCCAACACAGGGCGCAAGGCAGGAAACAAACCCCGGGCAGGGTGCCAGCCCACCGCAGGGCACACACACCAAGCACAATTTAGAATCGCCAAAACACCTACCCTGCATGTCTTCGGACTTTGGGAGGAAACCAGAGTACCCAGAGGAAACCCATGCGGACACGGGGAGAACATGCAAACTCCACGCAGGGAGGACCCAGGAAGCGAACCCAGGTCTCCTAACTGCGAGGCAGCAGCGCTACCACTGCGCCACCATGCCACCCTGAATACTTACCAAAACCACTAAATACAGCACAAAATTTAAACAATTTAAAGCTCTTAGCTCACAAAATCAAAACGGCAACCAGCTCCTAAAATAAACTAATATCATAGTACTATTGAATTTTCCAGCCCTCTACAAATGACTTTGTAGTCATGCTCATGACATACCTGTACGTGTACATGCAGTTTAAATGTGGACCAGCCACCTGCTTCTGATCAGTCTATCGCAATTGATCTAAAGCACATTATAGTCATATATGAAGACAGACATTTTTATTAATATCCAATTGTTTCATATGCCAAAATGTTAACAATCTAATGACTGAATAATTTGAATTTAAACATCCTGTGAGGGGTAGCAAGGTGGAAATAGCAGGGTTTGCCTTCTGGATCCAGCATTCTGGGTTGGAGTGCTATGTCCAACCCATGTCCATGTAACGTTTGTCTGTGTGGGTTTTTCTCCAGGTATTTTATTATTTCCACGTCCTGCAAAAGCAAGTGGGTTGACAGTCACGGTTGCCAGACTGGACGATTTTTAAATCTGTTGTGTGTAGAAAAAAATGGCTTGGGTGTAATTTTTCATTTTGGGCTATTTATCTTGAAATTCTGTGCAATTTTATAAAGACTAAATGTCTATTTGCACTTCCAGGCCACTTTAGCCTATTGTGGGGAACAGGCCGGACACAGACAGGCAGACATCGTTTTGTCACCCAACACACGCTTTATTATAAACTATATTTACAAAGGTGAACACGCACAACCCAATGCCACAGCACCAATCACCCTCAGTCCAGGCCCTCAACACAATGCCTTTCTCTTCTCCTGACCGCCTCCACTACTCTCCTCCAAGCTCCGTCCTCTTCCACCCGACTCCAGCCATCGAATATGGGCAGGCGGCCCCTTTTATACACACCCGGATGTGCTCCAGGTGTCTTCTGATGAGCTTCCACCGGCACTCCCCAGTGTGGCGGAAGTACCGGCTCTGCACCCGGAAGCACTCTGGGCGTCCCTGCTCCTCTTCCCCCCAGCACTTCCGGGTGTGGCGGAAGTGCTGAGGTCCAGGGTTCCGAAGGCATCGGGGCACCTCCTGGCGGTGACCACGTGCCCCTACGGGGCTGAGCTTCAAAGCTCTGTACCCGTGGTCCCCAAAGCAACCAGGGCAGTCGCCCCCTCGTGGTCTGGAGGAGGCGCAAGCCCTCCTCTCGTCCTCTTGGGTGTCCCGGCTGGGTACCACCCCCAGCCATGTGCCACACTATATTAAAGTGTCTCTTTTTCTTTCCCCACCTATGTTAAATGTCACACAACCCCCTTTATTAAACTTTAAAACCTGTGTGTCCAAAACAGAAATGCCGATAACTCAAGTACAGAAAGTATTTTCGTGGTTTACTCTACCACTGTTTGTGCAGATTTGAAAACAAGTGGGAAAAATTTTTACAAATAGAAAAAGAATGTATTAGAAATTATGGGATGATAATTACAATTCGGAACAATTGCTCTTTGAGATAATACAAAGGTTAAAGCCTTCAGCACAGTTAATTCTTTCTTATTTGAATGTTGCATCATAAACTATTAAACTTATATAGGCCTATAAATGTACGCATTTGGTAGCACATTTTCTTAAAAAAAGGATGGGTCCTGGGTGAACAAGATCGGTTACATTTTACCATGACGTTTGCCATATTTGCCATATTGTTTGGGTGTCTAGTATCACGTCTTTCGATTAAGGTAAAAAAAAGTTGCGTCAGTATAACTTTGCACTTTTCCCTCTCTGGAGGTTCCCGCGGACGCAGCCCTTTACTGTCTGTTATGTTGTTTCACCTGAAAAAATATGCAATAGATACAGACAAATGAGCGCCTGTCATAATTTGTTTCCATCGTTCATCGTATTTATTTAAGAAATCGATTTAAAGACGTCATTCTATGAGTTGTGCCCTCGGACCTTAGCCATTCAGGAAAATACTCTAAAAATGTAACGATCTACTCGTGCCTATTTCATGCAAATTAGGGAACAATTGACCAATCAGAGCAGACGTTTAATGACGTTTCCTGTTTGTGGGTGTGGAGGTGTATTTGGGCGGCAATTTAAGTGCTTGAAATTAACTAACCAATACAAGGCTGACATTTTGTAGGACTGGGTGGGACTTTGGTTGTCATTGGGCTGTAAAGTGCCTGTCAAATCTGGCAACCCTGCTTACAATTCTAAACTGTGCGTCTAATTCCGTGTGTTTTAGTGATGGGAACTGCGGCTCTTTTCAAAGCTTCGGCTCTTTTGGATCGGCTCCCTTTAAAGAGCCGGCTCTTACGGCTCCCGAATGGCTCTTTGTTTAGTATCACTTGGATGCTTATATTTTAGCCTAATTAAGCAATTATGAATGGTTTGTGTATAAGCAATTTCTTATTCATTGTTTTCAGACATTACGTATTTTATGTATTTTTTCATTACAAAAAATACACAGTTACTATTGTTTAACATTTTAATAAAAGCTTTAAATGAACAACTTAACACAAAACCACAGCAAACACAGCAAACAAATTAAATAAAGGCCAAACTCAACAACAACAACACAACACTATGACTCTTTGAATAAAAGTTTTTAGGCCAGGTTGGCATTCAGAAATGCCAGATGCCTCAGCTTAGATGGGCTGATGCGATTTCTCCTCTCCGTGATTATTTGTCCTGTTTTTGAGAAGACTCTTTCTGAGGGGACCGATGTAGCGACAATGCAAAGTCTTCCTACCATTACCTTAACCAGGCGTGGGTAGACTGCAGCCTTGGCCTCCCACCAACTCAGTGGGTCTTCAGATCTTTGGATGAGGGGCTCCTCAAGATAGGACCTCAACTCCAGCATAGCATCAGCTGTGGGATTTCTCCTTGCAGTGTCTCCTGTTGCTCTTTCGTCAAAGAGCCTCCACACAGCAGAAGCTTGTGGTTCCTGTGAACACACCCCTGCTCCAATTTCTTCCTCTTGGCCCTCTGATGGAGGCGCAGACAGGCTGCTGCACTTATTCTTTGAAATGCCTCATCCACAGCTCTGTTGTCATTAAATGCTACCTTTTTTCCAGAGCAGTGATTTCTGATAGCACAGTGTTGTACTCCATCCTCAGATATATCGTTATGGAATAATTGTTTGGGACAAAGTTTTTCTGCTAGGGAGAACATACATGGGGTTTAAGGCCTGTACAAAAGTTGTAAATCCTCTGTCCTCCACAATGGAAAATGGTTGAAAGTCGCTGGCTATCATTTTAGCCAGCTCCTCATCAACACTTATTTGTTTGTTTGGCGTCATTTGTTTTGGAATAAATGTGCTTATTTTGGTTTGAACTGAAGACCGAGTTATACCTGCAGTTTTCGGTAAGACAGTGGATGCTGCAGCAGAAGTACTTGGCTCTTTTCCAGGGTCAGTGGATGGCAGGACAGTGGGCACGCTCTCCTCCAGTTGCACGGATGGGTGGGTGGTTCTTATATGTCTGTGAAGGTTTGTTGTTGACCCTGCTCTAACGGATATTTTCATATTAGCTTTGCAGTCTCCAATGTCACTGAAATGCAGCCAGATGCTGCTTCTTTTTCGGCTTTCACTCATTCCTTCACTCTTCTTCACTCTTCTTTTTTTCTTCACGATGCGCTTGCATTTAAATCTGGCTCCTCGTCTGTCGCAGCTCTGTGTACCTGGCCTGTACCAACACTCACTGTCTTCGGAGCGTCTACCCCCCTTCCTTCTTTCACATAATGGTACGATCCTAGACCTATATGTTGTTCGTGAACGAGCCGGCATTATGAGCCAATGTTCTGTGTGCCCATATAAGTAAAGTCCCGCCCCTGCCGAATGGATTTTCAGCAGAGCTGAGCAGGAGTGGCAGAAGCTTCGGCTCTGCTCGACGGGCATCGGGTCCTCTCATTCGCTTCAAAGCATCGGCTCTTAGGGCCGGCTCGTTCGCGAACGACACATCACCAGTGTGTTTGTGTTTTCACCACACGTTGGCTTGCTGTCCAGAATTTTCATGTTTTGCGCCCCATGCTTTCCGGGATAAGTTCCAGCTTTCCTACAACCCTGCTCAAGATAATGCAGGTTTAGAAAATGGATGGATGTTACATGTTATTGACCCAAACGCAGTTCCTGCATTTTCAGACTAGGTGCTCTGCACGTATCCCCAAGTACCCGCTAAGCTCCGTCTCCACCCCTTACCGCGGCCAGCCGCGAGAACCTTCTCTCTATTGCGGGGCACACGCTCTCGCTGAACATGAGTAGAAGACGTGGATTGTTGTAATGGCTTTTGTTGTGTGAATAGGAGCCTTAATGCAACACAGTAAAAATAACTAAGGATAGACTATACGTTGGATTTCTTAAAAAGGCAGCGTAATTATAGCAAAAAAATAGCGTTCACAGCGAGGTATAGTTAGTGCTTATTTTAATCGCGTATTAAGAGTGAGAAAAATAAGTAAATTTCCTTATTTTAATTATTACCATAATAATATTACGCTGTGGTGCTCTTGAATCGACGCTTGGTCACTTTACTTTGTAAAAATTAATTGTTCCCGACTTAAGCGACACTATCGTTTCTTGTCCTTGAATTTTGTTTTTACTTTCAGTTATTTTAATATTGTAGATCGTGAAACAAAACAATTGGCTTTTAGGCTTCTGTCGTTCAGCCTGCTTCTTCTATAGATGGCCATGTATGTCAACCACGTTATTTAGCAGCTCAGGAACACATCAGTAGCACTAGATGGCACACAAACCCCGTCTTTCATCAACGAGAGTAGTTTGGGGTCGCAGTTGGAGGAGCCCATCAGCCCAGTCCTTTGGAGAGTTGCGAGAACCAGCCAGTGCATCTCGGGCTGTGCTTACACTCACAACACTATTAGGTCTTCATATGGGCAGCAGGTTTTTGTTAATATCATTCGAAAATGACATTTCAAAGTAAAACTCCCAATAATTTAATAGTTTAGTGCCAGCCATATTTAGATGTTTTGTATTGTACAAAAGAAACATCCTGTAGAGCAGGGGTCCCCAACCCCCGGTCCGCGGCCCACTACCGGTCCGCAGCCGTCTGACAGCCGGGCCGCGAGAGAACTGCCGGCAACGGCGACTCACTCAGACTTTTCAGAACGCTTGGCGGGCGGGGCTTTGCAGCGGTGCAGAGAGAGGAGAGAGACCGAGGTGAGAGACTATTACAACAAAGTATTGTTACGGTCCCGACAGTTTCCCCATATGACACGAGTCTATAGAAATCGCGTTACTACGAAGTACATTCAGCAGATGCTTTCATTACAACGAAGTGACCTTGAAATGCCTGAATGAATCATCCACAGAGCAGTTAGATCTGTGGTCGCAGCTCAGTTGTGCACGTTTGCACAACGATCCCCAAACAGAAACATTGTAAAAAAAAATTTTCTTCGAACTTTCCTCGTACTGTTTTTTTTTTTGTCGCTGTTTTTGTTTTCTGTGGTTTTCAGTGATACCTTTTGCTTATTGCTTGTCAACATTTGAAAAACATCCATTGGAATTTAACTCACTGTCACCCTCCTATAGAAACGGCAGACACGAAAAAAAGATAGCAGTGTTAATGTTTGTGATGTGCAATCTGTTTGAATGGCAAATGCAAAGCATATGTCTTTGTTATATGCAAAAAAAGAAGAAAAATCTCAGGTTGCAAACGTATGCGGACTGCTTAATAACTTAATAATAATAGAAATGTTATGTAAATTGTGTATAAAACTGCCCCCAACCCCCGACCGGTCCGTGGAAAAATTTGCATCTAATAAAGTGGTCCTTGCTGTCAAAAAGGTTGGGGACCACTGCTGTAGAGGTATGATATGTACACCCATGTTTTACCTTAGAATAGATACATTATATCCAACATAACTTTTATAACAACAAACATATAGCTGAATCCTGGAACATACAATATGTACTTTATCAGATGCTGTATTTTAGTGCATAGTTTCTGAAAAAACAACATATTTAGTTATGCAAGGTGTTTAAGTATAGTGTTCTTCAATGCTGTTTTCAGTCATGCATGCCACAAAAAGCTGTCTATTAGAAAAACGACTTGAGTAATACGTCAGTGCCTGGTTCTCTTATTTTTACCCACTGCCTTTTTTTATAGTCATGGCAAAGAAGATACTCACTGATTTTTTTGAACTGGAATGAACAAGTAGTGTTAAGGGCACTTGGGGGATGAATACGGATTTCCTTTTACTGCAGCCTGTTACAACTGTGGTCTCAGTAACGTTAAGACTTTAACTTGAAGTCACCTCTAATTTCACAATTGTGGAAGTCTTCAATTTCAGAGATTCTCCCTCCTAACAACCTTGCTCCAGCAAAAAAAAAAAATATATGGAAAAGAAGGTTTGCATATTTGCAGCTGGAGATCCACAAAGGGAGAAAAATGAATCACGTATCATAAAGTAGTTTTTATTCCTGAGCTTTCAACCCCTGCCAGGGGTCTTCTTCACAGGAATAAATCCTCTCAGGAATAAAGCATTATCCTCTGATGAAGACCCCTGGCAGGGGTTGAAAGCTCAGGAATAAAAACTACTTTATCATACGTGATTCATTTTTCTCCCTTTGTGGATTTCCAGCTGCAAATATATATATATATATATATACACAGTATATAGTAATTCAATTAGTGGAATGTGTATGAGGACAATAGAGGTGAAAGCAAACTACCATTTATTTTGAACCCATGATAGAGTACAGCTGTACTCTCGAGCACTCATTTACCACCACCCAGAATATCTTGCTCTCTTAACACTTCTTAGTTTTATAGAATGCCCTAGAAATGTGGTCCTATTTTAAATCAATTGCACACCAACAAGACCCGATTGGAGAGAGAGAGAACACAGTCACAACCATCCATCCATCTGTTTTCTAAACTCACTTAATCCTGAGCATGGTCACGAGTGCCAATCCCAGCAAACGTAGGGCACAAGGCAGGAACAATTCCTTGCAAGGTCGCCAGTCTATTAGAAGGTGAAGACACAAACCAACACCAGGCCAATTTAGCATTGCTGAACCACTTAACCTGGATATCTTTAGACTATGGGAGGAAACCAGAGCACCCAGAGAAACCCACATGGGCACGAGGAGGACCTGGGACATAAACCCGGGCCTCCTTGTTGTGAGGCAGCAGCGCTGCCACTGTGCCATCATGCCACCTATGGTTAGTCACACACAGGAGGGAGACACAGGGTTCAAAGGACACAGTAGTAAGGTGTTCATCTTACTTACACTAATCAAGAACTATATTATAGATATAGCCGCCTGATCATGGGAAATTGCATCTCTGTTAGTACATGTGCTTGAAAGTTTGTGAACCCTTTAGAATTTTCTGTATTTCTGCATTAATATGACCTAAAACATCATCAGATTTTCACTCAAGTCCTAAAAGTAGATAAAGAGAAACCAGTTAAACAAATGAGACAAAAATATTATACTTGGTCATTTATTTATTAATATTGATCGAATATTACATATCACCGTCTCAAGGTGAAGGTTTTGGGGTTGCCCTCACAGGTTCCCAAACTGAAACTTCATTGAAAATCTTTGGGTAGCTCTTAAATGTGCTGTGCCTGCAAGACAGTCCAAGAATATCTAACAGCTTGGAAGCTGTGGAGAAGTTTCCAAAAGAAGACTTGAAAGTCTCCACTGGCTAAAAAACAAAAAAAAGTTTGCAATTTGTGATTTTTGCCCAAGGGGTTTTTACTAAATACTGACTTAGCTGGGAGATCAAACTTTTCCGAATGCCACATTTACTCCTTCATTTGTTTGAAGAAGGGGGCTGAGTTGCCTCGAAAGCTTGCATATTGTAATGTTTTTAGTTAGTAAAAGGTGTCATTTTGCTCGACTTTACATCCATAATGGCTAACACAGTACAACACACTAGTTCAAAAGATAAGGAAAACAGCCATGGACCTATTTGTTTGTGTGATCACTCCAATCTCATACAACTAAATATTTCTGAGACAAAAGATGCAGTTATAGATTTCAGGTGCTCTCCACCATCCACTGTCTCAAGTTCAATTAAAGGGGAGACAATGGAGATGGTAGAGCAATACAAATATCTGTGAACAATCATTGATAACAAACTAAACGTTTATCTTAACAGCACAAATTTGTAAAAAGGAGCAGTCATGACTTTTTAGGAAATTCAGTTGTTTTAAAAGTGGACAAAACCATAATGACAGTCTTTTATTGAGCCCATTATTACAATTGTTTTTATCTGTTAGTTTAGCCACATCATCAGTAAGAAAATAAGCCATATTAACAACATTATAAAAATTAGCAGTGAAATTATTGGTTCACAGCAGACCTCTATCAATAAAATGTATTACAAATAGGTCATTTCTGTAAAACAGTAGCCATCCTCATTGCTCTAATTCCAACCGTTGCCTTCATGCTGCAGATTTAGGTTTGCAAAGGTAATGAGCAACAGATTTAACAACTCTTTTATACTTAGAGCTATAAACATTTTAAATTCGGTTACTAGTAGGGATGCTGCTAAATGTTAAATTCTGTATTATTTTGTGTACTCTTGAAAGTAACTATTCTTCTACTTATCTTGAGTGTGTGTTTATGCATTAACATTGGTTGCAAAATGTGTCTTTGTTTATCTATTAGATCTGATTTTGTATTTTCCTGCTGCAAACAAATTTTCCTCTGGGACAATAAAGTCTACCTAACCTAACGTAACTGTATTGGATGTTGATTTGCACAGGAGGAGGTTGAGAGCATGGGCTAGTAAGAATTTCACTCTTCCCTGTACATGTGACAGTAAAGGTGCTTTAAACCTATGGAATACAGTACTAAAGTGTGGAGATGACAGTTCCTCTACAAGGGTTTTTAGAAAGTAACAGAATGTGCTGATACACTTTTACAACTCGACAGAACTTAACTCCAACAATAAACAAAGATTTTCCTTTTTAGCACCCCAGCTGTTTTTACTGATTCCTGTCGATTTTTTGTAACTATATTTATATTTGTAACTGTATACATTCACTAAGCAAATAATTAAGAACACATGTGCACCTGCTTATTTATTTAATTACCTGATCAGCCAATCATGTGGCAGGAGCACAGTGCATCCAGTCATGTAGAAACAGGTCAGGAGTTTCAGTTAATGTTCTCAGCAAGCACTGGAATGAAGTAAAAAACGTGATCTCCGTGATTTTGAAGGTGGCATGATTGTTTGTGCCAGACAGATTGGTTTGAGTATTTCTGTAACTGCTGATCTCCTCAGACATTAGTCTCTGGAGTTTACTCAGAATGGTGCAAAAAGCAAAAAAAATTTAGTGAGCGGCAGTTCTGTGGATGGATACACCTATTGATGAAAGAGATCAGATGACAATGGACAGACTAGTTCAAGCTGACTGAAAGGCTATGTGTACAACTGTGTTGGGCAGAAAACCATTACAGAATGTATAACACATCATACCATAGGTGATTGGGCTACCACAGCAGAAGACCACGTTGGGTTCCACTCCTGTCAACCAAGAACAGAGAGCTGAGGCTGCAGTGGGCACAGGCTCACCAAAACTGGACAGTTGAAGACTGGAAATACATATTTTGGTCTAATGAATCTCATTTTCTGCTGAGGCACACTGATGATGGGATCAGAATTTGGCGCCAGCAACATTAATCCATACACCCAAACAGTCAACAGGCTGATGGTGGTGGTGTAATGGTGTGGGAATGTTTTCTTGGGTTGTTAATACCACTCAAAACATCACCTGAGTGCTACGGGCTTGTTTTAGTATTATTACTGACAGTGTGCATCCCTACATGGCTACAACTTACCCATCTTCTAATGGGCACTTACGGTATGATAATGCACCATGTCACAAAGCAAAACTTATGGTTTCATGAACATGGCCATGAGTTCAGTGTTCTTCGGTGACCTGCAGTCACCAGATCTGAATCCAACAGATCACCTTTGGGATGTGGTAGAACTGGAGATTCACAGTATGAATGTGCAGCTAACATCTGCAGTCACATCAACATGGACTAGAATCTCAAAACAATGTTTCCAGCAGGCTGTTTTGAGGGTAGAAGGAGGCCCAACCTAGTTTTAAATATATTGGTCTAAAGAATTTGCTCAGTGAATGTATTTTGTAATTGGTGACTCTAAGGTATCCTTCATTTTGGCGTTAAGAGGTCTTTGTAGCACACTGGTGCTAGGACTGTCTAAAAAGTATTATACACCATAAGGTATTTGTGCTGTCTGCTAAACGAGACAGTCAATGTAAATTAGGAAGACTTGCAGCAAGGGGCTTCAGTAATTCTGAGTTCCAAAGGCCCGTTAACATCACAAAGTTTTGAACAGTGTCTTGTAGACTCACCACGTGGTACATGCATTGAGGGGAGTAGCAGCTGTGACAGTCATTGTTTAGACAAGTACAATATGGTTGAGGCTGTGTGGAAGAGCACATGACAGCGTGAACAAGTGCAACTGTCTGCAGTAACTTCAGCAAGGCCTACAAACTATGGTGAAGAGCTTCACTCAGATGCTGAAAGTTTTTTGGCAGTGTGCTTTGCAGCCTTATTGAGCTACAGGTTATTTGATGATATATTGTAATTTTAATTTCCCCTTGAGGACAAAAAAGTTCTATCTATCTATCTATCTATCTATCTATCTATCTATCTATCTATCTATCTATCTATCTATCTATCTATCTATCTATCTATCTATCTATCTATCTATCTATCTATCTATCTATCTATCTATGTTTGGACTACAAAGTGCCATCTGATTGCGAATGCCGCTAATTTAGTTATATACAGTAACATAATGACTGTATATATATATATATAACATAATGATCTGTTGTCACACACGTGCAAATAGGAGACAGCTAAAGGGCCCGAGTAACAGTAATTCCATGTCAGACCAGGGGGCGGTGAGGTGCACTAACTGTCTTTCAATCCCTTGCAGACCATTCTTGGGAAATCCTGCACGGTTCCGGCGCCTCAGATGATGTCACTTCCGTTGCTGGTGCCAGTTATTATGTCACTTCCGGTCCCAAAGACATCACTTTCAGGTCCGGCAATATCGATGCTGTCACTTCTGGTTCAGATGATGTCACTTCTGGTTCCGGCCCCAATGACGCCACTTCCTCCATTGGCCTTAAAGCCACCATTTTGCCTCTCTATCTTCAGTTCTGTTTTGGACTCAGTCTTGTGATCATCTCACAATTATTTCAATTAGTTTTTGCAGCCAAGGCACATTATACGGGTGGCTTCTCCAAACCTTTATGATGTCTTTGTGTTGTTCTTATGACACTATCTATCTATCTATCTATCTATCTATCTATCTATCTATCTATCTATCTATCTATCTATCTATCTATCTATCTATCTATCTATCTATCTATCTATCTATCTATCTATCTATCTATCTATCTATCTTTGTTTGGACTACAAAGTGCCATCTGATTGTGAATGCCGCTAATTTAGTTATATACAGTAACATAATGACTGATTGACATGTGAAGGTCTCTGCTGCTGCACACAAGTACCCCCCCCCCCCCCCCCCCACAAACAAATAGGTGGGTCCATACTCCAAAAATCTCATAGCTGTTTGCTAGCTTGTTTAGTAGTGCCAGTTAAATAAGGAAAGGCCACTGCATCCAATAGATTTAGATAGATGTGGGCAGTTCTGTGCCACTGTGTCTGGCAGCTTCAGTTAAATACAGGCAGTGATTTATAAATTAATCACACTGTGTTTGTGAAGTGGGCAGCTGTGTGCCACTGTGTCCAGCAGCTTAGGTTAAACATGGTTTTTGAGGTTCCCGACTGGTTGCCTACAAGAGTTTGAGCAGGAGAGGACCATCTCTGTGACACTGTGTCCAGCAGTTTCAATAAGTGTGGGTGCATCTGTGCCAGTGTGACAACCCACTTCAGTTAGATATCTGCAGTTCTGTGCTGGCGCATTTAGCACTTGCACCATCTGTACATCATGGCATTTCATACTCATTCTGGAAGCACAGAAGATATATTATATGTAAATATTAGTCATTTTAAGTTTAACTTATAATTACTACATGTATTTATAAATGTATGTTTGTTTGTTTATTTCTGCAAATATGAACAAATCTTTCTTTAATTTTGGATGTTTTTGCACAAAAAGATCATTGAGCTGGCTAATGTTGACATTTGCCTAAATAACTCAGCACCTCCAGATTTGCTTCACACTTGTGATGTCTAATTCATGGCACTGAAAACTGAGAAAGTGGTCTGATGAGTCCTGACACCACCATGCTGCCTAGACTATAAGTATTAGTTGCTGTTAATAGTACCTTTTCAGAGTATTTTAAAATGTGTTCTCCATTAGTCTGAGCATTTATTGATGTGTTTACAAGTGCATCACACTTCTATCATGACTCTGAATGCTCTGTTATACAGACTCCCTCCAGGCTCTTCATTTTCAGGTTCTTGTCAAGACCCTGCTGCTTCCTAACCAAATTCTGAAATTGGTCCTCATGTTCTTACCCAGATCAGACTCACTTTCTGATGGCTCAGTGTATTCTTCTCAGTAAACTACAGGTAGCTGACAAAATAACAGAAAACTCTGAGTAAGTGAAGAAGAGTAGGCAAGTTAATTGTCTCTAAACAGACTGGTGTCAAAAATAAAAATAAAACAAAACACTTTCTGAATTATTATTTTTCATGTGTTATGTAATCTATAATAATAAAAGGCAAAGCCCTCACTGACTGACTCACTCACTGACTGACTGACTGACTGACTGACTCATCACTAATTCTCCAACTTCCCGTGTAGGTGGAAGGCTGAAATTTGGCAGGCTCATTCCTTACAGCTTACTTACAAAAGTTAGGCAGGTTTCATTTCGAAATTCAAAGCATAATGGTCATAACTGGAACATATTTTTTGTCCATACACTGTAATGGAGGAGGCGGAGTCACGTATCGCGTCATCACGCCTCCTACGTAATCACGTGAACTAAAAACAAGGAAGACATTTACAGCACGAGTCACACGCGGGAACGAAGGTAAATGACGTTAATTTTTGACTGTCTTTTAATACTGTGTGAGCATACATATTAACACATGTGCAATTAAACGTGTGCATTTACGGGGTGATTTCTGAGGCTTAAAAGCTCACCTTTTATCAAACGCGGGAAGAAAGGTAACTGACGTGTTCACTGTCTTTTAATACTGTGTAACCATACATATTAACACATGTCCAATTAAACGTGTGCATTTACGGGGTGATTTCTCAGGCTTAAAAGCTCGCCTTTTACTAAAAAGGTAAATGCAAAACTATTTTCAATCAGTTTATTGAAACGCTCCTGTTAAGGATTGCAATAACATATTCGCGAGATAAAAGAACGAAGTAGGGGGAAATGGAGGAACAGCCGCAAACAGCGAAGAGCAAAAAATTTATTAAACAATTGAGAACGGAGCGAGTTAAGCATACAAGCATGTTCATAAGGGAAACAAAGCACGGTGTAAAACGTAAGTTTAAATTAAGTTTATAGAAACGCTCCCGCTGTGGATTGCAATAACATATTCGCGAGATAAAAGTTTAATGAGAAGACACGAGGTATAAACGAAGCACACGCCGTGGCGCAACGTTAGGGGCAACAGTTTCAACCATTCTATGATATGATCTGCTTCTCGCAACTGAAAGACGGCACATGGCGGATGTTAGCCGACTTGCTGACCACAACGTTAGGGGCTTCAACTATGGCGCTGACGCAACATCTCAGTGCCAACACTTTGCAGACTGTACTTAAAAGACATGCCCTCCTCACTGAACAGTTAAAAACACCAATCAAACTAACGATGACATCAAGTATTACCTAATCAAAAGTAGGAAAGGAGGCATCTTCATAAAATGCGTGTGGGATGATTTGCATGAGACGCTGCTTTAAAAAAAAAATGATACAAAAAATACGGGATAAATCCCGTCCAGTATTGATTCAAAACGGGACGCGCAATTTCATTCTCAAACGCGGCACGATTCCGTATTTTAAAGGACGGGTGGCAACCCTACAGTGCCAGGTAACCACCCATACAATCAGATTGTGATTCAGACTAGGAATGCAATGAATGTAATTACCCCGATCTACATACAAGGCGAAAGTCTTGCAACATTCAAAGATCATGGTTTGGGATAATTACTACTTATTAAGTACAACATTGAACATAAAAGAGCTTATGAAGCCTTGAACCGAAAAAAGCAAGATCTCAGAGATCGTAAAAAAAAAAAAGGAGGTAATGTCGTTTTACTCGCTGTAGATTTTACTCAAACATTACCAGTTATTCCACGAGGGAGACCAGCAGATGAACTCAACGCGTGTTTCAAATCCATGCTTCTCCCACGCTCGGTTATATGTCGCGTGTTCTCGGGTAGGTACACCAAAAAATGTATACATTTAAGCATGTAATGGGCAAAGAAAAAATGAGGTATACCCGAAGGCACTGCAGTAGTACTCAATGTAACTTTACTTCTTAAATGTTAATGTTTTACTGTTTAATAATTTATACGCTTCTTATATATTGTTCAAATTCTTTTATCAAAATACCAGTGACAGCGCAATGCACGATAACATGGAGTGAATACACCATACGCATCTGCCCACGGCCGCCCTGGTGTGCGCAGTTAGGAGTTGATTCTAAAATAAAATAAACATAAAAAGAGTAATACATTCATCACCCATAAAGCTGATAGCAGACGTGACGTATTATATGTTTACCACATTTCAAGTCAATACGTGAAACGGTTTGCAAGCTACATGTGATTTCAAATCCTGGACAGACCAACGAAAAGCCACGGTAGCAAATTATAGAAGAAGATTTTACTGTTTAATAATTTATATTTATATGAAATGTGCTTCTTATATATTACTTCATATTCTCATATGATAATGATGTTAATGTTGTTTATATTGATTTCTATGTTATTGTAAGTGCATCTATGTGTGTATATGTATGTATGTATGTGTATATATATATATATATATATATATATATATATATATATATATATAAAAAATATATGTGTATATGTATATATAATATATCTGTATATGTGTGTATATGTGTGTGTATATGTGTATATGTATATATATATATGACAGCAACACTCATAACAATGACAACACAATTACATTGACAATCATGTTACGTTATTTTTAAAATGTTTCCTTTACTTTTTCATAACCTCTTTAACACACTACTTCTCCGCTGCGAAGCGCGGGTATTTTGCTAGTTTCTTTTATATTTGTTCATTGTTTAATATTTAGGCATTTTAATTTTTATGTATTTAAGGGTTAAGGGCAAACAGAATTTAATTAGAATGATCCAGAAGAGAAAGAGATCAAAAGTACCAAGCGACCAAACCACAGATAAAGCATGAATTGAAGTCAGAGACAACAACCAGGACAACAAAGTGCAGTAAAATGTTTTCAAAAGGTGGTCACAATGTTTGACATTTGAATTTCCTACCCAGTAGCTATTTATACCATTGCAGAATGATGTAGTGAGCGCAACTTCAGTAGAAATCATGTAACAACCTAAGTCTACAATGACAACATCAATGGAAAAACAACATGGCATTGCGGAAAATTCATAACACAACCACAATAATCTTAATAATCTTAATAATCTTACTTCTTTTCGAAACAACTTTCCATAGAATAAATAACTAATCTCTGAAATTCTTTAAGTTGTATTCTTTTTAAACTAAATTAAAAGCAGTATTGAATGAGGACAAAGAGTTCTTATGTTTTCTGTACTTTGTAAGTGGAGCCCTAGGAGGCGGGGCCACCCTGACATCACTGCTTCTGCTTCTTCTCTCCGGCTATAAAGAGCAGAGGAGATCAGTTGTGGTTAATTGTGTTTGGTTGAAGTCTGTTATTTTTTCAGTTTCCTGGTTTTGTGATTTATTTGTTTCAATTTTCTGGATGTGCCATTGGTTTTGCATATCAGTGCTTCTTTGCTTTGGATCACCTTTTAGACAACTCCTTTTTTTGTCCCCATTTGAGCAGTATTTGTTCTTCTCCATATTAAGTTTAGAAATGTTCAATTAACAAGGATTAATTGTTTGGTTTGTCTTTACAAGCTGGAGTTTTTTATGGTGTCTTCCTCTTGTGAGGCATTTTTGGTATTTTGAGACTAAAAGTATTTTTTGAACCTTAAAAGGTAGTTACCGCATTTTAGGCCTAACTTAAGTCTCAGCCTCAGCTAGTAGTTAGTAACAGTCTGGGTTAGGGTGAGCTTCTTCTGGGCTGGGCAGTGAAATTTCTGGCCTGCTTTTGTGGTACGTTTGGAGACCTCACACCCTTTTCAACATGTTCCTGACCTGTGTTCACAACTATCTTGTTTCACTTTCCTCTAACTAATGAATTATTATTATTATTATTAACTAATAGTAACTTCTTTGTTTGTTTGGTCTTCAATTCAATACACAGATAAAGTATTGAATCATGCTGTCATCTTATATAGGCTGATGCAGTGACTTCACACACCAAGCCTAAGTAATTGGCAACAGGTGTCATTTTCATAAACAACATGGCTACCAAAAGCACCACTAAATGGTGGAGAGTAAAACAAAAAAAAGTCCAAAATGGTCTCAAGATAAATGAATGGTTTTGTCTTAATGATAATATAAATACTGTGGAAAAGTATGTGCAAAAAGTAAATCGATTAGATCTAGATTGTTATGACTTCTATCCAAAAAATGCCACAAACTAGACCCACACCTCCCAAATCTAAACCCGGTTTTGAGGCCTTCCGTCAAAAAATCCTTTCCTACAACTTTCCAGTGTAATGAGTTGTGTCACAGTGCCAGCTTGGTTTTTGTATTTCTAACTTTTTATAGACTGGATATAACATTAGAAAGATTTAGATGACAACAGGTCATTCAGACCAATAAAGCTTGCTGGTCCTATTCACTTAATTCCTCTAAAATAGCAAGTTCAGTTTTGATGATCCCTAAAGTCTTACTGTCTACCGCAGTATTTCGTGTTCATGCTCCAAATAGCTGAGAGGAGGATTCAGCAGACCTGAGATTATCGGCCAGTCCACCTAGCTTGGTATGATCTGCAAACTTAATCGGCTTGTTGTTCAAAATAGCAGCAGCCCTAGCACTGACCCCTGTGGAACACCACTCTTAACATCACCCAATTCTTATATGGTTCATCACACCATCACCCTCTACTTCTTGTGTCTAAGCCAATTCTGTACCCATCTACAAACTACACCCTGAACTCCCACTTCTTTTCTAACGCTGTCTGAAAATCAAAACAGATAAAACTGTATGCACGTCTCTGATCGTAACCTTTAGCTGCTTTCTCATTGAATTCCAGCATATTAGTAAAACATGACCTTCCCAGTGTGAACCCATGTTGCCTGCTCACTAAAACACCCGTGCTTGACATGTGTTGCTCGATCTTGTCCTTAATGATTCCTTTCATTAGTTTACCCAAGCTTAGTCGCCTATAGTTACTTGGATTTGCCTGATCCACTATAACGGAATAATATTTGCTGTTTTCCAGCTCATGAGAACTTCAAAAGTGTACAGTGATTTTATGCATCAAGGGTTTATATATGCATGGTGCTGCACCAAGTGCATATGGTGTGGAGGCTGCATGTTATACCCGTGTTTGTTGGAGTTTAATCTGGAGACTTGATCTTTTTAATGAATATTGATTACAGCCAGATTGAATAGTGTCCTGCTACAAATGTGTATGCATGAATGTGTTTTTGTCTGCCATATATTGTGTAGGCATTACAGTCAGTGCTGTTTCTTACTTCAAAACTTAAACTGTGGGCCATCCTTAATTAGATGGGTATGAACAAAATTAATGGATGAATGACTCGATGGCATAGTAAGTTGCTGTCTCACAGTACACTGACCCAATCTCAGTCCTTAGCAGGGTTAGCCTACAGTATAGAGATGCACTCTATTGTCAAAAGTATTGGGACGCCTGCCTTTACACACACATGAATTTAATGACATCCCATTCTTAATACATAGGCTTTAATATGGAGTTGGCCCACCTGTTGCAGCTATAACAGCTTCAACTCTTCTGGGAAGGCTTTCCACAAGGTTTAAGAGTGTGTTTATGGGAAATTTATGACCATTTTTCCAGGAGAGCATTTGTGAGGTCAGACACTGATGTTGGACGAGAAGGCCTGACTCGCTCGCAGTCTCCGCTCTAATTCATCCCAAAGGTGTTCTGTCAGGTTGAGGTCAGGGCTCTGTGTAGGCTAGTCAAGTTCCTCCACACCAAACTCGCTCATCCATTTCTTTATAGACCTCGCTTTGTGCACTGGTGCACAGCCATGATGGAACAGGAAGGGGCCATCTCCAAACTGTTCCCACAAATTTGGGATCATGAAATTGTCCAAAATGGCTTTGTATGCTGAAGCATTAAGAGATCCTTTCACTGGAACTAAGGGGCCAAGCCCAATCCCTGAAAAACAACCCAACACCATAATCCCCCTCCAGCAAACTTTGGCACAGTGGAGTCAGGCAAGTACTGTTCTCCTGGCAACCGCCTAACCCACACTCGTCTATTGGATTGTGTGATTTGTCACTCCAGAGGACACGTCTTCACTGCTCTAGAGTCCAGTGATGGTGGGCTTTACACCACTGCATCTGACGCTTTGCATTGCTCTTGGTGATGTAAGGCTTGGATGCAGAAACCCATTCCTTGAAGCTCTCTCTCTACGCACTGTTCTTGAACTTTCAGAGGTCTGTAGTTATTGACTCTGAAGAAAGTTGGCGACTCCTCACACTGTGCTCCTCAGCATGTGCTGTCCCCGCTCTGTGATTTTACGTGGCCTACCACTTCGTGGATGAGTTGCTGTTGTTCCTCATTGCTTCCACTTTGTTATAATACCACTAACTGTTGACTGTGGAATATTTAGTAGCGACAAAATTTCACGAATGGACTTATTGCATAGGTGGCCTGCTATCACGGTACCGCGCTTGAATTCACTGAGCTCCTGAGAGCGACCCATTCTTTCACAAATGTTTGTAGAAGCCGCCTGCATGCCTAGGTGCTTGACATTATACACCTGTGGCCATGGAAGTGATTGGAACAACTGAATTCAGTGATTTGGAGGGGGGTCCCAATACTTTTGGCAATATAGTGTACTTGTTGTCTTCATGTTTGTCTGCTCTTCGTTTCCCTGGCAGTTTCTTCTCTTTTCAGTCTAAACAGACTGACTGTTTTGAAATACACTATATGGCCAAAAGTATTTTGAAAGTATTTGAGGTCAGGTATTTCAGCTGCACCCATTGTTAAGTGGTACATCAAATTAAACACACGGCCAAGCAATCTCCATTGACAAACATTGGCAGTAGAATGGCTCACACTGAACAGCTCAGTGACATAAAATGTGTCAGTCATAGGATGATGCTGCCTTAGCCACAAGTCAGTACATGAAACTTCTGCTCTGCTACACCCTCCCTGGTCAACTGTAAGTGCTATTACTGTGGAAGTGGAAGTGACTAGGAGCAACACCAGCTCACCCACAATGTGGTAGACCCCACAAACTTGCAGAGTTCTGAAGCCCATAGTGTGTGCAAATCACCTATCGTCGGTTGCATTGCTCACAACAGAGGTCCAAACTGCCTTTGGATGCAATATCAGCACAAGATTTGTGTGTCAGGAGATTCATGAAAAGGACTTCCTTGGCCAAGCAGCTGCACACAAGCCTAAAATCACTATGTGTAATTCCAAGTGTTGGCTGGAGTGGTGTCAAGTATGTGATCTCTGGAGCAGTGGAAATGTATTTTCTGGTGTTATAAATCACACTTCACTATCTGGCAGTCTGAAAGATGAATCAGGGTTTGGTGGATGCCAGGAGAACACTGCTTCTGGACTGCACCGTGCTCCTACTTGAAAGTTTGCTGGAGGAGGGATAATGGCCTGGGGCTGTTTTTGATGGTTGAGACCAGGGCCTCATGTATAACGTTGTGCGTAGAACTCTCACTATAACATGGCGTAAGGACAAAAGCAGGAAAGTTCATAAGCACAGAAAAATCCAGATGCAGGAATCTGTACGTATGCAAACTTCCATATTTTTCCGCTACATAAATCCAGATCAGCGTGAAAAGTAACGCATGTGCACGTGCCTTCTGTCCCGCCCCAACTCCTCCCAGAATTACGCCTCTTTGAATATGCAAATTGATATAAATAGCCTTCTGTGAAAAGACAATGGGAAAAGCACGGGGGAAAATATAAGAATTTCAGAGAATACCAAGTGGAGGCAAAGGAAAAACGTACTATTTGTTGGTTTAAACAGTGGTATAAGCAACAAAAGGAAGTTGATCGAGTGACAGAGTGTTGGAGAAACTCGAAAGCTCAAGTTCACAAAGTCGCACAGTGTTCGAAATAAAAAAGAAATCACATATCAAAGTCGCCGTGAAAAGGCGAGTCGTAGCCCACCGTCTGAGTGTCATATGAAAGCTTATTAGGGTACAGACAAAAAAAATAGGCACACAATGGGAAAAAAGCACGAAATGTCAACTTTAATCTCGAAATTTCCACTTTAATCACGTAGTTTATTTTGCCATTAAAGTAGAACATCATAAACTTCATCTTAAAATCGTTTAATTTACTAGTTTCTCAAATCCCATTGTAACTAAAGTGGCACATTAAATGCTTTGTTCTGTATTTGATCTTCTTTGTGCTCTGCGTGTGAATCACTACCTGCTTCTTAAGCTTTCTTTTTCTCCGACAGGTCACATAATCCATTACATTCGTGATATTACAGCTCTCTGAATAATTAAAATACTGAGATGTATACGTGATATCTTTTTCATGATGATAGGAATGAAAGCATGTTATTAAACATGGGAACACGGTAGAGCAGTGCTTGTTCATGTCTCACGCAAGAGGCTTGCTGCGCCATGCGCGACCTTCAATGAAATAATTTATTACAGAAGTACTATCTCTTTCAAGGGCGGCACGGTGGCGCAGTGGGTAGCGCTGCTGCCTCGCAGTTGGGAGACCTGGGGACCTGGGTTCGCTTCCCGGGTCCTCCCTGCGTGGAGTTTGCATGTTCTCCTCGTGTCTGCGTGGGTTTCCTCCGGGCGCTCCGGTTTCCTCCCACAGTCCAAAGACATGCGGGTTAGGTGGATTGGCGATTCTAAATTGGCCCTAGTGTGTGCTTGGTGTGTGGGTGTGTTTGTGTGTGTCCTGCGGTGGGTTGGCACCCTGCCCAGGATTGGTTCCCTGCCTTGTGCCCTGTGTTGGCTGGGATTGGCTCCAGCAGACCCCCGTGACCCTGTGTTCGGATTCAGCGGGTTGGAAAATGGATGGATGGATGGATATCTCTTTCAAACGTACTAACCTCCAATTCCTGTCCTTACTTTTCTTTCACCAAATACCCAATCGCCACACAATCAGCTCTGTAATAGACGTTAAGCCATCTGTAAGCTTAGAACGACGATTCTTCAAAACTTTTAAGGAACATTGAAATATCTTCGTAGTACATGTTTAATTATTCTATCCGTCTATCCTTCCAGTGTCACGTCAGCACCAGCAATAATACAACGCAATGCAGGAACAATCCCTGAACTAGCTAGCGCTGCGGCACCGTGTCCTCACATGTTTAATTATTAACAATACGCGTTTTATAAAGTGGCGGAGGTTGTGCAATATTATAACTGTAGTGCAAGTTTACAGTGAGGTAATTGTACTTATAAGTACAAACAGTTCTACATGGAGCACTTGATGGACTGATTGAGTGCGTTTATAGTTCTTGGGATGAAACGTTTTCTAAACCGCAAAGTCCGTACAGGAAGGTCTCTGAAGCTTCATGCTGTATACCGATAATTCTCTTTCCAATCAGCTGCTGCTGTGATTCCCCACTCAAATACAGTGATATAAATACTCTGAGTGGTGCAGTGAGAGTAATATGGAAAAAGATTATCTGCTGTGGCAACCCTTAACAGGAGCAGCTGAAAGAAGAAGAATACTATGGCTATTCCCTGGACCATTATATTGCTGCAGGTTAATTACAATCAGATGCATTACACTAATAAACAATATGCAGTTAGTTTCAGTGTATTTATAAAGCCGCTTCAGGAATGTGGATCTAAGAAAGAAAGGGTGACCACACAGGAACAGTAGCACTGCTTTGACGCTGGGTGCTGCCAGTCTGCAAAACTGAGCGGAGAAATTGCGTATGCCAGGGTATGAGGTACCGTGGAAATGTGCGTGGCTTTACGCCAAGTTTAGGTTTTATACATCGCGATTTGAGCATGGAAACGTGTGTACGCACCGTTTATACATGAGGCCCCAGGCCCCTTGGTTCCAGTGAAGGCTACTTGATGATGTGCAGAGGAGAGCATCCCAGGGTGTAAGGACATGATTTACTCAGACAGTCTCGAACAGAGAAGACTTTGTGGGGACCTAATCCAGGTATTTAAAATCCTCAAAGGCACTGATAAAGTAGATCCAGCAACATTCTTTCAGCTTAAATGTGAATCACGTACTCAAGGACATCAGTGGAAATTAAGGGGAAGTGCATTTAAGATTGAAGCCAGGAAGCACTTCTTTACAAAAAGAGTCGTGGGACTCTGGAACAAACTACCGAGACATGTATGTGATGCAGAAACTTTAACAACCTTTAAGACGTAATCTGGATGAAATATTGGGGCAGCTTAGCTATTAGCTAAGCAAAGGAGCTTGATGGACTGAGTGGTCTCCTCTTGTTTGCTCAAAATTCATTGTTCAGTGACCACAGTGAGTGGGCCTCTGGCAACAATAATAACAAAAGACAAGGAGCAGAGAAAACACATTGTGTGGATGGAGAACTTGGAAGCCAGGATAACCGAGCTCTGGCAGTAAAATCCATGACTTGTCTTCTTCATCAGACCATGACCAGCAGGAATGGGAGAAAGGTTAACCGGAGATCACCCAATGACAACGTACTTCAGCAAATATTTACTAGAAGAACCCAAAATAAACACACCCAATGGTAAATCACATAGTCTACTGTATGTACCTCCAATTCTCTCTGTAAAATAGACAATGTATTTTCCTCATCTTCCTGACCATGCACATGTCCAGTTATGCTTTTAGAGCACAGCAACGCAGGCAACACAACTTTTTTTCTTTCTTGCCATGTAGCCATACTGTTTTTTGGAAAGGGCAAGGCTTAACTGTGGCAAGGCAAGGGTCCTCTGCACATATAGTCTGAGCACACATGTCAATTGGACCAAACTTGTTTGTGCACTTTGAGCACATATTCAACTGGCGACTCTAATGTGTTGTGAATAGTCTTTTGTTTCTGACAACTGCACAGCGTATGCCTGGCCTGAGACTGTTGATTACAAACAGCACCTTAATCTCCACTGAGAAACATTTATTAAATTTAATTTGACCGATTTTCAAAATGCCCTCCTATTTACCAGGTTTATCAAACTTCAGCTCAGTCCATACCACCTTCTAGGACAAGATCAAGAACTCCCAGTAATTACTCAGTTTATCACTCAAACAGCACCCATTTGGTTGAATATCTGAAGAGTTTGGGAGTCATCCTGTCTTCAGTGAAAATTAAGAAGTCCACCTGTGTGTTCCTCAATGTCACTGTGGTGTCAGCTGTAAAGACTATCTAATCAACACGCGGTATCAGAGCTGAAGTCTATAGAGGTGGAGGAGGCTGGTGAGGGTCATTGAGCAACCTGTATTAGTCTGGTTCATGTGTAGGTGAAGCTGAAGCAGGGAGGCTAGGCTGCCTTCTTGTGTTTTGTATTATGTGTTCTATTGCTGTTTTTGTTGTCTTTTTTGATGGGCGGCCACGGCAATTACCTGGAATGGAAGGACCGGGGGAGAGTGAATCACTGAGGCAATACCTCCCCTGGGAGGTATAGAAGATAATAGATCAAGATGCAGAAGACAGGAAGATATGGAAAAAGATGATCTGCTGTGGCAACCAAACCCTAACAGCAGCAGCCGAAAGAAGAAGAAGAAGAGCTATTGTACATTAGATTGAAACAAATGTCACTATCGTTATTGTAAACTCACTTCAATTGTATGGAAAGGCCCTGAAATCTCTAAAGGAAAAAGTAATGTATCAAGAGGTACACATTAGTAGAATCATATCTGAAGCATAATTATCTCTCTGCAACTCATTTCCCAATGATGTAGATGATACAGAAGAGTTGATACTTGTCATTCATTGTGCACCAAGCTGAATGAATCCAACAGTCACAGATTAATTTATACAAGTATACAAGTAGAAGCTGTGTATATAAAATAAAAGAGAGGGACACCGATGCTTGTTTTTATTTGTTTTACTAGAATCATTATTGTTATGCATTTGCGATTCTTTGGGAACACAGACGCACTGTTAGACCAATAAAGCTGCTTTTGAGTTTAAGGGAAGGGCAGAGGTGTCACAATGCTGCACAAACAATACCCCTGCTCTACTCTCTCACGCACAACCACATTCATTTCACATTACTCAATTGCCATGCCTGCTCATGGAAGGAAAGGAGATTTTGGTTTTGGAGTCCAAGTCCAGTCCAACCTCCCCTTTGTATTCTTTGAGAATGCTTCCCCAATGGTTACCATATCAGAATGCTCCTTACAGATAAAACCATTGTCAGTCTGGACCCCTCAGCCCAATCGTTTGTGCATTACAGTATACAGATTTGCCATTTCAAAGTGCTCTATGTAGTCCACTCCTTCCTTAGTTGTGCCATTGACACTTCATTCTTGGTCTTGAATTAGAGAATTAGAGTAGTCGGTAGGAACAGGAGAACAAGTCAGATACACGGCACTTCCCCAGGAGAGTCGTATGTCTTGGTTTTCATCTGCGATTTTTCCAAGCCCATATTTGGGGTGGTGTGGCATGATAATTTTTGGTCCTCATGAAAAGGCACGAATGATAGCCTGTGTATGTGTGTTGGCCAAAAGAAGGCACTTTATTGACCTACAAAAAGGCAGTGGAAATTGGAAAGGGCTGGTGTTTGGTTTAGTTTGTAACGATTTCTGCTGGTGTTTGTTACACGCTTCATGCACTCATCTTCCAGGACCACAGAAAGGCATAAGCTTTGGTAGTGAAAGGTTAAGAGTCAAATTCTTTAAACATGGTTAGGACAAGACTCCTATCACAGTGAAATATTACCTGCAGTAACAGTAAGTGTCATATCGAACTCATCAGTCAAGATAATGTCCGTCAGGTGAAGGCACACAGGCCTTCTTCTCAATACCTGGTTGTGTAGATTCTGTTCATATCAAAGGCCACGTCTTCCTTTCCATTTTTTCTTGTGTTTTTTCTTGTGCGATGTGGAAGCATTTGTTTGGGTGTCCAAACAGGAGTGCGAAAGGAGATCACATCAGGCTGAGGTGGGGGGTGGCCCCCCACTTGTTCCTGTCAAAGCCTTCATTTGTGTTTGTAGCTGGGACAGCTGCTCTGAGGAAGCGATGGACTTGAGCACGCTGTTCTCTCGCTCCAACAGTGAATTCCTCTCAATCAGCTCCTTAATTTGCTCTCGGAGGACTTCAACCTCTTCACGTACTGCGTACATCAGGTGGCTTTTCACTAGGTCCTGAAAAAAAAAATAGCAAAGAATCAAAAATTGAAGGGGAGTGACATATTTTAAACAAAGAGAATCAGCAGGCATACAGAGAGACAGCAAATCAAAGGGGCAGTCTGTCTGGAAGTGCTTGGCATGTAAAGATCCCGTCACACTACAAGATTTTTCCAGTGATTTTCAGTTTACATAATCATAGCAGGTTGGGGACAGTCGCTGTGGGCCTCTGTGACTCCTAACTGTCTGCTATTCACCCCAACTATGAGAAGTTGTGTCACGGGCAGTTTTATTAATTGACTCTAGTGGGTTTTAAGAACTGCCAGATGAATTAATGAATTAGTGGCTCGCGCATGAAGATTACCTACTGATTACCAGACAAGTGGTACAGTAGTTAAAAAGGCAGCTGCTGGAGTAGGGAAGGGGTAACTGTTAAAAGGAGGGCGGAAACAAGAATGAAAACAAAGAAAGAAAACTCGATCGAGACCAGAACAGTGTGAGGTGTCTCCAAGTTGACAGTGTCAGGATGGACAGCTCTGGGAGGGAGCAGGACCGATGGCTGTCATTCAGTTCTGTAGGGAGTCAAAATTCGAGGCTGCTGACTTACTTTCAGAGATAACAGAGGAGAACGAAGAGTTGCCGCAGGGTGGAAGGGGGAAGGACAGAAGTGGGAACAGTGGATCCAAAGCGTAGCAGAATCGTTAATTAAGAGGGCAGAGCTGGCGGAGGTTATTGGGGTTCTCGTCGGAGGGGCATTGCGATTATCTTGCTCTGTCGAATGATCTGCAAGTAACAATGGAGGTGGCAGATTGGGATGCGGTGGACTACGCAGGAGGGATTTGCTCTGCTGTCCTGGCAGTGAAAATGGAATACATCGTTGATGATTTTTTTTTTTTTATTTTAAAAGTGTTAATTTGTATATCGGACTCCTAAAGACACTGCTTTTTCATAGGCACAATTTTAAAAGAAGATTTATTGGTACTTGTGTACTAAACGGACAGCAGTGAAAGCTCCCCCATGGAGCCCACTACTAGAATGAGTAGGGGAAACCTTATGCAACCTCCCCTCTTCCCAATAAATATGTTATGAATTCATCAAAACACTTCCGTTTTCCTTTGTCACGACGTCCGTCCATTTAGTTCACAAGTACCAATTTATTTATTGAATACCTCTGTAAACACTGTGATACTTTATTTTGGTTTTTAATAAACACTATACACTTTTGCAAGGAAAGTTTGGTCTGCCTTGTCACTTGTTAGTGGTCAGTCTTGGTCATGAACTACTAGATGACCAAACAGGTTTGTACATGTTCAGTCTCTCCCTGTGCATTTCCTGTGCAGCTAGAGAGAGCGAGACACACACACACACACACACACACACACACACACACACACACACACACACAGGCAGCCCGAGACGGAGAGAGCCGAGAGAGACAGACACACACAGCAGCGCTAGAGAGACACACACACAGGCGCTCCAGGCTCGCAAAAGAGAGATGCACACACACACACACACAGGGTGAGAGAGAGAACGAGCGAGCGAGAGAGAGGGGGAGGGACGCATAAGGTAGAGAAGGCTTGTTTTTGTTTTCAGTTCTGTTTACAGCGATCGGTTCGTAGCCTGCATTGTTGCAATGTTACTTTTCTTGGTGGTTTATTAAATTACGGATTTTTCAAATGTTCATTTTTTTCCCCTGTGCTTAAAACTCATTAAAAAAGTGTTTTTAGCGAGCGGTTCCTAGCACTATAGCGCGAACTATTGCAGTGTTAGTTTTCTCTGTTGTTCAAGGTTTTCTCGGAGTGGTGGCTCTGAGGCTAGGGATCTGCGCTGGCAATCGGAAGGTTGCCGGTTCGAATCCCGTAAATGCCAATATGGACTCTGCTCTGTTGGGCCCTTAAGCAAGGCCCTTAACCTGCAATTGCTAAGCGCTTTGAGTAGTGAGAAAAGCGCTATATAAATGCAAAAAATTATTATTAATTATTTTTACATTTAGTTTACTATTACGCTGTGCATTCTATGGTATAATTAACTATATTTGTGCTTAAAAACTAAAAAATATATATATTTACATGCAGTTCGTATGGTCTGGAACGGATTAATTGTATTTACATACAATCCTATGGGGCAAACTGCTTCGGTTCCACTGTATTTGTCTAGTTATCTATTTTTTATCTTGATTATATAGTTTCTATGTGCATATATTTGTTCTCCTTCTAGTTGGTGGGTGGACTATCAAGAGGCAGGGCCAGCAACACCTGACCACAAGGACACTTTTAAAGGCGAGCTGGGAGATTGACTTCCTTGCCGTTCACTGAATGTGCTTTGAAGGAGAGTTAAGTGAGTTTTTGTTTGGATTTCTGGTTTTGTAATTTTGTTTTCTTCACTCTAAATTATGATTTACGGATTTCAGATTGGACTTGCTTTGTTTGGATTGTCTTGCTCCTTTTTCTGAACCTGTTTTTATTTTCTGGTTGTTAAATATTTTTATTTATAAAGATTTTTGGAGGACTATTCTTTGCTAAGCCAAAGGCTTTTCAATGTTTTTTTTTCCCTTTCCCTTGAGAGACGCTTTGAAGTATTGAGATATTTAAGTGTATTTAAACATTTTGGACTCAAAGTGCTACCTGGCCAGGTGTTGAGTAGTCACTCTGGCTGCTGGGAAGGGAGCGTTTTCTGGGCAGTCTTGCTAGAATACTGGCCTTTTTCTAGTTCTGTTCTGGAAGCCCCACATATTTGCTTCATTTCTGAATGTACCGATTCATAACAGTCTGATGTCTTGTGTTTGTACCACTGCAGAATGGAAAAAGAAAGGCTGAGATTGTGGCTGAACCTGCTGTACCTAGAAAGCGTTTGTACAGACACTGGTGCTGTCAGGTTGCACTTTGATTGGCTGTCAGCAGGCAGTAATCCCATGATACTTTGGGAATTTGAAATTGTGCTAGAAAGGCATTGAGGAGTCATATAATCTGACATCCTCGAGGAGGTGATATCCAGTAAACACAGTCGTCAAGTTTGACATCCTTTCTAACTAGAAGTCATCTGATGTGCCTCTGGCTTAAGAAAGCTGTCTAAACATGCAACTGGGCTCTGGAAAGGTGCCATTAGGAGGTGCTACAGCTTTTCCAAGGAATGGTGCCTGAAGTATGTCAGATCTCTAGAAAGTGGCACAACTATAACAATTAGAAGCTTTGTGTGCAGCTGCAGAGAAGATGAGGTAGCTTTTCAGTGAAAAAGGATCAGGGAATGAAACATTGTTTAAATTCTAACAGGCCTCATTAACCAGAAAAATCAAATCAAGTCATCAAGCCCGAGCATGTACCAGAATCAAAGACGTAACTAGAAAGTCTTATTAAAAATGCTCACACCACTTTTACATTCTTTTATCCATCAGCTAAACGGTAAGCCTATGTGCTGACATTTATACCTAAGGACCTCTGATGTCATGTGCGAAGTCAGAGAGAAAGTGGCAGCACCCACAACAAAACATGGGGAGACGTTAAAATATTTTAATAGTAAAGCTTCATGAAAACCAGTCGTCAAAACAAGAGTCTACTCAAATCCAAACTACAGCGTGGACAAGAAAACTGAGGAGAAAGTATGAAATAAAGTTCTGAAAAATGTACACCAAAACCAAATCATAGCACTCCTAATTTTGACAGAAAAAGGTGCCACTAGATGATGGTTCACTTTTGACAAGTAAGCATCTTGCCATTTTCTGAATCTACTTATTCCATTACAGGATTGCTTAGAGATGAAGCCTTTCCTGTGCATATGGACAGAATATGAAAACTCCATGCAGGCCAAAGTCCCAGGAACCACCAGGTCTCCATGTCCACCACAAGCAAGAATGTTACAGGTACAAGAGGATGGTGCAGCTCTGACAAGTAAAGCTAGCGGCCCGTATCATTTAAATATCCCAGCAGGCGTACAATCTGGAATTAGCAGCTATATGGGAAGTGAGAACTGAGCAGCCGAGGGCAAGTAAGTAATGATGTCCACCAAGGACAGGAAACAGATGTAGAAACGTCAAGTGTTTGTCTACACATTCTGTCTTTATTAAGGTTAACAACTCTACCAACTTTTCCAAAATTACAAATTATGCAAACACATCACGACATACAGTGGATGCAGAATGTATTCAGACCTTCACCACCCCACTTTATTGTGGTGTAAATTTCATTTTAAAAGGAATAAATTTGCCATTTTTAATCAATCTAGCCACTCAATCCTCCTGCCACTACTTTTATACTTTTTATTTTTTTCTCCAGCTGTCTGGAGTTTTTTTTTTGTTTTTTTTCTGTCCTCCCTGGCCATCGGACCTTACTGTAATTCAATGTTAATTAGTGTTCCCTAATTTTATTTTCTTATTTATTTTGTCTTTTTTCTCTTTCTTCATCATGTAAAGCACTTTGAGCTACATCATTTGTATGAAAATGTGCTATAGAAATAAACGTTGTTGTTGTTTATAGGGAAAAGTGCCACTAGATGACAGTTCCCCTTTGGAAAGAAAGCATCTTGCAGTTTTACATTCAATAACCCATAATGATAAGGCGAAAGCATGTTTTCAGAAAACCAAAACTGGACAACTTTCTAAATTCACTGTCACATGATGATGGACAGCACTTCCAGATGACGTGTAAGTGTGCCCAAGTTGATGAGTGAGTACAATCTCCTCTTTGCCCACGGAGTGTTAATACCAGATCAACAGACTGACGTGACTTACCATGGCCTGCTCAATCTTGTTGTCAATGGCGATCATGCTGCTGCTGGATCCGCTAGAAAGGCAAACAGAGGCACAGTTAGAAGGTGAGATAAAACCATTCCAATCGTAAAATGTGAGTCATAAACCAGACCTGGACAGACAAAGATCCATCAAAAATCCACTTGTAATGTTTTAAAAAGGGTGTAGACTTTTTAAATTGTCCTGGTGACACCATCACTGATGACGTGAAATGGGCACAACAGATGCCAGCTAGCATTAAGAAGGCCAACCAACATCTTTACGTCTTTTGATGTCTGAAGAAGGCCAGGATACCTCATTTATGCTTGCCGCTTTCTACAACAAACCCTCTCTGGTATGGCTCCTGCTCAATTCAGGAGGGGAACGCATTACTGAGTGTGGTACATCTAACATGGAATATTGTGTTCAGGACACATATAATACACGCTGGTCCACACCACTACACCTAACCAAGAGAACAACTGAGTCATCAGTCTAGAAGCAGCTGAGTCCCAGTCATCAATGGAAATGCTGGATGCTCCAAATTAGAAAAGTTACATAGCTGGTCCTTCATTGTAATCAGGTCTGAGGTCTTCCATCTAGAAGCAAGGAGAAGTGTAGAAGCTACAGTGCTCAAACAGAAGAATGAGTGCTGGTGCACTGACACAACAAGGTCTGAAAGATCTAGGCGTATAAGAAGAGGTGGCAAGAGAGGAATAAGAACTGATACCATTGAGGAGAATGAGCAGGAGGTTAGAGACCAAAAAACCAGGACAGAAGGACAAAACCAGTACATATGCATAAATGTGCCAGGGACATCATGTGGACAGAAGTGGCAGAGGGAATCTGGGATGGTATCCAGCAAATGAACTAATTTAGGTAACACTTTAGTTTAGGTACTGCAAAAATGCATCTATTATTCATTTACTGTTATGTAACAGGACCTTAACATACACCTTTTGGGTCTTCATAACTCTTACAGTGCATTAGTAAAGTGTGCATTCATTGCTGCAAGGTGACCTGCTAACAAAAGTCACTTTGTAGTGGAACGAGAGTCTTCACCGAGACACATTTCTCTTGATATTACATATTTAGTATAAGACCTGTGAATCCTTCATATTAACAAGTCATTTCTACCAGCATGCCAATACCCCACACTGCACAGACATGAATAACCCATCTACTGATGATTTGTAAGTGTTATGAAGACCCAAGACGCCTTTGTTAAGAGCAAATCCATAAATAGATGCATTTTTGCAGTAGCTAAACTAAAGAGTTGCCCAAATGTAAAGTGAGTGAATTAATGGTTGAGGTTTCTAAAAGAAAATTTGATAGTTTTAAAAATGCTATCGTGGCCACCATTGGCAGAGGAGAATGTGAGATGCCATGACCAGTGAGGGATAAGGGGTAGAGGCTCATAGGAAGGCTTATATAACAATAAACTGAAAATTGAGATGGGCTTTCTGAGAGGACATAAACAGCTAGCAAGAGAGAGCAGATGATAATAGGACAACGGAGATGTCAGTGAGATGCCATAGGCCATGAGCACTGAACAAAGCTGAAGGTGGTAGTAAAAGGTGAAAATAAAGAATACCAAATCAAAACTGAAGATTTTGGAATGATTTGAGGCCAGAATCCCCAGACAGACCACTCAACGGACTGATACCACTCTTCATTCATGAAGGTAGAAACCTTGAATGACCACCTAATAGCAACACATAATTATTAAATGTGACTGAGTGGATGCCTAACTTCTTTTCAGTTTTATGCCAGATTTAAATAGTACATGCCATAATGTGCACAAGGTGAAGTTAAGCAGTTCTGAGATTTAAGCTAGCACTAAAATCCAATTTAATTTATAGGGCAGTGCAATTGCAGAGGCTGGGAGGATTGAAGTGCTTAACCAGGTCCAAACTGGACCATAACACACAAGCCCATAGGTACAATTCTAGCACTACACCTAGAAGTGCGACATCTTTGTCCTGCCTTTCAAGTCAAGTTAAGTCGGGGAGCATGCACTGGTACAATGCGTTGCCGCACCACTACACAACGAAATAACTTGGGATCCCGGTTTGCAAACCCCTTTGTCCCACCTGTCCTGGATTCAAACTTCAAGTTCCATTCTGGATCTCCTGCTAGGTGGTAGAGGAATCATGGAAGAGGCACAGCTTTTCTCCACAGGTCATACGGCGCCTCAACTGACCATTGCAGTGCTTTTTCTATATCTATAGACAGTATGTGTAGTGTTAACATTCATTGTCTATTGTTGGGACTGGCTGTCATTAATTTGTGGAAGACATTAAAGTAAAAATACCAATGACAGTAAATTTGAACTTGAATCATAACATGAATTGCCTAAGTGAATAAAAATTGATCACCAGTAACTCAAGTTAATATGAGCTGTCTGAGCATTGTGTCCATCTTTTAGCTACAACACAATATTAACCCCTGTGTAACACACACGACATATTCTTGATGATACTAAATAAGTGCGACTTCATGATCTGAAACAATAAAAATAAGTATCTCCCTTTTTTAAAAATAAATTTATTTTGAAGATTTACCCAAATTACCCAACACAACTTGCATATCACATGTGCTTAGAAGTGTAATTATTGGCTAATTTTGTAGACCCACTCAGAAACACTCAGTGAGTTAGCAGTGAGAATAGAAATGGCAACCTGGCGATTTCCAGTTCATCACCTCAGCATTGTGGCTACACCGCCTGAAGCAGACTCACCAAAAGCGTGCTTCAATGTATCAATCCTGGGTTTCTGTTACACGTGACACACCATGACATTCTCAAATTTGCTTAATCCAGTTTAGGATTGTCGGAGGTCAGAGCCTATCTGTACAGCAGTGGGCACGATGCCTGAAAGAGCTCTGGACAGGGCATCAGTCCACCACAGAGCCCACACACTCATGCACCCACAATAACCTAACAACCAGCAGGTCTTTGGAGATGTGTTAGGAAAACTGGAGTGCCTGAAAACTCCATGTGGATTCAAAGCCAAGAACACACTGTGGGTAGCATAGATCCATGTTACAGTGCCACCTTTTTCAGTGATGGAAAACGTACTGAAGTTGTACTTAGCAAACATTTAAAGATTTCAAACCTGAAATGAATCGAGCTATAACAAAGACTTGGACATTGAATAAACAGCCAGCAATCAGGACACTTGGACAAATTCTTTTGAAACAAAACATATTGAACTGCGTGCATCTTTGAACTGAGAGCAGCACAAGCTCCTAGGTATTTAAATTCCAGATTTTTATTGATTTGAACTTTGCATCTAATACTTACTTTTTTTTGTATTACAGAATGTTAGGAAAGTCCAAAAACAACCTTAGTGATTGCATGAACTCTTATAATAACTAACTCCTCCATGTGGACAGAGACACAGAGGTCCATATGTTTGGGTGGCATGCTACACAGGAAAGAACCGAGAGAGAGGATCGTCACCATCACCCAGACAAGAGTTCTGTATTCCCACTGGAACCGCCATAATTCAAGACCTCTGCAGACAGAGGACATGTTTAAGCAGCTATTCATCCTCATCATCATCTTAAATACATTTCCTACTTTTTGCTACTATTAGCTTTATTGTGTTTAATTAATTTTGCTTGATTGCAATAGAAAGCTTTTATTGTTTGGTTGGGCCACAGTATAAAGTTAGGAGCACCTGCTGGCCTTCCATATTCCCACAGTGGTGAATGGGCTTGGAGAAACGCTTCCAAAAGACAAGCAGTGCAGTGAGTGGGCACCTGAATTGGAAAAGTGGCACAGATGTTAAGTGATACTTAGGTCTGAAAAAAACAATTCAATCTGTTTATGTCAAGCTAGGACGTCTCTTTGCGCCCCACATGCAGGTATGCCATACATATGGGGCGCTATAAAGAAGCTAAACCTTTTATTTAATCTCACACCATATAACTATAACTACATGGTGTAGGTGAACCAAATAAGGAACAGAGAAATGTCCACGATAACACAGTCCCTTTTCTTACACATGCTCTTCAAAAACAAAGTATAGGTAAGGGACAGCGGCAAATATGTCCATCAGCTTAGCTTCTAAGATGGTGGCTTTCCTACCTTTCGTCTTCTACTTTAGTTCTCTCTTTCAAAAAGTGAGTATCTGCTGTTGTGCAGAGCCAAAGGAAAGAAGGCACACAGAAATTTCTTAGCACCTTTCAAAACCATGCCAAGGTAGATAATACTTTGTGCTACAGTGCAGCATGGGCAGCACGGTGGCGTAGTGGTTCTGTTTTCTAATCCCACCCCCGGCCACTATTTGTGTGGCGCTTGCACATTCTTCCTGTGTCTGCAGGGGCTTTTCTCCAGATACTCTGTTTTTATTTCCTCCCACATGGCAAATATGTGCTCATTAGTTTAAATGATTATTCTAAGTGTGTGTGTGTGTGTGTGTAGGCCTTGTGATGGAGTGGCACACAATCCACTTCCACCTGAAACATTTTATCTCCCTGGTAATCCTGAAGCTGATTGGAAGTTTTGAAAATGTTATGAACAGCCCACTCACACATTCTTACTAGCAAGAAGCTCAATGAAATCTGGAAAAGGTTTTCACAAAATTAGGGTTTTGCACCTAGCATGACTTTCTGATGCTTAGAGTAGTAAGAAGTGGGTCATCATGGGCACATATTGTCCGGCTTATTACCTGTACAAGAGAAGCAGCAGTGAAAACAGCATCTCGTCAATGTTGCGGTTGAATGGCGTCCTCCGGTGAGAGCAGCTGCTGGATGAGGCATTGCTGTTAATATCTAAGTGCATCTCGGTGGGCTCCTTCTCATTTAACATATTTTGACGTTGCTCCCTGTTCTCCATGTGGTAGCACTTTGACATGGCAGGCAGGACGTGGCTTTTCAGCACTTCAGTGTTGTTTCCATTGCTAGAATCTTCACTTGAAGTGACAGTCATTCTCTGAGGTTGGGGGGTCTTCTGTTTGTAAAGAAGTGGGGCACCTTGTGCACCATGCAGCATGTTGAGTGCCTCAAAAGAGCAAACCATTTTGTTGATGTCCACTGGCATGGCTGAGGAGCTGCTAATTGCCTTCTTTTGAAACCAGTAACTTCTTTAGAAAAGACGATCACAAGAATTTAGGAAGCCAGCAGTATTTCTCTGTGTTACTTGATCCCCCCTTACTAGAATTACTATATTAAAAAAAATAAAGGAAGTCTTCAAACGTTGATAGAGTCTTGATTAGTCTTCCTGCAGGACTTGGCTCTTCTGAGCTAAATGCTTACAGACTTGCCAGTCTCCTTCTCTCATGGCCCACTCTCTCTGTTTAAATGTGTTCCGGCCACTGCCCATTGACTAGCTGGCACCAGCGTCACCACCTCCTACTGATTCACGACCCCCCCTACCGAAGACATTGAATAACCTCTACAGTGGGGCATTTCATATCATACCAACCAAGAAGTGACGGCTAAATGCCAATGTCATTTTAGAGGGATTGACGCAAAGGTGAGTGGCAACCTACGTAAAATGCCCATGATAAAAATCTAACCAGCTGTGATTTGCATCAGCCTGTGGGCAAGGAACTTTACTGGAATTGTTACAGAAAAATAAAAGCACTTATGAACTGGGCTGGCTGGGCACCTGACACCTAAAAAAAAAAAAATCAAAAAACCATATGCACGTCGGGCTTCTGAACCATGCAGTCACTTAGAAAAAATGTTTTTTGATTCATTATGAAAAACTGAAGGCAGGAGCCACTTATGCCCAGTGGAATAAGAAGCAGGAGACAAAGTCAGAAGAAAAAGATCTGAAAACAGAGGCTGGGAAGTTAACTCTCATGTGGATGTGAGAGCAAAGAAAGTGAGAAGTCATTTGAGTCCGGGGATGACAGGACATGGAGACCACACTGCCATCACCCTCCAGGAAAGACAGGACATAAGGAAGAGCAGCAAACAATAATACAGTTGACTATACCGAATAAATAACCAACTTAGGGTGAGATGTCCTCTCTGTTCAAGGAAAAAAGGAACTACAAGGTGTGATCAAAAAATATGGTTAATGTTTAAATAATAAAAAAAATGATTACAGTAAAAGACACATTGCCATTAATCCCCCTTGCTTTAAACACAGTTATCCCACCATTCTTGCCACTTTCTGAAGCAGTCCTGGAAGTCCTCTTTCATGAGTATCTTTAGTTGATTCGAAACATTTACCTTTCATGGTCATTTTGACTGTGGGGAAGAGCCAGAAGACACACGGTGCCAGACCCGGTAAATGAGATGGATGAGGACACACCATAATGTTTCTATTTGACAGAAATTGCTGTACCAGAAACGATGTGTGACATGGAGCGTTGTCATGATGGAAGATGAAACCGTTTGCCCTTTTCTCAGGTCGTTTTATATGCACATTGTTTCTCTAATAAGCCCTTATAATATTCAGAGTTCACCGTAGTGTTCCCGAGTACAAACTCCACTCATACAGTTCCATCAAGGTCAAAAAACACAATCATCCTTACCTTGATTTTGGATCTTGATTGACACACAGGACATTGAGGCAGCCACGATTGTGCAATTCAAAACACTCATGAAAGATGACTTTCAGAACTGCTTCAGAAAGTGGCAAGAATGATGGGATAAGTGTGTTCAAAGCAGGTGGTGGAGTATTTTGTGGAGAATTAACGGCAATGTGTCTTTTACTGTAATCATTTTTTTTTAAAATGTAAACCTTCACCAGATTTTTTGATCACACCTCGTATAGGCAGAGAAACCACCCAGAACTCTGTCAGTAATGTTCAGAGATCCAGACTGTATGAATACTCTGTCTTAAAGAGATCTGGACACAGAAGTGAAGATGCATGGAGATGAGGAAATAAAAACAGAGAAGCTGTCAGAATTCAAGGAAACAGAGGACATGTACATTGAGGGACAGCTCCTGTGGCTGCCAACAGACTACAAACTGAGATCCCCCATTGTCCCACGAATAGACATGGCAATCACAAAACATTTCTACCCAAAATGAGCCACATATCATATCGAGAATATTGAAAAGAAGAGGCCATCTTAACTTTGGAAAGAAAATATACAGTACTTAGGCTGTGAAGCCATCCCTGTTAACTTATACTGGCACAGACATCAAGACACTGAGAGAGGATGGAGACTGCTCAGACAAGAAAGGGCCTGAAGACCAATAGGCTCCTTTCACAAGACTGCTGAGAAACTGGAGGCAATGTAGTAACCTCAACCCAGAGAAGCAGAGTAGCCAATGTCTTCTAAGAAAGGTGGGATTAATAACCAAGAAGCCACCTCTGCCATGACACTAGGAAACTGAAGGCAAGAAAGAAAAAGGCATGAAAATTATGAAGCTTCCTCTAACTCGAGGGAGAAGCTATGTGTCATATGGAGGGGATGAAATGTAACTAAAGAGATAAAGTAGGGCGTGAAGATTAAACAGTAACCTTACCCAGAGAGTGTGGCATGGAATCTGAAGATACACCTCTACCATGGGTAGGTAGATCATAATAGGAAGAACCTCTTCAAGAACAAGTGATAACTGAAGACACAACTTTTATTTCACCGAATCAAAGTCACGTTGCTCAAGCCATAGCCAGGAAATCTGGCCAACATCATCAAAAGGAAAGAAAACAGAGCTGCGCAGGAACGAGCAGATGAGAGTCAGTGTGCCAGAAAAAGAACTCAATGACTCTCAGCAGGAGAAGCCTCAGTGGTTGCTCACATCTCTGTTCTCATGTGTAAAAATGGCATTTTGTTGAAGCCCAACATTTACGCAACAACAGGAGTTGTGAGACTCGGCACGAGATCTTATGAATACTTTTACTACTAGACAGTCTGTGGTCAAACAATGATTTACTGTTTTTCTGCCCCCAGAACATTCTGTGTCTCTGCAGAGGAGTAGCCTGGATCTCAAAGTAACTCTGAAAAGTTGATGTTCTCCCACTCCCCTCATTCCATGACAGTAAGGCGTGGGCACCCGAGTAGCGCCACATCACAGGCCTATTGTCTCCACGGTTTGTTTCTTGTAAATCTGCAGTGATTCCAGTCTTTGTCAGACTGTGAGAATGTTCTGCTCCATCCCACCCACATACCTGCTTGCCTATTGTCACATGTCTGGGGTGGCCACCTCCAGGCCCTGTGCTAGCTCAATGTTTACCACTACTGGGTGGTGGGAGCAAAGACAGTAGCCTTCCTTTTTTTTTTTAACAAGCCATGTTCTGTGTAAAGCTGACAAAGGGGAACTGGAAAAATATACAGGGGACTATAAAGTGCACTGCCAGCAGGGGCATTCAAAGGAAAGAAAGAACAGAAATATCATAATACCAGTAAAGGCGCACTGCACAATAACGTGCAGTGAATACACTTGACTTGAGCATTCATAGTTTTCATCCTCTTTCTCTGTAAATTTAGCATTTGTTTCCTCAGAGGTTGATGTGCCTGCTGCTTCCTGAGCTGCTCCCTAGCGGCCTGCTTCTTCTCTTCTTACATTGGCATCTTTTCGCATTAAAACCTACAACCTGAATCAGCTGCAGGTACCACCTCATGCTACCAGGAGTGAAAAGGACATTAGGAAAATGCAAAACTAGAGAAGAATCTGTCAGGACAGATAAGGAGAGAGCAATTGACCGTGGCCAGCACCTGCAAAACCATTTTGTTTTTGTGGGAGTCTTGCTGTTGCCTCTGCTGGTGAAGATTCACAATTGCTTATGTCTCCTAACTGGACAGAGTGATATCCCTGAAGCTTAACTGACTTGGTGTTAGACTGTGATGATTAAGTGTTCCCTTAATTTTTTGAGCGGTGTATATAAATGTAATAGATGGAAAGAGGCAATGACACTCGCCATTTTACTTGAGTCACTCTGACTAGACAAAGCCATTCCTCAGCTTATATAGGCATAGAATAAGAAAGAAGCTATAAAGTAGTAAATCATTCTTTAGACTGTGGAAAGTTACCATGAAAGTAAAACAATTTATAGTGTACAACTGATCACACAATTCAAGCTACGCCGGGTTTTAGATGAGGCCAAAGGAAATCCTTTGTTCTGTGATAATCTATGAGTGAGTACACATTTGTATAAAATTAGTTATGTATATACTGTATATAAAGATATACAAACATACACAGATAAAATATATAGGAAATAATTTTTTTCATGACCAGGCATGGTTTTTAACTTATTTGTGTATTACACCTTCCAAGGTAAGCAATATATACAGTATATATATATATATATATATATATATATATATATATATATATATATATTATATATAAAAAGCCAAATACCACTGACTCACTCATCACGAAATCTCCTGAACCATGAGGACTTGAAATTTGGAATGTAGGTTACTCTTGGCCCATAGGTGCTCGCTAAGAAACGGTTTTAAAAATTTCGTGGTCCAAGCGCGAAATTTCTTATAGTTTTTTTAGACCCGTTTGTATGTCTGTCCGCTTTTCACAAGAGAACTACTTAACGGATTTAGATTGGGTTTTTTTTCTATAATTTGTTTGAACATTCTAGTTGATTTTCTGCAACTTCTCTCATTGCGCTAAGTATCATAGTTCGCTTGTGGTATCAATTTATTAGCGCGAATCCGAGAGAGACTCATCAGGCTGCGGGGCCCTCGTCACTCACGCGTCTGCCTCAGGGCGAAACCTTAACTCCACTTATTTAGCGAACGGGAGAACTACTTAACGGATTTAGATTTTTTTTTTCTATAATTTGCTTGAACATTCCGGTTGATTTTGCGACTTCTCTCATTGAGCTAAGAATCATAGTTCGCTTGCAGGAGCGATGCATTTGCACTAATCCGAGACAGAGGCTGCGGGCCGAGGGGATGGGGAAGAGTGACGTCAGGAGTAGAGAGCTGCGCAGGGCCCTCTTTGCTGTCCTGTTTCATTACGATGTGGGCGAAGCCTCGGGGGATGGCTAGTGTCATATAAATTAAGAATGTTTCTTCTCCTCTGTATAACACATATGTCTTTACGCAGAAGTCAGTTTTTATTCTATAAGGTACTTTTGATTATGAATAATTTTGTTACATTTATGTAAATGTACATTCCCTGGGCTAGGAGGGTGGGTGGCCTTTCAGCCTTGGAACCCCTAGAGCAGGGGGTCTATAAAGTTGGACCTGAAAGGCTATAGTGGCTTCAGTTTTTGTTCCAACCCAACTGCTTAATTAGAAACCAATCCTTGCTAATATCAGATCTTAGTTAATTTTATGGATTGCTAGTGTTGTCATTCTGCCATGTTAGATCATTTTCATGTCATAAATGTTTACCTTTCCAGGGATATCATCTAAATGATTTGTAGTCTGTAGCGGATTACCAATTCTCAGTCCTTCACTTTTTTATTCTGTAAATATTTCATTAAACCAGTTAGTTTACGATGAATACACACAGGTTATAATAGAAACAAGTTAGATGGAGAACTGCTGATTTATTTCTCTTTGCATCTTACTGCTAATAAGGTGCAATAGATACCAGGTTTAATTTCTCAGGTGCTCCCTGTGTGGAGTTTGCATGTTCCCCCGTGTCTGTTTGCTCTGGTTTCTGTCTACTGTCCAAAGACAAGCAGGTTAGGTAGACGGGTACTGCCAAGTTGACCCCTGATGTGTGTGTTCACCCTGTGATGTGCTGTCACCCTTTGCAGAGTTTGTACCTGCCTTATGCATGATGCTTGCTAGTAAATGACTTGCGGGTAAATGCAGACAGAGGCCATTTATCTGTTCTCATCCTCTTAGATCTGAGTGCCGCATTTGACACCATTTTTCGCAATATTCTTAGAAATCACCTTAGTCAATGGGTGGGCCTCTCTGGCAGTGTCTTAAATTGGTTTGAATCCTACCTGGCAGATAGAAAATTCTTTGTTAGTTGTGGTAATTACAACTCAAAGACACATGATATTCTACATGGTGTTCCACAAGGCTCTATCCTGGGTCCACTGCTCTTTTCGATCTACATGCTTTTGTTAGGTCAGATTATCTCGGGGCATAACGTGAATTACCACAGCTATGCTGATGACACGCAGCTGTATTTATCAATAGCACATGATGACCCCGATTCCCTTGATTCACTAACACAATGTCTTACTTGTGTTTCTAAATGGATGAATAGTAATTTTCTCAAGCTAAATAAAGAGAAAAAAGAAATTTTAGTGATTGGCAATAATGGATATAATGAGGTTATTAGAAATAAACTTGATGCATTAGGATTAAAAGTCAAGATGGAGGTAAAGAATTTAGGGGTAACTGTTGACTGTAACCTGAATTTTAAATCGCATATTCATCAGATCACTAGGACAGCATTTTTTCACTTAAGAAACATAGCAAAAGTTAGACCTTTTATATCACTGAAAGATGCTGAGAAATTACTTCACGCTTTTGTTTTCAGTCGACTAGATTACTGTAACGCACTCCTCAGGACTACCCAAAAAAGACATAAATCGTTTGCAACTAGTACAGAATGCAGTTGCTAGAATCCTAACTAGGAAAAGAAAATCCGAGCACATTTCTCCAGTTTTGATGTCACTACACTGGTTACCTGTGTCATTCAGAATTGACTTTAAAATACTGCTTATGGTATGCAAAGCCTTAAATAATTTCGCCCCATCTTATATATTGGAATGTCTGACACCTTATATTCCAAATCGTAACCTTAGATCCTCAAATGAGTGTCTGCTTAGAATTCCAAGAGCTAAACTTAAAAGAAGTGGTGAGGCGGCCTTCTGCTGTTATGCACCTAAAATCTGGAATAGCCAGCCAATAGGTGGAGTGGTGGCTCTGAGGCTAGGGATCTGCACTGACAATCGGAAGGTTGCCGGTTCGAATCCCGTAAATGCCAAAGGAGACTCTGCTCTGTTGGGCCCTTCAGCAAGGCCCTTAACCTGCAATTGCTGAGCGCTTTGAGTAGTGAGAAAAGCGCTATATAAATGCAAAGAATTATTATTATTATTAATAGGAAATCACCAGGCTAATACAGTGGAGCACTTTAAAAAAACTGCTAAAAACACATTAGTTTAACATGACCTTCTCATAGATTCATCTTAGTTTAATCCTGATGCTCTGTATATCCAATTAATTATCATAACTATTCATGGTGGCTCTAGAATCCATACTAACCCCAACTCTCTCTACTGTTTCTTTTCCAAGTTTTTTGTGGTGGCGACCTGCGCCACCGCCACCTAATCAAAGCACCATGATGTTCCTACATTGATGGATTAAAAGCCAGAAGTCTACATGACCATCATCATCAAGTCTTTCCATGAGAACCCTAAATACAAAGAGGACTGTTCATTTATGTTAGGTAGAATGCCCAGAGGGGTCTGGGCGGTCTCATGATCTGGAACCCCTGCAGATTTTTTTTTTTTTTCTCTAGCCGTCTGGAGTTTTTTTTGTTTTTCTGTCCTCCCTGGCCATTGGACCTTACTCTTATTCTATGTTAATTAGTGTTGTCTTATTTTAATTCTTACTTTGTTTTTTTTTTTTCATGTAAAGCACTTTCAGCTACATTATTTGTATGAAAATGTGCTATATAAATAAATATTATTATTATATAATTATGGACACCAGCTTCCCTGTGACAGTGCTATGGGATAAACTTTGGAAGATGCATGGACAGATGGATTAAAACAGTGAATTCAGCAGTTTATGACATAAGTAAGCAATTAAGGATGTGGAATCTTAACAAACAAGAGACTAAAATGAAGCAGATAAATGTTACTTGAGCAAGAAGTGCTTCAACAGCAATAACTGAATTCTCATTAAGAACTGGGTCGAACAGAAATCCACAGCCACTACAGCCCTACAGGTCCGACTTTACAGGCCCCCATGCCCTAGGCGTTTCATTTCTCCAGAACGCCATTGACTGGAATTTTGTTTCTTTTTCTCCCTGCTACTTGACCATAGCTTATGTTATAAAACTAGACATTATAACTGTTACTGCAATAGTCAACAACTATTTAATTTATGCTTAATTCTCCTGGGAACCTTTCCATTTTTTATTTTTATTTATATGATTTTATTTTTTATCTTTGTAATGGTACTTTTATTTTACTTTTTGTAAAGCACTTTTTGTATGAAGATGTGCCATATAAATATTGTTCATGTGGTTGTAAACACTTTCATATGTAGCAACATTATTCATCCTAATCTGTACATTAATAAGCACTATCATAAACTTCACAAGCACAAGAGTCTTTCTTTTATATAGCTTTAATCTCTTTCTGAATAAGCATTATTATTAGGATGCAATCCATCCCTCTATCCCTTCATTATCTTTATCCACTTTGTCCAATCTGGGGTTCTGAGCACTGAGCACAACTCTGGATGGGGAGCAAGACCATCAGAGGGCAGGCTCCATTAAAACCTCCACCCTACAGGAACAATACCGAGCACTCAGCTAACTGTGATGTGGTAGACAATTTACACCTTCAAATCCAAGACTGCTGTAGCTGAGGCAGGAGCGGGAGATTCTCGCTAGATGGTAGAGTTGACACTGAAATTAATGAGAGAATGGATGCAGCAGTGTCACTGCAGCTACTATACTGGATGGAGGTGCTAAAGTGACAGCAAAGTCCCTGGACATTTTCCAGTTAGCCTACATTCCAATCCAAACATATGGCCAATAGCTGTGGGTGATGGCAGAAAGAAACAGAGCACAAGTATGAGTGGCTGGCAGAGCTGTGCCCCTCACTGCTCATTACAGAATGAGGAACTTAATGTCTTAGGAAAACGTCATACAGGAGGTAAGGGCAGAGCTTACAGTGAGAAGTCTATCCATCCACCAATAACTCAACCTGCTTAATGCGGTTCTGGGTCACAGAGGCTAGTAGAATATTCCAGCATCTTCAGGTGCAAGGCAGGAATCAAACCCAGAGGAGACTTCAGGCCAAGACAGGACAAACCCACTCATGTAAAAAAATGCAATACACATGCAGGGCCTTTTCAATTAACCTCACACACAAGTGTTTGTGAGAAGAATATTGAAGAACCCAGAGAAAAACGCCATGAACATACAGAACCCACGCTGTCAGTGACTGTTATTTTATGTTATTTTATTTAGCATGTCTTATTGCTGTGTGATAAGTCATTGTAAAGCAACCTAACTTACTGTAATATGTATTTCACTTACATGCACACACAAAGCAGATAAAAGTGAATAACCTGGTTAAGGCAGCAATCTGGTTTATTAAACACCTGTGTTTACATGCTCAACCTACTGGAGTTTTCCTTTAGCAAAACACTCCAACATCACTAAACTGTGCAAAAACCACTTAAATGTCATCATCGGCCACAGTAAATTCAAAAATAAGCATAATGCCAGTGATAGTTTTCTTGTGTTTTTTAAATGTGTTTAGTTAAACTGAGGCTTTATTTATAGGTTTCTGTTATCGGATTGCACACAGCGCACTCTTTTCTGCTTGTCAGTACAACTGAGCCCTGCAAAGGACCGGTATGTGTGCCTATTACATTACACCCAATGCAGCTGGAATAACGAACAACAACTTCAATAAGATAAACACAGCCCGTCAATCAACAACAATAACAACAACATTTATTTGTATAGCACGTTTTCATATAAGTGATGTAGCTGAAAGTGCTTTATAAGATGAAGAAAGAAAAAAGGAAAAATATAGAAATTAGGCAGTACTAATTAACAAAGAATAAAGTAAGGTCCGATGGCCACGTGGGACAGAAAAAAACAAAAACAAAATCTGCAGGGGTTCCAAGGCCATGTGACCGGCCAGAAGACAAATCTATGCATCTTATGAGGGGTAGCATTTATATAAGTTAAGCGGCGTACATTCTGTACACCAACAGGCACTCGCTCCTTAAAGTCTGTGGTATATACACAAAGGAGGGCCAATGTCCATTCACTTTGCCCAGGGCTTAAAATGGGCTTCGACTGCACTGAAGATCTGAAGTAATGTGTTAGGCTCCTCATTACTTTTAAAAGTAATTAGAATATGTAATGTGTGTTACTTTTAATGTGTTACCCTACTGCTCCCAAGATTCTGCTGCTGAGTTTAGCACCTGCACCTAAATTGAAATGTCCAGACATCGGTTACAAAGGTACACATCTATGTATATAAGGTCCACAAATTCACAGTACAGGACCTGAAGTTTGAGGTGCCCTTTCTACACCTCCATGATAAAACTGTGGTGAAGCATATAACAGAGACATATGCATTGCATTTGTCATTCCAACATATGGTGCACCACAAACATTAACAGTGTTTTAATGAATTCCACACCAAATGGCATCCAAGTGAGACATATGTATTGCATTTGTCATTCCAACATATGGTGCACCACAAACATTAACAGTGCTTTAATGAGTTCATCACCAAATGGCATCCAAGTGAGACATATGCATTGCATTTGTCATTCCAACATATGGTGCACCACAAACATTAACAGTGCTTTAATGAGTTCCTCACCAAATGGCATCCAAGTGAGACATATGTATTGCATTTGTCATTCCAACATATGGTGCACCACAAACATTAACAGTGCTTTAATGAGTTCCTCACCAAATGGCATCCAAGTGAGACATATGCATTGCATTTGTCATTCAAACAGATGGTGCCTCATAAACATTTGTAGCAATGCATTTTATTACTACATTATAAAATACTTTAAAATAAATGGTGCACTGCAAACGTTAACGCTGAAGTCTACATTTTTACAACTTTGATTTCAACCTGTCTTAGACAGGAAGCACAGCTAGTAAGTAATACCTTTACTGATTAGAAGGACACAGAATAATGCATGCTAGTGAAGTAAAATCCAAAGCAGTAATAACAGGCACGCATTGTTGTGCTGTTCCTGCCAAGGGGTTTAGTTGATTAGTTGACTGATCTTTATTTTAGGTTGCATTTTTCATATTGCACCATCACTTGGCTTTTCAACAAGCAACAGATGAAATTACAAAAAAATCAACATGCTGTACATTGCAAACTTAAATAGCAGATTATAACATATATAAAATAAATATTATGTGGTATACTTGGTGTACAGTTGTCCACCAAAATGCCACTGTTGCTTCCTAGGTATTAAATATGGATATATTGCTCCATTGGTGCCATTAGCCTTTTCAGCACTGGATTGTGGTCAGTTTTAATCTTTAATCCTGTCATTACATTTTCAATCATCACAATGTCTGCTACAGATCACAATCCATAGATTTAAATTGTTTATTTGGTTATGATTTTCCTTAAATATTTTGTTTAAACTACTGACTACTCCAACACAAACATTTTGAGGTTAAACTGATTTCACTTAGCCCATAATTTACAATAACTGCAATACCATCATTGAACGTTCAGTGCTCAGCATATGTGGGGCCCAGTGAGGCTGTCCCAGACTCTCCGCTCCATCTGAACACTTAGGCAGCCACAGAAGTTATGCTCATCCCAATGACACAAACATGCATGCACACGCTTTCATGCAGATAGAAACATCTGGATGCACTTATGATCGCAGAGCTTGACATGCAGACGAACAGATTAATCGAGGAATAATTAGAAGTTCACCCAGAATGCATTGAGCTGATGATGTCCCCTGGTGGTTGCAAATGGGCACTGCGGCTAGGCTACTCTTAAAATATTACAGTTGAGGCACTCAGAGTTACTGCCTTCCCCTCTCCTTTCTCTCTCTGATTAATGATGCCTTAAGAGTCATCGCAGGGAAAACAATAACAGCATTCCAAGGATTTGCCTGCTGCGTGCCTAACCCCTTTTAAATGGCCTTGAAGAAAGGCTCATCTTGTAAAAAAAAATAAAAACACCTCTTGGAGTGTTTAAAAAAAACAAAAAGCAGATTCCTTCATTTTCATCTTGTGGTCGAAATAATTATAATAAACTATGAAGAAGTAGACAAAAAAGGAACAAATCATCACTTCCTCATTAAAATTAGCCTAAAACTATTAATATTCATAGTGAGAGCTCCAACTCTGACTGAGGCCATTTATGATGGGAGTATGAAGACTGAGACCTGTTCAGAAATGAAAGGAATAGTTTCTCCAATATGGTGATGCAATGGGTTTGAGTCCTGTGCTGTTCCTTGTCTCTGAGGAGTGTGTCTGGTGAGTCCATGTGGGTGTGTGAAGAATCAGGCCCTGGGAGGGCTTGTGTTTTGCATCATGTAATGCTACCAGAATTACCTTTACATTTACTTGGCTGACACCTTTATCCAAGGTATCTTACAACATGAGAGATACAACTGGTTACATTTCTTGTTTTTCCAATTTGAGGACAGGCATGTGAAGTGGCTTGCTTAAGGTAAAATGGTGTCAGAAGTGGGATATGAACCCACAATATCAAGGTTGGAAGCTCAGAACCTTAACCACTAAGCCACACTGCATGCAAACTTGACTCTGGAGGGACTCAAATCCACAACCTTTGAATGTCTAAACTGTGACCCATCTAGAAGTCCAATACACTTGCACATGGGAGATGGGACATATAATTCTTGAGGGTAGCCATGATTGATCTAGAGTAAATTCTGAGTAGAAGAGAGTATTCCTATTGGTAGTTTTTATTCTCCCACTCATGCTCTGGAACTTCCTCAGCCAGAGTAGTAATGTGTCTAATGGACACAAAGAATATAGATAAGAGGAGATTGATCAACATGGAGTGAGGTCATCAATGGAGTCCCTCAGTGGTTTGTCCTTGGACCGTTACTTAATGACATTGACCCCAGTATAGTTAGTAAACTTGGGATGTTTGCAGATAATACTAAAATTGGAAGAATGCCTGCAACTGTGAATGCAGCAAAAACAATTCAGAAAAACATGGATAATCTTCAGAACTGGGCAAACACTTTAAAATAGAAAAGTGCAAAGTGCTACACGTGAGCAACAGGAGCATCAATTATAAATACAAGATGGGAGACACTGTCCTACAGAAAACAAGGATTTATGATGACACAACACTTTCATCATCTAAGCATTGTACAGAAGCAATTAAAAAGGCAAATAAAGGATAGGTTATGCTGTTCAATCTTGAATATAAATCAAGGGATATTATGCTCAGACTTTAAAATACACTAGCAAGAACACATCTGGAGTATTGAGTGCAGTTCTGGTCACCATGCTACAAGAAAGACATAGCAGCACTTGAAGCTGTGCAATGGAGAGCAACCAGGTGCATCCCAGGACTACCTTGACAGACTCAGAATTAAATCTGCTCAGTTTAAGCAGAAGAGACTGCATGTGGACCTAATCTAGGTATTTAAAATCATCAAAGGCATTGATAAAGTAGATCCAGCAGAATTTTTTCAGTTTAAGAGTGAATCACGTACTTGAGGACATCAGTGGAAATTAAGGGGAAGTGCATTAATGACTGAAGTCAAGAAACACGTCTTTATGCAAAGTTGTGGGAATCTGAAATAAACTACTGAGACATGTCTTTGAAGCAGAAACCTTAACAACCTTTAAGAAGAATCTGGATGAGATATTGGGACAGCTTAGATATTAGCCAAACACATGAGGTTGACGGGTTGGATGGTCTCCTCTCATTTGTCAAATTTCTTATGTTCTTATGACTTTGTAAGCTCTAGTATTAACAGCAGCAACCAAACACTGGAAAAAAAAACACTCCAGACCATTATCCTTCCTCCCCCAAACTTTATGAACTCTGGCATCCACCAAGCCCAGATTTGTCCATCAAACTGCCACATAGTGAAGAGTGATTCATCACTGCAGAGAACACGTTTCCTCTGCTCCAGAGTCCAATGGTGAGAAGCTTTACACCATTCCAGCTGACCCTTGGCATTACACATAATGATCTTAGGCTTGTGTGCACTGCATAACCATGAAAACCCATTTCATGAAGATCCCAACCCACAGTTCTTGTGCTGATGTTGCTTCCAGAGGTAGTCTGGAACACACTATGGACTTCCGAATTGAGCAGCCCTACAGTTTGCTTGGTCTACCACTTCATGTCAAGCTGTTGTTACTCCTCCTTGATGCCTAGACTTCCCAATAATAACACTTACAGTTAACTGAGGCAGATATAGCAGAACAGAAATTTCACATACTATATATACTCACATGCAAGTCGGGTCTTGAAACCCAAAAAAATCGATCATAAATTCAAACCCCGACTTATATGCCCGTTCAAAAATGTGACGCATTTTTTTTTCTTTTACATCTTCTTGCCTCCTCCAATCTCACACAAGTTTTTCAGACACATCGAATTTTGTTGCAGCAGCGCAATTACCAATTTCTTTCACCACTTCAACGACTTTTAATTTAAAACCAGCTTCATAGTTTCTTCTGATCGAACGCTCCATCGTTGATAAGGGATGCTGTTACGATAAAGGTGTATGAGGGTGTGAGATACAAAAAACACAAAACAGTGCAAACGTCACTTCGGAATAGTTCGGGTATTACCGTGTGGTCATGTAGGCACAATACATAGAAAAAAAGGCAGTGTGCTCCGTGGTTACTCTCTCAGGTGGATGTTAGCATATCATAATCTCTTGGACCAATAGCGTGAGTTTTCCACATTCGACTTATACGACCAACATTATAAAATACCAGAAATTATACGGTAAAATCAAGCTCCGACCATTCTGCAGGAGTACTTAAACGTGAGTATATACGGTACTAATTACAGCTAAGGTGGCATGCTACGATAGTGCCATGTTTAAAGTCACTGAGCTCTTTACTGTGACCCATTCTACTGCCAGTGTTTATTAATGGAGATTGCATGGCTCTATGCTTAATTTTATGCATTTGCTAATAACGGGTACAGCTAAAACACCTAAAATCAATCATTTGGATGGGTGCAGTGCAGGTTTATATTATATTTTACAGCAAGCTCTATTGCAAGCCTCTTTATTTAACAACCAACCATTTCTACCTTAGCTATACAGAGAGCCTGTCAGGACAATTACAAAGAGCTTTACAAATGAACCAGTATATAATGTCCTTCATAGTCAGCATGGCCAATGTAATTACACAAATAGCCAATGAGGGCTTTGTATACAGAAGTGCCTGTTCTAGTCATTATTGTGCTTTAAAATTGTGATTATCTTGTTTTTTGACATTAAACATTTCGACTCTTGCCACTTTGCCTGGGCTAGCAGGAACTGGACTATCCACGATAGTTTAATATTAGATGTTTCTTGCAATGGAGTAAATAGTGAATTCTGAAAACTCACAGAGGCCAGGACTCACCAAGCCGTTCTGGTCCAATCTGCTCTAAAATAGCAAGTCGATCATCCCTCCGGTCTGCACACCCTACACGTCTGGACGGCTTTGGCTTGCATGGCTGGGTCAGCGAATGAGCCTGGTTAGTTATTAAGTTATTGAAACAAACCATCAATCAGACCATGTGGTTTGCTTGAAATGTCTGACGCAAACACATAACAGCGGTGCGGCCAGTGCTGCTCCAGAGACAGCTTTCAGCAAAAGGGGGCTGGTAGAGGGGATCATTCCAAGAAACATTCCCTAAGTAGGCTTCTAGACATTTATAGAGATCTGTGGAAACCTTTATTCCTCCTTCTTGCCAGCACTTGTCACCCCCACCCTTGGTTCAAATAAAACCCTCCTGCTTTTCTTCACGTCCTTCATGTGTGACTGCCTGAAAACTATAAATACTCTGGCACTTTGGTAAGCACACTAACTATAATAATATAATGCACTTTATTCAGTGTGGCCTTGTTAGTAAGGTACAGTATTAGACTGTAAACCTAATGTGACTCTGAGCAGATTAACTATGCTAGGCACTTGTGCTTTGTAAGACACTGGTTAGGTAAACAAATACAATGAATCTGGGCTGGCCCACTACCCAACATGTTAGGGGCAGCAGACAGATTTTTTTGTTCAATCCTGAGGCACAACTTGCTTTAGGTGGAGAACAATGCAGCTTAAGCAGTATGTAGATACTGACCTCTCCAGCACCCCACAGTCCCTTTGCATACTGACATTCTAGTGACACGGTGCCAACTCTGTGCCAGCCAGCAACCGAACAAAGACAGCAGGTGAGAAATTCAGAAACTAAGTCAGAAATTCTTCAGGGCTGCAACTCACACTTATTTTAAAATGAGACTCCATAGAGCATGGAAGAAGGCCAACACAAGGTCTTAATTTAACTAGCAAAGTCTGCTCTTCAATATGCACATTCACATCAACAGGAGCTGCAGAAAACTCTAGTGGGGGGTGGGGGAGGAATTGAATGAGACTGGTGGTCTGCTTTATTGCTTCAAAACCCACACCCTCACCACTGGGTGTTTGTGAATAAATAGACTTGTTCACTTCAACTGATACGTGCAGTGGGCTTCAGCAAGCAGGGTACCGTTCTTTCCCTAATTTTATCCAGTCCCAGCCGGTGCCTGCCAGTTGTATAACCTACGCATTTAAGATTTTGCCACAAGTGAGTCAGTATTCCACCAGGGCATGTAACTAAATCTCACCCTGCTGCTGGACAGAACACTCCTTTCAGAAGCCTCCTTTGTAAGAGTAACAAGGGGGGCAAGTTGCTCCTTCACTGCACTTTTAGGAAAGACGTCTAGGGGTAAGGGGTGTTGAACGAAGTGGGCACACAAGTAGCTTTTTCTGTATTGGATGTTGGGAAGATTGCAATGTTGAAAGTATATCAAATATTGTCGGAGCCATGGGCAGTGGACTAATGTATGTGACGACTGATAATCTGAGATCAAACCCCACTCTCGTACAGCAGACAATCAGGATTGTTGGCATCACCTTCTATCTCTAGTTGCCTTGCTGAGAGAAGTTTGACTGCTAGTTGATGCCATGAAGCAAAACTTCCATCCACTGTGTGACATTTTATAGCTGCTCCAAATGCACACTGCTACTATCTTCCCAGAATGCCTACATGAAATGAACACTCTTCCACGGTAAATCATGTCTCCAGGACTGTCTCTGAAAAACCATCTGTGGGACATACCAATCCACACCCTTCACGGACTTCAGTGGTCCGGAATGAGGCCTTGTGTAATGTGTGGTTGGATATTCCCCACCTCGGTACCTGAATGTCTCCATGCCATGAGAGTTTGCTTTTTGTATTGTTAACCATGGAGATTTCACCCAGTGTTCACAACTAGCTACATCAGCCCTTGTTCTGGAGTAATACATTGCCCCTTTCCTCACAAGGCATCATTTCTGGAGAGGTCATACCATAAATATGTTGTGCTGGACTGGTCACACAAATTGGTCACCATGCAAAACACTATATAACAAGCAGACTAAATAAGTGTCTGTTACTCAGGGCATACAATGTGCAATTTTTTAATATTACGGTCAAGCAACTGCTCACCCTGCCCAACAGAGTCGCCAGCCATAGATGTGCTCAAACTGTACAAGCACGTACAGTCTGAATTGACATGCCATGACATGGGTACACACACTATACATGTACATGGCCTTGACAGACAGTTTTTCTCATTGACATTTTGCAATAAGCCTTTACCTATTCAAAAAAGAAACAACATGGCCACAGGCTTCTCAAAATGTCCACAGAGAAAAGAGCTGTGTCACTAACTCTTGTTGCACTGTGCTTTGAAACTACAAAGAAAATAAAAAGGCATAATGATGATTGGGAAGGCACAGACAATATGAGTTGTCTATTTTACATAGAGAAATGGGGGGGTTGCAGTCTAGTACTGGATCAGTACTTACATTTTCAATTTGGTCCCTATACCGGTTCTTGGACTTCAATATCAGTACCAAAATGGTTCCAAAGCAAATAATGGATAACTCCCCTACCCACCCTCCATCTCACAGCACTTTGTGCCTCCCTTGTACACTGTAATCCATACATCATTAAAAGAAGCCTCCACTTTGGACTATCCAGCACCTTTACATTATTTAATGTTTAAAGATTGGGAGGATTGGGGGGTTTGAATTGGGTCCTCCTTAAAAAAACGACAGAGAACAAGGTGCTTGAAAACTACCGTATATACTTGCATATAAGTCGGGTCTTGAAACCCGAAAAATCATTCATAAAAATCAAACCCTGACTTATACGCCCGTTCAAAAATGTGACACTTACGTTTTTTTTTTTTTACATCTTCTTGCCTCCTCCAATCTCACACCAGTTTCTCAGACACATCGAATTTTGTTGCAGCAGCACAGTTACCAATTTCTTTCGCTACTTCAACGACGCTTCACTTAAACCAGCTTCATATTTTCTTCTGATCGAATGCTCCATCATACAGTTGTGCTTGAAAGTTTGTGAACCCTTTAGAATTTTCTATATTTCTGCATAAATATGACCCAAAACATCATCAGATTTTCACTCAAGTCCTAAAAGTACATAAAGAGAAACCAGTTAAACAAATGAGACAAAAATATTATACTTGGTAATTTATTTATTAAGGAAAATGATCAAATATTACATATTTGTGGGTGGCAAAAGTATGTGAACCTTTGCTTTCAGTATCTGGTGTGACCCCCCTTTGCAGCAATAACTGCAACTAAACATTTCCGGTAACTGTTGATCAGTCCTGCACACCGGCTTGGAGAAATTTGAGCCCATTCCTCCATACAGAACAGCTTCAACTCTGGGATGTTGGTGGGTTTCCTCACATTAACTGCTCGCTGCAGGTACTTCCACAACATTTCGATTGGATTAAGGTCAGGACTTTGGCTTGGCCATTCCAAAACATTAACTTTATTCTTCTTTAATCATTATTTGGTAGAACGACTTGTGTGCTTAGGGTCGTTGTCTTGCTGCATGACCCACCTTCTCTTGAGACTCAGTTCATGGACAGATGTCTTGACATTTTCCTTTAGAATTCTCTGATATAATTCAGAATTCATTGTTCCATCAATGAAGGCAACCCATCCTGGCCCAGATGCAGAAAAACAGGCTCAAACCATGATACTACCACCACCATGTTTCATAGATGGGATAAGGTTCTTTTGCTGGAATGCAGTGTTTTCCTTTCTCCAAACATAACGCTTTTCATTTAAACCAAAAAGTTCTATTTTGGTCTCATCCGTCCACAAAACATTCTTCCAATAGCCTTCTGGTTTGTCCACGTGATCTTTAGCAAACTGCAGACGAGCAGCAATGTTTTTTTTGGAGAGCAGTGGCTTTCTCCTTGCAACCCTACCATGCACACCATTGTTGTTCAGTGTTCTGCTGATGGTGGACTCATGAACATGAACATTAGCCAATGTGAGAGAGGCCTTCAGTTGCTTAGAAGTTACCCTGGGGTCCTTTGTGACCTCGCCGACTATTACACGCCTTGCTCTTGGAGTGATCTTTGTTGGTCGATCACTCCTGGGGAGGGTAACAATGGTCTTGAATTTCTTCCATTTGTACACAATCTGTCTGACTGTGATTTAGTGGAGTCCAAACTCTTTAGAGATGGTTTTGTAACCTTTTCCAGCCTGATGAGCATCAACAACTCTTTTTCCGAGGTCCTCAGAAATCTCCTTTGTTCGTGCCATGATACACTTCCACAAACATGTGTTGTGAAGAGCAGACTTTGATAGTTGCCTGTTCTTTAAATAATACAGGGTGCCCACTCACACCTGATTGTCATCCCATTGATTGAAAACACCTGACTCGAATTTCACCTTCAAACTAACTTCTAATCCTAGAGGTTCACATACTTTTGCCACTCACAAATATGTAATATTCGATCATTTTCCTCAATAAATAAATGAGCAAGTATAATATTTTTTGCCTCATTTGTTTAACTGGTTTCTCTGTATCTACTTTTAGGACTTGAATGAAAATCTGATGATGTTTTGGGTCATATTTATGCAGAAATATAGAAAATTCTAAAGGGTTCACAAACTTTCAAGCACAACTGTAGATGAGGGATGCTCTTATGATAAAGGTGTACGAGAGTGTGAGATACAAAAAACACAAATCAGTGCAAACGTTGCTTCAGAATAGTTCAGATATTACCAAGTGGTCACGTAGGCATAATACATAGAAAAAATAAGGTTGTGTGCTCCGTGGTTACTCTCTCAGGTGGGTGTTAGCATATCATGATCTCTTGGACCAATAGCGTGAGTTTTCCGCATTCGACTGTTCCTCAGCCTACATGCATATGCACCTTCCTGCTTGATACTTCCCATTAGGGTTACCAAGTTCCTAAAAAATGTATAGCCCAATGCTTGAGGTAGACAAAATGACACACCGGAAATTGGGATGCGGTGTCAGAGCGAGAGGTGTAGGTACATACCAAAGCCTAAGCTGCCCCCTTCGAGAAAGATTTCAGAGTGATAGAATTGGTATATACCATCACACAACGGTGTTTAGAATGGTAAAAACATAATGCAAGTGCAAATAGCAGGGGAAGGGGTGCCAGATGGATGAAAAACATGGTAAACATTAGGTTGGGGTTTGAAAAAATAGCCCAGAATACCATGTTGATTTTTAAATAGTAGCCCAAAAAACACAACATTGCTTCCTGTGTGAAGCCTACATGCAGATCTCAACACAAAGCACAAATGAGGTCAGCAACTGAAACACATTCATACTTGTTGAGACCCTTTTCATCGGCTTGTTGATATTCTCCTAGTCAGCAGGTGACAGTTTTTGATCAATATTGCATATCTAACAATGTCACAGCAGAGAAAGTGCGTCTCTCCTGATGGATGATCACTTGTACCTGCTACCACTGGCTTTAAGGGTGGGGGAGGAAGAGAAGGCAGAGTATGAGACCCACTAACCAACCAACAGTATAATCTTCTGAGTGAATGACCTACATGATGAAGACATGTACTTCAGATATTTTTGCACATCTTCCTTGAGCTTTGATGACCTGTTGCGTCATAGTCTAGTCAGCCCTTTGTTCATCGTTCTGGCATGTAATCGTAGTAGTATTAGTAATAATGATAACAATAGCACTACATAAAATTATGATTGAGTACTTTATTCATTTAGTGAATGCTTTTAAATGCAGTACTTTGTGATGATGCAGGTTCAGATCCATGCTCCCATCGGCTGTTAGGGAGCCCTTGAACACAACACCGTCGGTAATGTCACCGATGAGCTAGACAGTGAGGCAATAACAATAAGCAAGGGGATGGTTCAAAAGTGCAAAGTGCTTTTATTAAAAGACAATCAAAAACAGTCAGTGTTCAAATAAAAGTGTTGTGCAGTTCATTGAACAGTTAAAATAAATAATCCAATAAAAGAAAGGTGTGGAGGTTAAAATACACAAAAACAACAATCCTTTAAAACGAGGTTAAAACTCAATGCAGGAAACTGTCCTTTTAAAATCCGATGCATCCATCTTCTACTGCTAGTGGCTTCCCCGTTTCACCCAAATGGATCCCGCAACAGAGGAGTCACCCAACCTGCAGCTGACCTGCTCTGCCTACTTCGGCTGTTCGGTTTTGCTTTACCGATCCCTGGCTCCGGCAGGCTCCTCCAAACAGTGACTTGGGATTCCCCCCACAGCCAAGGCTCTCAAGTGGAGGACACCATATCCCATGTCCAGACTCCCGCTGCCATCTGCGGCATCATGTGGAGAGTCACCCGTCTCCCGGTCAATCCCGTCCTTCCCATAACAAACTCTGCGGGAGCGACAACCACTACTACGCCCTGGGTGTTGGCCTAACCCCAGGCTGTCTGCTCAGCTGCCGCGAGCCTGCTTTCGCTCGGTCACTCACTCGTACTGGTGCATGCTCTCTCTTTCTTGCTTGCTTCCTCCCGTAACCTCCGTCTTTCTTTCTTTCACCTCATTCTCTTTTTCTTCTTTCCAGATAATCCTCCCCTCTAACCAGCTCGCGCTTCCCTTTATGCCGAGGGACATAGCAGCTGCAGCACATTAGCCACAGGAACAATCACGGATGTGGGCAGTCTCTCACCTGTGCACTTAGGTGAGAAACGCTCAAACCACAGATCGCCCTGCGGCTCGCTACAGCCACCACGCCCCCCCCCAAGCCGCGAGTGCGGTGATTATTTATTTAAAAACGAACTGGCCTTTGCTGGGAGAGCTGTGGACCCATAACACCACATACTTATAAAAGTATTCACCCCCTTTGGAAGATTTCACTTTTTAGTGTTATATAGCATTGAGTAACAATGGATGTAATGTGGTCTTTTTGACACTTCTTCTTTCGGCTGCTCCCGTTCTAATCAACAGAAAAAGACTCTTTAATATCAAAGTGAAATCAGATCTTTGCAAAGTGTTTTAAAATAATGACAAACATAATGATAACTGATCATGTAAGTATTCATTCTTTTTAATAGGACAACACACCTAAATCACCACTAGTGCAGCCAATTAGTTTCAGAAGTCCCAGAATTTGTTCAATGAAGGTCACCTGTCTGGGGTTTGGGTTGATTGTGGTCTACATGCACCTTATCTGGAAGGGCCAACTTGTCACGAGTCAGTATGGTGGCCTAACTTACACAATGAATACAAAAGAACCCTCCAAGTAACACTCTGAAAAGATGACTGAAAAGAACAAGTCAGGGAATGGAAACAAGAAAATATCCAACACACTAAATATCCCTTGGTGTCCAGTTAAGTAAATCAGGAAGAAATGGAAAGAGTGTGGCACAGCTGTGTATCTGAATAAAGCAAGACCGTTCACAAAAACTTGAGTGTTTGTGCAAGAAGATGATTAGCGAGGGAGGTCACCAAGACACTTCTAATAACCCTGAAGGTGTTACAAGCTACAGTGGATAAAATAGGAGAGACTGTGCAGACAACAGCTACTGCACGGGTGTTTCACCAGTCTTTATGGGAATGATAAACACTCACGACACTGTCTAAAACACAGTCCAGTTTCACAGGTACAGAGGATGGTGAAGAGCAAACTGGAATCCCCTATGAACAGCCTGCTGAATGTAATGTAAAACTGACCTACTGTGATGGAGTTGTTCAAAGATAATTTATGGAAGTTAAGAGAAAGAAGACAAACTCGGACGAAACCATACACACAAGCAGGCACAGTTCAAGAACACAAATCTAGTGAAAACTGTAACGCTGGGGTGTAGGCAACTGTAATCCAGAAAGGTTTGCTACAGCAGCGAATACAATGCAAAAATACACAAAACAATCACACCTTCCTGACGATTTTCTATAGTTCCCTTTTAATTTCAGCATCTCATCTTTTCTCTCCCAGGAGCCCCAGTGAACAGCTGAAGCTGCCTAGTGAAGTGGTGATCTGGAGACTGCTGGGAATTGTAGTCCATGTTAAGTAGTGCTGCTACAAGCTTGAAGAAGGTTCTATTGTCTGATAAGACCAACATTGAGCTTTCTGGTCATCTGACTAAATGCCATGTTTGAACACTTTGCAAGTTCTCCAAAACACACCTTCCCCATTGTGAAGCATGGTGGTGGCAAAATCATGCTGTCTCGATGCTTCTCTGCAGCAGGCACTTGAAGGCTTTTGAGTGCAAAACGAATGCTGCAAAGTATGTGCAAGTCCTGGAGGAAAACCTGATGCAGTCTGCAAGAAACCTGCTTCTTGGGAGAAAACTGGTTTTCCAGCAAGACAGCAACTCCAAGCATAAAGCCAAAGGCACAAAGGAATGGCTTTAGAATAACATTGTTAATGTCTTGGAGTCCAAATGAGAATTTAAAGCTGGACTTTTTAAAGGCTGTTCACTCATGATTTCCATGCAACCTGGCAGAGCTTAAGCAGTTTTAGAATGAACAATGGGGACAAATGGCAGTGTCCAGATGTGCAGTGCTGACTGAGGCCTATGCACACAGACTCAAGGCTGTCATGGCTGTCAGTTTACATCTACTAAATACAGACATGAAGGATCTGAATACATACTGTATGTAATAAATTATTTGTTTTATATTTGCAATTACTTTAGACCACTTTGCAAAGATCTGTTTTCATTTTGACTTTAAAGTCTTTTTGTTGATAACTTCAAAAACAGCAAATTAAATCCATTGTGATTCAATGTTGTTTAACAATGGAAATGTGAAAACTTCCAAAGGGGTGAATATTTTTAATAGCCACTGATTGTGCCGTAAACTCTTTTTGTTCTTGCACCTCCCATCTCAAAGTGACTTTTCTCCCAGGAAGTTCATTCCAACCAGGCGCCCCACCCCTCCTTTAAATGAGGTCTTTTTAGGACTCGGTGACACCCTGAGGCACCGAGTGGAATTTTACCAGCTTGCCTTTTGCTTTTAATACTTCTGAATTCCGGAAAGTGTCAGGCAGGTCTTTTGGAAGAAACTCCTGATCAGAACAGAAAAGCAAGACCGCCCACTCTAAGAAGCTTCAAAAAGGAATCTTCCTCATAATTGAGACCTGTCACCACCAGTAAGTCCCTTGAGGAAAATGACCTCCCTAGCAAAGGAAGTTTCTTTATGGTTCAAACAGCCTACAACCATATAGAACTTTTTACAACGTGTTGGAAAACAACATTCTTTTGGAACATTTGACTAAAGCATCTCCTCTGTAATGTCGAAAGACTGGAGAAGACCAAAGAATGTTGAACCATCAAAAGAACTGTTACCCAAATCCAGCAATCCTACATGTTTTGTCATGGAATCACACTACATACTGTATATGCACTGTGCGGTCATCAGAAGAATCTCTTTTTCCTATGCTGTTTGTGTCTTTAGGAATTGTCCAGACTGTGATGGATCATGGAGTGAGTCCATGATAAAACACTGCAAATACACTCAGGGTCACGTTCACATACCTTTGAACAGTGGTTTTCAACATCATTGACTGGGCTGGCAGAATACTGAGAAATTGTTCCCTGACCGATACAGTAGAATAGAAAACACAATAAGCTTATTTACTCTTTATCATAATTAGTGCAGCCAGTACAGAAGTGGAAACACATACTGTAAGTACCAGTACTCTCTTTTTTAAGTCTGATTTCTTAATAGACCAGACATTCTAGTGCCCAGAGATTCCGAAATTAATTTGATCGGAGAGAATGTTTAAGGAAGGGTGGTCCTCCTAGGAGTTTGAGCATCCAGGGATTATACTGAATGGTTTTTGGAACCTTTTGAATCAGAAAGGAAATCCAAATTTCAATGTACACCTCATACATAGGACAGAACATGATGTCATTTTTCATTCAAAATGTTACCTGAAAAGTGTTCACCTTGGCTAAAAAAACATGACTTTTGAATCCACTGCCTTCCATGGACAGGCACAAAGTAATGAACTGACGACAGGTCCCGCCGTTAGGGAAACTGTTAAATCCTTTCTTAAGCTCCCTTTCCACCTCAGCAAAGTTTATAAAACAACTTAATAAGAAATAAAACCTCCAAGTATGGTAGTTATGATAATATGGCATGTCCAAAGCGGAAGCTGAATTTTTTTCACAAGAAGAATGCACTGCATAACCCCTTAAATAAGTCAAGACACAATGTCATTTTGGGCAAACAAAAGGTGTGCTTATGCGCAAACTGAACATAGCAATTTGCTCGTGTGTTTATACTTGTAGCAGTCTTCACATTCCAATGAGTTATCGCTTTTCATAAATATTTTTAAATACATGAAGGTGTTTTAGGATGCATTTAACTCTGTCTTCCACCCACGTTTTCACAGTGAAATTCTTGCTAGTCTACATGGATCACATTGCAGGGAGAGGTTAGGGTTGTAGAAACTCAATGAACATTATTTAAAACCTCATTTGCAGTGGGAGCTTTGGAGAGCTGTGGCCTAAAGGTGGTTAATTTCCATCACGGTGACAACCCTGGGTAAATGGATGACATCAAGTTACAGAAAGATGGTTTCCATAGCAGCAGGCTCCCTAGACTTGCAGAAATTCTGGTAGGCTGCAGCAAAGGTCAAGTGATGGAGGAGTATGCAGAGTGAAGACTTCTAGAGGACTTCAAGGAGGTTCTGGCAAACTATTTTGTGACTTGATAAGGTTAGCCAGGATGTTCCTCAAACTGTCCTCAGCAAGGAGGACAAAACTGGGGACTGCTGAGAGGTGGGAGGAGAACCTTTGAGGAGCTTTAATGGGTATGCCCTTATCTTAGAAGCATGGGATGTGTTCATTGCTGTGATTAAAGAGCTCTGTAGTGGATGACATCTGTCTGGAAATGCTGAAAATGCTGGATGTGTTTGTTTCAACTAACGTTTATTTTCAATGTTGAACAAGATGGGAGCTGTGCCTTGGGATTGGCAGATGCAGAGTTGGTCCACATTTGTAACTAATTAAAAAATACAGTGTACACAAGGTGTTACATTTGGGTGTGTTTGGGAACTTCGTTAACTGTTTTTGAAAGTTGGAGTATTTTTTACTTGTGTTAACTTCCTCAAAGACACAGATGTGACAGTTTGGTGCATTAGATATTGTTTTAAGAATTAGTAATATTAAAAAAAAACTAACAGTGATAATAGAATGTACAGACATGGACAAATTTGTTGGTACCCCTCCTTGAAGAAGAAGAACCCACAATTGTCTCTAACATAACTTGAAACTGACAAAAGTAATTGGTGCCTATCATTGTTTATTCCACATTTAACTAAAATCAGACTTTGCTTCATAATTTTGATTCAAGAGAATATTTCAAATAATAATATAATTGAAAATGGCATGGACAAAAATGATTGGACCCTTAAGCTAATATTTCACTGCACAACCTCCAGGGGCAATCACTGCAAACAAGCAATTCCTGGAGCTCTCAAAGAAGACTTTTGCACTGTCAACATGTAGTTGGGCCTTTCTCCAGACTGCAGGTTTCAGTTCTCTCCATAGAAATTCAATAGGATTAAAATCAGGACAAACAGAAGGCCACTTCAGAATAGTCCAATGTTTTATTCTTAGCCATTTTAGGGTGCTTTTAGCTATGTGTTTTTGTGTCACTATCCTGTTGGGAGGATCCGTGACCTGAGACTCAGACAGAGCTTTCTGACACTGGGCAGTATGTTTCGCTCCAGAATGTCTCAATAGTCTTCAGATTTCATTGTTCCCAGCACAGTCTCAAGGCACCCTGTGGCAAATGCAGCAAAGCAGGCCCAAAAAATAGCCGAGCCTCCTCCTCCTCCTTCTTTCACCTGGTCCCATTTAGGGGTTGCCACAGCAGATTATCCATCTCCATCTTCCCTATCTTTTACACCATGTTTCACAGTAGGTATGGTGTTCTTTTCTTTGAAAGCTTCACTTTTTCATCTGTGGACATAGAGCTGATGTTACTTGCCAAAAAGCTCTAGTTTTGCCTCATCTGTCCAAAGGACATTCTCCCAGAAGCATTTTGGCTTGTTAATGTGTATTTTAGCAAATTTTGGTCTGACTTTTTTGTTTTTCTATTTAAAGGTGAAGTCCTGCTGGGTCATCTTCCATCGAACCCACTGTCACTCAAAAAGTGACAGATTGTGTGATCAGACAGTGATGGATCTTGGAGTTTAGCTTGTATGTCTTTGGAAGTTGTCTTTTGTCTTTTTGACTACCATTATCACTATCTTTCTGCCCATTCTGGGGTTGATTTTTATTTTTTTTTATGTTCTTTTCTAGGGGTACCAATCAAATATGTACAGGCTAGTTTAGAATATCTTTGTAGGATAAACAATACTTGATTTGTTTTCACACTTGCTTTGCTTTACTCGATGAGCTATTAAAGGCATGCAGGTACACATGGGATAATCGCTTTTCATTAGGCATATACAGCACTTTCTCAATGAGCCATAAGGGTACCAACAAATTTGTCCATGTCACTAAATATCTGTATTAGTACAGAACATAAAACATGCCTTTTGATAACATTTTACAAACTCTAGACACTGTCTAAATCTGTCTATCAGTCAACCCAACATGGCTAAGAAATATCAGGAACTTCACACATTCTGCTTCACCAGGTCCATCAACTCCTGTGTATCTCCACAGGTCACTGCTCTCCACTGCTGATGTCTGATCCTTTCTGAGCTGCTTCTGGGGTCTGTCAATAGCAAATTGGTCTTTGTAATTGACTGCAGTTTTCATTTTAATACTTTCAGTGATTATCTTCGCAGTATTTAACTTGAACTTATTCTTTCTGCACTGCAGTAGAAGTGTTCACTTTTTAAACATTATGTGCATCTATTTAAATCATCTGTACTCTCCAGGTTTTTAACGTACACATGTGCTACAGCAGTTTTATAAGCCGTAAATATAAAAAGAGAAGTTATGTGTAGTGACTGATGCGAGATTATTTTTGTACAGGAAGGTGAGTCTGATTCAGTCACTCTTACTTCTCAGCTATGCTTTGTCACGCTCGACATATGAACCCATCTCTTCTGCAATATCCTGTGTTTAATTTAGCAACTTTTTCTTTTTAATTTCCTTCACTGTATTCTTTTTTGTTTTCTGCCATTTAGAACCAGTCTTCCCTTTATACAGTGTCCTTCACAGTGGGCCCTAGCACAAACTGCTTCACAGCTTGATTATTGTTATTCATAAAACATTCACTCCACTTTGCTTTTTAAAGAGCGATTCAGAAGTCCCTGTGATGGACTGGCATCCCAGAGATGGTCTGTGTTTTATAAAGTGGCAGTCCTAAAGTGGTCCAGTGTAAACAGGTGTGCTCTGCATCAGACATCTATCTTTTGGTCTTTCTCAGAAATTCTAATATTAATTCCTAGAATCTTTGGCTTTTTAATCATTTTCATTATTTGTATGTATGTGTTAAAATAAAAGAGGTTCAACACTTAATATGTGTGGCTTTTAATACACAATGCCCGTGGAGCATGTTACAAAGTTGTTCAAAATAAAAGGTACTACAGTGATCCCTCGCTATATCGCGCTTCGCCTTTCGCGGCTTCACTCCATCGCGGATTTTATATGTAAGCATATTTAAATATATATCGCGGATTTTTCGCTGCTTCGCGGGTTTCTGCGGACAATGGGTCTTTTAATTTCTGGTATATGCTTCCTCAGTTGGTTTGCCCAGTTGATTTCATACAAGGGACGCTATTGGCAGATGGCTGAGAAGCTACCCAATTTACTTTCTCTCTCTCTCTCTCTTGCGCTGACATAGGGGGGTGTGAGCAGGGGGGCTGTTCGCACACCTAGACGATAGGGACGTGTGCAGCTGCTTCCTGAAGGACATGCTGCACTGTGCTTTGCATACTTAAAAGCTCAAAGGGCACGTATTGGTTTTTGTTTGAAAACCAAACTCTCTCTCTCTCTCTCTCTCTCTCTCTCCCTGCTCCTGACGGAGGGGGTGTGAGCTGCCGCCTTCAACAGCTTTGTGCCGCGGTGCTTCACATACTTAAAAGCAAACAGCCCTATTGATTTGTTTGCTTTCCTCTCTGTTTCCTTTGAAGAGGAAAATATGTTTGCATTCTTTTAATTGTGAGACGGAACTGTCATCTCTGTCTTGTCATGGAGTACAGTTTAAACTTTTGAAAAAGAGACAAATGTTTGTTTGCAGTGTTTGAATAACGTTCCTGTCTCACTACAACCTCCTGTGTTTCTGCGCAAATCTGTGACCCAAGCATGACAATATAAAAATAACCATATAAACATATGGTTTCTACTTCGCGGATTTTCTTATTTCGCGGGTGGCTCTGGAACGCAACCCCCGCGATGGAGGAGGGATTACTGTATACAAAATAGACGGAATGCAAACAGAAAAGAACACAAAACACCATTGTCAGTTATATGTCACATGTTTCAAATGGCATGACGGCACAGTGGTAGCGTTGCTGCCTTGCAGTGAGGTGACCAGGTCCTCCCCTTCGTGGAGTTTGCATGTTCTCCCCCTGTCTGCATGGGTTTCCTCTGGGTGGTGCAATTTCCTCTCACTGTCCAAAGACATGCAAATTGGATGAATTGTCAATGCTAAATTGTCCCTAGTGTCTGTGTGGGCGTGTGGGTTTGCTCTGTGATGGACTGGCACCTTGTCCAGAGTTTGTTACTGCCTTTGTTCCTATGGTAGCTTGGATAGACTCCAGCACCCTCCCGTGACCCCTCACCCCAGGACCCTAGTCTGGATTAGGCAGGTTAGAAAATGACATGACATGTTCCAGATTGTTATAACAAGTAGTGATTAATATAAAAATCATGGAAAACACTGTTATGGAGTGCATGAATGGTGCATTATAAAATAAATACAGTGGTACCTCGGTATACATCCTTAATCCGTTCTAGATCCTTTGACTTATACCGAACAGGACGTATACCAAACAAATTTTTCCCATAAGAAATAAAGGGAAAATGATTAATCCATTCCCATGAAAAAAAATCCTATTGTTATTGGCATATTATACATTGATGGGCTTGTATAAAATAATTTAAACACTGCTTAATACTAAAATACATGAATACAAAAGCAATTAGATGAAATAAATTAAAATTTAACCTCACTTTACTTTTTAATAACGTCTTTGTTTTTCACAATCGTACATACCGTCGTTCTCGGCATACGGTATGTAGCAGCCATGTCCCGGATACGCATGCCACCTTCATACTTTTCAACAATCAATTCAAATTTACGCGAAAAAACACAAAATCACGTGAAAATTCACATAGAGTTATAACGCAGGTTGTTCACTGAATGCTAGCAACTGGCGTACTGACGCTCGTGGGCAGCGTAGGGTAGCGCGCGGTGCGATGATGCAGGTCCGCTCCACACTCCCATACATCCTTACTGGGAGTCCTGAACCCGACAGCGTCAGTAATGTCACCAAGATGAGCTGACAAATGAGGACAATTCTCAAATGAAGCCAGGGGATAGTGCAAGAATGCCAAGTGCTTTTATTTAAAACAAAAATCAGTGTCCAAACAAAAAGTGCAGTGCATCTGGTTTCAATAAATAATTATTTAATAAATATCCATAAAAACAAGTGTTCTGTGGGGATAAAAACAACAATAAATAAATTTGATAAAATCCGAGGTTAAAAATGCAGTCTCACTCTTCCCGATCACAGCCCACCTGTGCAGGTGCGACTTGCTCCAACTACCTCATTAACTTCCCCGCGGTTTTGCAATCGCGCCCACGGAGAACGACACGGCTATACGGGTTAAAACCTGGCCCTTTTTTTGAAGCCGCGGACCCGCTATACCACACGCGGTGTTCTAGCACGCGAGTCATATTCCAAACAAAGGTCGTATACCAAGCAAAATTTTTCGCATCCAAACAGGACGTATACCAAATTGGACTTATACCGAGGTACCACTATACAGAAAAGAGGCATAGCATGTAAGGTTTTGAACTGAGGTTGTGGGCTCATATCCCACTACTGACACCATGTGACCATGAGCAAGTCACTTCACCTGCCTGTACTCCAGTTGGGGAAAAACAAAGGAAATTTAAGCAACTGTATCTCAAATGTTGTAAGTTGCCTTTGATCAAGTAGGCAAACAAATAAGTTACTAATAATAAGAGAGAAGAACAAGCACTTCTTTAATGCTCTATGTAAAGCGATGCAAAGGGCTGGGCATTCCAGTAGGGGACTGGGTGCCAGGTCTTCTGTATAAAGAGAGAGAGGATGGCAAGAAACATACAGTAATACTAACACTTGCTGGCTCTCAGAGGGCACACAGTTACTGGGTGGCCATGCTATCCCTAAAACAGTGCAGGCTGCTGCAAGGCAGCCAGGGAAGTCCTAGGCATTCAAGGCTGATAGAAGGCTTGGCAGGGTCACCAGAAGCTGCTAGACAGAGAGTTCTGGCCTGGTGTCACTTGAGTAGCTAAAAGACTATGTATGAGTGGGACCTATGATGGACTAGCTCCCCCATTCAGGGCTGTTTGTTCTGGCCTCTTATGACCTAGAATTGAATTATGTGGGTTTGAGAATGGTAGGTTATATTTATTCTATATAATTTACACTATAAGGCCAAATGTATGTGGATCTCAGTCCATATTACCAAGTTTAGGTGTTCCAGGCACACACTTATTTTTAATAGGTTCATAAAATCAAACACACGGCCATGTAATCTCTATTGACAAACACTGGCGCTAGAACGGCTCATACTGAACAGCTCACGGACTTGGTAAGTGTCGCCTTGTCATAAGATGTGACCTCTCCCGTATGTTCATACACAAAATTTCTGCTCTGCTAGTTTTGTAAATGCTTTTACTTTGAAGTGGAAGCATTGAGGAGAAGTGGTAAACCATGCAAATTGACTGAGAGCTGAAGTACATAGTGTTTAAAAATCACCTATTCTCTGTTCCATCTCTCACAACAGAGATCCAGACTGCCTCTGGAAGTAACATCAGCACAAGAATGGAGCATCAGGAACATTATGAAATTGGCTTCCATGGCCAAGTAGCTGCACACAAGCCTAAGATTACCATAAGCAATGCCAGCCATTGGCTGGAGTGGTGTAAAGCACACCAACCATTAGACCCTTCAGCAGTAGAAACGCATTCTCTGGAGTGATGATTCATACTTTACCAGCTGGCAGACTGCTAGATGAATCTACATTTGATGGATGCCAGGAGAAAACTACCTTCTGGTATATGGACTGTATAGTGCCCACTGTAAAGTACGGTGGTGGAGGAAGGATAATGACCTTGAGCTGTTTTTCAGGGTTTGGGCTAGGCCTCTTGGATCTAGTGAAGGGTTATGTTAATGATACAACAAACACAGACATTTTAGGCAATTGTACACTTCCGACTTTGTGGCAACATTTTTCTGTTCCAGCAAGACTATGCACAACACCAGGAACATGACTGGACTGTACAATGCCCGTATTGAACACCTTTGTAATGAATGGGAACACAGACTGTAAGCCCGGTCTTCTTGTCCAGCATCTCACATATGCTCTTTTTGGCTGAATGGGCAGAAATCCACACAGATACACTCCAAAATCTTGTGGAAATCCTTCCTAGAAGAGTGAAGGCTGTAAAAGATGCAAAGGAGAGGGGAACTCCATAATAATGCCCATGCTGTTTGAAATGGGATGTACAAACAAGTAAATACAGAGGTGATGGTCAAATGTCCACAAACATCTGGCCATATAGTAAATTAATTTATAAAGACGCCATAGTGGAACATATAGTGGCATAGTGCTGTGCTATAATAAGTGACGTATATACTCACGTATAAGTTGAGTCTTGAAACCCGAAAAATTGATCATAAAGTCAGACCCCGACTTATACACCCGTTCAAAATTGCGACACTTAATTTTTTATTTTTTTTTTTACTTCATCTTGCCTCCTCCAATCTCACATCAGTTTCTCAGACGCATCAATTTTTGTTGCAGCAGCGCAGTTACCAATTTCTTTCGCAACTTCAACGACGTTTAATTTAAAACCAGCTTCATATTTTCATCTGATCGAACACTCAATCGTAGATTAGGGATGCTCTTACGATAAAGGTGTATGAGGGTGTGAAATACAAAAAACACAAATCAGTGCAAACACTGCTTCGGAATAGTTTGGGTATTACCGTGTGGTCAAGTAGGCACAACAGAGAGAGAGAGTGAGAGGTTAGGAGCACACGTGGATACAACGCATTACCACACCCACACAGAAAAAAAGGGCAGTGTGCTCCGTGGTTACTCTCTCAGTTGCGTGTTACCATATGATAATCTCTTGGACCAATGGCGTGAGTTTTCTGCATTCGACTTATACGACATTATAAAATACCAGAAATTATACTGTACAATCAGGTCCTAACTTATCTGCGGGAGAACTTATCCGCAAGTATATACGGTAAAAGTGCAATCAGTAACATAATGTAAAGTGATTTCAAATTTTCTAAAACAAGGTACTACTCTCATCAAAAACTTCCTTCATGAAGTGTGCTATGAGTAGGCTCACAGTGAATGGTTCTCTAAATTTGTATTCTTTTCCTAATTTTTTTTTAATGCTATGGTGTCACCATTACATTTTTCTGTTTTATCTGTCCTATAAATTAAAGTCACACGGTGGACCACTGGTTAGCATTGCTGCCTCCCTGCTTCAGGAGCCCGAGCTTAACGTCTGCCTGGTCCTGGGACTTCTCTAAATGCACAGTCTCACTGTGGCTGTGTGAACTCTCTTCAGGTACTTTGGTTTTCTTCCTACGTGTACATTTTATTTTACTTAGCAATACCAAATCGGGTGCGTGTGCGAGTGTGCCCTGTGATGAACTGGTGCCCAATTTAGGGTTGTTTCCCACCATAGACATTAGGCTACAGGCAGTTTAGAAAAGTAACGGATGGTACATGTGGTTGTGTGAGTGAGATTACCATCCATGAGCATCCAGGGTTGGTCCCTGTCATTCTTCTCTTATTGCCACGATAGGCACTGAACCCCAATAATCCTTACAAAAAAAGGAGGACGACAGGCACTACTCATTGCAGGCGTTGTGCATTTGTGAAGTGTCAGTCAGAGCCCCATGACTGCAAGATTTCTATTTCAGGAAACAGCATAGTTTTTAATGTAAATGTATTTGACACCATTGCTTTTTGGAAAAGCACACATATAGAAGAGCTGTAATGACAGTTTTATTTATAACTATTCATCTCCACTAACCTATTCCCACCTCCTCATTAGTGTCTATTATTCCCACCAGCATGGCTCTATTTGGAGAGGGGATATCCCCAGGGTTCTTGTTCCCTCCTGAGGCACATGCAGGCAGACTCCTGTCCCACCACATGTCACCGCCTACCTGAGGATCACCAGGTTTTTCTTGTTTTCTCGGTTTCATGCATTTAGCCAGCAGCTAACAAAACAGGTTTTAACAAGCTGCTCACTTGGAAGGCACGGATTCCAAACAAGCCTCTTGCTTTGGCAGCTTCCAGATGTGAGCTGATCCTTTTACTAACATGTGCATGTGATACACCCTGCTTTGGACACAGAACCAGGAGAACGTTGCGGAGGGGTGGGGGATGGGGTGGGGGTGGGCTTAGTGACTCTTCCAGCTCTGGTCACTCTCCAGTTTCTTATACTAGTTGGAAGCACAAGCCACAAAGAGTAGAAACAGTGCCATCACTGCAAACCGAGTGCAGTGACCCTCAACGTGAACACAGACTAATGACAGCTATTGAAAGACGTGACTTTTTATGTGTAGACAACATAATTCAGGTACACAATGAGGTAAAAGTCAACAAGGATGAGATATGCTCACCCTGCAATCCTGAAATGAACTGAGCGGGTTTGAGAATGTTATGTATTTTACAATCTCAGGAACATAAGAACATAAAACAAACTCAAAAAGGCTATAATATCCATCACGCATAATTTGGTTAGCTAATAGCTCATTTATTCCAGTAACTCAAAGATAATTTTGAAAAACTAGCAAAAGTTTTTATTCGACTATATGACTCTGTAGTCCGTGAATCTTTACACAAGGAAGCCCATCCTGGCCTCCATTCATTTCCCCTTGTGTCCTTGATTGTTCTCAAAAGTAAGGAATGATGTTTGCATGTGGGAGCAAATCCATCCATTTACCCAAATGACTGGATTTGCTGAGCCAATTCAAGACCACTTGACCCCATCAACATTAGCAGCAAGGCATAAACCAACCAAGCCTGGGGTGGTAGTCCATCACAGGGCATAATTCTGAAGTTTCTAACCAAGCCAGCATGCATTTCTTTTGACTTTTGGGAGGAATGGCAGAGTACCTGGAGAAAAAAAAAAGAACTTGAGAAATTCACACAGATTGTAAGAGGTGTCAGAACACAAAATGAGTCTTCTGAAGCTCTGAGACAGCAGCTTGAATTGCTATGCCACTGCTCATCCTATAAGAAAACTGGAGACGCAGAGATCCGCTCATTTAATGAATCAGAACAAATGTCAAGTTCAGGTGGCACAGTCTTAGTGCTGGACAACTTCAAGGACCTGACTTCAGCTTCTAACACAGTTGAGGTCCAGGTGAAGCATGCTACTTTATTCTATCCACCCAACTATTTACCTTCAGGGTTCCACAGCACCTTGGATGCAAAGCAGGAACCAACATTTGATGAAGCTCCATCTTAGTGCATGGCACACTAGTGCACACACACAGTCTCACTCACACTTGGCCAATTTAGAGTCTTCAAATAAACCTGACTTGCATATTCTTGGGATAGCAGATGAAAACTACATAAAAAAATGAAAAAGACGCAGGGAAAGTGGGCAAACTCCACACAGACAGGACTAGGCTGAGCTTCAAACCCAGTCTCCTGGAATTGTGAGGCAGAAACTTAAACCACTGTGCCACCTTTATGCTGATGATACACAGCTGTACCTGACCTTTCCTCCAGAGGACAACACTTCATCAGCTTGCATCTCTGTATGTCTCACTCATATTGCAACCTCAATTTAGGAACACCATCTCTAGCTTAACCTGGAGAAATGGACCTTCTGGTTATTCCAGCTCATTACTCTGTTCAGCAACCCATCTCTGTTTAGCTCAGCTCATTATCACTAACACCCAACAAGTCTGTACGCAGCCTTCAAGGACTGTGCTAATTCACTCTATACAAGAATCACAAGATCAGAACATATCTGGACTACTGTACTATAACCCTCTGCTGGCAGAGGGTACTGACATTTCTCATTATGCAACACACCTTTATGTTTTCATCTAAAGCACTTTGGCTACAGTATTACTGATGTTTTAAATCCATCCATCCATTATCCAACACAACCGGGGGTCTGCTGGAGCCAATCCCAGCCAACGCAGGGCTCAAGGCAGGAAACAAACCACCGCAGGGCGCGCACACACACACCCACACACACACCAAGCACACACTAGGGACAATTTAGAATCGCCAATGCACCTAACCTGCATGTCTTTGGACTGCGGGAGGAAACCGGAGTACCTGGAGGAAACCCACGCAGACACAGGGAGAACATGCAAACTCCACGCAGGAAGGACCCGGGAAGCGAACCCGGGTCTCCTAACTGTGAGGCAGCAGCGCTACCCACTGTGCCACCTGATGTTTTAAACGTGCTCTATAAATAAAATGACATTGACCTGACGTTTAACCATCTGAGACGGCCACATGTCACTGCACTTTTCAGATCACTGCATTGGCTTGCTGTAATGGCACATACCAAGTTCATATCTTTGATGTTTGCCTAATCAGTGGGTCAGCAGCTACATATATGTAGACACTTGTGAGGTTCTGTGCTCCTTCTCGACCACTGAGGTGTTCTGATATATGGCGTTTGGTGATACCACCCCTGTGTGGCATCAAATCTCAATCCAGACACTTTTCATAGGTAGCTCCTAGCTGGCAGAATGAGTTGACCACCTCTATTTGAAATTCTGACTGTGACTGTGTTTAAGAAGCATTTCAAGACTCTCTTGTTGGGTGAATTCCTGGAACTTGAGTTCAATTCTCAGGCTAGTCATGGTGGGATTTCCTCCCCCATCTTAAACACTTATTTTTTAGAATAATTGACTTGGCCTGGTGTGTGTCTGTGTGTCCTGTTATTGGCATATCTCCTGATGTTGACAATTTAAGCTTAAACACCACCTGTCCTTGTGATGGGATGTTGAAGGATAATCATATGTTTTTTTTTTATTCTAGCAAGCCAACAGCACATGTATTTTCATGGGGAGCATACTGCTCACAAACAGTAAAATGAACTCACTTAGTATCAATCATCCATTCATCCAAGTGACTTCATATTAGTATATGTAACACATATGCTCCAGATGAAAATACACAGCTTACTGGGGAACCCCAAAGAAGATTGTGACTATTTAGCCATTTTCCAAACCCACTTCACCCAAAATAAACTGACAGAGGTACCCATCTCCAGTAGTGTAAAAAAAACAAAAAAACAGCTGATGCCAGGTCACAGATAATGCATGTGACATTCACACAGAAAACACCCATATCCACACTATTCCCGACCATATTATATCAGACAAAAACCAGGAATGGTCATCTGCACAGGCTATCCTGGGCTGCAACATAAGGCCCCAAAATTAATCAAGATGTATAAAAGAATATTTCCTTGAACTTCAAAGAAATGTTCCCACTACTTGACTGGCCGATTGAGTCCTCTTTAATACAGTTATCCCTGAAGTTGCTAGTCTTTGCAAATGGTGAAAATGCTAATGTGTTTTTATTTTTAACTGTGTTTGTAAAATTTATTTTTTATCCATTTTTCTTTTGTCTTAGTTTTACCTTAAAACATGAAAATGCATGATATTGTGAAAGTAAATAGTTGCCAGGATAATGTTTTTAAATCTTTTTTCCTCCCTCTTTTCTTTCTCTTTCTTTCGGCTTCAAAATAGATAGCTAATGAATCACATTCGCTTTTAATGTTCCACATGGTGTTTTGTGCTCCGATGGTTATCAAGTAAGCTAACCGGACAAAAAAAATTAGTCACCCCTGGCTAATTCTTATCTAATAGTGTGCAACTCCTCGATGAGACTGCAGAATAGCTGCAATTCTATTTGGCAAAGATACCACCAGTTTTTGGATCTCGTGGCCTGGAACCCCTACAGATTTTATTTTTTTCTCCAGCCTTCTGGAGTTTTTTTTTGTTTTTTCTGTCCACCCTGGCCATCGGACCTTACTCCTTTCTATGTTAACTAATGTTGTCTTATTTGAATTTCTTATTTTGTCTTTTATTTTTCTTCTCTTCATTATGTAAAGCACTTTGAGCTACTTTTTGTATGAAAATGTGCTATATAAATAAATGTTGTTGTTGTTGGATGTAGGTGACATCAATTTTCATCCAGTACCAAATCCCGCAGTTTGGCCAAATTGGCTGCCGCCATTTCACTCGTTGCCCCAAATTGTCTCACATATTTTCTATGGGATTTAAGTCTGGGGATTTTTCGTGGGCTAGACGAGATACAAGACAAGAATGCTTCAGAATGTTCTTCATGTCAATCACAAACAGTTCCAAGACACCTGTCATCTTGGAAAATTGGGGTAGCCATTCTGTGTTCACTCAGGAGATGAAACACCAAAGGTAACGCAGTTTGTTCCAGCACCGCATTTACACAAACAGTGGGTTTATAAGTAATCAACAAAACCTATAGGAATTGTTTGCTGTCACAATGCGTGACACATGGCAACGGTCTGTGAGCACAGCCTTTCGGTCGCAGTAATGGCAAGGATTGTCAGCTGATTGAAAGCTATTGCTGGAAGACCCATGGGACAGTGCGTTTAGACATCCGTGCAAAATTGTCAGCATTTGTACAGTATACCCTCTGACACAGCCAAAGGCAATAACCTTTTCTTGACAATCATTCATGTCTGTCATGTGACCCATTTTACATGGAAAGTAGCAAACACGTGACACACCACTATTCCTTATTACTCTATGAGCCCCAAAGCACACAACACCTCTATTTGCAGGACGGTATTCATACTGGGGTTCCCATCTTTGCTGTATTTCACCTCTTGCATGGGCAATAACTACATTTTTTCTCTAATGAGCTTATAATTCTGCACTTTTGCATTGCATACTCTGTCTCGGCATATTATTCTTAATTTCAGATGCTGTTTCAGTGTTTCTTGCTGCCATCCACAAACCTCCACCTTGCCCTCACACTGCTTGCTATTATTATATGGTGCCTATTTAACTTTAGGTGACTCTTAAGCTTTGACATTATATATTAGTATTTCTGTGGCTTTCCTTGAGAACACTTAGGTGGAACCCAAGCAATGGTTTAAACCCAGAGAGCCCCTCCCTCTTAAGTCTGCCCCTCTCAACAACCAATGGAAACTGTTCCTGCTCGAACTAAAAAAGTAAAAAGCTTTCAATTCCATTTAAAAAGGCTTCTGGGCCAACCTGCTCACATTTTATGATGTGAAAATGAAACTGAGCTCCTACTATGGGGAACTGGGGGAGGGGTAGCCACTCCATCAAAATATCTTCATGCTGTTATCGAGCATCAGGCTGCTAAAGGGATCACTTGGGTAAACACTAAAGAACGTATTGACTACAAGCTGGCCGAAGACGTTGATCAGTGAAATCGAGGAGTGCCGGGGACTTGCTGTCAGCAGGGGCTGTCCAAAACAGGACACCAAAGGGTTCCAAATACCGGTAGCTGCTGTGTAAACCCATTCCAGCCTTAGGGCAATGAGCCTGACGTATGTATGTTGGCGTTCAGCCCTGGGGCCCAGATTTATATAAACTCACCTTCCCGGTCTTAAAACAGCAAAAGAAAAAAAGAAAAAAGTGAACATGCAGTTGGCTCCCACCCCTCCCCCACTTGCCGGCCCGCCTGCTCATGCCATGAATGAGCTCTCTATTCTGAATGTCATAACCTTTATGAAAACAGCAGTGCGAAAGCTGCAGCACAGACACAAACTGCTTTGGGCTTTGCATTTACTCTCAGACTTTCTTCCTTGTTGCTGTTGATCCCATGGAGACTGTTTGAAAGAAATGCCAGATTATAATTTTCTACCCAATTTATATATATATATATATATATATATATATATATATATATATATATATAGTGTGTGTATAAATAAATGTATACATACATCCTCAGAATCCCGGTTAACCTAATTCAGGGTCATGAGGAGAAGGAGCTTATTCCAGCAGTAATGGGCACAAGGCACTGAAGTGGCAGTCCATCACAGGTGACACACCCCACTCACCCACCCACTCACTCACTCACTCACTCACTCACTCACTCACTCACTCACTCACTCACTCACAATGGGGACACTTTGTCCAACATGAACATCTCTGAGGATGTAGGAGCAAAATTGGAGTACCTGGACAGAAACCTGCACAGACACAGGGAGAACCTGCAGACTACACACAGATAACATCTAGCCACAGGATTTGAACCGAGGGTGCTAACCCAGCATCCATTTTGGAGCTGGTTGCTATGCCTGGTGTCAGGAAAGGCATCCAGGCATAAAAATCAGGCTGAAACCTCTATGAGAGAAGCCCAGTCGAAAAAAAAAAAACATACAAATTGGGAATGGCTAAGGAAGAAGAAGAAAAGAAGACTTGAGCCGAGGGTGCTGGATCTGTGAATCACCACGATTAACCACAAAAGCACTGTTCTGGCCAGCATTTAATAAAAGATAATTAAAATTGACAAACTTAAAAATAATAGTAAATTATTTTTTTCACATTTTTGATACAGGCTACATTTCTGTTTCAATTACAATGCACGTTTGTTGGCTACCAATGCACTGGTGGCGGTGGCCCTATCACAAAGTAGCACATGTTTTTTTTTTTGGAGCACAAATACTGGTAGGTAAATAAATTTGATAAGTGACTTACTTTTTCTTTGTTTCTTTCACCAAGATGTGCAGGACCACCACCCTAAAATCCACAGGTGTGAGCCCTGCAAAATTCCATGTAATAACTTGCTCTTTGTGTGCTGTAGATTCTTGTGACCCTGATATGGATTAAGCATGTCTAAGGATGGATGGATGGATGGATGGATGGATAGATAGATAGATAATTATTAATCCCAAGGGGAAATTCACATATTTATTCACATATATTGTCTGTTTTAAAGCCCACTTTCTGAGTTCACACAGGTTGGTAGGTTTTCTTCCCTCAAAGGACATTAGAAGCAGAAATATTTATGGCCAGAGGCCTTACTGATGCCAGACTTCTTCAGTTGCTTTTTATGATATGCAAGAGGTCTAGTGACCTTATTCTGACCCTAGGTCACTAACACAGTATGTGTGTATTGCTCTGTGGCCACTTTATTAGGCACATCTAAATGTTAATACAGGGTTCATCGTATACAGTATATGTTGTGGCCTGTGGGGCACATCACCGAACCCCAAACCCCAGATACAATTACCTTTAAACAAGTCTCTTCTTTTACACACAGCACACTGCAATGTACAATGTCTTTGTTAGTGTATTTCCCACTCCTCCACACCTCCAAGTGATTGAGGTGAGACCCAGGAGCACAGCATTACATAGTGGAAGTACTTCTCAGTCAGCCTTAAAGTACGGATACTTTGTTTTGTCAGTTTCCTCTGGCAGCACCCACAGAACCCAGCAGGGCTGCCCAATTGGACTACAGTTTCCAGAATGCCCCAAGGGTGTGCACATGTGCTCTAGAGACTTTAGAGAGTATGTAGCCCTGGTAGGTAATCTCCCCCTGCCCTTCTGCTTCGTTGTCCTGCCTGGAAAAGTGAGCACCAACCATCAGGGCCCTCCAACCTTGCTATCAATTATAATATTATATTATATTATATTATATTATATTATATTATATTATATTATATTATATTATATTATATTTATATTGTGACACTTTTATTTCCCAGTGCAGGTTCAAGTATAAAAAACGCACTCTTAGGTAGGAAGCAATTTAGCCATGCAGGACTAAATGCAGGCACAAAGTCGTGCGTCTTGTGTTATTTTTCACACTAGCAGAAACCTATAAAGCGCCGCAGCTTCCTGTATATTAGGTTCACTGTTCGGCCGAGTTTTCTATCCTGTGGATTATTCATGAAGCTCAACAGTGCTAATGGAGATGCTTGTGCATTCTTTGGATTACCACAAAAAGATGACTGAAGTCAAATAACGGAATTTATTGTGTTTGCTGTCTCCCTTTAAAAGACCCCAATATTGTTCTTTCAAGTTCAACAATAAAGTGTGCAGACTTTTATATGTTATATGTGCAACTCTGAACCAGAAATGCTACAATATATAGCATGAGGACAAGTTCATAAGTTTTAGTTATTATTTGACTTAATACTATAATGAGCAAAACATGCCACCTAAGTGGCTTTGACTGTGATACAATTTTTGGTGTTAAATGTGGCAGTTGCATCACAGAAATAACTGCTATCCTTTGATTGTAATGCACTACAGCCAAAGGACATCAAGAGACTGGGATGATAACCAAAAAAAGATCCAGTGTGTGGCACATCTTTTAAATAAAAGAGGTTAGAAGAAAATGCCCTGACTTGTTCAAGGTAACAGAAAAGTCACAAAAGGCTCTTTAGAAAAGTGATGTGCGAAAGACCATCTCTGAATACAGAAGACGTCACACTTTGAAATAGATGGCTTCTGTATATCAACATGAACACCATGCCAGTGTCCATTCCTGTTAGGTAAGAACAAGAAAATGAAACAAAAGTGCACACATGCAACACTGAGCCACTGGTCTAATGAATGTCAATTTCTAATGCAATATACAAGTGGTGGGCTCACAAGTGGAGAGATCAGATCAAAATACAAACTAGCTATAATTCCTAGGTTACAAAAACCTAATAGAGAGAAAATCATTAAAAAAGATTCTTCTAGCACTTCTTAAACACAACGAGGGAGTCAGAATTTCACATGGAGTTGGGCAGCTCATTCCATCAGCTAGAAGCTACACAAGAAAAGAGTCTGGACTGAGATTTGATGCAGTGCAGTATGGTGGAAAGAATATGACCTAAAAATAAATCAAAAGATACACACACCTTTGGCAAAAATACATAAAAAATAAATACATTGTTGGTAGAAATAAAGATACTATTCCTTGCCATAAATGAGAAAATAAATAAATAAATGAATAAATAAGACTTTATTTATTTATTCACACAAAAGGTGTATTGATTTATTTGTTTCCAGATTTATTAATTAAATGATTTATTTCCAGACTTATTTATTTATAGATTTCTTCATTTCTATGTTAATGAGTTGGGCAGCCCTAACCTTTTTCTCAAACACTATTGGTCAAGGTGGGAAAACCAGGCAGAAGCAAGAGTAGATGATCAACTTGTTCTCTTCACCCCTCTCTAGTCATGCAATGGCTTCCACAAGGAAATCATTAATGAAGGTGGTGGGTAACCCACTGAAGTCTGTCCAACACGGCTGGATCTACAACTACTGCATATCTAAGTGGACATTTAGCTGGGCCAAATTATCCATGAATCTCTCCAAGTGAAACTGAAAAACACCATTTGGTGCCCCGTTTTCAACTTTATTAGCTGATGTCAACGGGTCAATAGTAAGAACTTGTAAAGCATTTGCATTCAGCAAAAAATTGTTCCCCTTTTTTTTTTGCTAGCTATCATTAGCTAACAAGAAAGATTCTTCTTGCTTCTTCAAGTAGTTCTTCTTATTCAAGTAAGGCCAAGGTAGTGCTTCAGAAGGAAGTTAGGGCTGCCTACCTCAATAACATAGAGATAAAGAAATCTGTAAATAAACACATCTGAAAATAAATAAATCTTACTTATTCATTTATTCTACAGAATTAGTTATAAATCATGCTGAAACCTCTTTTGGAGAAGTCCACTCAAAAAAAAATTAGCAACCCCATATAAAATGAGAATAGCTACAGAAGAAGCAGAAGAAGAAGTAGAAGAATTCTTTTATTTATGGCAAGGATTTATTTATTTACTGTATTTCTACCAACAACTTACTTATGCCAAAGACATATGTACTGTATATATTTATTTATTTATTTTCAAGTCATGTTTAATTTTCAATAATGCAAAGGTGGCATTATCAGATGCTGTTCATCAGCAGACCAGAGTGGACAATAATTTGCATTGGACCTTACAAGTGTCTCCATATACTGTATATGGGTGGTGACCCACTCACTGCTCTGTAGGCAAGCATCAAGGATTTGAACTTAACATGTGCCACTGCAGGAAGCCAATGCAGTGAAATGTGCCCGCCTCAGCTGATTGGACACCAGACATGATGTTATGTGTGTGTATGTATATATATATATATATATATATATATTATATATATATATATATATATATATATTTATATATATATATTATATACACATACTCTAGCTGTGTAAGCCTGTGCTGCAAAAAGCCTGGGCTCCTAGAAACTATTGAAAAAGTCAGAAAAAAAATTGAAATGCAGAGTCGGCAGTTTCATTTTGCAGATGTGCTCACCCCCCTTGTCTATCAGCAGCTAAGCGAGTTTCTCTCTCGTTTGACTTTCCTCTGTGGTTTCACTTTGGCGATGGAGTTGCTTTCTTTCAGCTTCATGCTGTAGCCTCGTACATCTTTCTTCTTCTGACTCATTAACTTGGTGCCGCCTTGCCGGCTCTTTGAGCTCCATGCTATAGCCTCGCACTTCCGGGCCGGACAGACAGACAGACACACTTCCACGTGTAGACGTTTATATTATATTATATATATATATATATATATATATATATCTCAAAGGAGGATAATGAAGCATGTCACAAAACATGCATCTCTAGCTGTTCCATATACATGACAGTGATTTCAGTGCCCTGCATAATCCCAGCATCTCCATCCAACTGCACACCTTTGGAATATATGGAATCTGAGGGTTATGCATAAAGGGCCGGATGGAAAATATGTAGGAACGAATAATGGTATCGAATTAGCTTGGACTAAAATCTTTAAGAAATGTTTTCCAAATCTTTTAAAATGTATGCCTTGAAGAATTTAAACTGTTCTGGAAGCCAAAAGGGGTACTAGATAGATTGATATATTAAATATGGGGTACTTGTCTGTTATATATAGTGGTTATCGAGAAGGCAGTATATACAATGGAAGTGGTACAAATGACTTGTTAGGTCAGCAGTACTGACCTGGACCCCAAGTGTTGAATGTGAAACCTCACCAATAAAATACAAAAGTATAATTAGCAGGAACAATATAACACACTTTATATTCAACCTCCTAACTCTGAGCTGTACAGAAAAGCATCTGCCTACATCAAGAAAAATTACTGTGTTGACAAGGCACATAACCTAGTGCAAAATGGCTGAAGCTACAGCATATCATACAAGATATATTCATACATGACCAAATGGTACACTTGTCAGAACAGTTTTAGATCCAAACTTTTCTAACTAGTCCAGAGTCAATCAATTTATGGATCTTTACAGTTAACTGGATAAAGCATGCTGACAGGTAAAGCTATGGCATGAAGCAGATATTCTCTTCTGTTTGGGGCCCACACAAGCAGCAGCAGCAGCAACACCAACCCATATGATCTGTATTTGGCACTGTGTACTGTTCTCTGATTGATTTTACACTTTATAATCCTAACCATTTTATAGCAGAGAGCTTAGTGTTGTACCTTAGTATTGTACCTCCAATTTAAAGCCCACATATCCTTCAATTTACAAAACCTTTTAATCCAGTCCAGGGACATGGGAAGAATTCATACTAGCATCACTGAGCACAACTCTTGATGGGATGTCAATCTTTAGCTGAGCACACTGACACAGTCACACTCACGCATGGTGACACAGGGCTAATCTGGAGACATTATGAACAGGTCTTTGGATAGATGACAAAAAACAAACTTCTCACAAACACAACGAGGATAGGCAGTCTCCACCTAGTGCACATGATTTTCATATCACACGTGTTTAACACAGTTATCTCCATATTTCCATTGCACACCTTGCCTGTTATTTGACTTCATCAGGATCCCACTGTCCGACAGAGGTGGTAACCTATTCAACTAGGCCACACTGCCTGAGCAAAGCGCCTTTATTATTCAATAATCTGTGAAGAACTTTCCACATCTTGGTTTCTTTTCTTCAGTATCTATTGCTCGATATTCCACGATTATATTCAAACACACAACACCAGTTAGAACAGAAAACCCCTTTAAACTGAGACCTAGTTAGCTTGTTCAGCCCCAGGACGTTCTGCTGTTTCGTCCACATTAGCAGTGGTTGAGGATACACAGTGAGGCTTGGTGACCTTTATCCCAGTCTCCACCACAGCCATCCTTATGACCCTACAACTGTTGGCAGAACACCCATTTGTGGTTTTTAGATCTTGGCAGCACAGTCACTCTGCCTTTCCACTCTGAGGCCCAATGTCAAAGCAGACATTTATTTCCAGGTTGTGAACAGGTAAGGTGTGAAAGCAGCAAATTAGACCTGCCTGCCAAATAGTCAGCAGTTACCACAATGGGGCCCAAATTCAACAAGGTGAAAGTTGTTCTTAAATAAAAAAAATAAAATAAAATCAAGCAAAGTCATTGACATCGCATGACTTGGAGTCCAGCCAAAGCCACGTTCTATCAACACTGATGAATCTAACAAAGAAGCAATTTTTACATTATATAATGTACATTATATAATATACAGTTAACGTACTTAGACAGGCAGATGACATGATTTGCTCAGTATCACAAAGTGTGTTAATGGTGGGCATGTAATCTGCTGACTTTTACCTTCTGCTGCAGACCCTTACCACTAAGCCACATTGTGGAAGGCACAGGAGTAATCTCAATCAGACATTTAAACACCTAAAAGTGTTATGTTTCTGGTTGAAGTTTTATGTTTTATTATTGTTTTTGCGAGAAGTCAAGCAAAATGACACCTTTAATTGGTTAACTAGAAAGATTACAATATGGAGGCTTTCAAGGCAACTCAGGCCCCTCCTTCAGGCAAGATATTTGTTTTTGTTAATTTTAATTTCTTATTTTTCATGTCTGTGTGTCATTTTTGTGTATTTAATAAACGATTTTGTAATTGTGTAGTGTCACTAGTCATGCTCCTTGAAGAGTCTGCATTGAGAGTTCATTGGATGTTCATGATGGTGTGTACAAGTGCAGAAGAACAGTCTGCCAGCCATTGAACTCAAAGCCAGTATCACTTCATACCAATTCTGGCCTACAGAATAAGGGTAACACACTGTACTGTATATCAAACTCTATGGTGGAGTTTCCATTAAAACGGTGATGGCTGCCCTCATGAGCCTGTTTGCACTGGTGACAAAAGTTTTAGACTAGAGTGTCATGCCTGCCTGTACAAAGAGCACCCATTTAGGTCAAACTCTGTGAAATAAGTTTCATGTGAAAACACTGTATAAAAAGAATTCTGTTTTCTTCGTTATCTAATGTAATGACCTGTGTCCAAATGGAAAGCATGTCTCAGTTGCTCTTAGGCCCTAATCCCACTAATTGCTTTGTAAGGCAGCGTGGCTGGTGTTATCTAACACATGACATAACATCCTCACAGCTGCTCAACCCAATTCAGGGATGCAGTCAGCTGGAGCTATGGAGTCACTGGGAGGAAACCCAAGGTCCCGAAGAGAGCCCACGTGGACATGGGCAGAATATTCACATTGACGTAAGTTCTGTACAGACAATGGATAAGCTGGGGTTTGAACACAAATCTCTAAAGATGTAAGGCGGCAATGCTTACCAAAGTGTCATCTGTATAGCATATCCAACAACTGCACTATACTTCACTTGATTTAATAAATAAAATGTAAATTACAGTTAAATAATACAGCATAGAATTTGGCAAATGACACAGAAGTACAGCAAAAAAAAATGTAGCAATAGACCAACATGCAGCATATAATACATAATGTGTGACCAGTAAAGAAAGCTCCAGTTGTCTTATTTTGTAACTGATTCAAATAAAAACTGAACTTCAGTGGCTTCAGTTGTCACAAATTATGAATGTGCTATTTGTTTCTCTTCATTATGTACTGATGCTATCAGGACAGACGCTGGTCCCCACGCCACTGAATTACCTTAAGCACATTTCTAAACAGACAGGGGGGAAGGACTTTAGGGGTTGTAGTATTTTAGGCGGGGACAAGCAGGTCCAGGAATTAGAAGCTCACACACTTGAGTCCCAACTGGCTTTGAACAATTTTCCAAAATACTCCCCTAAGAAAAGAAAGTAGGGAAATTCATGGCCATCCTAAAAATACATTTGTTCATTTGATTGATTTGGAAAACACCTTAAAATTTTTCAACAGGTAGTGTAACTCATGGTTAAAGATTACGGATGCTGGTTTAATTTATGCCTAAGCCTTACTGTGTGATCTGAACAAATCACTTAACCAGCCTGTGCTTTGTAAATAAGATAAATGAGCAATTATACCCTATAAATGTATTTGACTATAGAAATGTGACATATAAAATTAAATGTACTTGACTATAGAAATGTGCCATATGAAATTAAAGGTTTAATAAAAAACATCTGAACAATATAGGGCTTAGGTTTTGCACCCTCCCCATTATTGTTCTCATTCATTGTAAAGAATGTTGAAAGTTTTTGGACTAAGTACTAAGCCAAAGGTGTTATGTAAAATGTTTCCATATGCCTTGCACTGCACTGCACTGCACAGCAGCAATCTTCTCATCACCCTCTCTTTGTCCAACTTATAATCATCTCAGTGGGCCTCACAAAGCCCAGTATAAATGTGCTAGGAGTGAATACCATCAGTAGTTAGGAAGGAAATCTAGGGTATTGCATGTACCAAGTAAAAATGTTAGATTTAAGCATACCATGGGAGGTCGGAAACTTGAAAGTGCCCCTAATGAGAAGATAATGAGATGGACTCGGGAGTTGTATTGGACTCATTACATCTACATCAAGACAGTGTAGAGAAGCCATTTAGAAGACTAACAGAATGTAAGGTTATATATCATGATGTGCAGAGTACAAGTCAAAGCAAGTTACGCTTAAGCTTTAACTCACTAGTGATGTCTCACCTGGATTACTGTATGCAGTTTGGGCCTCTGAGCTACAAAAAAAGGCATAGTAGTACTAAAGAGTGTCCAAAGAAGAGGAACTACACTGATTCTGGGAATGAGAGATATTATTTTGATTGGAGATTGTTGCAAAGCAAAACAGCCAAGGCCTCAAAAATTCAGTAAAGAAGCAGGCCAGGATCTTCACTGGTCTCCTAGGCCCTAAATACCATCTGCTAGCTTCAGCTGGAGCAAGCCCAAAAATGTAGAGCTGGCAAAAATGGCTATAAATATTAATAAAAAAACCCACTTATAGAAGGGTCACAGTAAACCTTCACTTGATCACCAAAAGGGCAAATAAATAATCTTTATAATGAAAAGATTTGTTTACAAAATAGAAAAAAAACAGAAAATGCTTAAAAGAACAAAAAAGGAATTGCCTGAAAAGGCAGTCCACAGTAATCAAGTCCCAATATGTTAATTAAAAGTGGAAATCCTAAAACAGAGCCAGAATAATGTGAAAAGGCCAGAAAATCCAAAGAAATAATAATAAATACTAAGAGGCAAACTCACCAACACCAAGTGCATACAATGTACCGCAAAGGACTGCATTTCCCATCAGCCTTTATAGAACTCCCTCAACAGCGACAGACAGGTGGCCGTGCCTCTTAGGGGCCCACCCACAAAACACAAGCGACAAGACAGAACAAACTCTCATACATAGAAACTAAATGGCAATGAAAACTGACCAAAAATACGTAATTATACAAATAATAGAAAATAAACAATAAAAACATAAATGATGATATTAAAAAGGTAAAACATGGACAAAAAAGACAAGTAAAAAGGAATTTAAACAAAAGCCAGGGTGGAAACCTGGGTAAAAACATAACAGAAATTACCTAAGAGGAAAGACTGAAGGGGTTGAACCTCCAGCAAATGCAGATTAAGAGGTGGCATGACTGAAGTGTTTAAAATTATGAAGGGAATTAGTACAGTGGATCCCAGCTGCTACTTTAAAACAAGTTTGAAATTTCTTAACAGTGATTTAAATATAAATGTTAGGAAGTTTTTCTTCACACACAGAGCCATAGACACATGGAATAAGATGCCAGGAAGGTGGTAGAGAGCAGGACCCTTAAAGTTCAATTTGATGTTATTTTTGAGAAATTAGGAGGCTAAGATTGGCAAGCTTTGTTGGTCTGAATGGCCTGTTCTCGTCTAAATGTTTCTAACATTCAGACACTTTTAATAACTTTTTAAATATTTTTGTGAGTGATTACCTTGTAGCTATAATATGTGAAATAATACCATCACTTTTCCAACCCTTCTTTTTTTCCTTTTTTTTTTTTTTTTTTTTTTTTTTACAGATTTCAAAAAATCTTTAAAATGGGGGAGGAAAATAGAGGACTGAAGAAAATTCACATGGACACCAGTAGACAGTGTGCAATCCTCACAGACAGGCCTGAGAAGCGGATGCCACTCCCTGTAGCTGTATGCAGGCAGTGCCAACCACTAAGCCAACATGCCACGCGCTACTCTCGTCTTAATTAAATAAAATAACAGTGACATTGCTTGGTTACAAATCCAGATTAAAATGCCCCACAAAGCAGTTTTTCGTATGCCCCCCACCCCCCCCCCCAACCTTTCAGAAAGTTCAAGTACAAGTAATGTTAATCTACTCCCACCATCAGAGACAGAAAAGTAAAACCCACATTGTTAGTTAAGGAATTTTTTTTGCTGGACTTGTATTTTAGACATTGACTTTGTGAATATGCAGCTTCATCCATCCATCCATCTATTTTGACTCCCACTTCATTCACCTACAACCAGCCTGGCTGGGAACCTGCATCTTCTCTTTAATTTCTAGCAAAGTATTTGTCAGATATCTTTTTTTGTAAGCTGCTAATGTAATGCTTAGTAGCTACAAATAAAAAAAGATACTGTATTTTTCTCAAAATGAGTTTAAAATGCTAAAAATGAGTGAATGACACAATTAAACAAACAAACAAAAAAATCCTATCCATCATCTAGACCAGTGTTTCTTAAACTTTTTTCTTGTGAACCAATCTTGCCCTTTTTAGTGCCCTCAAGTCCCAGTCAATGAAGGCCAAAAGTTCCTGAGGGGGTGGGATCCCCTTTTTTAGAATCTCAGCAAGCAGTCATAATGGGGTTGAAAGGGGAGGGGGGAGTTCCAATTGGAGGATCACCACTGTCAGTCTTAGCGAAGCAATGTTGATTTGCTTAAAAAGCATGTAGTGATGTGAGAAACTTTCCAAACCTTTCTCACTATGGACAACAGTGAGTCGCGACCCAGAAGGTGGCAACCCGTTGCAACCCATAGTTTAAGAAACTATGATCTATAGACATTTCTTTTCTGAACCTGCTTCATCCAGTGCAATGTCATAGGGAAACTAGAGGCAAATGGAAGAAGCAGCCCTGGGATAAATGCCAGTCCATCACAGGTCACCCTCAAGGTGACACTTCTAGGTCCTGGAAGGCTGTAGCGGCTAAAAGTTATGGTTTTAAATCAATGCTTAATTAGAAACCAATCCGTGCAAGTAACAGATCTTATTTAATTTCGTGGCCTATTAGTAGTGTAGAAATTTGCCAAAGCGTTTTTTGAAATTAATATGCTGTTTTCGGTGGTGACCCTTTTCGACGAATATATTTTTCTGGAAATCTGCCATGCGGCTGGCTTAGGTAAATATTATTGTCTAAGTGCCCCTTGATGCTTTTCAAGGGCAGAGTGATATCACTGCTATAGCTGCCATGTACAGAAGGTTCACACATGCCTACTGCATGATCGTTGTCGATGTGGCCATCATGAGGTAAATAAATGAATAAATGTCCTATTGTGCTTGACAATGCTGTACAATATTTTTTCCCTGTTTCCAAACACGCTCATTTCACTAAAGGGAAATGCCGCTTTTTCACTCACCTCACGGTTGTTTTTTCAACCAAAACCCCCGATATTTCCATCCTGCATTAGTTTAAAAAATATTTTCATTTGAGTGGTGCATTAATTGATCATAATGAGAATATTACAAATACTGTCACTGGATATATAACACTGATCCCTTTACAAAGGCAATGCAGCACTGCATGGCTAATTATGCATAAAAATCAGCCATGTACCCAGCCTATCCCAAAACATGCCTCATCCTCCACTCGTCAGAAAAAAAACAAGCATGCTATGAAATAAAAAAAACAAAAAATGTATTACTGTTTACAAAGTGGTTCTTCTTGAAGTAAGTATCTGCCCAGATAAATCGGAAACAAAACAGATCTGCCAGCTGCATACTTAGGCAAGTCAAACTGCTACTTATTGGCACAGCCAGTTTGTGCCCCAAGAGTGAAACTCTGTGAGTGCAATGATCTATATTTTATTTATTTATTTATTTCTACTTTGTAGGTATTTGTTGTATTTTATTTTTAACATTTCTTCTGTCTGAGTCTTTTGGTTTTGAGGCACTAGTGGCAACCAGTGGCGCACTGGTTAACACTGTTGTCTCATATGTCAGATCACATTTATGGGCACAATAATCAGTCTGGCAGAGTTTGCAGACTTTTCTCTGGCCCTCAGAGACACTTAAAAGACCACTGCAACATTATATTCCACACAAAACTAGTTTAGTTCCTCCTCTATTGACTTGAAAGTAGAGTTTGGCGAAGTTCTCAAACATTTCTGGGTTTTCACTGAACTTATGGAGAAGCAAATTCAGCAGGGTTCACTCATCACTAGTTGTTAGTGTTTTCATTCTGCCGCCAAGGATGTCATCCACATGACTTGTACTCTGAAGAAGATGCGTAATTCTCTGTCCTTTGCTATTTTCTCTTCAGTTTCCATCTAATGATTTTAAGAAATCATATGGTTCACAATGAATCAAGGTAAATGGACAACTGCTGGTTCCTTTGTCATTTGCACCTTATTGCTCATAAGGAGCCACTGAAAACATTGAATTTGGTTTAAGACCAAAAAAAGCAGTTAAACATTGAGGTGTTTAAAATAAAGTATAAAAATGAGCCTTGAGCAATAAGTGTTTCAATAGCAGCCACTGACTTCTCATTAAGAAATTGGGTTGGAACAAAAACCTGCAGCCACTACAGCCCTCCAAGGCTAACTTTCCAACGGTTAATGACTTTTGGACTGTGTAAAAATACAAACATGAATGTAAGAAGAACATCTAATCTAAATATAAAAACATCACATGGAAGGTGTGCTGGAGTGTCGGTGAATGAGACCTGAAGAACTAGAAGACAGCAACAACACCTCCGTGCACCATGCCAGCTCACTGCCAATTATAGCATATTGCAATATCTCCTATGCCTTGATGACAGTGTAATCATTTTACATTTCTTAGAAACACATGCACACTGAAAGTAGAACCATGTCATCTACATAAACAAGGAGCTCATTTAAAAGGCCAGTGCAATTAATATCGATGTGCTGACAGCCAAGAATCATTGCCATTGATGACACACTGGTTAACTGAGTGATCAATGGCAGTAAGCCAACAAGCACACCTCTCAAGGTCAACGTGAAAACACCTGTAGTAATGATTTGAGGCCAGTGGAAACAGAGTGATGCTAGTAGTTTTAGTTTGAGAATATTTATTAGTAATTTGAGTAGTAGTACATAAAATAATTGCAGCATCCGATTTGACAGGTGCATCTCAAAGTGTGGATTCATATTGTGACACTTCAGAAAGCTGAAACAGCCACAGCAGTAGGCAAATGGCAACATCAAAGAGCTCCATGCCACCTGATCACATGACACGTTTAGCTTTACATTGAGTATTTATTCATGTTGGCATTTGCCTCCAGGAAATCTGCGTTACACCAGAGTGGAAACTCTGCTTCATTGGTTAACCAATATGACCATCAGTGTAACCAAACACTCCTGCCTTCCAGGCAGCAAAAGGGAAGTTACTATGTTAAAAGTTAGATACACGTCTGCTACAAAGGAACTGTCTGCAATCAAAGCAGTTTTGTGTCTACTGAAATTCTCAAACATCCATTTCAAAATCCACAGATACATGCCTTTCATGCTTTGTTTTGGATGGCTACACGGTCAGGACAATACTATGTAAGCTAGTGTTGGATGAATGTCTTCCCCTTAATTTGCCATTTCACAAATTGAGGTAATGCAGAGAGGGCCAAGCAGACTGCAGATATTGTTGACTATGGTTATAAATACTCCTGTCTATTTTTTAACCACTATGCAATGCTGTGTTCTTGCAGCTGAGAATGTCACCAGTGCTTAGCGTATGGTGAAATGATAGAGGGCTTCCTCCATGTAGAACAGAACAGAATGTAACATTTACATTTTTGTTTATTTGCTTAGCAGATTATTTTATCCAAAGTGACTTATAAAAAGGGTAAACATCTGTCTTGGGGACTGTTTGGGAACAAGTGTTACAGAACATGGCTACAGAATTAATTAGCACAAGTGAAGAGCTCAGAACAAAAATACACACAAGTTACAATTCTTAGGTTACAAATGCCTAACAGCCAATATCAGATTGACAGAAATTCACCAAATAGAGTCTTCAAACATGAGTTTGTCCAGTTGCTCTGCTTCTGTCATTCCAACAGATGGCACATCACAAACGTGTAGTAATAAAATGCATTGCATTTGTCATTCCAATAGACAACACATTACAAATATTATCACTTCTTTTATGAATCTCACACCAAATGGCATATAAGAGACACAAGCGTTGCGTGTGTCATTCCAACCGATTACTCATCATAAACATTCATAGGAATGCAATATTCAGAATGGCAAATGCAATACATTTTATTACTACAGATTATTTAAATTTCAACCCGCCTTAGATGGTTAGCATGGTTAATATTCTAACATTACGCTTTGACACGAAAACACAAGTACTGCATGTGACATGACCGTTTCCTTGGACTGACTATAATGAAGGACTGTCAGACATTCACTTTACTGTCTTTATCAGATAATTTTTTGAAATGCACCAAAATGACTTTACTCTTCTACTCCTATCTATGCAAACAATTTGGAAATGAAAAGTTTGACCCAAACCCAAAATGGAGTGTAGAAAGACAGTGAAGCCAAAGGAGAACTCCTTCATCTCAAATGACTAATCTGCCTTCTGACTGCGAAGGTGTTGCTTCTTCCCAGTGGGCTCACTATATTTGAGCCCCACTACAGTTAGATATGAAGATTCTCAGTGCTTGGAACAACACTAAGTTACCACAAGGAGATTTCACTTGGAAATATAATACTAATTTATCGACCTATGTGGAAGATTCTCAATTATATTTATCAATCAAACCTAATGACATTTATTGAGTTGCATTAATAAGTAAAGCCACAGTCACACTATTTGATTTTATTTGACGCTGTCATTTATATAATCTTAGCAAGTCATGGACGGTCATGGTCCGTGCCCATCGGTCATGTGATGTGACATCTTTGACTCATTCAGATCAGTCTGCAACTCACCAAAATCAAGAGCTTAAATTGTAGGGACAGGCTGTTGTGTGTGCGAGAGTTGACAATCAATGAGAGTTCAGCTAGAAATACAACACATACAATGCACTTGTAAGGAAACACGTGGTGATGTAATCAGTCATCCTCTGTACTTCCTATCTGACATCCTCAAGAGAACAGCATCCAGTAACTACTGTACTGGTACTAAGTTTGATATGCTTTCTAGCTCAAAATCATGTAGTGTCCCAACAGCCTAACTTTCAAAGAGATAAACCTCGGGGCAAGTGTAAACTGCTTATCCTTAACTCTGCAAAAACAAATGACACAGAGTTGCGTGGAACTTTGAAAAAAATCAAGAAACAGAACTATCAACCATATAGTTACAGGCCTTGAACTGCTTTAAAATGAGATGTTGTCTTTGACACTTACTAATTCTAAAGTCCTGGGTTTACTGTAGTAAGATTTGCTTTTTCCACTTTGAAAAACAGGAATACGGAGATGTTTTCTCACCATAAATGACACATGCTTTCTCACCATATTTGATGTATTCTTTTATTTCAGGTAGAATTAACATCTTTAGTGCTTTATTCACTATTTTTACATACACCATAAAATCAACTCAATATCCTGTAAAAAGGATCCAGGCAAGAATGGGAAGAACTGTATAACCATGGGAGTCCAGCTGTTGAAGCATCATATTTGATACCAGTTAAGCTTACAGCAGATTTCACAATCCCTGACCTGACATTTAATGCTACGAAACTGTGTTCTCTGCCATTCCTGAACTAAAATTATTCTTATAAATTTAAAGAAACGAAACAAACTAATGCAGGAGGTAAAACCGTCATTACCTAGTATCCACGCTCTAGAATGATCTGCTTACCAATGTATCGAATGACTCACTGCTGCCTTCTGTTCTTCATTTCTTCATAGTATTATTTTGTGGAAGCATTGCTATGAAACAAGATTAACACTACTGGCCTGGCCTCAGTGGTGACACACTGAGCATTTAACTGTTATGTAATCTGAATACAACTTTGTATGCTATTACATACTTAACACATTGCAGAATGGACAGGCTGCATTCTGGGCAGCTGACTGAACTCTAATTATGTTATTTCTAAGAACTGTAGATCTCAAAAGCTTATTTTCTCCCAGAACTTGTCATCTATAGTTTTTTGTTTCCCTCTTCTCTATTTTCTGATACCTCTTAGCTTGCTATTCAACTTGTGGAAAAAAATAAAACTACTAGAAAGCTTGTGATTCATTGAACGTGTTTCCATGAAGGTACATATGTACATGAGTCATGGTGTTATATTTCTGTAGTTATTTTTTTTTTATTTAGGAAGCCATGATAACAGAGTGATGTTAGCCACACAGTGCCACTGAACCAGCCTCCCATGTCAAATCTCGTGCAACAGTCACTGTGTGTGTGGAGTTTATAAGTTCTTCCCATGTCTATATGGGTTTTCCTTCATGTACTCTGGTTATTCTTTCCAAGGATGTACATGTTAGCTGTACTGACACTTCCAAATTGTCCCTGTGTGGGTGAGTGCCTGAGAGGGCCTTACGATGAACTGTTTCCCTGTCTCTAAATGTGTTGTAAGTGCTCAACAGCCATATTGGGGATAAATGTAGAGAAAACATTCTTGAAAGTGACTCAAATCAAAGTAAAAAGTTACCCATGAGATAACTACTCAAGTAGAGTTTTTAAAATATTGGATATTAAGTATACTTAAGTATCACAAATACAAGTTAATGTAGGGTCTCTCCCTTTTATGCAGTATATAGTCAAAATTAAGTTGTTAGAAATTAAAATAACTAAGGTGGCCTTTTTTTTGTGTGTAAGTCATATTTTAACCACTTAAGTATGAGCCAAGTAACTGCAGCCTGAAGCAGTGACATGTAGTGCAAGAGAACATTTTAATGATTGCATTCTAATTCAGTGTCGAGGGCACCACTAGGAGAGGGGTACAGGCATCCCTCTCTTTAAGAAGGAGCTAATGTGTTTCTGAAAAAGCCATTTTAAAGTGAATTTTCTTCACATGAACTTATAATTACAGTTAAATGCAAAATATTTTTAAGCATTCCATGTCCCCAAAAATGACTCCCACTTTTGTTCAAACAACACTAGACTGCATGAAAATTGACAGAATTAGTTTAGTAATAACATTAGTCATTGATAGCATTGTCCTTCATTAAATAATCTACAATAGGATAAAACACTAATGTCTGTGTATCCAGTCCTCAGAGCAATCTGATTGGTCCGTTTTGGCCTTGGTGTGATTGGTCCGTTTGACTTTGGTGACGCGATCAAAAGAGGAAGTGTGAGTGTGAGATGCACTTGCCACAGAAAGTGACCTTTAAAGTGGGAAAGTGCAAAAGCAAACAGGAGGTGAGAAAGTTGCCTCAGAATGACAGAGAGGCTAAGAAGCAAGCCTTGCAGAAACGCACTTGACTGAAGGAGCACTGGTGAAGAGACATTCAGATTCATGTGACTACTGGGGAAAGGCGGTGAAGGTATATGTAGGACAAGAGATAGCAAATATTTATAAATCATTTTATTACCTGTCTTCGATGATTTTGTGCTCAAGGCCAAGCTTATTAGTGTTCGATAGCTAATCCGTGAGGCTGTGTCCCCCCCCCCACCATTATGATCTGCGCCATAGGCGAAAGTCTCATTTGCCTTAATGGTGGTGCCAGCCCTGTCGACAGGTACCATGACTAGTGCATAGAAATGCTTTACCTAGACTTTATCATTTCTACTTTCACATTAAAAGAAATGCCTTTTCGGTTTTTCTTGGGCTTTTCCAACAAGTTTTGGAGCCGTGAGCAACACATGTGGCAAGCTGAGTGACTACCCAGCACACAGTTTCTCTCTCAATTTCCCTTCTCAAGATTTCTTCCATTTTGTTTTTTTCTACAAGGTTTTTTGTTGTCTTCTTGGAGAGTCAATGCTGGGAGGCTGTCAAAAAACAGAGCTTGTTAAAGCCTATTAAATCATTCCTTGCATGATTTTGGGAATATACAAGAAATAAATTGCTGTTGCTGTTGTTGAGTGAACCACAGCATGTGAGCACACAAGTATACCACACAGCAGCTTTCAGGTCTGCCCCACTTTGTTTTGCAGGCTGCCATGAGGACAATTTATGAACACAGCAGAGTCAGCAGTGGAAATAACCTGAGACCACCCAGCTTCACCCCAAAAATCTGGTCTAATCCTGTGTGAGGACAGTGTCATCAGTTTTGAGAATGACTAAGACTGGGGTTGCACTTCACCAACATCCAGCTCTTCCCCATTCTGCAGGCTGCAGCTAGGTGAACAGGGAATGACTGCATAGATGATCAGGTGTTAGCGGCTGTGACATGCATTTGAACATCGCCCCAGATTCGTCGTATACAAGAAGTTTCCTAAAGCAGGGGGAGTCCATATTTTAAATAAAAACCTGAGCAATGCACTGAGCGTGTTTGCATTGCCATTTATTTTTCTGGTTTAATTTTACAGTAATGAATGTTTCTAGCAAAACAGAGTAAAAGTATCCATTTGCATTTGAAAATGTAGTGAAATCAGACATAAAATTGCTTATTCAAGTATAGTAGAAATATTCTCAAAACATAGTTAAATGCAGTAACACAGTATTTCTGCTTCATTACTGTACCACACTACTCTTTACTGCCTAGTGCTACTCGGATAGACTCTGGCTCCCTGTATTTTCAGCTGCTTTTAGAATGTTTTTTTATATTAATGAATCTGTGCATGCTTCTGGGTAGAGTACCACACAGGAGTAAAGTGAACCAACGCAAACCTTTAGCTAAATAAGCTGACAAGGCTTTCTATACCCACTGAAATGTGCAAAAAGGAACCGAGAGGACTAATTAAGCAAGCAGTTCAATGAAACATGTTGAAACACGTTAAAGAGTGTGGCTGGAATAAAATCCTTTAGTCACTGCATTCCAGGAGGAGCGGCACTTCACACCCCCATTTTTAATCCACCTTGAATTTGTAAAGAGAGAACTGAGAAGTCGATTTAAGAAAGGCGTTCCGTTAGGAGGTCAAATTAACCACTGATTACAGATGAATAGAAAACAGCAGCTACTGCAAATTTCCAGAAGAAAATCAGAGACCCCTTCTCTAGTTGCTGGTTCCATTCACGTGCTGAGTCTGCTCTTGCTTCTTTCACAAACCTTCATGCATAACGCAAGTGGATTAAAAAGGTGTCCCTTACCTGTCATCGTCGCTGTCTAAGGATGTCCCTGTGCTCAACATAGACTGAGATAAACTGAGGTGGGGTGGGCTGGGGCTGGAATAATCCAGGGACCGCCTGTGAGGACTTCGCTCTCGGACGAGGAGAGGTGATGGTGAGACTGGACGTGAATGAGACTGGTGCCGCACCACCTGTAAAAACAGAGTAAAGATCATAAAAATGAGCACCTGCTGATTATAAAGACAAATAAGAGGAATCACAGGAATGGAGACTCCGCAGGCAAAGGAGTACAAAGAATAAAAAAGAAAAACAAACAATTAAAACTTTATCCTCAGTTTGACTTTTTCACTAAACTCATATTACTTTTATTTAACCGGTTATTTTATAGGCAGTGTGGTAGCGCAGTAGTTAGCTCTGCTGCTTCAGTGTTGACTCCAATGGCTGGTCACTGTCTGTGTGGAGGCTGCACGTTGCCCCCATGTCTGCATGCAGTGCCTGTTGAAGCATATTTGGAGTCTTAGGCTTGTGGGGATGAAGACCCTTGTTGTCTGGAGCATGTACCTCTTCAGTTACATAAACGGTGCCCCTCCATGTACACACTGCGGAATTTACGGCGCACACTCCCCTTAGCTTTCATAAAGGGCATACAAACAATATTACCAGACCTCAATGACTGAGTGGTTTCTCCTCCAGTCTCTGGGGTGTGCACCCCTTAACCTTCATGGGTTGATTGGCTCAGACTATAATCGCCATTTTAAATTTTGTGGTGCTGGCCCTGGCAAGATGCCATCCTGGGCGGTTGTCTATGTTGTCCATATCAGTCTTGAGCACAGTGATAAGCTCTGGACCCTGCAACTCTGAGCTGGATGAAGCAAGTTTGACCCTGACTGCCTGGCACTTCTCTCCAACCCAACTTGTTCAAGGACACCAGCAGTGGAGGCTTCATAGGTAGCCCTGTGGTTTACAATCTAATGAATTAACCCTTAAGCCGTATTGGTTACCAATCACTGGACAACACAAGGAATAGGATTGTTGTGAACAACTTTTAGGTTATACAGTTCCTTTTTAAACTTCATTATTATACACAGCCATACTCCCATAATTTACAGAAGCAATTAGAACACAAGCGCATGTAATGAGCTACTCAGGGTCACACAACAAGTAGGAGACTGAACTGTCAACCTTGAGGTTTAAAGCCCAGTGCTGGAATCACTTGTCACGCATGTGCACCAGGCAACCATCTTCAAGGTTTTGAGGAGGTAACCAGCGCCACACTGGGACTAGAGGGGGCTTAAGCGCCAAAGGCATCTTCTCATGTCACAGTACAGTCGTGGACAAAAGTTTTGAGAAGTATTGGTTTACACGATTTTACACAGCCATAAATAAAGAATTATACAAAAACATTACCCGTGAGCAACTTCTCCCAACCATCCAAGAACAGTTTGGTGACAAACAATGCCTTTTCCAGTAGGACGGAGCACGTGCCCATAAGGCAAAAGTGATACCTAAGTGGCTCAGGGAACAAAACTTCGAAATTTTGGATCCATGGCCAGGAAACTTCCCAGACCTTAATCCCATTGAGAACTTGTGGTGGACAAGTGGACAAACAAAAACCTACAAATTCTGACAAACTCCAAGCATTGATTATGCAAGAATGGTCTGCCATCAGTCAGGATTTGGTCCAGAAGTTGATTGACAGCATGCCAGGGAGAACTGCAGAGGTCTTGAAAAAGAAGGACCAAAACTGAAAATATTGACTCTGCATAAACTTAATGTAATTGCCAATAAAAGCCTTTGAAACTTGTGAAATGCCTTTAATTATACTTCAGTATACCATATAAACAGACAAAAAGATCTAAAAACACTAAAGCAGCAAGCTTCGTGAAAACCAATACTTTTGGCCATGACTGTAGTGTCAAAAAGCCACCCAAGGAGGACATCTAGCTCTGCCCACAATGCCTGAGAAGGCTCCACCCCTTCCAGTACAGACAGCATAAAATAGAGCTGCTCCCAGTAGGTGGCGTCAGACAATCAAGGAGGACAGATCTCAAACAACTCTTACAATTGCTTAAGGCTGTCTGAAGCCATTTTAATTTCTGTTTGTGTGCCCAAGTGGCTATAATTTTCATTTCGTTTATTAAAAGGGGTGACATGGCTAGTACCCTAACATTTCTTTAATGTACGCTGGTCTGCTTCCCCTGGACACATACTACATCCCACTGTAGAAGCAGCTGTCCTCTGCAGTGAGTTAGCCTTGTTTATGACAGCATGTCTGTACAGGTCACTACTTTCATGGCCTTGGGACCCAGTTTTATTTGTTTTTGTTCAATGACAAGCCTCTATTTGAAGTCATTTTAATATAAAGTAGCCAACATTTTCACCTGAATGGTACACAGTAACAACAGAAAATACAAATTCAGCATTTAACTATGGTGAAAATGACAGAAGAAATACAAATAGTACTCATCCAAAAATAACTGGACATGAGTGTATAATGCAGAATCAAATTTAGTGTCCATTTGTCTTTATAACTGGTAACCTGGGCTTGTCTGACTGTCACAGATGTGTGGTGTTTTATTTGTGTGTTTTATTTGGTGCAGATAACACACAATAGCCATTGCTCACCAAGCTTCACAGTAAAAGTAATCTGGGTTGTTTAACATTCCTATTTGGATCAGATTTTTGGGATGAATCTTAGGTTGATAAGGAATTAGAAATGCTATGGGGCACCCAGGGAAATTGCCTTTCTTAATGAAGATAACTGGACTTGTTTCAGTCATTGCATTTCTTCAGCATGTTGAAGTAAAGTGTCTGGGTGCAAATCTAAAAATCTACTCCCTAAAATACTAAAGTGATGGCTGATGAAATTATTATTGTTATTTTTTTAAACTTAACCTAATGACTAGTGCTGGGAGGTATACTAGTTCATACCGAAAACCGTTTTTTATTTTTGTTATGATGTGGATTTTTCTTATACCGCAACACCGGCTTAAATAGCCTAAACAACGTTCAGAACGCAGCACAGCCGGAAACTGTTTAAGTGGGGGACCTTTTTCGCTGAAAATGGACAGAGGACATTCTGAAACTGAAGCTGTAGCAGATGATAAAGTTGTACTTGTTGACACCGAATAACTTTTGCCGAAAAAAGGAACCATGTCTGTTGTCTGGAGATACTTTGGTTTTAAAAGGTTGGATGTGGACCAAACAACTATTTACTGCAAATGCTGTCGAGCAAAAGTTGCCACCTGCCGCGAGCAATTTGCAGCACCCATCTTAGCCGTAAACATGATTTGGAGTACCATGAATGTATGGAACTAAGATTGGCACCCTCCACGTCCTCAGGTAAAACTGACAAAGCTAGAGGACACTCGAGTCAGATGTCACTTGTAGACGTGTTTGCTAGAGGCACTGCCTACAACAAAAAAAAGCAAGCAGTGGATCGAGATGACCAACGCCATTACAATCCATATAGCTAACATGTCAGTGGACAGAGATTGTTAACATTAACAGAAAGTGTATTTAGTTTACAAAAAATATTTACTATTTATTCCTTTTCTAAGACATGTTCAGTGCAATACAACTTTTGACAAGCATCTCTGGATATTTTACCAAGTCTAAATGCCTGTTTGGATGGTTGAAAACATGTTGTCAAAGTTGTTTGCAAAATGTGTTCAATAAAAAGGTTCTATATTTTGATGGCAACTGTCATGCAATGTGATTCCTTCTCTTCATTAGTGCCACCCCCTTGAAAAATATCACTTTATGGGGCCATGCAAACCTGTATTAATACTTGTGTGCACATTAAAATGTTTTTTTGTACAATGTACAATTCTCATGACGTGGAATAGGTTATTCTTAGCCAGTAATTCCAGTGGAAAATGTGGTTAATATCCACTCATGCATGAGGAAAAAAATACCATCCAATACCGTGAAACCGGTATAATTTTGAAAAATACCGTGATATTGAATACCCAGCACTACTGACGACCCTTCTAAGGTGTCCACCCATGGATTGAGAAACACTGACCTACTGTACAATGACAGTCCACTCAGTTCCTTTAACCAAGTTTTAATGCTTTGATTTAGTATCAGGTTTCTAAGTACATACTGGTAGACTTTGCTCATCTTTTTGTGCCATGTAAAACATTACTTGTATCAGATGACATTACAGATGCCATTTTCCCTTTACTTTGTTCTGAACACTTGGAAAAACAAGTTCTTAATTTATGAAATATTTATTGCTGAATGGTATATTACAGTACATTCTTTAACTTTGTAATTATTGTACTTATTTCACTTTCAGATTTAAACTCATCTTTCAGAATTGTTGAATTTAAATGTGTTTTATTTTAATCAGGTTCACTGCTGTGGGCTGCACACTGTCCTAGTCTTTGTGGCTGCAGCCTCACAGCTCCAAATCCCTGCTTACAAATGTGACGGTCGCATGTTCTCCCGTTGCGTGTTTTTCTATGGGTATTCCAATTTTTCTTACACATCCTAAATAATGTGCACGGCGTTTCTAAATTGACCCAGCGTTTCTATGTGTGCTCTATTTTGGACTGGAAACAGGAAAGAATTGATTTCAGGGGGGATGAGAAAGTACATGAACCATAAATCTGTCTATGATCAATCAGCTGGAACTGTCACAAAACGTATATCTTGGGGGGATTCAAAATGCTTCAGCTATGCCAATGTCCCTTTGGTTTCTGCTTTGTGCCACATGCTGCTAAGTCAGGCTCCAGCCCCACAACCCAGAACTGAACTAAGGAAGTGTGCAGAATCGCTGGTTTTTCCCCTGAGCTGCCCACTTTGTAAAAGTTCTAATAGCCAATTAAATTAAAGCAGGAATTTACATGCTAGCAGTAAGATTTACAATGTGTTTTATTTTGGACATTATTGTGTTAGTGATTAACTGCTTTAAAGCTGCAGGCACCTGCCTTTGATGCCAGGCCTGAGTAGCATACCAAATCATTTCTTGAATCCCTTCTCCCTGGGTAGAATATGAAAGAAATGTTCCAAAAAATGAACTGGGACCAGCTTAAGTTTCATTAATCACAAGAGGGTACATGCTGCCAATGTGTAAAACAAACTGTATGTCATCATTTTATATGACTATTAAAAAGCCATTCTCATTTATAATAAACACAATTCAAGACTGAAAACACATTTGAGAATACAATTTTCATGCTAATCAAGTTTCACACTGTAGGACTGAGAGTTGTAAAGGTAAAATGTTTTCTGCCACACTATACAATAAACGGGGATTTTGGGCACTACCTAGGTGGACAGCTGGTATCTTGAGCTTTTGCTTTACTCTTCTCCGTAGCCACAAAGCCATATCTTGGTCATGTTAACATTAACATGATTCTGCTGTATTTACCCATTAATATGTGTACATTAATATGTGTGTATTTATGTAAGAAAATTGTAGTACTTTACTGTCACAATATTATAAATCTAACTTCTTGCTCACTATGCTTAATACTACAGTAGCAGAAACAGAGAGGCCACAATGAGATTATGGCGTACACTAAGTGACAGCTGTGTCACTTGCTACTATTCTGTAAATTCAGATAGAGTAGCATTATACAAGCCATTTGTACCTTTGACTACAGGATACAGTTTGTTGTCAGACCAGAAGAGGAAGACCCAGACAAACAACAGCTACACAGGAAGTGGTTATCAGTTGACCATCTGAACTTTCATGAGTCAGACCTCATTGCCTTTTTTGCTTTTTCTTGGCAAATAAACCTACAGTTCAGGTTTGATCCCTAACCCTTTGTAATCATCCTTTGTGTCATTATTTATAAAATATAACAATGTGATAATTGATGCAGTGACATGTGCATGTCACCCAAACGGAACTCAAATTCTGAGTCCTCCTATAATGGCTGGACTATATTTGGTTGTAAAGTTATGGATGCAATGGTGTGAGATATTTCAACACTTTAGGGCAATGGTTCTTAAACATTTTTTTTTCTCGCAAAGTAAATGTTGCTTATTCCTTGTTCTTGCAACCCATAACCGCCACTTATTTCAATCATGCAAGTGGTGCCCCAACACAGAGCTATACGTGATCCTTTCTTAATCACTTCAATTGTAATTCACAACTCAAGGTGAACCAATTAGAAATGTCTCACAACCCATAGTTTTAGAAACTCTGCTTTAGGATGCAGGGAACTCCTTTGACCACCTTTGAATGATGCACTACATCTCAAGCACATTATTATACAGTTTTCAGAAGTCTTATGGGGTAACGTATCACAAGTCAGTGCATTAAATTCAAAACAGAAGTGATGGGAGAGTGTACCATGCTTACAGCAGATTTAGAAAGCATTCAGACCTCTGCACTTTTTTCACATTTTGCTATGTTGCAGCCTTGTGCTAAAATCATTTCAATTCATTTTTCCCCTCACATCAAGCAACACTAAATACCCCAGAATAACAAAGTGAAAACATGATTTTAGAAATTGTTGCAAATGTATTAAAAATAAAAAACTGAAATCTCACATTGACACGAGTATTCAGAGCCTTTGCTAGGTATTCTAAAATTTGTCTCAGGTGCATCCCATTCTACTGATCATCACTGAGACTTTATTACACCTTGTTTGGATGTCCACTTGTGGTCAAATCAAATGTATGGACAGTGTTAGCAAAGGCATACACCTGTCTATAGAAGGTCCCACAGTTAATGTGTATTGGAGCAAAAACCAAGCCAAACATATCAGAGATGGGACCCTACTTGTGAACAATGCCTCGTAGCTCCAGCCTCTTTAGATCATATGTTTTGGGAGTGTCCAAAATAAAAACCATAAAGACAGAAGCCTTTTTTGTTATCTATCATTTAAGATATTTGCAGATATGTTTGGGAGTTATTTCAGAGGAGTTTATACAATCTACTATTAAAAATTACCATTATTGCATTAATGATAGATTATATAAAACTAAAAAAAAAAAATCTTATTTTCGTTGCGGGTAACTGTGCAAAGCTTCTGGGATATATGAGACTGACTGTATTTCTAATTGAACAGACTATTACATTTTTGTTTTGCTGAAGCTCATGTTTCATTGTCATATTATAGCACTTTTGTAATACATATGAAATATATGTAAATGAAATTTATAAAAGAACTGAACAGCTCTGAGGTGAAGAAAAGGACAAGCACAATGCCATGAAATGACTGTACAGACTGCACACGGCATGACTCGACCTGCACACTGCACATCTGGTAGCAGTGCTAACTACCATGTGGCCAGGTGTTTGATGGTCAGGGTGGGCCAACAAACAACTGAATAACGACCTTGTACATATATATCTGCCCCTTCAACATCAGGACTTTGCGCTTCTTTGAAACAACGTTTCTAGTGAAGTAGAAGGAATGCTGTCATCTTCAACATGGGTGAAATCAAGATTCAGCCTTATATCTTGTGAGTGATACATTCCTTATACTGATCACCTTTCTTGTTTTCAAATTACTGTGCTTATCTTAAAGGCAGAAAATGGTACTGGACTTTTTGTATCTCTTGCTGGTATGTGCTATATTAGCTCCAACTGGGAAAATCTTGAACTGGAAGTGCAAGTGTGTGATTAAAAATAAAAAAAAAACAAGTAAAACAACATGTGATCTACATTTTATTGCAACTGATGACCTGCAATATCCATTGCTAAACTGGACAGTTCAGGTTGTGCACATGTAGCTCAAGAATAAGACAACACTGAAAGGCCTATTGGTCTTGTCGTGCTGGGCACGAAGACAATTTCACATACCACAAGAAGCAATATTTTCTTAATTACCTGGTAAATATTGCTTCTTGAGGTATGTAAAATTATTGATGATATGGTAGAAATTTTTAAAAATTGTTGCTTAAGAATACAAAGCTGAGGGTTTTTATAAACATGTTAATAAGAAGCAAGATTACTAATGGAAGACTATTATGTATCTTGTACAACATCTGATGAAGCTTTGGCCATTAATGCAGAAATGCCACTGTTCAATAGAAAGAATACTTTACTATAACTGCCCTTAGACCCCCCGAGGTGTTATCTTCTGCAGTAATGGTGATGACTGGGAGTTTTGTTTTTCCTCTTTTCCATTGTCAACTGGCCAAATCTCAATTATAATGTTAATGAACAACTTCAAGGTGGATATGGAAACAGTCCACAGCAAAAAGATGATGTCCTTGCAGTCAGAAGCCCACTTGATCACTAGAGTGAAGGGGACTCTGCTTTAGCTCATCGGGCTAACAGTGTTACACTCTGCACTCTAAACCCAGCGAACCAAGATTATACCCTGCAGTGGCGAGTGTGAAGATGTGTAACTGAGAGGGGCACCAACCCAAAAAATCTGTCATACTGATATGGACTTATGTCATCATGACTGAAACTGGTCTGTTCTACTGTCTGTGATTCTAATTTGTGTGTTCATGTTGAACTTTTTCTACCTACTGTTGCACATTGTCCAGATGATGAGATTGGTTTTTCAACATCAACCCCAAAGTTCTTCTCAAAACTGAAATCTTGCAGAGGTTATTGTCCATCTTTTCTCAATCTTCCCACAAGTTTTGTTCCCAGTTAAACCAATTCAGAAGGCCAGCGACATTGCTTACAGATAGGGACCTACAGAACATGGGATCACTCCACTGAAGATCATATTTGCTCATGCTGGACCAGTTTTGAATTACTGATGAAGCCAGCATAGAAATTTATAAGAAAGAAAGAAAGAAAGAAAGAAAGAAAGAAAGAAAGAATATGCTTATTCCACACAAGCAATAACTAAGACTCTGATTCAAACCTTGCCTAACAAATCAGGGTCTTTTGTGTCTTTGGTGTTTCTCATTTTCGGACTGTTTTGGTTTTTATTTTTGTTTCTTTATATATTTTTCACATTTTGTGCCATATTTTTTAATGGTTGCCACCATTTAATAAGTATGTTTGGATGGCCACAATCATGTTCTTCATAGTTGCAATGTCCACTTCATTTCATGTAATGGCTGGTGTCATTAAGCACAAAACAAAAGTTTTCTGCATTGTTACAATTGAGCAATAAATACGTGCTTAAACCGTTAGGACCTTTGCAACATTATGCTTACTTACATAGTTCCCTTGGTTTTCCGATTCTCTGCTTTCTCTAAAATGACGTTTTACGCCTGATCCTGTTTGCCTAAACCTTTCATCTCTTTGTCATTTCCCCTTCTTTTTCTTTTCTTTATTTTTTCAAAAGTATCCATAACATTCATGACTCTGAAGCTATCATGCAGTCATTACATCATAACTAATCAATAAAGAACTCATAAACCTATAATGTACCTTTAGGCGTGGCATACATTAAACTCCATTTTCCAAGAGTTTGCTCTCTTTTGAAGATTGTCCAGGTCTTTTTGAATTGTTTATGCTTCCTCCTCAGTATTTGCTAAGTAACCAATTTTGGTGTAATCAATAAAACTTCTCAATTCCACCCACTATGTCAAAATAATGTTATTAATATTAATAAAAACCTAAGGAAAGCTGGAGTGCAGGCCACTGAGAGACACTACTGACTACTTGCAGCCAACATATCTTGTCCATTAAATAGTTTACAATCCAATTTTATAATTATGTTAATGTCACTGAAACCCATGCCCATTTGTCTATGTGCTTTTCATGGTTTCCTTGTACCCGTACGAGTTCCTCACCTCTTATTTTCCCTCCCGCCTCCCAAAGACATGACAGTTAACTGGCACTTCCAAACTACCTCCATGTCAATCTCAGTGTGGGTGTTTGTGTGAGTTGGGTCTCTGGCATTCTATCCACTTCCTGTCTTGTGCCCAATGTTGTCAGGGCAGACTGGCATATTGGAGCAAGCAGAATCAAGAATCAGAATCAAGAAGGTCCCTTTTGTCCTGTGGGACTCTGGAGGCAGCTAATAGGTACCGGCAGGCCAAGCGGAATGCGGCTTTGGTGGTTGCTGAGGCAAAAACTCGGGCATGGGAGGAGTTTGGGGGTGGCCATGGAGAACGACTTTTGGACGGCTTCGAGGAGATTCTGGTCCACCGTCCGGCGTCTCAGGAGGGGGAAGTAGTGCAGTGTCAACACTGTGTATGGTGGAGATGGTGCGCTGCTGACCTTGACTCGGGATGTTGTGGGTCGGTGGGGGGAGTACTTCGAAGACCTCCTCAATCCCACTAACATGCCTTCCAATGAGGAAGCAGAGCCTGGGGACTCAGAGGTGGGCTCCCCCATCTCTGGGACTGAGGTCACCGAGGTGGTCAAAAAACTCCTTGGTGGCAGGGCCCCGGGGGTGGATGAGATACGCCCGGAGTTCCTCAAGGTTCTGGATGTTGTAGAGACGTGTCAACCAAGACAGCCCTACAACATCGCATGGACATCAAGGACAGTGCCTCTGGATTGGCAGACCGGGGTGGTGGTCCCCATCTTTAAGAAGGGGGACCGGAGGGTGTGTTCCAACTACAGAGGGATCACACTCCTCAGCCTCCCTGGAAAAGTCTATTCGGGGGTCCTGGAGAGGAGGATCCGTCAGAAAGTCGAACCTCGGATTCAGGAGGAACAGTGGTGTGGTTTTCGTCCTGGTCACGGAACAGTGGACCAGCTCTACACCCTTAGCAGAGTCCTGGAGGGTGCATGGGAGTTCGCCCAACCAGTCTACATGTGTTTTGTGGACTTGGAAAAGGCATTTGACCGTGTCCCTCGGGGAATCCTGTGGGGGGTGCTCCGGGAGTATGGGGTACCAGACCCCCTGATAAGGGCTGTTCGGTCCCTGTACAACCAGTGTCAGAGCTTGGTCCGCATTGCCGGCAGTAAGTCGAACCCGTTTCCAGTGAGAGTTGGACTCTGCCAGGGCTGCCCTTTGTCACGGATTCTGTTCATAACTTTTATGGACAGAATTTCTAGGTGCAGCCAGGGTGTTGAGGGGGTCCGGTTTGGTGGACTCAGGATTGGGTCACTGCTTTTTGCAGATGATGTTGCCCTGTTTGCTTCATCAGGCCGTGATCTTCAGCTCTCTCTGGATCGGTTCGCAGCTGAGTGTGAAGTAGCTGGGATGGGAATCAGCACCTCCAAATCCGAGACCATGGTCCTCAGCCGGAAAAGGGTGGAGTGCCCTCTCAGGGTTGGGAGCGAGATCCTGCCTCAAGTGGAGGAGTTCAAGTATCTCGGGGTCTTGTTCATGAGTGAGGGAAGAATGGAGCGTGAGATCGACAGGCGGATCGGTGCGGCATCCGCAGTGATGCGGGCTCTGCATCGGTCTGTTGTGGTGAAAAAGGAGCTGAGCCGTAAGGCAAAGCTCTCAATTTACCAGTCGATCTATGTTACTACCCTCACCTATGGTCATGAGCTATGGGTAGTGACCGAAAGAACGAGATCGCGAATACAAGCGGCTGAAATGAGTTTCCTCCGCAGGGTGTCTGGGCTCTCCCTTAAAGATAGGGTGAGAAGCTCAGTCATCCGGGAGGGGCTCAGAGTAGAGGCGCTGCTCCTCCGCATCGAGAGGAGTCAGATGAGGTGGCTCGGGCATCTGATCAGGATGCCTCCTGGACGCCTCCCTGGTGAGGTGTTCCAGGCACGTCCAACCGGGAGGAGGCCCCGGTGAAGACCCAGGACACGCTGGAGGGACTATGTCTCCCGGCTGGCCTGGGAATGCCTTGGGATTCCCCCGGAAGAGCTAGAAGAAGTGGCCGGGGAGAGGGAAGTCTGGGCATCTCTGCTCAAGCTGCTGCCCCTGCGACCCGACCTCGGATAAGCGGAAGAAAATGGATGGATGGAGAATCAAGAATGTTGCTCAATATTACAAGAATTTAAACATAACAATACCACCATTCTATACCACTTTTTGAGGTAGAGCACCCTTCCTGTGCTTTAAGTGCTTAGCAAACATTCAGGTGGAAACAATAGAAAACATAGTACAAAGTCTAAAAAATAATGAGCCAAAGACTGGCTTCTAGTTTCAAGATCAATCCTAGGCATGGAATTGGATTAAAGGTCTTAATAATCTAACTAGGTCATCGTCTTGTTGTGCTAAGATTGGAAAAAGAGTAATGAGATGGGTAAAAGATAAGGAGAAGAGATGTAATAAGTTGGCATGTAAGGATTGATACTGGGAAGATGAAAAACATGCGAGACTAAACTTTAAAAGTGAACCAAAAATTAAACACAAAAAGAATAGCCAAAAATTTGTTAACAAGAAGACAAAAAAACTTTTCAGAAACCACAATGGGGTTAACTGCAATCTCATACTGAGCCACAACTCAAGTGATAACCTTTTATCCCATCGTCCAGATGACATCTGGGTCATAACTAAGCCATAAGCAGACAAAAAAAGGCAGTGGACCGATAAAATCAAATATGAAAATACCACAGAAAACTCAAAAACAAAAAATAACAAATCAATTCCTTCTATTCATAAACTTAGTCAGGATGAGAAAAAAAACTAGGAAAATTGTGCAGAAAGCGCTTAAATAAAATGTGAAATGCCATCCTAACAGTTGAAGGGTTTGACAGTTCACACGAGCCTACTGGGACTAAGCAATGGGAATCAAATGTGAGGTCTACAAAACACACCAGGGAATTCGTGTATTTGTGTGCTTCCTCCACCATTCTGACATCGCCAACCTTTCAGCAGCTCCTCCACCAGTCGTGGCTGAACTCTTGGAGAATGTCTCATTTTATTGTATTGTGCTTTTGGCATGGCTGACCATGTCTTAGCGCACCTACTACTTAACCTTCCTTTAATAAACAGGGCTTTCTATACAGAATTGCCACCCCTGTGCTTTATTTCCATATTTCCTATTACTCCAATTGCCTGTTCAAAGAATGCAAATTTGTTTGGTTGGATCATCACCCTCCAAATACAACTTTGCTGGTCTTTTACAATGCATTTTTTTTTTAAAGTTGTCTTCGAGCCTATGTCTATCTTTTTCATTATTGTGCACTTGACAGACAGAATGTTTAAGGATGTATAATTACTTGGATCCAATTTATTTCCTGTCTTATGAACTGGACTCAACTTTCCGGTCATCAGGTAAATCTGCCTTATGAAGTGATTGCCGGAATGTGGTTGCTGACTGATTTTAAAATATAAATATTAGAACATTCGAATTTTTCGTCAAGAACAGGTCTTTTAGCCCAACAAAGCTTGTCAATCCTATCCACCTAATTCCTATTAAGCATCATTGAGTCTCATTTTGAAGATCCCTAAAGTCCTGCTCTCAATCACACTACATGGTAGCTTAATCCAGGTGTCTATGGTTCTCAGTGCAAAGAAAAACTTCCAAATTGTTTGTGCAAAATTTACCCTTAACAAATTTTCAATTGTGCCCTATGTTCTCGTTGAACTTATTTTAAAGTGACACCATGTATCCACTGTATCAATTCTACTCATAATTTTAAACACTTCACTCATGTCATCCTGTAACTTCTTTTGCTTACGTTAAAAAAGGTTCAACTCGTTTAAATACTTTGTCATAGATCATCCCCTGTAGCCCTGTGATCAGCCTAGTCGCTCTTCTCTGGACGTTTTCTAGTGCTGCTATGTCCTTTTTGTAGCCTGGAGATCAAAACTGCACACAGTACTCCAGAGGAGGCCTCAACAGTGCATTATAAAGGTTGAGCAGAACCTCCATGGACTTGTACTCTACACATTATGGCACTATGTTACGTATCCTGTCATGTAACAGTCTTTTAGCCTTCTTAATGGCTTCCCAACACTGTCTGACAGTATATAGTGTTGAGTCCACTACTACTTCTAAATCCTTCTAATAAGATGAACTTTAAAGTTTCAGACCTCCCATTGTGAATTCAAATCTAACACTTCCTATGTTTAATAAGTTACATTTACTTACATTAAATTTCATCTGCTGGAATTCTATGAGGAAGCAACAAAAGAATACAATCAGGATGCTGTGGGTGCGATAGAATTTATCTTGACTTTCAGAAAGCATTTGATAAGATGCTAGTGTTGGATAAGTACTAAAATTTTGCCATCAGTATCGATACCAAGCTTTCAGACTTCCGTAGCAATACAAAAACGGTTCAAAAGCAAATAACAATTAACTTAGTTTAAGTAAAAGGAGATCAAGAGGTGAAGTGACTGAAGTGTTTAAAATAATGAAGGGAATTAGTGCAGTGGGCCAAGACTGTTATTTTAAAATGAGTTCGACAAGAACATGGGGACACAGTAAGTCATGATAATTCTCACACAAAGGTTAAGAAGTTTTCGTCACACTTAGAACCATAGATGAATAAAATAATAAATTACCAAGGAGAATGGTACACAGAAAGACCTTTAAAATTAGACCTGATGTTATTTTAGAAGAATTATGTGGATAGGACTGCCTAGCTTTGATGGGCTTAAAGGCCTGTTCTTGTCCAGATTTGTAATATTTCTAAATCTGCCCAATGATTCGATTGGTAATACACTGTCTGTCAGTCCCTCTATGTTTGGTGTCATCTACAAACTTAACCTACATCTTGACTATATTCTTATCCAGATCATTTATCTATATTAGAAATAATAGTGGTCTTTGCACTGACCCCTGAAAGACACCACTTTTAACTTCACCTAATTCTGATATGGTTCCACACACCATAACCCTTTACTTCTGCTCCTACCCCTTAGTAATTGGTAGTAGTTGTAGCTTTGTCACATGTGAGAGTGAAGTTCGGGGTAATTTATACTTGCACATCTGACCAACATGCAACACAATGATAATGCATTTAATAATGGGGGAAGTGATTAGGGCTGCTGGCTAAGGTATAAAACATTCTGTGTTCAAATACTGTGTCCATGTGCCTGTTGGGTTTGCATGAGTTTCTTGTGCCCATGTAGGTTTTCTACCAAGCTCTTCACTTATAAACTTTCCCTCCTACCACCCAAAGAATTGGTGGTCAACTTAGCTATCCATCCATCCATTTTCCAATCCGCTGAATCCGAACACAGGGTCACGGGGGTCTGCTGGGGTCAACTTAGCTAGCAATTCCAAATTGGTCTCATGTCAGTGTCAGTGTGAGTGTTTGCGCGAGTAGGCTCTCCTATAAATCCTATGCTTTCTGCTTGATAAGGCCAGGACAGACCAGCAAATTGGATTAAGCAGAATAGAGAATATTCTTCAAAATTACAAGAATTTAAATACACTCTATACAGCCTTTCGAGGTAAAGCACCCTTCCCATGCTATAAGTGGTTAGCAAATATTCAGATTGGAACAAATGAAAACATAGTACAAAGTCCAAAAAAATCCAACACAATAAGACTTCTCTGCATGGAAGCTAATATTAGAGATATTAGAAACTAAGGAATTAGATAAATAAATAAAACCTCAAATCTGAATCAACAATGAATGGGAATACAATTACAAAATGTTTAAAGAAAGTGAAAAAATGTAACTTAAGATTCTTGTGTTTTTAAGTAAAAGCATAGGTTAGCAAAACAAGAACTTGGTCAGAGAGAGACTGGTATTTAGAGGTAGAAGGATTTAAGGGGTCTTTTAAGGAGTGAACAGGTCTAATAACTAGAAAGAACCCATTCAGAGGTCTGGGGGCAACAGAATCAAGGGCTTTTATTGTAACCAAACACAGACACCAGAAAGGCTTACTGACTGGACCATAAAAGTGTGGCCTTACCAGAGCTGCTGGTAAAGCTGGCTTCATATTTCTTATATAAGGAGCCTACTGTGGAGGTCATCTGGTGGTCTGTCATGCTTTAACAGGACCCGACTATTTTTCTATGTGCAAAATACCAATGGACTCTTGTGTGACACATTTCACAGGCAAAACAACGCAGTGAACCCAGTGAGGACTTCAAACACGTACACTTGAGGGGACACTGTAGGTAAATCAAAGACAATTCTAGAATGTGGCCTTGTCAGGCGACAGCGACCCCATCTGTATCAAATGGAGAAGTGGTCACTGCCCAGCTCTGTGGAAATGATGCTGCTGGCAGCAGAAAACTAATCTGGCAGTACAATTTGTTTCTAAGGTAACTACAGCCCTGATCCAATAAAGGCTTCCAAAGGTGTAGGCTTATTAATTCACTTAGTAAACAGAAAAATGCCATAAAACTTTGCATGCATTTTTTAATTGCTGCTCAGTGTGACAAGAATTTGTTTGCATTCCGCCCTCTGGATGGGTAATAATACCTCAAACCTCCTAACAACACTCACCTTCCTGCCACGGTCAGAGTCAAGGTGCAGAGGCAGCATCCCAGCTAAAGGCTTTGCAACTCCATGTTCTGCTGTTGGCACACTAAGCAATAGTGACCGCGGGCTGGTAGGAGACACTAATTTAGAGCTAGGGGTCTGTGGCCTCGAAGGCTGTTCCTTGGTCAAGCTTGCTGGAGGAGAGATCAGGCTAGCAGTAGCACTTCCGTTAGTTGGAGCTGCCCCTTTACTGGAAAGATGTGGGTTGTCTTCAGGGATCATGGGCCCTGATTCACTGCTTGGTATCGGAAGGACATTTGGGGGTGCCCTCTTGGCAGTCTGGGTTGCAGAAGCCGGTTGTGGAAATGCAGCTGGAGCTTCAGTCCCTGTCATTTGCTGCCCACTGGCTGGCGTCTTTGCTAGACTGAGAGCCGTGTTCTGGACCAGCAAGTGCGTCGTCCCCTGTGAATGAACTACATGAGGTGGCTGAGAAGGTTTCAAGGTCCGAAACTGAGTCAAAGGCTTGTTACTGCTGTTGCCAATACCAAGGACTTCCAAAGATTCCATTGAATGTGCATGACGCATGCTATCCAAGATTTTGCTAATGGCATGGTTCTCAGTGTCCCCATCATAGAAATCAACACATGTCCAGCGGCCTCTCTTGTAAGGTTCACCTGGCCCTTGGTCAAGCTTGACTAGTCTAAAACGAGAACTACTGGAGGCTACAGAGAGCTGGGGGACGCTGCCAACAGAGGTCTGCAAAGACAGAGACAGGGGCGCCAACAGGCTCCTGGAATGGGATGTAGTTCCAGTCAGGGAGGTCTGTCGTCTGGGCAAGGTGGGAGTGCTCGGGGTGCTTAAGGATGAGCCAGGCAACTGTAGAGAAGGACCGTTTGGCAGGATTGATGACACAGACAAGTGTGCCATTACTGCCTCTGTGCCCAGTGATTTTCTCTCAACACCACCAAAAGCCAAGGTCTGTTTGTTAGGTATGTCTACTTCATCCACCTGCCCCGTGCCCCCCGTACTATCGTGCTCCACTTTGAACCCAGTCCCACGCTCCACATTGATAAAAGGGCAGGGTGAGGCACTACGGGAAGACAAACCAGGTGAAGATGTGCCAAGACCCTGGCCTCCATTTATGAGGTGGTTTGAGGTTGAAGTGGGGCTAAACAAGCCACCAGATTCCACTGTGTATGTGTCCTTCCTGGGTGACCCACCACCTGCCTGCTCATAGTCAGAGGTGACGCTGGTTATCTGGAAGCCACTCTTCTTTTTTCCTCCACTCATTTTAAATAATAACTTTATTTACTGCTACCAATATGCGCCAATTTCATGACACAGCTGGATTCACTGTGTGTCAAGGCCTGCTCATAATTCAGTTCATTTGAACCCATGCATCATATTTATATGGAATGAAGAATATGTTTCACAGCGATTTCCTTGAATTTAGTGTTTGTAAAATTGAAAAATTAAAAAAAAAAAATTAAAAAATTCAAGTCAATACATATCAATTAAAAAAAGATCACAAGGCCATGCAATATTTTTCACAATAAGGACAAATTTGCCTTTAAAGATGTTATTAATATGTTTCCACACACACACAAAAAAAATTTGCAAAGGAAAGTTTATATATTAATTTCACTCCTCGTTTTGAAATCATTTTCAGGAGGCATTCTTTAACTGGCAGCTTAGTCACCAGTTTTCATATTTCGCATGTCCTGTCATTTTTCTCTCACTGCCACTCAGTGTCAAATGTGTTGCAGCAAGTCACCTCACCTTCAGTTTCCGATTTCTTCTTTTAAAAAAGCCAGCAAGTTGGCTCCCCCCTTGTCGACTGGCATGGGATTTCTCTCTTTTGGCGTCGAACAAGCTTTATTCCGTTGTTAGTTTAGCTATCATTTGTACTTTGGAAGACCTCTTGGTTATCTTTTTGCAAGTGTGCTCTGTTGCATCACTTTGACACTTCTCGTATTAGATGTTTCTTCACTTCACACTGCGACCGACACTTCTTATTTTCAGCTTACCGACTACCCCCTGCGCTTCTTAATTTTCACTTTTAGTGTCTCTGAACAGCTCATACAAGTCCAGGTATACGGAAACCTGCAGAGGTCTGCCCGTTGTCATCGTCCGCTTTGCAGTGGTGTCACCCGATTTGTTTAATAAGCAATTCCACATTTGTTTAAACAGACAACATGGGGCACTTTGATTGCAGCTGGAATGAGTGACCACCTGAGCTCAGCCGTGCGCCGCTCCTGTGTTTCTAACGTACCTTCAGGATTCAACAGGTTCTGCGTCCACGCAAGTCCCTGGCCACTCAAACACGACCCCTTTCTCAATACCTCCACAAGTCTCCCTCGCTTCTCCAAGCACAGAGGCTTCAGTGTGCGCGGAGGAATTAAACCACTCCCGGCGAAGGGGAACGGGGATTGCTGCGATATCGGCGGACTCCTCGAGACTTGTGTGCTCAGCTGAGGTCAGCCTCGAACTCGCCGAGGTGCTTCTCGGCGAAGAAGACGTGCGCGTCTGCCGGAGCGCATGCCTCCGCAACTGTTAAAGTCAATCTCAGTTTTCGCACCCACTTATTTTCCACTGTTTCAAACACCTTCGGCCTGGCCTTGCCAAACTTCCAGCTTATTGTCCGATTGACCGAATCCTGAAATCAGTCTGGGTACGGGGCAAGGCGAGCCAGTGCCTGGAGCAAGCTCACATCGCATCGAATCCGAATGGCTCACCACATCGCCTGGGGGTCGCGTACTGGATATTCAAAAATAATAAGTTTTCGAAGACAGGCAGAGTTGTCAGCTGCTCATCTCCCACTGTCAGAGTCTTTTAGGCAGGACTGAAATCCGAAGTGCAACAGGAACCCTCTTTGACACACGCTTTCGCCTATCTTCTGTTGCGCTCGGCTTCTTCATTTAAGATGCAAAATCACAAGAATTTGTGCTGTTGACAAGTTTCAGACCAGGAAGTCCCACCCCGAGCCTCCGATTGGATGCACTGTCTCCTAAAAGAACAAGTTTCTAGCTGGAGTGTGAGGTCTGTAAGCGGGGGTTCGTTTAAAGGGACAGCAGCGCGTAACACAGGACGTCCAGCCGTCTCTCGTGGCCTATATTTTTGATTAATGTTTCATCCTTGTCCACCAGCATCTAGACAGCACTGGGGACAGAAACAAAAAGCACACTGCGCATCAGATACGTTTACAGCAACACCCGAAAGAGAACATCACGGCAAGCAAGTCGCCCTGTAACCGGTAGAGAAGAGCGCTGAGTGCGGGACGGCCGTCCCCGCACAGCCCAGTCACCGACCCGACGGAAGAGCGCTTCACCTGCTTCGGCTGTACCTTTAAACCCAATCCTAACCAAACTATCGAAGAATTCTGTGAGTTCAGAAATACGCTACTTAGGGAATCCATTCTTCACAGTCTACTATGAGTATGTCCATAGCGGAAAGCAATATTACTGATGCGATAAAGTATTATTTTTATTTTACGTTAATCTTACTGAACGTAAAGATCACATTATAATATGTAAAACCCATCCAATAAAAATATATAATTTCAAAAACAGAATTAAGTAAATGAAAATGACCACTTCAAGCCCCACAATTACCCCAAAACGTAACATTACATTTAGCATACAATTAGCACAATAAGAATAAAAAATATCATTCCCTTTTAAAAGTCTTACCTTTTGTCACATTTAACTCTGGAAATGAAAATACATTACGTATAAATATTTTCAGTTGCACTTACTTATTATAACCCTCAACATCAAAGCGTGAATAACATTAAAAAAAAACAGAACAATTATTAAGATTTAATTAAATACCTAGTTTGGATAAGTAAATTAGACTCTTAAAGTAACCACTACACAGGTCTGCAAAATCAAACTCATAAAAAAAATGCTTGTGAATAATTATTTTTATTTGCGTTCTTGAAAACAAAAAATAATTAGAATGTTTCTGTGACATCATATTAAAATACAAAATTGAAAAGAAATGTAATTCAGATTTAACAAATAATGTATTCATGCATACAGTATTGTTCAAAATCAAAATAATATGAAAATATTTAGTCAACCTAATATTTTTAAACATACATATAAAGAACGTAATACAACCCAGCCACAGGGGATGCACAAACTAGTGTGTTTCTTCGTGCCAGTCCCAAGGCAGGATAAATGGGGAGGGTTACATCAGGAAGGGCATCCGGTGTAAAATTTTGCCAGTTAAATATAAGGAAAACAATACAGATTTTTATACAGGATCAGTTGAGGCCCGGGTTAACAATGGCCACCACCAGTACTGTTAGCCAAAAGAGTGCTGATGGAAATTCGGCTACTGTTAGCCAAAGAAGGAGAAGAAGAGAGTGAAGGTGTGTCCAACAACAACAACAACATTTATTTATATAGCACATTCTCATACAGATGATGTAGCTCAAATTGCTTTACAGGGTGAAGAAATAGAAAAAAGATAAAATATATAAAAAATAAAATTAGGCAATACTAATTAACATAGAATAAAAGTAAGGTCCGATGGCCAGTCAGGACAGAAAAAAAAAAAAAAAACTTCAGATAGCTGGAGAGAAAAAAAATCTGCAGGGATTCCTAGGCCATGAGACCACTCAGCCCCCTCTAGGTATTCTATCTAACATAAATGACCTCAGTCAGTCCTCATGGTATTCAGGGTTCTCATGGAAGAACTTGATGATGATGGTCATGTGGACCTCTGGCCTTTAATCCATCAATGTAGGGACTGCAAGGTGCTTTGTTCAGGTAGTGGTGGTGCAGATCGCCACCACAGAAAACTGGAAAAAGAACAGCAGAGAAAGTAGAGGTCAGTACGAATTTCGGAGCCACCATGAATGATAATGATAATTAAATCATATACAGAATATCAGGATTAAACTAAAATGAAGCTATGAGGAAGCCATGTTAAAACAATGTGTTTTTAGCAGTTTTTTTAAAAGTGTTCCACTGTATTAGCCTGGCAAATTTCTATCAGTAAGCTATTCCAGATTTTAGGTGCAAAACAGCAGAAGGCCGCCTCACCACTTCTTTTAAGTTTAGCTCTTGGAATTATAAGCAGACACTCATTTGAAGATCTAAGGTTACGATTTGGGGTGTAAGGTGAAAGACAATCTGAAATACAGGATGGAGCGAGATTATTTAAGGCTTTGTAAACCATAAGCAGTATTTTAAAGTCAATTCTAAAAAATGCTGTCCTAGTAATCTGATTAATATGTGATTTAAAATTCAGGTCAGAGTCAATAATTACCCCTAAATTCTTTACCTCCGTCTTGACTATTAATTCTAATGGATCAAGTTTACATTTTTCTGTTTTCTCCTTATTTAGTTTGAGAAAATTACTACTCATCCATTCAGAAACACAAGTAGAACATTGTGTCAGTGAATCAATAGAGTCAGGGTCATCAGGCGCTATTTGTTTGTCATCAGCATAGCTGTGGTAGCTCACGTCCAGAGGCAGGGGGAGAAGAGAGGGTAAAGAGAGTGGAAGTGAGGGTAGGAACATTGAATGTTGGCAGTATGACTGGTAAAGGGAAAGAATTGATATGATGTAGAGAAAGGTTGATATATTGTGCATGCAAGAGAACAGATAGAAGGGGAGTAAGGCCAGGTATATCAGATGTGAGTTCAAATTGTTCTTCCATGGTGTGGATGGGAGGAGGAATGGTGTAAGGATTATTCCGAAGGAACAGTATATCAAGAGTATTTTACAGGTGAAAAGAGTGTCAGACAGAGTGATAATTATGAACTAGGAAACTGAAGGTGTGATGATGAATGTTGTTAGTGCATATGCCCCACAAGTAGGGTGTGCAATGGATGAGAAAGAAGATTTCTGGATTGAGTTGCATGAAATGGTGGGGAGTGTTCTCGAAAGAGAGAGTGGTGATTGGAGCAGATTTCAATGGGCATGTTGGTGAAGGGAACAGAGGGAACAAGAAGGTGATGGGTAGGTGTGGAGTCAAACAGAAGCATGAAGAAGGTCAGATGATAGTAGATTTTGAGAAAAGGATAGACATGGCTGTGGTGAATACACATTTTAAGAACATTTTTAAGAACAACCAAGATCCAGGCCTTTAATGACTTCTTGGGCACAGCCATCAGCAGTGTGTCTGTTTGCGGAGAGAGTGTTGACCTTGTTGAGAGGTTTACTTACCTTGGCAGTGACATTCATGTCTCTGGTGACTCTTCCTATGAAGTCAGTAGACGGATTGGGAGAGCATGGGTGGTCATGCGGTCACTGGAAAGGGGTGTGTGGCGCTTCCGATATCTATGCAAAAGGACGAAGGTCCAAGTCTTTAGAGTCCTGCTGCTTCCTGTCTTGCTATATGGTTGCGAGACATGGACACTATCCAGTGACCTGAGACGAAAACTGGACTCCTTTGGTACTGTGTCTCTCCAGAAAATCCTTGGGTACCATTGGTTTGACTTTGTGTCGAATGAACGGTTGCTAATGGAGTCCCGAATGAGACACATTACCTGCATTATGAGGGAGCGTCAGTTGCAGCACTATGGCCATGTGGCGCGTTTCCCCGAGGGTGATCCAGCTCACAAGATCCTCATTGTTGGGGACCCGAGTGGCTGGACCAGACCAAGGGACACCTGGCTGTGGCAGATAGAAAGTTATTTCCGGAGGGTGGGACTGGACCGCGTGTCTGCCTGGGGGGTTGCAAACCAGGATCCCGAGTTGTTTTGTTGTTTAGTGGGTGCGACAACGCACTGTACCAGCGCGTGCTCCCCAACTTGACTTGACTTGACTTGGTGTGGTTAAATCTCTTGGCACAAAGTCTTATCTTGCGGGACGTGAGTTCTTGATATTTTATAGTTTATAATTTAAAAATGGAATAAGAATCTGAAAATCTAAAAAATCACATTAAAGTTCGATAAATGCTGAAAAGAATGATACCAAACATATATATTATGTGTTAAAATAAGCCTGATTTAAAGCGTGACATAAAAACGTCACATAATATCGTTGCACAAAATAGGCTTAGGACTTTATATATAGAGTAGATACATATTAATATACAGTACACATATACTGTATATATATATATATATATATATATATATATATGTTAGTAATAAGGCGCTATATATGTGCCCGACCTGACACAAACTGACAACGGAGGCACGTTAAAATAAATCAAAAGAATTTATTTTCCTTCTTCAGCTGGGGGCCCACGTCTTCCCCATGTCCCTCAGTCACAGCCCAGTTCCACAAAACCACAAGTCACAAGCACAAATAAACTCTTCAAGTCCTCCACTCCTCCTTGGCAGCTTTGTCTCCCTTCTCCCAACACCGGCTTCTGGAGTGGTGGCTGCTGGCCCCTTTTATAGCTCACCCGGAAGCGCTTCAGGTGCTTGACCACCTGCGTCCAATTGCGCCTCCAGTTGTGGCTGAACTATGGCCCAGATGGGCTCAGGGACCTCTGCAGCACCTCCTGGTGGCCACCCCGGATCCCAACAGGGCTGTGGAGAACTTCATCTCCCATGGAGCATTCTGGGTACCTAAGGCACCACAGTCACCCAGGGGGGCTGCCACCAAGTGGTCTGGGGGAGGTACTGTGCAGCCCATGCTTGCTCCCCTGGAACATATAGAGAAGGGGTGTCCCGGCCGGGCATGGGCCCTGGCGGTCCGCCACAATATATATTAAATACAAAAAATGTAAATAGATGATTTTTTTTTTTTTGAAAGAGAAGTGCCTTTCTAAAAACACTGATTATGTTTCAGGCCTACATTGGTTATTCATTGTTGGCATAAGCTCAATGTTATGTTAGACAGGAACTTGTATGTATATGCAAAGTCAGTCATGTATACATTTACAATGCAGAGACTATCATTTGTTTCAAATATTATAATGTGAATATTAGAAAATGTCTAGGATCACATTGTAAGCCATTATTATAGCTGAGGACCCCCACATTGATTGATGGTGACTGGGAACAGAATACAACTAACAAGTGGTAGGAACAGCGCTAGTTTTAACCACAAAGGAGGCTCTACGCAGAGTCAGACAAAATCACAAGTGCTAAGTTTGTTCACTATGGATCATGTGGGCACAAACAATCCTAAATAAATTCTACTGAACAAACACTGAGGGAGCTCCTTAGGTGGCATGTTATCATTGTCATTGCTCTCTGCTTTGCTACATGTGTGCACATCTTGCACTCGCCCTGGAGTTTGTCCTGAGTATACTGTACATATGTGTTGTTTCTGCCTTGGAGATGTTGATTGTGTAATTATTATACAGTACTGTATAGCATTCGGTTAGTATAATGCTTGACTCATACATTGTTATATTATACCTACAGAATCTGCTGTCATGTTCAAAACATTTAATGCGTTAATTGCCTGATTGCATTTTTGTGCTGTTTTTTGGTAACTCTAGCTTGGCTTCTAAATGAAAGGTCCATTCTGATAATGATAGTTCATCTGCAGGAGCATAGCACATCTGCTCAAGGTAGCATTGACTTCTTGCTATGAACCATCTCTTCAATCTGGTGCATAGCTGATTACATCATCTGCATCACTGCTTTTTGTTTAATTTAAATTATTCTGATATTGATGCTTTATAAAAAATATTTTTTATAACCAACACTTAATTAAGAATTAATTTAATTTTATATTGGAAATTCATATTAACAAGTGTCCACCTCAGAAATGCCAATGCCTGCCTTGAGATTTGGTTAGGGCAGGGGCGGGCAAATTCATTCCTGGAGGGCCGCAGTGGCTGCAGGTTTTTGTTCCAACCCAATTGCTTAATAAGAAGCACTTATTGCTCTACAAACACTTCTGCTTCATTTTAGTTATCTCCCTCGTTAAGATTATGAACCCTTATTGCTTATTTAAGTCTTAAACAGCTGCGTTCTTGGTTTTTAATTGCTCCTTATTAGCAATAAGATGCAAATGACAAAAGAAACCAGCAGTTATCCATTTTGTTTGTTACCCTTTACACCTGCGTGTATTTATTGTGCACTAGTTGGTTTAATTAAATACTTGGAAGGAAAGAGAAGAGAAAAAAGTGAAGGACTGAGAATTACCCATCTGTTTTACACTTCAAAGTATTTGGATGATATCCTTAGAATGGGAAAAAAATCTAGAATATGAGAATGACTTGACATAGCAGAGTTAAAGCACTAACAAGCCATGAAATGTAATTATTGGCAAGGATTGCTTTCTAATTAAGTAACTGGGTTGGAACAAAAACCCGCAGCCACTGCGGCCCTCCAGGAATGAATTTGCCCACCCCTGGGTTAGGGAATCATGTCTTTCTGGCACTTTTTCTTTATTTAGCCTTTACATCAATTAAAGCTGACACTTGGTAAACTATATTAATCCCGGAGGGAAAATTGTCTTTTCACATGACCTGTGGAGGTCAGAGCGCAGGGTCAGCCGTTGTAGAGCGCCCCTGGAGCAATTGTCAGGTGAAGGGCCTTGCTCAATGGTGCAGCAGAGCAGGATCCCTTCTGGCAATAATGGGATTTGAACTGGCAACCTTCCCGATACCATCTAAAGGATAAGTTTCTTTACAAACATGGTATTCTGTAAATGTTTTGCCACACAAAATTGTGTTCTAAAGTTAAGTGCTTTCTATAAATTAAAAAATATATATTTTGTCCACACTGCCACTTTACAGTAGAGAGTATGGGGTATGGAGGAAAAGATTAAAAATGTACCAAATAGGTCTATTTTTCAACCCAAGATCAGATGTTGAGTATTGATCCATGCCTTCCATTTTTCCAATGCATGTTTGTGATAACAAAAGGAATCTTTATATAATCTTTTATTGCATTTTCTTGGTACTCATGGCCTTGGAACCCCTGCAGATTTTGTTTTTTTCTCCAGCCATCTGGAGTTTTTTTTTGTTTTTTCTGTCCTCTTTGGCCATCGGATCTTACTTTATTCTTTGTTAATTAGTATTGTCTAATTTTTTCTTTGTTCTTTTTTCTTTCTTCATCTTGTAAAGCACATTGAGCTGCACCATTTGTATGAAAATGTGCTATACACAAAAATGTTGTTGTTGTTGTCCTATTTTTCTCATGGTAAGGATATGTTTTCTATTTGTTTGTGTGAGTTCTCACATAAATGCAGTACATAAATCAAAACAAAACCAACCACGCTGCATGAAACGTTCACTGTGAGTTGGTCTTTTGAGAGGAAAACACCCACTGGGGTTTTAAAACAAGGCTGCACAAGAAGACTAAATGTTGAGCTATCGTACATGGCTGATTTTCTTATAACAAGGCTGAATCTCAAAATATTGATTATTTTGTGCAAAAATTACATATACAAAGTATTTTACAATGTGTGTGTAATTGCAAGACATGGATAAATACTCAAGAGCTGTCTTAGCTTGAAAAATGGATGTATTTGGTGAGTTTTTTAAGCTTTTCCTCTGTGCCCCTTAGCCTCCAATGTAAAGTGCCAGTGTGGGAAAGTGATGATTTTTTTTTAATTATAGAAAGTGGTTAACTTTAGAACACAATTCTATGTAGCAAAAGTAATGTATATTTACTATGTTTGTGAAGGAATAACTTCAAGTTGTAAAATGCCAAACTTATCATTTAAGTAAGGGTGTGCAGACTCTTGATGTCTCCTCTCTTTACCCACAGACACTGGGCCTTTTTATGCCATGCCAAGGGTTGTTTTTCCTCCTCGCACCCTGCAATGCTGGGATAGGCTTCAGTCACTCAGTGATCCTGAATATCTGTTATAATTATAATGAATTATTTAGTACATATGCTTGTTAATGCAAATAGCCTACCCTTCCAAACAGCCAATTATACAGTGTTATTCAAATAAACAATAGAACAGCCAAGACGCATGATCTAAATGACTTCAACTACTGTTTGATTGTTAGTGCCAGACATGGTGGTCCCATCATCTCAGAAGCAGCCAGACTTCAGGGGTTTTCTTGCACTACTGCTGCTGGAATTCACAGAGTACTGTGTAATAAACATCACCCAGTGAGCAGCAGTCCTGTTGCCACATATCACCTTGTTAATAAGAGAGGTCAGAGGAGAATGGCCACACTTGCTCAAGCTAACAAAAAGGTTTTAAATAGTGAAATAACAGCTCTTTTCTGAACATGCAACATGCATGGGATAGAGAAGAAGAAGTCCACTTTGGGTTCTGCTCCTATTGGCTAACAGTAGGAGATAGTTGGAATGAGATCACCATCCATGTTGCCATGTTTCAGCATTACAGACTGATGATGGCAGTATAATGGCACGGGGAAATGTTTTCTTGGCACATATTAGGTTTTTAAATACAAACTGAGTGCCATTTTAATGTCACAGAATACTCAACTGCCATTGCTGACCATGTTTATCCTTTATGGTCACAGTTCTTTCAAAAGGATACCTGTAGAAGAATAAAGTGGCATGTCACAAAGCACACATCATCTCAAGCTGGCTTTCCTAACATGACAGTGACTTTATTTTACTCCAATGGCCAACATAGTTCCCAGAACAGGGGCAGATCAACTATAAAACTAATGAAGCTTAAGCTTCAGGGCCCCTAATCCCAGAGGAGCCCCAGAAGCAACTTAAGTCTACATTGTGTCTACTGTATGAGAAGGTGTTTTTAAAATCCCTACATGTAGTGGCTAAATTAAAAATACAATTTTGGTGTTCTGTCATGGAACAACAACCCCATTGAAGAGAATAACAAATAACCAGACCTCATTGCTGATTGCAAAAGGGCCCAGATACAAGTTTAAGATTCAGGGACCATAAATGTAGATTTGACACTGCTCCAGATCTCAATCCAGCAGAACACCTTTGGAGAAGATTACAACACAAGATCTACTAGAAGTACATGATGCTTATGAGTCAAAATGGACAAAAATCCCTATGGAATATTTCCAGCACTTTGCTGAATTTATGCCTCGGTATAACATACATTTTTATATAATATATAGACCTAAATTTTAAATATTGAATTTATTGTTCTCCATCCCATTTCTTCCACAGTAAAAGCTAATGCTTACACTGCATCTTTTAAAATAAACACATCTTATGCTGACACCAAAGGTCTTTCTACTTTGATCCGAGTACCCCTTCATTTCAATCAGGGATCGGGGAAGTCAGCCCTGGAGCTCTCAACTTGCTGCCTGCAGTCAGTCTGACAATCAGCAGCTCCTTTCAGTCTGAGATGGAAAATCTCATCTAATTCTTCTGGCTGTTTACTGATTCTTGCCTTAAAAAGAACTTGGCAGAATCAATTTCAAGTTTTTATCCAAAATATCAGCTCACATTTGTTTTATTTTTCCATACCAAGACTGTACTTTTTCAGCTCTGTCATTTATTTGCAAAAAGGTCAAAGCACTTGTGAGGCAGACGCCAATGTGTATGACAAGAAAGAATTACACTTTATCACTGACACTGCTTTCTGCTCATCTGAGTTTTATTCTTTTATAAAAACCTTTTAAAAAGAACTAGCCTTTCTCATTTGAACAGGCTCATGTCAAAAATAAGACAGATCCAAGTGAATATTTCTTAGAAGTCTAGTCATTGGTGTAACCCAGCATTAGTTGTTTATTTGCAGCCATTAAATTGTAAGGCCATCTTGACTAAATATTCATAACATTTGAATGGAATGTTCAGGCAGCCATATCTGTCTCTTGTGATAGATGGCTGCACAGTCGGAATGCCTGGGATGTGGAAGGACTGGGAGAGCACCGATACCTCCCCCGGGACACGAGAGGGCAACCGCCCTGGGATGCAGGGGAGCCACAGGATTGGAGTTTGGAGGCTCCATCCAGTTGGGTCATGTGGCCACCGCAAGGGGACGCCCAAATGTTTCAGGGAACATGGACTGCAGCACTTCCGCCACAAGAAGACGTGCTGCTAAGCCCAAAGGCAAATACACCCGGTGTGCTTCCGGATGCTCATGCAGCACTTCCGCCACACCCGGAAGTGCTGCAGGAAGCTCGTCAGGTAGCACCTGGAGCACATCTGGGTACTGGATAAAAGGGGCCAGAGTTGGGAGGTAGTGTGAATGAGCTTTGCGAGAGAGGAGCGGCGGCAGCAGGACAAGAAAAGTGTAGTGGAGGACTGTGAGAGTTGTGTGCATTGTGCTGTGTTGGAGGAAGAAAAGAACAATAAACGTGTTTTTGTCAAAACAGTCTTGGGGTCTGTTTGTGGTCGAGGCCGGTCTTCACACTCTAAATGACAGGAAAGGGTGAAATGCTCAGATTTGAACACATCTGTGTTATCTGAGTTTTTCTAGCACCCTAATGTGTTACATACTAAGCTAGAAAACAGTGTCAAACTTAGAAAAATATGATCTCTGCACATGAGTCCTCAAGTCGAGATTCAGGAGGACTTTGGCTCTCATTGTCACACAAATCATAAACAGGATCTAATGTGGAGGTTAGTAGTGCTCATCACAGTCCAAGAGACTTGAATTCTAGCCTAGCCTTGTCACTTCCTTGAAGAGTTTTTATGATCTCCCCATGTCCCCACGTTTTCCTCTCTCATCCCAAATCGGCACAGTATGGGTAAATTTGTGACTTTAAATTGGCCATGTATATGTAAGTGTTGGAATATAAATGTATTAATATTTCCTGTAATGGACTGACATTAATTCTAGTGCCACTTCCTATCCTGTGCTTGATGCTGCAGGAACTGAACCTGGGTCCCCACATCCCTTTATGATAATAAGTGGAAGTAATGATATGAATTTGCCTTGTTAGAGAAAGTATAGGGGTCAATGTGTGAGAATGACCTACGATGAAATTTTGATGCCCTGCACCTAATGTTGCCTGCTCACTGAAAAGCTCACTGAAAAACAGGTTAGAAAATGCATAGATGGATAGATCCAGTGTTAGGTTTTAGCAGGCCTATTTGAATAATTGCACTTTTGTTTCTCTCATTACGCTTAGATATATCCTGAAAGGCTGCTCATCAAGGAAGAAGCACACTGCTCTTAAGCCTCCATTAAAAAGGCAGACTGCAGTTTGCAGTGGCACATGGGGTCAAAGCACTTAACTTCTAGAGAAATGTCCTCTGGCCTGATGAATCTATGATCGAACTGTTTGGCCATAGTGACCATCATTATGTTTGGATGAAAAAGCGTGAGGCTTGCAAGGCAAAGAACACCATCCCAACTGTCAAGCATGGGGATGGGAGCATCATGTTGTGGGGGTGCTTTGCTGCAGGATGGAATGGTGCACTTCACAAAACAGATGGGATGATGAGGAAGTAAAATTATGTAGATATGCTGCAGCAACATCACAAAAACTCAGCAAGGAAATTGTAAACTGATCATTCACAACATTGAAACCATTGACAGTTGAAGTAAATAACGTTGATTATATCATTACAATGGCACCTGTCAAAGGATGGGATGTATTAGGCAGTAAGTGAACGGTCAGTTCTTGGAGGTGATATGCTGAAAGCAGGAAAAATGACAAAGCGTAACGATTTGAGAAACTTTGACAAAGGCCAAATTATAATGTCTAGACAGCTAGGTCAGAAAATCTCCAAAACTGCAGGTTTTGTGGCGTGTTCCTGAATAAAATGGTCAGTACCTATCAAAAGTGGTCCAAAGAAGGACAACTGGTGAACTGCCAGCAGAGTCATGGGTACCCAAGGGTCATGGATGGGCATAGGTAGCAAAAATCAGCCAATCAGGTCTGATATCACAGAAGAGCAAATTGCTGAAAAATGTAATGCTGGCCATGAAAGAAGGGTGTCAGAACACACAGTGCATCAAAGGTTGATTTGTATGGTGCAGTATAGCAGAAGGCAAGTCAGAGTGCCCTTGTTGATCCCTGTCCACCACTGAAAGCGCTGACAATGGTCTTGAGAGTATCAGAATTGGACCATGGAGCTATGGAAGAAGGTGGCCTGGTCTGATGAATCACATTTTCTTTTATATAATGTGGACGGCTGGATGTGTGTGCGCCATTTACCTGGGCAAGAGATGGCAGCAGGATGCAGTATGGGAAAAAGGCAAACTGGCTGGGGCAGTGTGATTCTCTGGACAATGTTCTGCTGGGAATCTTTGGGTCCTGGATGTTACTCTGAGATGTACCACCTACTTATTGAATGCTGCAGACCACACACACCCCTTCATAGCAACAGTATTCCCTGATGGCAGTAGCCTCTTTTATCAGGATAATGCACCCTGCCACACTGCAAAACTTGTTCAGGGATGGTTTGAGGAACATCACAAAGAGTTCAAGGTATTGACTTGTTCTCCAAACTTCCCAGATCTCAACCTGTTTGAGTATCTGTGGGATGTCCTGGAAAAACAAGTGTGATTAATGGATATCCCACCTTCAACTTACAGGGCCTAAAGTATCTGCTGTTAATGCCATGGTGACAGATACCACAGGACACCTTCAGAGGCCTTGTGGAGTCCATGTCTTGACAGGTCAGAGGTGATTTGGCAGCACGAGGGGGGTCTACATAATATTCGGCAGGTGGTTGATCAGTGTATACCTCATGTTTATGATTTCTATGCCGATATGTACAAAAAAGTCAATCAACAATATTGTTAACTTATTAGTTTGACACGGTTATCCAAGGTGACTTACAACACTTAAGATACAATTGGTTACATTTGGAGCACAGACAGGTGAAGTGACTGGCTCTTGGTCACACAGTGTCAGTAGCAGGATTTGATTCCTCCATTTCAGGGTTTGAAATACAAATCCTTAACCACAATGCCACACTCTCTAATAAAAATGTTAAATAAAAATAAGGTTAAGAAATGTTGTAACTAGCATGCAAAAGAGATTAAAAACAAGTGAACAAAATAAGGTCTCCTAATAAAATTAAACTTCACACCAGATTCAATTCATACTGTAAGCATACACTGCAATTAAAATGGTCTTCCTCTGATTATTGTTGTTTTCAAATATTTAATATCATGGGTCTGACTTAAAGGTGGCACAGTTGGTAGTGTTATGCCCTGTGTTTCTATTCTTAGCCTTTTTTAAACATTTTGCATATTAATATATTTTTTATACACTGCTATGGGCTTGATTTGAAGGACAAATTTCTTAAGGTAGTTCAGTTTTTGGTAATTTCAAAATTTCATTAAAAGTACATATTATGAAAGTATAAGGTGAGTGACTAGACTAATTGAGCAAATTATGAGAAACATTTGTGCTCCTGCTTATCCATGCAATTATCTATTAGCCAGTCATATGTCAGCTGTAAAATGCATAAAGTCCTGCAGATACCAGTCAGGAGCTTCAGTCAATGTTCACATCAAACAACAGAATAGGCAAAAATGTGATTTCAGTGATTCTGGTCATGGTGTGATCGTTGGTGCTAGGTGGTCTGGTTTGAGTATTTCTGTTACTGCTGATCTCCTGGAATTTTCATGCCCAACAGTCTCTAGAGTTTACTCAGAATGGTGCAAATAACACAAAAATACATTCAGTGAGAGGTAGTTATGCTGATGAAAATGCCAAGTTGATGAGAGAGGTCTAAAGACAATAGGCAGACTGGTTCAAGGTATCAAAGAGGCTGCAGTAACTCAGATAAGCACTCTGAACAAATGTGGTGAGAGGAAAAGCATCTCAGAATGCACAGCACATTCAAACCTTGTGGTGGATGGGCTACAACAGCAGAAGACCACATCAGTTTCCATTCCTGTCAGCCTAAAAAAGAACGCTAAGTTTGCAGTGGGCATAGGGTCAGCAAAACTGGACAGTTGAAAGCTGAAAAAATGAACCCTGGTCTGACAAATCTCAGTTTCTGCTGAGGAACACAAACGGTAGGGCCAGAATTTGTTGTCAACAGCTTGAATCCATGCACCCAACCTGCTTTGTGTCTACAGTCAATAATAGTGGTGGTGGTCTAATGGTGTTGGGAATGTTATCTTGACACACTTTGGGCCTGTTAATACCAATCAATCATCACTGGAATGTTTCTGTAACCCTTTATGGCCACAATGTACCCATCTTGTAATGGCTACTTACAGCATGATAATGCACCATGTCACAAAACAAAAGTCATCTCAAACTAAGATTCATAAACATGACAATGAGTTCATTGTTTTTCAGTGACCCGTAATCACCAGATCTGAATCCAACAGAGCACCTTTGAGATGTGATAGAACCGAAGATTCAAAGCATGAATGTGCAGATGACAAACCTGCAGTCTTGTCAACATGGACCAGAATCTCAAAAGGATGTTTCCATCATCTGTGCCACCCATATTAATATAGTGGTCCTAAGAATTTGTTCAGTGAGTGTATATCAAGCCATGTCTGTACCATTGATCTGGCCCTGGGTTAGTTGCAAGTCTCACCTATAGATAAGGCAGCCCTGGTTTAACCATTAATCAAAAGAAGCCCATGCTTAAAGCACCAAGGGCTGGGGGCAACACACAGTTTTGTATTCTAGCTATCATGATCTTTACTCTTTGACTGCCACACTTAACTTTAGTCAATTTCTTTTTTTGTAATTATCCTTCTCTGCCTTGTTCGACCAACTTTAATCTGCATTATTAAAAAACAATTTCTTCGGCATAGTGAATGACTAAAGTTTAAAAGATTGGTTTGAAGTTGTCATCAGATATCACATTTGCTTCCTTCTCATGATGTAAGTGTTTCTCTTCTGTGGAGTGTAAACACAGCTGGATCTGGCCAACATTTAACTCATCAGCTGATTTGTGTAACGGCCCTTAAACTCTTTATTTTCTTATTTCTCTTACTGATTTTCCCATAAATGGGTTACGTTTTTAAGTTCTTATTTCACCTCCAGCACTAATTAAGCCCTAATATTTTGTCAGTTAAGCAAAAGAAAGGCTAAAGGGGGTTGGGCCACCATTATTGAGCTGTGCTTACTTCATCGTTCGGATTTAATCCAATCCAGAGATTAGGTGACAAAAAATTAAACTGAACAAAATGGACAGAAAGAGGAGGTGCTGGTGAAGCATGGATAATTCCTCTTAAAGACCTCAGAGTTTAAAAAATGCAAAGAGTGTAAAGACAGTAGAAGTAAATCAATATGTCAGCCTTGAGCTAATTCATCAGCAGAAACTTTTATCTGGAAGCTAAACTCAGAAAGATGCACATTATTGGCAGTATGGACCTAATTAGTAATATGTATGGCAGGGCAGTTAAGATGTCCCAGGGAACAAATGTATGTTGTGAGTGTCAGATACTGTAAAGATATTTTGTTAAAGATCTCACAGGAGAAAAACTGGGTAGGTTAAGCCAATGTCACATTGAGCAACTTCTACTTGGAGAGGATGCCAACCAGTGACTCCAGTTGCAGATCTTGTCACTGGATAATGTCACACTACAAATCTCAGGATATGTCAAAATAAATTACTCCTTTATGACTTTCCTGTGGACTTTCACATTTCCAAAGTATTGGAAGCTTGTCCTTTTCCTGACAGCCAAAAACCCGCTGCCTGACAGATACATGAAGGTTTACAGGTATGGCGAGTTTTACTTCTTCCATTCTATTGTGTTACGTAAAACACACAACATCAGACTGTTAAGCTTCTCTTCTGATTGCAAGGTCCAAAACACCTGGTTACCTTATTCCTCATCACTGCATTATGTACGTTATACTTCTGGGTAGGCCCATATTGGTTACAATACAATACAATACAATTTATTTTTGTATAGCCCAAAATCACACAAGAAGTGCTGCAATGGGCCTTGACTCTCTAAGAAGACAAGGAAAAACTCCCAAAAAACCCTTGTAGGGAAAAAATGGAAGAAACCATGGGAAAGGGAATTCAAAGAGAGACCCCTTTCCAGGTAGGTTGGGCGTACAGTGGGTGTCAAAAAGAAGGGGGTCAATACAATGCAATACACTGCAGAGAACACAAGTAATCTTCAGTACAATATAAAATTAAAAATATTACAAGCACGAGGCAGAATTTAGCAGTAGATGATATCACATAATATGATTTGGATTTGTTTAGAGTCCTGGAGACCTCAGTCATCAAGCTGCCTCCCCCAATTGGCCATTTCACAGCTGAAACATTTCAGTACTAAGAAGAGAAACAGAATAGGTGATGGTTAGTAACAAATTCTAACTATCATGTTACTTATGTTTAAGTGCTAATGACTAACAACAGAGATGCAGTCTGTACATTTAATCAGCAGCACTAGTCAGGATATGCTAAACTGAAGTAGTGAGTCTTCAGCTGGGATTTGAAAGCTGAGATCGAAGGGGCATCTCTTATAGTAGCAGGCAGACCATTCCACAGTTTAGGGGCCCTGTAACTAAAAGCTCGACCCCCCACTGTTATTTTATTAATCCTTGGAATCATAAGCAGACCAGCATCTTGAGATCTTAATGTGCGCTCAGGTTTGTAAGTCATGATAAGTTCAGAGAAGTAAGTCGACTTGGCCATTTAAAGCTTTATATGTTAAATGGAGGATTCTGAAATCTGCCCTAAACTTAACCGGGAGCCAGTGTAAGGATTTAAGAACTGGAGTTATGTGTTCGTATTTTCTTGTTCTTGTAATAATTCTTGCAGCAGCATTTTGGATTAGCTGGAGGCTGTTTAGAGAACAGTTTGAACATCCAGTGAACACCGTATTGCAGTAGTCAGTCCTACTAGAAATAAATGCATGAATTAATTTCTCAGAATCCTGTTTATTTAGAAAGCCCCTTAATTTCCCAAATTTTTTAAGATGGAAGAAACATGATTCGAACAACTTTGTAATATGCGCTTTAAATGACATGCTAGAGTCAAAGATAACTCCTAGATCGTGGGCTGATTCAGTAAAATTAATGGCGATTCCAACTGAGTTAAATGATGACAAAATATTGTTGTGATCAGCGTCATTCCCTCCAATAATTAACATCTCTGTTTTATTGGTGTTTAAAGATAGGTAGTTCTCCTCCATCCACTCCTTTAATTCACTAACACAACTAATTAAAGACAACATCGGAGAAACGTCATTTGATTTAAAAGAAAGGTATAACTGGGTGTCATCTGCATATGAGTGAAAATTAACATTATGTTTCCTAATGGCAGATCCCAGTGGAAGCATGTAAAGTGAAAACAGTGAAGGTCTGAGTACTGAGCCCTGCGGGACACCATATTTCACTTCTGTGTATAATGATGGAGTACTGTCAGCACATTTCTGTACATATTGGAATCAATTTGATAAATAAGAACTAAACTAAGCGAGCACAGTGCCTGTAAGCCCAACATCATTTTCTAGCCTGTGCAGTAAAATAGAATGGTCAATGGTGTCAAATGCTGCGCTTAAGTCTAACAAAATAATTACAGTGGAGTTTCCTTCATCAGAGGATATCAGAATGTCATTTACAACCCGCCTTAGTGCCGTTTCTATACTATGACCAGTGCGGAAACCAGACTGGAATTTCTCAAATAAATTGTAATGCGTAAGGTGTGACTGAGGCTGATTGGTGACTACTTTTTCTAGTATTTTAGAGAGAAAGGATACATTTGAAATAGGCCTATGATTATTAAGGATGTGTGGGTCTAGGTCTGACTTTTTAAGTAATGGTTTAATGTCAGCTCTCATGCACACAAGCCTGCACCTACAACTTAAGACAACATCCAACCTGTTAGATTTTGTCTGGGTAAGTCACAGACTGCTTGGACTGAGTCACTGGGGACGTCAGACTACACAACCAGTGGTCACGGAAGCATGCAGCATCTGCCACCCGTTCACTAAGATTATGTAAATGAAGTCTGCAACTAAAAATCAGCGAAAGAGTCATGTAATGTGACATGTCCTTTAGCAGAGTCAGTACGTGGATAATCATAAATCATTACTCATATTATAAGGACTGAACCAGAGTCACAGCCATGAAGTGAAACAGTCAAAAACAGATTTTCTTTCCTAAATTGCTTTTTACTTCTGGTTTCTTTTGATTTTCACACACACCTGTCACTAACAAAGTCTTTCCTTAGAGTAGTCAAAATTTGAACACTTTTCGCTGTTTACCAACAGGAGACAAAGAGAACAGACGAAAGGTGAAGGCTCTATGTGCAGTGAGGTCATCAGAGCAGTCCCTCAGGGGTCTGTCCTTGGACTTTTAGCTTTTCTAATGTATAGTAATGACAAAGATTACGGCATAGTTACCAAATATTTGAAACTTCCAGATGATACCACAATTGGGGGGATAGCAGAGACTGAGGAGGCAACAAAAATAATTCTGAAAGACCTGTGAAGCAGAATCTCCTTCTGTTTGTTTGTTCTTTGAAGCCACCGACTTGACATTTGGTACACAGATCCTCCTCTCCCTAACAAAAGATCCTAAAAAATAATTTTGGACCTCTGGATTTCTTGAGAGAGTATCAAGAAATACTACAGTGTAGTCTATAGACAGAGAAATCTAGGGCCATGTAGATTATGAAGGTGGCATAATGGTTAGCTTACGTGTGTTTCAACCTGTAATGCCACCATTAAATCAAACTTTTTCTTCAAATATTTAACTTACAATTTTTGTGATGGGTCCCAAGCCATCCCAGTGTGGGTTATATTGTCTGCACACTTGTTTCTTCAATTTGTGGTTCTTTATACCAGAAAGAAAAATCAAGACTCATTTTATGCAAAGACATCTTCCAAAATTAGCTAAAGAATCTGAAGGTAATTAAGTTTTGGTAACACATAGTTTATAGTGACTTTTAACCCTTACACCTTTCAACATTCTTACCTAGACAACAACGGGTAACTGGGTTTGTTTAAATTATTACCACAAATTGGCAAATATAAAATTGCACATATAATGAGTGAATCCCAGAAATTTCCAGATCCCAGTGAGCCTTTGTTCAGAGACCACAGTACTAATCACACTGAACTAGGAGTCCATGTATTAGTGTCACTTAGCATTTGGTCACTAGTTTGCAGCCACAGTGTCCATCCACTATCAATTTCAGGATGAAATGTCCAGGTAGAAGCCATATCTGTCACTGCAAGACAAGAAGCTGCAAGATACTCAGCTTTGAACACACATTGCCTAATTTTTGATGGGGCCCCAATGTTTTACATGTTAAGCTGGAAAACTATGTCAAACTGAGCAAAACATCATACTTGTGCTCAGGACACCCTGTTAAGGTCTAGGAGGGCTTTGCTCATCATTGTAACACATCTTATGTTAAGATTTAAATATGGGTGGAATAGCACAGCTCCACACAGTTCTAGACTCCCGAAATCTAAAGTGACCTCTTTACTTTTCTTGCAGCATTTATATGATTTCCTCATGTCCACATGGATTTTCTTCAACTATTCTGTTTTTTCTCCAACCTCATAAGGTGGCACAGGTTGGGTTAATTGGTGACTTGAAATTGGTCATACAGTATATATGCAATGGTGGCAGAGAGAATCGATGATCAATGAACGAGTTCTGTGATGGACTGACATCCACTCCATAATTGCTTCCAATCTTGTACAGTACTTGATGCTGCAGAGATTGAACCCAGCTCCCTGCAACCCTGGGAATGAGTGCAGGAAATGAAGTAAACTGGCTTTTATATATACATATATACATATATTTTGTGACAAGTGTAGAGGGTGTAGCAGCCACTCAACCCGACACAGAAAGACGCAAGAGGCACATATAAAAACACAAATTTTTTTAAAATTTTTTCTTCACCTCGTGGGAAACGCCTTCCCCATTTCTCACAGGCAGAACACAGTCCCACTAAGCATAATCACAGCACAATATTCTTTTTCTCTATTCTTTTCTTTCTCTTTTCATTCTCCTCCACTCCTCCTCGGGAAGCTTTGTCTCCCTCCTCCCGACTCTGGCTCCCCGAATGGAGTGATGTGGCCCATTTTATGTTACACCCGGATGTGCTCCAGGTGTTTCCTGATGCTCTTCCTGCAGCACTTACTGGTGTGGCGGAAGTGCTGCAGTCCAGGGATCTGGAATTCCCTATGCGCCCCTAGGCAGTAACCACAGGCCCCACCGGGGGAGGTATTGTCCCCAATATGTCGCCTCCCCTGGTCCTTCCATCACAGGGGCATCCTGGTGGGGCAAGCTACACAGTCGTCTGCCAATTATATATATATATATATATATATATATATATATATTTATATATATATAGCGGCCTGCAGAGGGTTCACCAGCTCTCCAAACCTAACACAGACAGACTTGGACACAAGTTCTTCAACACAATACCAGCTTTATTCAGTGAGAAATGCTTTTCAATCGTTTCCCACAGCACAGTACCAAAGCATAATAATAAAGAACACAGCACCTCTTCTTCATCTCCTCTGTCTCTCTCTGTCTTTGTCTCTCCTTCTGCCTCCACTCCTCCTCCTCACTCTGGTTCCTGCAATGAAGGCAGCAGGCTTCTTTTATACCTCACCCAGTAGTACTTCTGGTGGCCAATTAGCATGGTCCAGAAGTACTTCCAGGTGAGGTAGAAGCCTGACAAAGGAGGACTCTGCAATTTCTGCAGCACCCCTTGGTGATACCCACGGTGCCAAACTCCAACTCCCATGGAGCCCAGTGGGAATCTGTGGCACTGCTACAACCCACGGGGCTGCCATCTAGCACTCCGGGGAAGATAATACTCTATGCATGCAGGTCTTTCCTTTAAGAAAGCGTCCTGGCCAGGTAAGAGCCCTGCCCGTCTGCCACTATATATAGGAAAGCAGGAATGACAGGTTGCCACAAGAAAAGTTAGGGCACCAATTGGGTCATCCTGTTTAATATACAAACAAAAACAAACAAGAATGAACACTCCTTAGGTGTAGTTGCCCTTATCTCTTGGCTTCATAATATAGAAATAATGTTTTATGGATAGGGAATCGGAGTCAGTTGTCCACACGGGGCAGATTCACTGTGCTGTCCTGCTGGGTCATTACATACCTCAACAGAGCCCTTAAGAAGATCCTCTGATGCACATGCATGACAATATATATGCATAAATAAATGTTTTTCCTGGTAAGCCTGTTTGGTGTCAGAGCCCAGTCACCTTAATAAAAGTAATATTAATAAGTATGTGTGTGTGTCCATCGATTTGTTGTGCCAAAAAGGTGCATTTTTAGTAGTAAAATATATTGCATTTGTTATTCCAAAAGATTAGGCATCAGAAACATTAACACAGCTTTTATGAATCCCATGCCAAATGGCATGTAACAGAGACATATGCACAGTGGCATCGCTAGGGGCTGACAGTGGGGGCGGTCTGCCCTGGACAGCACATTTTTGGAGGCGACCTTATTGACCAAAAGTCTCAGTACAATTCGTGTGTAAGCAGCAGGGTTCGAGAAAATATCACTCATGAATGAAAAAAGTAAAATTCTCTAATTGTTATCCACAAATGCTTCAGTAATAATTTTCAGACTGTCTTTCTGTGACGACATCAGACACAGCAGTTGAAATTAATGAGGCAATAACAAAAATAAACATAAACATTACACCGATAATAATTTCTAGGAAGATAAACAACTAATTAACAATTTATAATTTCGTTTCGTTATCAATCCGAATGCGTTCTTGCTATGCGCAGGACACATCCCCACCTATCACTTGTACACTACGCTGGTTCTGGTTTTTGCAGCGTATTTATATTAAATAATTAGAACGCGGCTTATCAGTGCGTCTATACTATATACTTGTCTAGTTGATGCTTATAAATAATTATATGCGAAAAATTATTGCTGTTTATATATATGAATAAATCTATGCAAAATTTATCTTAATTCTTCTCTACGTCATTTTAATTTTCAATTTAAATAGGTTAACATATTCAGATATGTTGGATGGCGGCAAATTGAAGCACCGCCCCCCCCCGAGCGGTATGAACTCGAGCTACGCCACTGCATATTCATTGCATGGTGTACTACAAACTTTAACGATGAGGTCTACGTTGATTATTTAGATTTCAACCTGTTATACAGGGACACTAGTTCACAACTGGATTCACACACCTCAAAAATGATGAGATACCACTTAGCTTTGCAGAATGCATAGTGAGTTTTGAGATTAATTCTTCCTTCATAAACACGGGAGAACATACAAACTCCACACAGATGACATACTAGCTGAAAAATGAACGGGTTTTTAAGGGCTACGGTAAACAAACAAAAGTGCCTTGAAAGAATTTCTCATCCGAGCATTGAATTTCACGTACCTTCTTTTTCTATTCCTGGAATATCCCGAGATTAAGGACGCATAATAATTAAAACTTGTAAATAAGGCCGGTGTTTCGCCGGCCGGAGGGTCAGCCGCGGCTCGCACTCAAGAATCTTTAAAATGCGGACCCAGTGACGTCACGCATTCCTTCTTTGTAAACTCCAGCCGTGGTGCTGCGTAAGATTTGGAAAAGCCACTTATGAAGAGAGCGTTTGGCAACAGCCTGTAAACTCATAGTGAACACAAAATGTCGTAAATGATCGTGAATAGTTTAGGTTCAAAACATTTCATGTATCATGTTTTGAAAACATTACGACTGCATGTAATAAGTAAATAGCCTATAGGGCTAGGGCTGGTGCCACCATTAAGGCGAATTGTGTATTCACTTGGGCTCAGATTAGAATGGGGTTTGGTGGAGAGGGGGGTGACCCAAGGGTTAGCTACCGAACGGTCGGGTTGGCCCATTAATAAGCTTGGCCTATGACTCTGAATAACCTAGCACCGGCACTATGTAGGGCTTTGCTTCCAGACCGAGTACACAGTAGTGCCCATAACGCTGGCTATAATTCCAAGCACGAAATGATTTCTGTACAACGGACTTGGGCGGCTTCTACAATGTTATGGACCCCACGGCCAATGTTTACCTGAAACACACACACCACACCTACTCTTCTGCAAAGATATTTAACGCTCCCCGCTAGCAGTAAAACTAAGCGAAGTCGCGCTTTAATAATGGTTGTAAGTTTAATCTTTTATTTACTCTGTGCAGCTCTGCGACAGATCATAGAAAACGCGCTGTACGAGAGAGCGTGCCTCCGTTTTTCTTGATATTATTATTATATTCGCATTGCAATGGATTTAATTGCTCTGGTTAAGTCCTAAATTAAATAAATTCGGCCCGATGATGTACTATTCAGTCAAATCCGTTCCTGGTTGATTAATGCGACTGAGCGACCGAAGCCCTTGTCGATTTCCTTCAACTGACATTCCGTGGCGTTGTCTTTTTTACTGATTTATTTTTATTGCAGGCAGGGCGGATATGTTTCTAGACTTCTAAAGCAACGGCAGCACATTCCAGTCAACCATTATTACAGGAAAAATAACTACAAACAGATCAACGTTTCATTTAAAGATGCCATAAATTCTCTTTTCTAGCGCAACCAAACCCTCAATATTTATAAGCCAGTCTAGAGTAGGGGTCTCAATCTCGGCTCTTGTAAAGCTTCAGTGGGCGCAGACTTGGCGTGAAAACAGCTTTCTGTTAGTATAATGGACCGAGTCATTCGAAATGACGTGGGTCTCTGCTGCCTTCTAGCGACACACGCAGAAATTATCGACAGTGCACTGCAAAGTACTCCGGGCTTTGCTTTAATGTACAGTATGCGGATTTATCCATCCATCCATTTTCCAACCCGCTGAATCCAAACACAGGGTCACGGGGGTCTGCTGGAGCCAATCCCAGCCAACACAGGGCACAAGGCAGGGAACCAATCCTGGGCAGGGTGCCAACCCACCGCAGGACACACACAAACACACCAAGCACACACTAGGGCCAATTTAGAATCGCCAATCCACCTAACCCGCATGTCTTTGGACTGTGGGAGGAAACCGGAGAGCCCGGAGGAAACCCACGCAGACACGAGGAGAACATGCAAACTCCACGCAGGGAGGACCCGGGAAGCGAACCCAGGTCCCCAGGTCTCCCAACTGCAAGGCAGCAGCGCTACCCACTGTTTTTATAGTTTTTGTTTCGTTTTACTCATTTCAGTTCACTTGATTGACATCTTTTAACCTTTTTGTTTAAGTGTCTGCCTCTTAACAATGTGAGGCAAAATATAGGAAGGTAGATATGAACTAAGTGGGTAATTGAGCACAAACCTATCATATCCATCTTAATCGTAGAGCACATGTTTTAGCAAAATATTTTTAAAGGAAAATGGGAGCTAATTCACCGAGGTCCAAAAGTGATTTCCTCATAGAATATAAAGTATACACTGGGAAGAATTACTTGTGACCCAGAACAAGACATTCAATTAAATAAAAGACATACTTCATTAACACCAGGAATTGAATTAAACAAACAGCAGGAGCTGATTATGAGGCTGTAGGTGTAGAGCAGAGGATTCTTGGCTCTTACAAAAGTTGTATGTGTCATCTACACCGATCTGTCACAACATTAAAACCACTGACGGGTGAACACATCCATTGATTATCTCATTACAATGGCACCTGTCTAGGGGTGGGATAGATTAGGTAGCAAGCGAACAGTTAGTTCTCAAAGGTGGAACCAGGAAAAATGGGCAAGCGTAAGGATCAGAATGACTTTGAGAAGGGCCAGATTGTGATGGAATGACAACTGGGTGAGAGCATCACCAAAATTGCAGGTCGTGTGGGGTGTTCCCAGAATGCAGTGGTTAGTACCTATCACCAGTGGTCCAAGGAAGGACAACCAGTGAACCATGACTCACTGATGTGTGTGGAGACTGAAGGCTAGCCTATCTGGTTTGATCCCACAGAAGAGATAATGTAGCACAAACTGATAAAAAAAATGTAATGCTGGCCATGAGAGAAATGTGTCAGAACACACAGTGCATCTCCGCTTGCTGCATATGGAACCACATAGCTGTAGATTGGTCAGAGTGGCCAATGCTGCCCCATGTCCACCACCGAAAGTGCCTATAATGGGTATGTGAGCATCAAAACCGGACCATGGAGCAATGGAAGAAGGTGGCCTGGTCTGAGGAATCACTTTTTCTTTTAGATTATGTGGACGGCAGGATGTGTGTGCATCATTTACCCGGGGAAGTGATGGCAGCAGGATGCACTATGGGAAGAAGCAAGCCTGTGGAAACAGAGTGATGTTCCAGGCAATATTCTGCTGGAAAAAAGTTTTGGGTCCTGGCATGCATGTGGAGGTTACTTTGACACGTACTGTCTACCTGAAGATTGTTGTATATTACATGCACCCCTTCGTGGCAACGGTATTCCCTGATGGCAATGGCCTCTTTCAGCAGGAAACTGTGCCCTGCACGACTGCAAAAATTATTCAAGGAATGGTTTGAGATAGGGCGGCACGGTGGCGCAGTGGGTAGCGCTGCTGCCTCGCAGTTGTGAGACCTGGGGACCTGGGTTCGCTTCCCGGGTCCTCCCTGCGTGGAGTTTGCATGTTCTCCCCGTGTCTGTGTGGGTTTCCTCCGGGCACTCCGGTTTCCTCCCACAGTCCAAAGACATGCTGGTTAGGTGGATTGGCGATTCTAAATTGGCCCTAGTGTGTGCTTGGTGTGTTTGTGTGTGTCCTGCGGTGGGTTGGCACGCTGCCCGGGATTGGTTCCTGCCTTGTGCCCTGTGTTGGCTGGGATTGGCTCCAGCAGACCCCCGTGACCCTGCGTTCGGATTCAGCGGGTTGGAAAATGGATGGATGGATGGTTTGAGATACTTGACAGAGAGTTCAAGTTGTTGACTTGGTCTCCAAATTCCTCAGATCCCAATCCAATCAAGCACCCTGCCACACTGCAGAGATTGTTCAGGCATGGCTTGAGGAGCATCACAAAGAGTTCAAGGTATTGACTTGGCCTCCAAATTGCTGAGATCTCAACCTGATTGAGCATCTGTAGGATGTTCTGGAAAAACAAGTCCAATCCAAAGAGGCTTAACCTCACAACTTATGGGACTTAAAAGATCTGCTGCTAATGTCTTATTGTCAGATACCACAGTCCACCTTCAGAAGTCTTGTGGAGTCCATGCCTCAGTGGGTCAGAGTTGTTTTGGTGTCACAAGGGAAACCTACAGGTGATTTTAATGTTGTGGCTGAGTGATGTATAAAGCCATTGTCAAATACACAGTGTGACAATGATGGCACTATAGCAGCGCTTAAGCCAACACAGACAGACACGGGAGGCACACTTATAAAAAACAAAGATGCTTTTTATTTTTCTTCCCCATCCCCACGAGCCCACAACACAGTCCAAAGAACAAATCACCTCTAAACAATACTTTACTTTCTCCTTCTTTCTCCTCCACTCCTCTCCAACAAGCTTAGTCTCTCTCCTCCCAACTCTGGCTCCCAGAGTGGTGGCTGCTGGCTCCTTTTATAGCCCACGCGGAAGTGCCCCAGGTGTATGATGACCTATTTCTGGCTGCACTTCCGGGTGTGGTGGAAGAACTGCCCACACAGGCTCAAGAACAACTGCAGCACCCCCTGGTGGCACCCTTGGATCCCAACAGGGTTGTCTCCCATGGAGCCCTGTGGGAATCCGAGGCACCACTGCCACCCATGTGGGGGTGCCATCTAGCATCCCGGGGGAGGTACTGTTCTGTCCATGCTTGCTCCCCCGGTCCACTCAGTGAAGAGGCACCCTGGCTGGACAAGGATCCCGACCGTCTGTGACAACAGGTATGTTACATCTCTGATGGAGAAGGTTTTCACATGTACATCAGGGAAGGATTTGAGGGTTTTATGATTGTCCATCTTCCTATTCCACCCACCGAAAAGAAGAAACCAGCCAGAAAGAGGACTCCTGACTCCAGCCTTAGCGCGGCTCCTTCTGCTTGTCATGATATAAGAAGAGCACTGTACACGGAAGTGAACATTATTCTGACCAGCAGCAAGAGAATGCCAAAGTGGAGAAGGGGCTACTGTAGCTTCAGGTGTCCAGAGGTCTGTTATTTAGGTGTTCTTCTTAACAGCCAGTCGGATTGCATGTTTATGTCAGATGATTTACACAGTGAAAAATCTGAGAAGAGTTTGACAGTGGCAAGCAGCACTGCACGACACTCCTAATATACAACATGGCTACCACTCAACAGTTGTCATAACTCCTGAGTAAGATGATTCATTCATAGCCCTGATCTTAACCATAGTGTAAGTATGTTTTATGAGAATGATGCATGAGGTAATTCCTTGAAATGGTTGTGTTGAGAAAGATGCAGATGACTGGCCGTGTTGCTTAACATGACTGACATGAAATGCTAAAGCCACTAAACATCATCGGATGTATGCAATTTGATTGGTTCATCAAAGGAGCTGGCTGTGCTATGCAAGTCTGCAGCTGGACTCATTTCCAGAAGTCACTACCAAGTGCTGCTATTTATTCTGCCTAACAGTGTCCATCCTATTTAGCAACAAAGTTTATTTATACAGAACATTTTCATACATATAAGTAGCTCAAAGTGCTTTACTTATCTTTACTGTTTGCCTCCTGCCAGTTGATTATTTTTTCTGGTTGTTGTTCAGCTTTGAGTGCCATACCCTCACAGGTGTACAAATACCTAATGCATCAAATATTCAATACATATACACTGACATGCACAGTGAGATTATGTGGTGATTCTAAAGTGTTTCTTTGTGTGCCCATGGTGAACTGGTTATAAAATGTATGCATAATACATTATTCAGTATATGTATTTTATATATTACATAATTAACAAGTTCCCAGTGTGAGCTGATCCCCTGCTAGACACAAACCTACAACCACCCACTAACCAGCCAGGCCATGGATTAGAAAACAAACAACTTATCCAACTCAGTTAAACAGTGCTGAGGTGTTGCAATAATTCTTCTTCACGCCTTCATTCTTTTACAATGTACATTATCTGCTCAGACGGCACGGTGGCGCAGTGGGTAGCGCTGCTGCCTCGCAGTTGGGAGACCTGGGGACCTGGGTTCGCTTCCCGGGCCCTCCCTGCGTGGAGTTTGCATGTTCTCCCCGTGTCTGCGTGGGTTTCCTCCGGGCACTCCGGTTTCCTCCCACAGTCCAAAGACATGCAGGTTAGGTAGTTTGGCGATTCTAAATTGGCCCTAGTGTGTGCTTGGTGTGTGGGAGTGTTTGTGTGTGTCCTGCGGTGGGTTGGCACCCTGCCCGGGATTGGTTCCTGCCTTGTGCCCTGTGTTGGCTGGGATTGGCTCCAGCAGACCCCCGTGACCCTGTGTTTGGATTCAGCGGGTTGGAAAATGGATGGATGGATTATCTGCTCACCACAGAATGATTTCTCAAAAAAAAAACAAAACAAATGTTGACTCAATATCTGGCTGAGCAAACATGTTCTGTTCAAAATGAACAAATAAAATATTTCTAGAACCTTTGTGCCTAATTGCCACCTTTGACATCAATCAATATATACAGTCTAAAGATCTTAACATTTATTAATTTCCATCCATCCATCCATTATCCAACCCGCTATATTCTAACTACAGGGTCACGGGGGTCTGCTGGAGCCAATCCCAGCCAACACAGGGCGCAAGGCATGAAACAAACCCCTGGCAGGGTGCAGCCCACCGCAGGGTGCACACACACACACACACACACACACACACACTCACACACACACCAAGCACACACTAGGAACAATTTAGGATCGCCAATGCACCTAACCTGCATGTCTTTGGACTGTGGGAGGAAACCCACGCAGACACGGGGAGAACATGCAAACTCTACGCAGGGAGCACCCGGGAAGTGAACCCAGGTCTCCTAACTACCCACTGTGCCACCGTGACGCCCTTTATTAATTTATATAGTATATTAGAAAATAAGCAGAATTTGATCACAACTGGCCATTGACATCAGCATAGCTTGTAATTTCCTTTTGATCTGCTAATTTCAAAATATTATTCCCATTGAGATTTGTTGGTTAGATAGAACATTAGAGCAATTGTGATGAGATCAGGTCATTCAGCCAAACAAGCCAATCTATCTAATTCACCAAATGTCACCAAAATCACATCGAGTCGACACCTGAAAGGCCCTAAAGTCCTACTCCACACCACCAAGGTGTTAGTAACTTAACATCTTCTTCTTTTGGCTGCTCCCATTAGTAGTCACCACAGCTGATCATCTTCTTCCATATCTTTCTGTCCTCTGCATCCCCAATCACCTGCACGTCCTCTCTCACCACATCCATAAACCTCCTCTTAGGCGTACCTCTTTTCCTCCTGTCTTAACAATTCCCGAAAATACGCTGAATTTGAACAATTTCTCTAAATAGTGTGGGATACCCACATAGTTTAGTGGACACAAATAGTTCATGCCAAAAAAACAGAAAGTTGTCTATTTATAATACATTTTCAAGCTTGAGATTACATCTCAATTTGCACATTCACAATGACAGTTTGTGTCACTTACAGCAAATGCACATCATAGCTGCCAGTCCCGCATAGACACCAAAATTTGGAGGTGCGCGGAGAGCTCTCCAGATGAGTGCATTCATCCAGACTAATGTTAAAATTACATCAAATGGTCTTTGTGCACAAGACAGTTTCTGTAAATTCTGAATCAGCCTTCATGGATATGCTAATAAATTAATTAAACCTTGCCTGCCAATCCATAACCCTCATAAATATCATCATTTAAATGAATCAAAGAATCTCTTTAATAGCTCTAAGCTATTAATCGCAAAGAAAGACTAACCTTTACTATGACTTGTTTCACTACAAGAAAAAGAGAAAAAAAAATAATAGAAATTTATGGAGTTTCTTTCCCCATTCTCAAAGTGTTTCACAGACGTTCATAGGCAGACAATAGGAGCACAGAAGGAGCTCAGTAATAATACAGGACAGATACCAGCACCAGAAAAACTGGCCACAACATTAATAATATTTTATAAAGAGCCAAAAACAATGTTGGAACCTGTTTCAGGACAACTGATGCTTTTAATCGTTAAAGTAGTAAATGACTTGCGGGTAAATGCAGACAGAGGCTGTTTATCTGTTCTTATCCTCCTAGATCTGAGTGCTGCATTTGACATCATTGATCACAATATTCTTAGAAATCGCCTTAGTCAATGGGTGGGCCTTTCTGGCAGTGTCTTAAATTGGTTTGAATCCTACCTGGCAGGTAGAAAATTCTTTGTTAGTTGTAGTAATTACAACTCAAAGACACATGATATCCTATATGGTGTTCCACACGGCTCTATCCTGGGTCCGCTGCTCTTCTCAATCTACATGCTTCCGTTAGGTCAGATTATCTCAGGGCATAACGTGAGCTACCACAGCTATGCTGATGACACACAGCTGTATTTATCAATAGCACCTGATGACCTCGATTCTCTTGATTCACTAACACAATGTCTTACTTGTATTTCTCAATGGATGAATAGTAATTTTCTCAAGCTAAATAAAGAGAAAACTGAAATCTTAGTGACTGGCAATAATGGATATAATGAGGTTATCAGAAATAAACTCGATGCATTAGGATTAAAAGTCAAGACGGAGGAAAAAAACTTAGGGGTAATTGTTGACTGAAACCTGAATTTTAAATCGCATATTCATCAGATCACTAGGACATCATTTTTTCACTTAAGAAACATAGCAAAAGTTAGACCTCTTATATCATTGAAAGATGCTGAGAAATTAGTTCACGCTTTTGTTTTCAGTCGACTAGATTACTGTAACGCACTCCTCTCATGAATACCCAAAAAAGACATAGATTGTTTGCAACTAGTGCAGAATGCAGCTGCTAGAATCCTAACTAGGAAAAGAAAATCCGAGCAAATTTCTCCAGTTTTGATGTCACTACCCTGGTTACCTATGTCATTCAGAATTGACTTTAAAATTCTGTTTATGGTTTATAAAGCCTTAAATAATCTCGCTCCATCTTATATATCGGAATGTCTGACACCCTATATTCCAAATCGTAACCTTAGATCCTCAAATGAGTGTCTCCTTAGAATTCCGAGAGCAAAACTTAAAAGAAGTGGTGAGGCGGCCTTCTGCTGTTATACACCTAAAATCTGGAATAGCCTGCCAATAGGAATTCGCCAGGCTGATATGGTGGAGCACTTTATAAAACTACTAAAACACATTATTTTAACATGACTTTCTCATAACTTCACTTTAATTTAATCCTGGTGCTCTGTATATTCAATTCATTATAATAACTATTCATGGTGGCTCTAAAATCGGTACTAACCCCTACTTTCTCTGCTGTTCTTTTTCCGGTTTCTTTGTGGTGGTGGCCTGAGCCACCACCACCTAATCAAAGCATCATGATGTTCCAACATTGATGGATTAAAAGCCAGAAGTCTGCATGACCATCATCATCAAGTCCTTCTGTGAAAACCCTAACTACAAAGAGGACTATTTCATTTATGTGAGGTAGAATGCCCAGAGGGGACTGGGTGGTCTCATAGTCTAGAACCCCTGCAGATTTTGTTTTTTCTCCAGCCGCCTGGAGTTTTTTTTGTTTTTTCTGTCCTCCCTGGCCATTGGACCTTACTCTGATTCTAAGTTAATTAATGTTGTCTTATTTTAATTCTTACTTTGTCTTTTATTTTTCTTTTCTTCCTTATGTAAAGCACTTTGAGCTACATTTTTTGTATGAAAATGTGCTATATAAATAAATGTTGTTGTTGTTGTTGTTTAGACCAAGGGTGAGGACTGAGGCCTGCCTTATTCATCATTATTATGGATTACATCTGCAGAAGGTAAGTATGGAGCGAAGATCACACTGCATTTGCAGATGACATTGCATACGACTTAGGGGAGGAATTAGAAAGGAATGAGTGCTCAAGGGAATCAAGTGCTATGGGAATGTGCAGGCGTAAGGACAAAACAGAGGTTTTGATAGTAATAGCCATGATAAGCCAAAGTAGCCGGTGAAAGATTTAAGTGAAGTGAACTCTATTATATATCTTGGAAGTTGGACTGAAGAAGATGGACAACTAACGAGAGAAATTAAGAAGCAGGGAACACGTGTGGAAACATCACAGGAGAGGTCTTGGGCAAACAGATCCTGCTTAAGGTAAAAACACTCCGCTAAAAGACTATGGTTAGACCTGCTGTAATGTAGAGTGCAGAAACGTGGGCTGTGAAAGAGCAACAGATAAGAAACCTGGAGGTTATGGAGATGAAGCGCCTAAGAGCAACATGGGGTGCTTTCAATGATATTACCTAATATTGTGAGGTTTATTCAACATAAAACATGATCTTGTTGGTTTAACTTAATTGATGTACTTTGAACAAACAAAATATCCAAGTTATTGTTCCTCTTCATCATTTAACTGCAAATGTCATGAAAGTTTCATCAGGGATGGGTATCTAGAGATGTTGTGATTCCCCACCATTTTATAACATGAGGAAGGAAGAAGATGGGCATGGCACCTTACCTTTAATGCAATATTTTATTTGTGCTTAATGCCAGAAGTGAGTGACCTTTGTATTTTACTTTTTAGTACAAGTGACCCTGCACTCCTAAAAATTCTGGATCTTTGATGACAGTTTACTGAGTTGTGCAGTTCCTTATAGAACTTTTGCTTGGTAAGGAATCATTTAATTTGTGCAAAGAGTTCTTTGCATATGAAACCATTTCTTTGGGCTTTGAAAAGGTTTCTAATATTTGGACAAAACAGAAATCTTTAAAGTATAGTAGGCAGGATAGCAGGATACAACAGATCAAGGAAACCTGAACTTGACCTGTACGATTGAAGGCAGCAGCAGCCATACCTTTTAAAATCAGGACCCATTGATCCTTCACAAATATGTTATCATCTATTCATGGCTATTCTTGGAACCAATTATACATTTAAATAAAGGTTCTAGAGGCGGCATGGTGGTGCAGTGGGTAGCACTGCTGCCTCACAGTTAGGAGACCCGGGTTCGCTTGCTGGGTCCTCCCTGTGGGGAGTTTGTTTGCATGTTCTCCCCGTGTCTGCACGGGTTTCCTACGAGTGCTCTGGTTTCCTCCCACCGTCCAAAAACATGCAGGTTAGGTGCATTGGTGATCCTAAATTGTCCTTAGTGTGTGCTTGGTGTGTGGATGTGTGCCCTGCCCGAGGTTTGTTTCCTGCCTTGCGCCCTGTGTTGGCTGGGATTGGCTCCAGCAGACCCCTATGACCCTGTAGTTAGGACATAGCAGGTTGGATACTGGATGGATGGATAAATGTTCTATCTGGAGCCTTCATGTTGATGATTCTTGTGGGAACTATAAAAGATTCTCCTATGGCATCACTCCGAAGAACTACTTTGGCACCTTTGTTTTTAAGAGTGCCTTATTGGCAAGCCACAAAATATAAGCATAAAGTGTTTTGTCAGCACCAGATGGGACCTGCTTAAATAACACTACGTTGATTTGAAAACAATGTATTATCATTATCGCTGTTTCTTGAGTCAAACAATGTTTACGCTTTTCAAGATATTACGCTGTACATTGTTACCACATGAATTGAAACATTTGTATAGAAGCTTTTTTCCACCACTCAAAAATAAATTAATTGCATTATTTCGCAAAAGTATTGCACTACTTTACAATCGTTTTTGTGTTATTTTGCAAAAGTATTGTGTTATTACACATAAGATATTTCCTAGTGTAGTCGGTATCACCATGCATGTGTGTGCTCATGACAGCTAATGAGGTGTAAGGATGTGCATACATGCAATCAAGTGACAAGAAGTGAACAAAAGTCATTGGTACGGTATATATTTAATTTTAATCAGGTTAAAGTGTAGTAAGCTTAAGGGCCTTGAGCATGGAAAAGGTGCTATATAAATAAAATGTATTATTATTATTGTTATTATCGGTATAGATATTGTAACATAACTACAGTGGTAGAGCAGAGCAGGAGCATCATTAGGATTTGCAGAGATCAAGGTCTGAGATTTTTACACACAGTTGTACACGCTATTATCCAGATAAAACAAAATTATAGGGCCTGGGAGGTGTGGGTGAAAGGTTAAGGGGGTTGCATGGCATGGGTTTCCCCCTTGAAGCTGCATGATTTTAGGTCCAATAAATATACCCGAGGAGCTTCTGACATTGCCTTTCGCACTGTGATCAATGGTTGAATCAAACAGGATAGATAAAAAGATCAGCAAGCTAACAATGCCATTCTTGTACATTCCTAAAAAAAAATTCAGGGGCTTGTCACAATAGATCAGGGGGTAAAGACTCTGATGACCACCTTTCAGTGTTCCTGACTCACGGCACTAGGGATTCCACGGGTTTTGAATATTCTCCTTGTGCATGTCACTTAATTACATGCTTCTTGCATGCTTAACCTCTTTTTCCACGTGCATGCCCAATGATACGGATAGCAGCAGGCAACATCTTTGAATACTGGTAATATCTCAGTAATACTTCTCAATTAACAAAAAACGTTTAGTCCTTTGTGTGCTGTGAAGTTTTTAATCCCCATCCTGAGCTCTTGAACGTTCAAGGCATAAACGCTAGCCGCTGCACCACCAGATCATACTGTTTTAAATTATCGATAGTATGTAACTCAGTTACAACTAAACAGATACTCTATTTCTAGGTTTCCAGTGGTGACTTGCACAAGGCACACTCATTTCTACTTGGCTGTATGATTGTGCCCTGTAAAGGACAGGCATGTCATCCACCATGGATGCTTCTTACTTTACATCTGCAAGCAGACCCTGGTAGCTTAAGTCAGGAATGCTGGCCCTGCACTACCACTCTGCCTATATTACATCAATGCCAAACTTATTAAAACTTTAATCTGATTAAAATTAAATGTATGTCATTAACTTTAGTTCAGTTAGTATCACTTGACTGCATGGTGTGTGCTTTCTTCACCTCAATGCTACTGCGATGATCACTGGCTTCACTGTCACCCTAAACTGTGCGGATTAAATTTACCCCTCAGCACTTACAGGACTAAATGTGCACCTATGATTTGTTTTGCTTCTTGTCACTTAATTGGGTGTATGTATATTCTTATTCTATCCCTCACTAGCTGTCTCAAGGCCTGTGGATACATGTGATGATACTGATCACACTGGACAATATCTTTTGCATAATAATGCAATACGTTTGTGAAATAACACAATTATTTCTTTATTTTTAGAGGGGCAGGAATACGCTTTTGTACATTTGGGTAAATCCAGTTAAAATTTTCAGTTTGGATATACCTAGAATGTTTAGGTTGAAATTAAGATAAAATATAAGGTTTCTTCATAGTAAAAAACTTGCTTTGCATTTAATTAAAAAAACTAAACATATGTTAAACGAAATTAAAACTGTGGCATTTCATGCTACTTCAACTCAGTTATTAATTTCAATCAAATAATTTCTTGGACTTGAAGGAACCCAGTTAAACTACTTTTTTTAGTAATAAAATGCATTGCATTTGTCAATCCAAGAGATGGCGCATCACAAACATTAAAACTGCTTTTATGCATCCTATACCAAATAGAACATAACAGGGACATATGCATTGTATTTGTCATTCCAACAGATGGAGCATCACAAACATTAACACTGCTTTCATGAATCCCATACAAAATGGACATTTTGTCATTAAATCACAGACATTTGTATGCTGCATTCCATTTAAAGTGGAAAGTTGGAATTTCCAAGTACCTAGTCAGAATTTTCAACTGAAATGCTCCCCTAAGTTGAAACTTGGTGCTGGTCTGCCAAGTCCGTGTTTGTCTGACGTTAGATCATGGTATCAATCCAAAATGGTGGCGTACACCACAAACTTTAATGAAAGCTGTAGTATAATATACTATTTATTAGCACTTCTGTCTATTTAGGTCTCATTAAATCAGTCGTACACACAGTACTGCCCAACTTCAATCTGTGGACTTGTTGCTACGGTGTTTGGATATGCAAAATAAGGTGTAATGTGTTGTTAACAACTTCTATTTATTCTGATGGAAGCACAAGAAAGGTTTTCTGCATCCATATCGAATTTCTGAATATATTACTGTAGTACTAGGGTGTTGTACCGTGTTAGCCATTATGAATGTAGAGAAAAGTCAAGCAAAATGACACCTTTTACTGGCTAACTAAAAAAGATTACAATATGCAAGCTTTCGAGGCAATCAGCTCCCAAATCTGACTTCCCAGATAAAATGCGTTTTTTTTAGTACAAATGTTTGTGATGCACCATCTGTTAGAATGACAAACACAATGCATTTCATTACTGCATGCATTACAAAACACATTCCAATAGACAGTACACTGGAAACGTTAACGCTGCTTGACGGATCTGTTTAAAAACAATTTAAATTATTAATTGTATTACATGTTTTGCTGTGAAAATATACAGTTAAGTGAATGTATTGTTGCGACCTCAACGTGTCAGGTTCAAAAAAGAAGAAACACGGAAGGACGAAGAAGGAATCGCAGAACACTTTAGTAGAACAGTCAAAAACAAACACACGATTGTAAAAGCAACAACGAACGACTTTGAACTCGAACTATTTACAGTTGTCTTTGAATCTCTCATTGCTATGGTCCTGAGAGACGCTGTTAGTGAACACAAAAAATTAAACACTGATTTCACACGTATCACCACCTTCGCGTTCCCCTGCCCTCTCCCTCTAACCAGCCAGAAAAAAAAATCTCTGCCTCCGTCCCCCAACTCCTCTGTTCAGGGTGCCGCCCCTTTTTCTCCCTTTACCGTCAATCATACCCCCGATGTCAGTCCTCCGCGCCGTTCTCCACCTTCCCTCGATCAACCTGGCCAGGACGCTACAGTATTTTACGAATTTCAGTGTATTAAGTCATTTCTTGATGGCATCGCAATTTGTAATTCTCAAAGATATGTGAAGTCACAATTCATGTCAATATTCAAATCGGATCTGTTGAATGCATTTTTTCTATCTTTGGTTCATCACAGATAAAATAAATAAATAAAATAAAATAAATAACTTCGTTATTTGGTTTTTGTTCCTTAAGTGTAATAAAGCAGCGCTAAATCAATTAATCGAGAAGGATGGCACTGAAATGACAACTAGCAGAGGAGTCACCAAGTCAATGTCTTCAGAATCTGAAATAAAGAACGAGCCGTGCGTCATAGCAGTTAATGATTTCACGACGAATATTTGTTTCTTTTGGACAAAACACACAGGACATATTTTCAGCCATTTAAACTGCCAATCGCTACATGGAATTACAGGCTAAAGCGAGTTATCAATCGAAGCGAGGCTTAATGGTAGATGTTCTCCATTGCCTTTCACATGCACAAGTTGCTGTATTCCAGGCAGAGAACGTCGAGTCTGCAGAAATGGCCACCCAGTCTAAGTGACCCAAGCATTTCTGTGATCAAGCCCTTGGGGTGAAATAAGATTGCGACTGCTTTGTTTGTAACAAAGTCACACTTTTTAATTTTCTGCTTGAATATTTGTGCTGTCTTTGAATTGCACGTCTAGACAAAACAGCGATCGCTGGCCTCACGGGTGCAGGTTACTGCAATCCCCCAGACTTCCGCTCCCAAAGCTGCAGCGACCGTTTCGCTGGTCAGATTGCGATCGCGTGGGCTAAAACTGCCAGCAGCAGCGCTTCGGAGTTTAAGCGATAAAATGCAAAAATGGCTTGTAAGAAGATGAAGTTGCACAAGATAGCAGAGCTCAGTGCTTTTGCAGTCATGTTCTTACTCGTTTCAAATATGAAGACATTTGTGACTCAGTTGCCTAATGCCAGCAGAACTTGATCTCTGGCCCAGGACATCTAGCGCAGTCGCTGGTTTTCATTCTAAGATTTTAATCAGTATTCAGTTTTTTTCTGTTAATTGATTTTATCATTTAATTAACGCAGACTGTGCTTCAGCTCAACCTTGCAAGGTCAGGAATTTCAAGCAGTACTGGTTTTACTTCTGACTAAGCAGTTGACAACTTTAAATGAACGCCTCCATTCCGTTTTTCTTATTTTTCTCAGGTCTTATGTGGTTCCATGCATACCAATGCTACTTTGTCACCATGCCTGCACATATACACCGCCACCCAGCCTCACATCGGTCACCTGGGGTCAGAGACAATCTGTCTGATACACGTTTTCCAGGTTCCACACTCTAAAAACTACTGTGTTGGGCCAACAAAAAAAATTAACGCAACGCTCTGCATCAAGCTTTTTAAGTTACTATAACTTCTGGTTAAAATTACGTAGAACCAACCCATAACATTGAGTAACTGGAAAAGGTTTTTCCTTCAGATCTTAAATTGCTTTTAAGTACCATCAGCTTAAAAAATTATAGGATACACAGAACTTTTTAAATTCACTGCACAGAAAAATTAAGTTGTCCCAACTAATTTATGTTATATTTTTAAAGAATGTTTTAAGTTCTACGTACTTAATTAATAATATATTTTAAAGTTGTGATGGTGTAAAAAGTGAAGTTGGTGTAATTAGTTTTTTCAGCCTATAATTTTCAGCTTTATCAAGTTTAATTATTTATTAAATTATTAAAACTACAGCCACTTAAAGAATGAAAATGTTGCAAAATTTACTTTATTGGAAATATTATGTTGCATTTTTATATATTTCAACAAATAGCCATACTACAGCAGCAAAAATATAGGCCTCAGTGTAATATTCAACTGTCAAATTTGTCAAACCTGACTTCTATTGCAGGATGCAAAAACATTTTGAAAAATATACAGTAGCAACCTCACTATGAAAATAGCAAGTGCTTACAAAGATCATGAGGTACGAACACACAACAGCACCTACTCTGATCTAAGAACATTCTTGGACAAAAGAGCAACATTCTTTGAACACAATATTACAAAACCATAATGAACATGTTTTCAACAGCACATAATCAACAAAAATTTAAAACAAAACCTGAGAATGTTTACAATTGAAACAGCTGTTTATGGATTAAATAATAACATGGGTTTAAAAAAAATGGCAGTGGTTTGAAAGAAAAGTGTTCTTAGAAAATGCTGTACTTGAGATTCATTACTTTCCCACTGGTTTTGAGTCCATCAAGTTCAAGGAACAGTTTCTGAAATACTTCGTATGTACATTTTAGATCCTTGGGATAGCTCAGATTCAGAGCGTATATTAAACCCATGAGCAAAGCACAGCACCTTGGGACATCAATGCCATCCAGGATTTTGGCTCCCTCGATCAGGATGGTTCCAGTGTTTGGATTCTTGTCTTTGATGATGGCAATGTTCAATACTTGCCTGTCAAGGTTTGCTTCAAACTCTTCAATATTCTAGCAGAACAAATGCAAAAGTATATTAAGAGGTTTAGTAAAACAGAATTGTGTTATTACTGCTGACGTTATTTTAACCATTCCAACACACAACCATACACATCTACTTACATGAACTGGCTCAACTTGAGCAGTGAGTAGCATTGCCATCACACAGTAGCTATGGAGACAAATTTAACTCACTTTTTTTGTTTGTTGGGGTCAAAAGTGCCAATATGAAGTATTACAAGAGCACGAAAGCTTACTAGAATCTTCATAGTGGCAAAGATCGTCAGGTATTAATCCACCAAAAAGAAAAGATAGTGTTTGGCAGCCTAATCAGAAACCTGAATATGTTTGGACTAAGCATTAAGTCAATACACTCATCATTTTTTTTCTCATTTACAAATGGGACAATGGTCAAATCCATTGCCAGGATTTAGCAACATGCTGTTGTGGTTATTTCTATTATTTAAAGAAGCCTTCTTGCATATATTGTGTTATCCTCTAGCATTATAATGTGTCATTCTTTAGGAAAGTGAGAATGTTTCAACTATTTGTGATGTCAAATTGTGCCACAGTAGAACTTACTTTTGACTTTCCATTCTTTGGTTGAGGTCTACAGAGAAAAATTTCCTTTTTTAAAATGTCATGTCTTACTTTAGGCGTATCACAGTGAAAGGTATCAAAACAACAAAAATGTAAAAAATAACCACTTTATAAGTGAAACAGGTTTTCAGCAACAATTACAGCCATCTATAGCAGGTTTTTGCCTGGAATATTAAAGTGTAGATTCCACGGTGATAAATTACTTACATTAAACTCCTTGAAGAGGTCCTGTTCCTTTTCTCCAAGGTAGACAACCAGGCAACGAATGGCCACCTCTCTCCGTACTTCAATTGTATTGTTCTAATTGAGTAAAAAGAGAAAAAAGAATAAAAATAAATTCTAATATGACTAATCCAAAAGGGTGACAAGTCAGCAAGCTTAATTTCAAAGACGAGTCTGATTAGTTCTCATACCTCTAGAAGCTGATTCTTAATGTGCCTTATCCTCAATCCTGAAGTTCCTCCCCTCGATGAGACAACATCCATTAATTTGGAGGTGCAAGCATCAAATTTGGCCATAAATGTAGATTCAAGACTTACAGTGGTTATTCTTTTGAATTCTTCATTTATCTGTATTTTACACAAACAAGTTGTCAGAAAATTAAAGTTAGCAGGCAATTAGCTAAACAACATCTTGATAGTTCAAGAGCAACAACAAAACGCAGCCTAGTGATATTCCAATGACTGTTTACCAGTAATGTACTATGCTGGGCTTTAACTTGAATGTTTTGACTGCTCTTTAGTACCAGGTGCACTCACTCTTGGGAGGTTAACAGATAATTTGACCTTAAACTAGGGAGGCATCCATGCAAAACCTTCAGTATCAGTTGCTGTGTAACTCAAATGTCATTGCCACAGCTAGGACTGGTGTTCTGCTTCTATGTGGAGAACTACTACACTCAGCAGGACTGGAAACACTTTGCAATTAACTGTCTAAAGTATGCCAAGCAAAATTTTGACTTTTAAATAAGTTTTAAATAAGAGTGTACAATCTCACCTGTGTTGCATCAAATAAAGCAGGCCATCGGTCAATGATGTCTTTAATTGCAGGGGCCTGATAAATTATTTCCTGCCTGCGAAGAGAGAAGGTCTTGGCCATTTTCTCTGCAACCACAACGCAATTATCCCTCTTCATCACTTCATGTAAGAGGTCCACTCTTTCCTTCTCCAAACTTCCACTTGTTTCACCTTGAGGATAAGGTGGTAGATAATTTACTTCAGCCTTTTTTGGTTTTTTAACATTTTTGGCAGGAGCTTGCTCATGTGCTGCTTTCCTCTTGAGTGAGTTCACTTCAATTTCAGGGCAGCTAAAACCTCTAAGCTTGGATCTGAAATTGTTCATCTTGTATTTCAGTCGTTGTATCCATCCATAGCATCTGTTTAAGGAACCTGGCTCTTTGAGACAGGGATGTTTGTTAATGAGAGCCTCTGCTACCTGACTTATTTGTGCACTTGATGGATATGCAGTGTATTCATAAATACCTTCAGCCACTCTTCCAAGAATATCTGGTAGTATTGTGATGAGGTCTTTGGTGCTGAAAAGGGTCCCATCCTTATGGAACTTTTCATTGCCTAACTGAAGCAGAAGCTCTGTATTGACAGAGAAACGGGGGATTGGAAATTCAGAGGGCCAACCCTTTGATCGTTGCGCTGGGCTTTTTTGTATTATTCTTGGAGAAACTGGCAATGTATCAGTGGAAGAGACAGATGAGCAGGCATCATCAGAAGGTGGAGAAAAGCTATCATTCAAGACTGAGAAGGGGCTGTCCACACTTGATAAGGCCAATGTCACTGTAGGGGTCTCCAACATATACACAACCTTTATAGTGTCCTTATCCTTGATGTCAGATGTTGAAAGTAGTGTGAAATAATTATTACAAAAATCAACATCCATGTAATGCAAGCAAAAATCCTCAGAAATTCCAAATGCAGCTTGGACAGCTGAGTGAAGTTCATTAACTGTCTTAGGGATTCCAGAGGGTAATGCCAGTTTCTGGACATCGTGGTCTGAAAGAATCACTCGGAGATGGGCAGGATGTGACATCTGTAATGCACAAAATATTTGTTCTTTCAGTAATAATTATTCTTAATGAAAAGTATGGGTGTAATGATACAGGCAGCTCACAGCACTTATTACTCTTTGGGCATGCTCTATGCATAGTTACACAGATTTTACTATTATATTAAGAGTTAATGTAGTGTTTATTCAAGCATTGTTCATGCCTAAAACAGTGCCAGAAGGTCACTTTACAAACTCATTTTGCTTTTTAAATGATATATAGGCTATTAGAATATGAAGGCCAAAGCGCCATTGATTCAGGGATAACTGATCATCTGGACATGGTAGCCTCAGAATGATTCAGCTCTAAAACTTGCAAGACTATTAACTGTTACCTGTAAATAACACTGTATTTGGGTTGGCAAACAACCGTGGTATTGAGACACAGTTCATTGCAGGATGATATGTTGACATGCCAATATCTTACTTCTCAACACTGACATATGTCAATGCTAAAGACAAACAACAATTTAAATAAATGAATTCCCTAGATTTACATATCCTCACTAGTGTATTAGTGTACTAGTGTAGTGTGTTTAGAGTGAGTTGCCCTTAAATGTCTTCTTTTGAAAAGTAACATTAATGTCACTGAAGGCCCCAATAACATCTATGGAACATAAATATAGTGTTTGAGAGTCACAATGCTTTTTCCACCAAGCATATAAGGTATTAATGGGAACATGTCTGACAAGTCTCCTAGCTCTAGCACTTTCACCATTTGTGTTTTTTCAAGCACATAGCTTCTGAGATGCTCAACAGACCAAGCATTTAAGCATTTCACAATGAAAACAAGAATGCCCTTTACGCCAATGATTTGTATCATCTCTACAAAATCTGTCAATCCACTTGTTGAACCACTAGCCAAGATCATTCCAATAGCATACTTTGTGCCACTGTAACACACAGTGTTTGCTATTTGGACACGTGCCTCACCAGGGAATTTAGTTTCTAGCGCTTGATGAATATCCTCTCTTAGCACAGTAACATCCACAGTGGACAGTTTTGTTGCCTGTAAGACAGGGTTCACAACACTGGGTTGATACTGGTTATAAGCAACCATCAACTGATGCTTCATTGACAATGAAAGCAAAACATTTCTGAAGCTGTGAGTATGCCTGACAACACGCTTAAAAAAGCGGTGTTTTGCTTCAAAACGCATAGTCCACAGTAATACTATTGGACCATAGGCCCTGATTAGTTGTGGATAATGCTCCAGATAGTGATGTTTTGGGATGAGTTTTTCATGTGGGAAAACGTGCAGAAACCTGTGCCTGTGTTCAGAAATCTTACTATCAAGATAGCAAATGGTCTCTTCTGTGTGAACCCGACTTACAACAAGCTCAGTGATGTCTTTCAGCACTAGAAGAATTTCCCATGCTGGTTCACCCTCAGGGATTTTTGATCCAACCATAAGTGGCAGGAGCCGCAGCAAAGACCAGTTTTCATGGGCATTTCCTCCAACACTTTTTCGTCCTGCAAAATTCAGAGGGACCTGCTGTGGTGCATCTGTCTTGTCTGTCCATTTGTAAGGAAACCCTTTGATGCGTTTGTTGAGCTCATCAAGAGTAAAGTATTTCCTCTTGATAAATACTTGTAGACACAGAGCCAGCTCTAGAGGGATTATACCTTCAAACAGATCATGTAACACATCAGGTGGGTAGCCAAATATAACATTAAAATATTTCAATTTCTCTGTCAGTGCACACTGTCTTTTGACACCACAGACATGAGTCAAAGACGTATTCATTCGCACAGTCTCAACATTCATTTTATGCCGTTCTTTGGTTCTTGATTCAAAGGCTCCTGTCCTGACTTCTCCTACTTGAAACTGTGACTGTTGACCCAGACAAAATCTACAAACATAAGAACTAGAGAAGCTTTCAATGAATCCCCCGATAGAGTGTGCCCCAAGATTATCTGCGACAACACTGAATACAGTGCCCTTTATTGTTTTGCCTAATGCTGGGACATAGAGGCCCTCTTCTTCCAGGCTCACAAGATCTTTGAGCAGTGGCTCCAGCACAGTACTGTAACCAAATCGTTTAATATCCTCAGCCTTGCAAAGAACTGCCAAGAAAATAGAGGTCAATGAAGATCTGAGCAGTGCGGGGATATCTGCTAGCACCCAGTACACAGCTGTGATTTTGTGTTTTTTTCCTTGATGTGCCTAGAGGATTGCATATCTCAAAGTCATCAACATAGAGAATAAGAGCAATGGTAGGATTATCACCAGAAAACAACTCATTTTTTTTATAATACATGCCATCAGAAAATGCCCTGTACATTGTTTCATGAGTACTTTGAATGTTTCCCTTACACAAGATTAAATCATGGATCTCTTTCCTACTCAGAAGATGAAATAATGTCTTCAGAATCGGAACATACTGGACGCTATTTCCTTCTTCTCTACTAAGTACATATTCTATTGGTTCCACCACAGTAAAGTGTTCCTTAAAATATGCCCTTCTCTTGAAGGCAGAAGACAGAGGACCACTGCTCTTCAGAGCACTGGTAAAGGGGTTGGTCTCACAAATCTCTGTCACTATGTCTGACAAAATAGACTCATCAATCTTACAATTGTGCCGGTTCAGACAAGACTGTAAAATGTCTTTAATGATAGGACCTGATGCTGACTGAGAAATAAAATTTAATTCTTCAACAACCTCATCAATACATCTGGTGGATACGTTAAAAGTGCTCTCTAGTTTTAGCAACAACAAAGCCAAATTTCTTTCAATCAGGTTTGGCAATTCTTTCACGTTATCAACTTGAAAATCACCAGTATCAGAATGTTCACCATCTTGATTAACAGAGTCACTGTAATCCTCTGTATTAGGAGAACGTACATTCTGTGTTAGCAGGTTGTCTTTGAAGTTGTGCAGTGAGTGAGGAGTGTGCTTACGACTTCTGTGAGAGGAAAATGTCCCATAAATGTTAGTTTTGAAATTGCAGTTTTTGAAAACACAGGTAACAGTCTCATGTTTTTTCAGATGTTGACCAAGGTGTTCAAAAAACTCTCTCTCTGTGAAGATTGCATGGTTATTGCAGCACGGGCAAGTAAAAGAGACATTTTCCTCACATTTAACCATTTCCTGATTTGAATGATTTCTTGATAAATGTGACCTGAGACTACCCCAACTTTTAAAGGAACAAAAACAACCAAAGTGAAGACAAGGCAGAGGTTGACCACTGTGATTATGGTATAACCTGTAATGTTTTAACAACACTGTTTTGGAGGAGGTGGCAAATTTACACATTTTGCAGTCCCACTGCATTAGCCAGCTTCTGAGTACTAATGAACTGAGAAATACCTTTGCATCACCTATTTTAAGTAGAAAAAAAAACAGGAGAAAAATCAGTAATTGACAAACCAACAAGTAACTTTAAGTATTGATGCTGCAATATTTTTGCTAAATACTTAGGGATGCTATGGTCAAACAGAAAGAGTTCTATGCAATTCAACCTTTACGACCAAGACAAACTTGGGCAAAATTTATAATATTGCACTGATTCCATCCCCCCTGCAGATTTTATAAGCAAAGGAACACTTTACAATCCAGTTGAGGCAAAGCACACACATATGATGATGGTGGTGAGTTTAACATACATCCTGATTAAAATGGCTACTTTGAATAATTGCAAAAAAGGCACAAAAATGAAAATAACAAACAGCAATTTTAAGAAAAATGGCTGTACAGCTTCGGAGTAAACTCTAAACTTAACAACTGGAAAATAAGTAAAGTCAAAGAAAGATTATTACAATTAATGAAGTATCTTCTCAAAATGGCAATAGGCTTACATGCAGTAAGGCAGTATGGCGTCTAAAATCCTTAACCAACATTGAAACGCACGTGAGAAATCATTAGCGGCTTGAACAAAAAAAAAGTAATGTTGAGAAAATATGGTAAGATGGACGGCACTAAATTTCACTCGAGCTATTCAACCGGGTATGCAAAATAAGTAAATTATATGTTAGAGCAATGTAAATAATTATTATCTTGAAATTGCTCCTCTATTACTTAGCTTTTACCTGTTCATCTGCCTAATGTTAGACAGCCATCACGTTAGCCTGCCTGAATCCGTAGCTTAACCTCTACAGACGTAAAGTAACTTTACTAGTCCTATCAGCATTGCGCAAATAAAAATGCAGGATTATTGAAGGAGAAATTAAGTTCTATTCACCTTTGACAGCAATTAAAATAGCTGCTCTATCACTCACCCTAGTTGTTTGTTTCACTTGCAGTATGGCGTTACGATCTTCTCACAGCATGTTAAGTGGGAGGAGTTTCGTGCCCACTCATGAAACAGAGAAATTAAGTAGCCATAACGTTAGATTAGGTTAGATGAACTTGAATTTTGTTTTTCAATAAATGAAAAAAGGAATTTGAGTTCAGATTACTTACAAGTCTAAGCTAAAATATGTACTAATATAATTCTTTCACGTCAACACATTAAATAATGTTTTCAAATTAAAATGTTTAATAAAATCATTGAAGTTGAATTTTTAACCTAATAGAATGCATTTGATTAAGTGGTGGTTAGAGGTCCCTTGAATTGCTTTTTACAGTGCACAAGCCCAATCAAGGCCAGGGTCCAAACCAGTGGTTTGCTGGCTGCCATGTACCCCGGCTTCCTGAAGTCCTATATATTTACTCTGTCTTTTCCATGCTCTCAAGTACTGCTTTCACATCCTTACAGTCCTCAGCCACTTGGGGAACATGTTTTTCTTAGGTTTACACCAGGGGTGGGCAAATTCAGTCCTGGAGGGCTGCAGTGGTTGCAGGTTTTTGTTCCAACCCAGTTGCTTAATTAAAAAACAATCCTTGTCAATTATATAATTGCATGGCTTGCTAGTGCTTTAACTCTGCCGTGTCAGGTCATTCTAATATCCTAGATTTATTTTCCTTCCTAAGGATATCATCCAAATGATCTGAAGTCTAAAACAGATGAGTAATTCTCAGTGCTTCACTTTTTTTCTCTTCACTTTCCTTCCAAGTATTTAATTAAACCAAATAGTGCACAATAAATACACACAGGCGTAAATGGTAACAAGCTAAATGGAGAAATGCTGGTCTCTTTTGTCATTTGCATGGTATTGCTAATTAGGAGCAATTAAAAACTAAGAATACAGCTGTTTAAGACTAAAATAAGCAATAAGGGTTCAAAGTCTTAACGAGCGAAACAACTAAAGTGAAGCTGAAGTGTTACTTGAGCAATAAGGGCTTCTTATTAAGCAATTGGGTTGGAGCAAAAACCTGCAGCCACTGCGGCCCTCCAGGACTGAATCTGCCCACCCCTGGTCTACACTAAGGTTGTTACAACATTCTCAACCATGAAGTGCATTCATCCAGTTTACAAATCTTCTTATCCAATTTAGTGTCTTGGGGATCAAGTGCTTCACCCCAGCAGTCTCTTACCAGTTTAGCGCCATGACTAAACTAAATGTGTGGGCATTGGAGATTTGAAGAAACACTGGAGTGCCTGGAGGAAACCCACACAAGCACAGGGAGAAGGTATGGACTCCACATCAGATACATGTATAATACTCTGAGATTCAAACCTGGAACTTTGGAGCTTCCATTTTGATTATTTAGGTGCTATTTAACAACATGGCATAAATAACAAGGGGATCAACAGTGGAGATGTTAATTTCTCACCTGTGTGTTTATCATAAAGTAAGTACATGAATATAACATTTGGAAAAACATGGAAGGACTAGAGAATGGAGCACTGATACAGATCAGCTCAATGCATTTTGTCAAGTCTCTTATTAAAGGCAAATACGCACACTGCTTGGAATATCTAACACAACCAAAGCTGGAGTAAATGATATATTAAATGTACAGCAGGAATTGGCCTCTACTTAAAAAATTAAGCTGATGTCACATTATCAGCAGTCGCTGATCTCGTAGCAGCACAGTGTGAAATTACAAGACTGAAAATCTCAACACATGTCACATTTACTGATTGAGCATCAATCTTCCAGCACAGTCATGGGCTCCCCTTCTTCTGACAGCCAATAGTGTACTACATGACAGGGTGGCACTTTAGGAAGGGTTAACAGCTGCAGTGGGTTCAGCAGCAATCTAACCCCTTTAATTTTCTTTTCCATTCTGTTATGGTATGAAAAATGAGACATCAAACAGCCACACTTATCTTCTGTTTGTGAGGTCCACAGTAGATGTACTGGTAATAGTATTAGTATTAGTAGTAATAGTAGTAGTAGTGGTAATAGTAGTAGTAGTTATAGTAGCAGTAGTAGTAGAATTAGTGGTAAAGGTAGAATTATTATTATTATTTATTATTATTAGTAGGGGATTCCCCTCTGCTCGCTTCGCTCGCCAACCCCCTTGGCCTGCAGTATGCGCCAGCCACTTTGCGTCTCTGCTACTCGCATTGTAAAGAGGGGGGCTGAACGCACCCCAAGGGGACACGGTCGCTCCTCTGAAACCCCCTCTTTAACAACAATGGGAAACAAAAATAGTTTTTTTTTTACCTCCTCTTTGCTCGATCAGCTGCTGGCTTGCTGCTGCTGCTGGCGTGCCACGTGATCTGCATCTCGTGCGCCGCTTCAAACATTTAAAAGCCTGTACAGCAGCTGTCCTACTCTTTGTCTTTTATTTCCAGCCCTGGGTGTGGTTAAATCTTTTGGCACAAACTCTCGACTCGCGGGACATGAGTTCTTGATATTTTTTAATTTATAATTTAAAGACGGAATAAAAATCTGAAAATCTAACAACATCACATTAAAGTTCAATAAATTCTGAAAAGAATGATGCCAAACATATATATGTAGGTTTTAAAATAAGCCTGATTTAAAGCATGACAAAAAACATGACATAAAAATGTCACATGAAATCATTGCACAAAATCGTTGCACTGTTAGGCTTAGGATTTTATAAATATAGAGTAGATTAGTAGTAGTAGTAGTAGTAGTAGCAGTAGTAGTGGAATTATAGTACTACTATTATTAGTGGTAAAGGTAGAAGTATTAGTACTAGTTGTAGCAGTGGTAGTAATAGTATTAGTAGTAGTTAAAGCAGTGCTAATAGATAGTAGATAGTAGATCTATCTCTCTATCTGTCACAGAACAGTCTCTGTTAGCCAATCTCTCTCATTCTTTCCTAGGGCACGAAGCGGAAGCAGAAGCAAACAATGGCCAACAGTGAGATGAATCACATCGCTGTCATCATAGAAGAATTCCAGGCACTCGACAAACAGATCCAGAAACTCCTGTCCAGACGAAGGTACCTTAGGGATTTGAAGGCTCGGCTGCTGGATAAACCATCCTCGCCATCTGAAATTGACGTAACATCAACCCCGCGTTGTGCCACTCACTTCCAAGGACAAGTAAGCTTCACCCCCGTGCCTCGTAGGAGCGACAACAATACCAATGAAGACCTCGGTGTGTTTCAGCTATGCAGGCAGGGGTTCAAGGCTAGAACACCTCCATCGGCACAGGCGAGCATCTCGACCCAGAACCGGTTCGACCCTCTCCGCGTCCCCAGTTTGCCTTCAACCCCGGGTGATGTAATCGTGGTAGGTGATTCGATTGTAAGAAACTGCAATATCGCATGCCCTAATCGGAAATCTTTTGTTTCTTGTTTTCCCGGTGCTTGTGTTCGAGATGTGATGAGACGTGTGGCGACTATCTACAAGAAGCACAAGAACAGGGCAGTGGGATCCATTGCATTACACGCCGGCGTAAATGACATAAGGCACCGACAGTCGGAGATTCTCAAGGCTGACTTCGCAGCACTAATTAAAGACACAAAGGAGAGGACCCTATCAGCAAGGATCTTCATTTCGGGTCCACTATCTCTCGTCAGACAATCAAATGAATACTACAGTCGTCTGCTGGTATTAAACAACTGGCTGAAAGGCTTCTGCAAGAATCAAGACATCGGGTTCATCGACAACTGGGACCTCTTCTGGGAAAGACCGTGTTTCTTCAAGTGGGATGGCCTGCATCTGAATAGATTCAGCACCCGGGTCTTCTCCGAAAACATCGCTAAGGTAATTCGTCTCTCTGGACTATCTATTTCTACTCTTAACCCCTTCCATAATGCTATTGCTTTGCTAGGACATGATAATTGCTTAACAAAGTCTTCCGTAAAAGTGCACAACATTAATACTCTAATAACCAATCTCAATACACATAAAAAATCTAGGCAGTGCAGAATAAACACCAATAAATTAATTACAATTACTACTTTAGATGAACAATGTATTAAAACTATAAAAACAGATTATAGATTAAATAAAAAATACACGCAGAGCAGCGCTAACAAAAATAACTTAGTTTCTGTTCCAAATACCAATAACGCACATAGAATTCAGCTCTGCCCCTCCAAAACATTAAATATGGCACTATTAAATGTTAGAGCTTTAACTAACAAGATGTTTTTTATCAATGATCTTATTAGTGATAGAAAAATTGATTTTATTGCACTAAGTGAAACGTGGCTTAGCTCAGATGGTACGGCTGTTCTAATCGAATCTGCGCCTCCATATTACAATTGTACTCGTGCGGATCGCCAAGGAAAAAGAGGCGGTGGCCCAGCAAACATTTACTCGAGCCAGTTAAAGTGTAAAGATGTCAGTTTTGGTAAATTCAAGTCCTTTGAGTATCTCGCCATTGTTTTTCATGGAGATTCTCACGTTCTAGTATTATCCGTGTATAGACCTCCCAAATTTAACGCATCTTTCTTTGAGAAATTCTCAGACTTAATGTCAATTTTAATTACAAACTATGACACACTCTTAATAGTCGTTGACTTTAACTTTCATATCGATAATCAGTGTGATCAAAAAGTAAAAGAATTCATGAACCTCCTGGACTGTTTTGATTTAAGACAGCTTGTTAATCAGCCTACACATAAAGCAGGTCATACGTTAGACTTAGTAATTACCAAAGGACTAAAAGTTGATGTGGAGTAGATCGTTGATATTGGTCTATCTGACCATTTTCTTCTACTATTTAATATAGAAATAATGATAGAAAATATCCATGAGAAGCATATTGTTAAAAAACGCTTCTTTGACTCATCAGCAGCTTTAAAACTTATAAACATTCTAAGCAATCAGTCCATTTATAGTGCCAACTATAATAGTGAGGATAATGTAAATAGTAAGGTGGAAAAATTTAATACTAAAGTGAAAGCTGCTGTTGACACAGTTGCACCTGAAAAGACAGTTAAAAAATCTTCTATCATTGTTATACCATGGAAGACCCAAAGAGTGTCTGATTTAAAGAGAACATGCCGTAGAGCTGAGCGTAAATGGAGGAAAATTATACTAACTATCCACTATGAAATATTGAAGGTTAAAATAACAGAATACAATAACACAGTCCATCTTGAGAGGCGCTGCTATTTCTCTAAGATTATAAATAACAATGCTAGTAATCCCTTATTCTCTACGATTGATCGTCGGCTAAACCCAGGTAACGCAAAGGAATGCCTCCAAAATACTTCCAGTAAAATCTGTGAGGCTATTGCTGTATTTTTCAATCAAAAAATTAATGATATTAGAAATAATATAGTATATCTCCCCAACACTGCAGATTCTCCTAAGCCCCAGTATTCCATTATAAACAAATTAAATTCTTTCACCAGGATAGATTGACCTGATTTACATAGAATAATTTCTCAACTGAAACCCTCCACCTGTGTCCTTGACCCAATACCAACAAGTTTTTTCAAAGAAGTATCGGGCGTGCTAATTGATAATATTCTTGATATAGTAAATTCGTCATTAGATACGGGGGTCTTCCCAGACTGTCTTAAGACTGCTGTAGTTAAACCCCTACTTAAGAAAAATAATCTTGACCCCTCTGCTTTTGAAAATTTTAGACCCATCTCTAAACTGCCTTTCTTAAGTAAAATTCTAGAGAAGGCAGTCATTATGCAGTTAAATGAGCACCTCAATAAACATGCTATTCTTGCTAAATTTCAGTCAGGTTTTAGAACAAATCACAGCACAGAAACTGCACTCGTTAAAGTAGTCAGTGACTTGTGGGTAAATGCAGACAGAGGCCGTTTATCTGTTCTCATCCTCTTAGATCTGAGTGCCGCATTTGACACCACTGATCACAATATTCTTAGAAATCACATTAGTCGATGGGTGGGCCTCTCTGGCAGTGTCTTAAATTGGTTTGAATCCTACCTGGTAGGGAGAAAATTCTTTGTTAGTTGTAGTAATTACAACTCAAAGACACATGATATTCTATATGGTGTTCCACAAGGCTCTATCCTGGGTCCGCTGCTCTTCTCAATCTACATGCTTCCGTTAGGTCAGATTATCTCAGGGCACAACGTGAGCTACCACAGCTATGCTGATGACACACAGCTGTATTTATCAATAGCACCTGATGACCCCGATTCCCTTGATTCACTAACACAATGTCTTACTTGTATTTCTGAATGGATGAATAGTAATTTTCTCAAGCTAAATAAAGAGAAAATTGAAATTTTAGCGATTGGCAATAATGGATACAATGAGGTTATCAGAAATAAACTTGATGCATTAGGATTAAAAGTCAAGACGGAGGTAAAAAACTTAGGGGTAACTGTTGACTGTAGCCTGAATTTTAAATCGCATATTTATCAGACCACTAGGACAGCATTTTCTCACTTAAGAAACATAGCAAAAGTTAGACCTCTTATATCTTTGAAAGATGCTGAGAAATTAGTTCATACTTTTGTTTTCAGTTGACAAGATTACTGTAACGCACTCCTCTCAGGAATACCCAAAAAAGATATAAATCATGTGCAACTAGTGCAGAATGCAGCTGCTAGAATCCTAACCAGGAAAAGAAAATCCGAGCACATTTCTCCAGTTTTGATGTCACCACACTGGTTACCTGTGTCATTCAGAATTGACTTTAAAATGCTGCTTATGGTTTATAAAGCCTTAAATAATCTCGCTTCATCTTATATATCTAAATGTCTGACACCCTATATTCCAAATCATAACCTTAGATCCTCAAATGAGTGTTTCCTTAGAATTCCGAGAGCAAAACGTAAAAGAAGTGGTGAGGCGGCCTTCTACTGTTATGCACCTAAAATCTGGAATAGCCTGCCAATAGGAATTCGCCAGGCTAATACAGTGGAGCACTTTAAAAAACTACTAAAAACACATTATTTTAACATGGCCTTCTCATAACTTCACTTTAGTTTAATCCTGATACTCTGTATATTCAATTAAGTATCATAACTATTCATGGTGGCTCTAAAATCCATACTAACCCCTACTCTCTCTTCTGTTTCTTTTTCCGTTTTTTTGTGGTGTCCTGCTCCACCACCATCTGCTCAAAGCACCATGCTATTCCAACATTGATGGATTAAAAGCCAGAAGTCTTCTGTGAGAACCCTAAATACAAAGAGGACTATTTCTTTTATGTGAGGTAGAATGCCCAGAGGGGACTGGGCGGTCTCAATGTCTGGAACCCCTGCAGATTTTATTTTTTTCTCCAGCCGTCTGGAGCATTTTTTTGTTTTTTCTGTCCTCCCTGGCCATAGGACCTTACTCCTTTTCTATGTTAATTAATGTTGTCTTATTTTAATTCTTACTTTGTCTTTTATTTTTCTTTTCTTCATTATGTAAAGCACTTTGAGCTACATTTTTTGTATGAAAATGTGCTATATAAATAAATGTTGTTGTTGTTGTATTAGTAGCAGTGATAGCAGTGATAGTAGTAGTGGTAGTAATGGTGGAAGCAGTAGTATTAGTAGTACTGAAAGTAGTGGTATAGCTAGTAGTATTAGTATTAGTGGAGAGGTAGTAATAGTGTTAGTAATTGTGGTAGTAGTAGCAGTTGTTGTTGTAGCAGTGGATGTAGTGGTAAAGGTAATAGTATTAGCGATTGTGGTAGTAGTAATAGTAGTAGTAATAGTAGTAATAGTATTAGACAGTGTTAGTAGTGACAGTAGTAGTAGCAGTAGTGATAGTAGTGGTAGTGGTGGTGGTAGTAGTAGTAATAGTTGTAATAATAGTGTTAGTAGCAGTAGTGATAGTAGTTGTATGAGTAGTAATAGTGTTATTAGTGATAGTAACAATGGTAGTGTTAGTAGTGGTACCAGTAGTAGTAGTGGTATAATTGGTAGTAGTGATAGTTGTAGTCATGAAAGTTGTGGTAGTAGAGGTGGTAGCAGTAGTAGTAGTAGTAGTAGTAGTAATAGTAGTAATAGTAGTAGTAGTATTATAGTATTAGTGCTGTTGTCACATGTGCAGTGAAATTCTTACTTGCATGTCCAGCAACACATTGCTACTCTCTAGCTCCATGATAAAGAAGAAAATGTGATAGCTTCATTTTATTTAATAGAAGACACAAATCAGCTTACTTGACATGCTCACAGTGTTGCGGTAAACAAACTTCATAGCTGTTTTCCTGTATTCTCTTCTTGACATGCACTAAGTGACAACCTTATTAGTGTGTTTTACTTTCAGAATGGCCTGAGTACATCTGAGTCAAAAAGAAGTCAAAAGTACACAATAGAGGTACTTGCCCATATTGACACCAGTGTGACACATAGGTAAATTAAAGCAATTTAGCTGTGTTCTGATTTACTACACACAAAAAGGCTAAAAGGCCTGCAGGTCACAAAATATTCAAAACTGCCTTGTCTGGAATACAAAAACAGGGGCTCAGGATTGAACAGTCCGTAAATATTAATAAATATTCTAGAAATACAAAAATGCCCTCTTTTAGAGACAGGGAAAACAGTAAAATATCTGGCTTGGAAAGACAAGGTGAACAGCCCTCTTTATAAGTACTTATTAATAATAAATCAAAAAGAAAACAAAATATGAGATGTACTCATAAGGGTTAAAAGGCAGTTTAAAGCAAACAAGCCCAATTCCAAAATCTAACAGCAACATTCAAGAAATTTCCAAAACAAGAATTCAAAGATCAGCTACAAAACATTTGTAAGCTGTGATTTTTGCCTGAGTTTTGTTGTTAAGTTCTGACTAACTAGGGTGCCTGAACTTTCACAAATGCCACCCTTAGTCTTTCATTATTTACATGTTTTTGTTCATCAAATAAATTGCAACTGTACAATTATATTTTTATAAAAATGCCATTTTTTAAAAAAAATTTATTTAATATTTAATATTTCACATATCACATATTAACAATACTGTAATTTTGCCAAGGGTGTCCAAACTTTAGCATGGAACTCCAAATACGTATTGTATTTTGCATGCTAATTTATATAATTTATTTCTTATATTGTTGGCAGCTGTTCAGAGGTGACATGCAAGTACAAATTTCATTGAACTGAGTGCACAAGGCTATGACAGTGGCAGACAGTGTTTTAAATGGTGTTCTGAGATTTCTCAAGTAAGGAAGACAGAAGCAGGCTGGTTCTACTCACCAATCACAGCTCCAGAGAGGGTCTGATGCCAACTAGCGCAGTGGTTTTCAACTTTCATTCCTCCAATGAACCCTCAAAGCACTGCGAGGCCCTGCCCCTCTTCATGAAAATTCCCTCCTGAAGTTTTGCTGCTGTCTTGACCAAAACTTTACAAAGTTTTTGAACTTACAAGTAAGAACAAAATTGTATTTATTGCCATGCTATGACATTGCCAGCATTTTTATTTAAGCATAACAGAAAATTGGGAAGCCATTTTAAAAACAGCCAATGTATTTTTATTAAATAAAAGTAATTTTTACAAGCACACAAATTTCTTTATCATAACTTAAAATGAGTTGACATTTTTTAGGGATAAATAATAACCTGGATCTAACAAAATAAAAACTTAGTTACTGTCAATATTTTTGATACCAAACGATGCTCACTTTGCTTAAGTAATACTTTTAAATTATGCATAAAACGATGCTTATTTCTGAAAATAGTAAACAGTCATTTTTAAAATACAAAATGAATCACTGCAGACATATTTTTATAGCTTAAAAGCAGAAACTAATTTGTTATCTTTTGTATTCAGCACTGGTGTATTCCATTAGCAGCAGCCACATTTAATATGACTAGAAATGTAAACACAAAAGAATCGTGTGGAGCGGTGGCAGCAGGCAGGCAAGCTGCAGGTGGACAACCCTGACTCCCGTGTGGCTTTAAAAAGTGAATAGAGTGGCAGCAGCCGCATGTGTGCAGTTGAACTACTGTATCCTATTTCTTTATGGCTGTGTGGCGTGTTCAGGGCCGGATTTTCCTATAGGCTAACTAGGCTTCAGCCTAGGGCCTCAAGATCAAGAGGGGCCTACATTCAAATTGTTAGCAAAATTAAAATTACACTATTCTAAAAACAGTGAACACTAAAACACTGAACCGAAAATAAGGAGAAATTCTACGCATATGACTAATAAACAAACATAAAAATGTATTGGTTAAGATCAACGCGTATTACGTATTTTATTATCTCTCATGTAATTTACAAACTTAAAAATGGAAGGTGAAAGGGCCTCATAAGTGGAATAGCCTAGGGCCTCTTCATATAAATCCGGCCCTGGGCGTGTTTCCTTTTTTTTACCATTTCTTGTGGTGTTATTGTGAACGGCCCATTCCTATACCAACTTCACCTAGTAGCTCTGGTGCACTGTGCAGCGTAGATCACTGCAGACGCACTTTAATGTCCGGTGAAAATATATTCTGTCTCAATTATACATGACTACATCTATGAAACGAATGTTAAGTGGGGTCTTTGAGAAAACTGATAGTCATTGTTTGCCGTACGTAACATGTGACCGGGGCCGTCTTAACAGCATTATAGTGAACCGCGTCCCCTACCTACACAACTACTCACAGGAATACAAATGTAAATGGTTGATAAAATTAAACATATATTTATTGTATTGGTACTTCCAACAAAATCAGTATTTAAACATTAAAAAACATGCTGTACAGCAAAGATTAATCAACAAAAACATTTGATCAGTATAACATGAGCCTTGAAAAACACAAAAATTTAAACATATAAATGATACTCAATTGGTAAACCATACAGTATGGGACCCTTATGCTCGTGGGGTCCCTGGGCAACTGCCCAGAGTGCCCATGTGTTAAGATGGCCCTGCATGTGACCCCCTAGTGGGTTGCAGCCCCCTAACTGAGAACCACTGGATTAGCACATGAAAGTAAGAATTTCATTGTAAACTATACACATGACCATAATGACCTGTAAACCCATAAATCTGTTGGTGAACGCACTAATGGTTCTGTACTATTTGAGACGGGAGAAAAGAGATTGTACAGGATGGTGGAGATCTTTAATAATACTATTAGCCTTTGTAAGACATGATGTGTTATATCATAATAGGCGGTGTCACACACGTGTGACTGGGAGACAGCTAGAGGGCCTAAATAATAGTAGTACCACACCAGACTAGGGGGTGGCGAGCTGCATTAACTTTCTCTCTCTGTCCTCTGCAGACTATCCACAGGAAATCTCACTAGGTGCCGGCACCATTGATGACATCACTTCCAGTCCCCAAAGACGTCACTTCTGGCCCCAGCACTATGGATGACGTCACTTCCAGCCTCGAAGACATCACTTCCAGTTCTGGTGCAGATGACACCACTTCCTGTCATGGCTTTAAAAAGCCATGTTCTCAAACTAAAGTCAGTTCTGTTTTGGATTTCAAACTGAACACACCTTAAAAAATACCCATTTGCAGCTAGGGCATATTAAATGGGTTGCTGCCCCAAACCTTTGATGTGTCTTGGCTGTCTTTGTTACATTAATATCATGTATGGCCTTCTCTACCCTTGTTTGGAGATGAACAAGTGCCTTAACAGAATGTTATGCAGCCAGGAAGGGCTTCATTGTGCACCTGCAGAAGGTGATGAACATGCTGGAAATGGATACATCCAGGCTTTCCACAGAAATCTATAGGAGAAAAAAGCATCGCCGAGCCTTGTTGATGAGATCCAACGTGGAGTGATCAGTGACTCCAAGAAATGTAAAGCTGTTGTCCCTCCTCAAAGCATTTCCACCAATGCAGTTGGATATTTTTTGGTGGATGGCTCATTCTCAATTCATTGTGACTCCGAGTCAAGGCAGTAATAGGATTGCTGCTTTTGAAACATTTAAGTTAGTGCATTTGGAGACCACTGTGATGTGGTGTTCAGTACCCTTTAAATGGTTAGTTTTTCTTCTCTTTGAACTTCACAAACCCTCACCGTCTACTGCAGCCTACTTAACTGTTTGAAATAGCATTGTCGACACACACAACTGATTAACTCATTGACTGAGCAGTTAATAATGTGAGAAAGTGTGTGTGTTCTAAAAAAGTGGTCCCTAAATGTATAGTGCCACAAAATACAGTGGGGAGACTGAAGCTTTTGTTGGAGACTAACCAAAAAGTTAGTTACAATGGTGTAAGTATCTAAAGTACTTTTTATGTATGGAGTTTACCTACAGTAGATCTTTCACATGACAGAATTCAACTCCTGTTTGCAAAGCTTAATTTGCACTGAGCAAATATTAACCCAAGAATGTTCTCTTTTTAGCTTCTCTAATGCACACAGACTATTTCTATTTTCACTAGGATGTTTGCTGTTACATTTCTTATATGCTAGAGATGAAATATTCAGAGGTCAGAAAATGTTGACTACACCTGCAGGGTTCATTCAGTGTGTGGGCACACCTGCCAGCTTTTTGTCTTTTTGTCATTGACAGTATCCTATAGCCACCTGACAGGGGTGGGGTTGAAAGAGAAAGTTTAGTGATTGGCAAAAATGGATATAATGAGGTTATTAGAAATAAACTTGATGCATTAGGATTAAAAGTCAAAACAGAGGTAAAGAATTTAGGGGTAACTATTGACTGTGACCTGAATTTTAAATAACATATTAATCAGATTACTAGGACAGCATTTTTTCACTTAAGAAATATAGCAACAGTTAGACCTCTTATAACATTGCAAGATGCTGAGAGGCGGCACGGTGGCACAGTGGGTAGCGCTGCTGCCTCGCAGTTGGGAGACCTGGGGACCTGGGTTCGCTTCCCGGGTCCTCCCTGCGTGGAGTTTGCATGTTCTCCCCGTGTCTGCGTGGGTTTCCTCCGGGCGCTCCGGTTTCCTCCCACAGTCCAAAGACATGCAGGTTAGGTGGATTGGTGATTCTAAATTGGCCCTAGTGTGTGCTTGGTGTGTGGGTGTGTTTGTGTGTGTCCTGTGGTGGGTTGGCACCCTGCCCAGGATTGTTTCCTGCCTTGTGCTCTGTGTTGGCTGGGATCCAGCAGACCCCCGTGACCCTGTGTTCGGATTCAGCGGGTTGGGAAATGGATGGATGGAAGATGCTGAGAAATTAGTTCACGCTTTTGTTTTCAGTCAACTAAATTACTGTAACGCACTCCTCTCAGGACTACCCAAAAAAACACATCAATCGATTGCAACGTGTGCAGAATGTAGCTGCTAGAATCTTAACTAGTAAAAGAAAATCTGAGCACATCACCCCAGTTTTGATGTCACTACACTGGTTACCTGTGTCATTCAGAATTGACTTTAAAGTACTGCTTATGGTTTACAAAGCCTTAAATCATCTCACTTCATCCTATACTTCGGAATGTCTTACACCTTACACTCCAAATCGTAACATTAGCTCTTCAAATAAGTGTCTGCTTAGAATTCCAAGAGCTAAACTTAAAAGAAGTGGTGAGGCGGCCTTCTGCTGTTATGTACCTAAAATCTGGAAATAGCCTGCCAATAGGAATTCGCCAGGCTGATACGGTGGAGCAGTTTAAAAAACTGCAAAAAGCACATTATATTAACATGGCTTTCTCATAGCTTCATTTTTGTTTAATCCTGATATTCTGTATATGCATTTAATTATCATTATAATTTCTGGTGGCTCCATAATCCATACTAACCCCTACTTTCTCTTCTGTTCTTTTTCCAGTTTTCTGTGGTGGTGATCTGCACCACCACCACTACCTGATCAAAGCACCTTGCAGTCCCTACATTAATGGATTTAAAGCCAGAAGTCCACATGACCGTCATCATCAAGTTCTTCCATGTGAATATCATGAGGACTGGTTGAGGTCATTTATGTTAGGTATAATGCCTAGAGGGGGCCGGGCGGTCTCATGGCCTCGGAACCCCTGCAGATTTTATTTTATTTTTTCTCCAGTAGTCTTAGTTTTTTTTGTTTTTTTTTTCTGAGAGAGCTCTTTTATACTTTTCAACACTCCTTGTCCATGCGGTTTGGAAAACGTACAGCTTTGGTGCTCTCCAATGACACTCCACTGTTTACCATTCTAATTTAAGAGCTTGTGTAGTCTCAATAACCAGGGTGAGTTTCTATGCGCTTTAATGTCCTTTGTTTAAATGGAAGTTACCGTATCCAAAGCATCTTTCAAAATCACAAATTATTTTTCACAATTATGCCTTCTTTTCAGTCTAAATGTTGCTCTGTCCTTGTTTTAATATGTGAGTGTACTGGTAAGGGCTGAACCAAGTGAAAATTAATTAAGTAGTAGTCAGAAACAACTTTTTTAATGATGTAATATTTAACTTTGAGTCTCAGCTCCATAAGTAGCAATTACAGCTAATGTTTGGTTATGACTATGAGTCTGGCATTTGACAATCTGGCAAAATCCTACTGAGTTTAAAAAATAAGTAAATCATTTGCTGAAAGTGTCAGTTTCCACATTCATGTGTATATTAAAATCTCCAACACTACATGATCATAATTTATGGCTAAATTAAATAAAAGGTTGTTAAAATTCAGTCACAAACAATTAATATGTCCCTGATAGTCTGTAGACTATTGCTACAATTGTGTTGGAGTCTGTTTTAATATCTCATATGAGGGCCTCAAATAATATAATTTCACTGAGGTTTTCCAGTTAATCACGTAGAATTATCCCAAGGCCACCTCCTCAAACAGTATCTCTTGATTTTGAAAGAAATGCATAACCATTCAGTGCTGCCTTGGCTAAGAGAATAGTATCAGATTTTCTAAGCAAGGTTTCAGTCAGAAGACACAAATCAGATTTTGTACTTAATATAATATCCATCCATCCATTATCCAACCTGCTATATCCTAACTACAGGGTCACGGGGGTCTGTTGGAGCCAATCCCAGGCAACACAGGGCGCAAGGCAGGAAACAAACCCCAGACAGGGCACCAGCCCACCGCAGGTCGCTCACACACACACACACCAAGCACAATTTAGGATTGCCAATCCACCTAACCTGCATGTCTTTGGACTTTGGGAGGAAACCGGAGCACCCGGAGGAAACCCACGGGGAGAACATGCAAACTCCACGCAGGGAGGACCTGGGAAGCGAACCCAGGTCTCCTAACTGCGAGGCAGCAGCGCTACCCACTGCGCCACCGTGCCGCAACTTAATATAATACCATTTACAAAAGTAGCTTTATTTCCAGAACAGTGAGTGTTTAGTAATCAGCATTTTAAGCTGCAGGGATGTTTTTGTATTGGTGTTATATATTTTCTTTTAATTTAAATTAAGTACTAATAAATGTATCACTAGTGGAGGACTGGATTTAAACTAATGGTCTAATTATGCTCTTTAGTCTTTGGTTATGAAGTGTTTTATACTTTGCTTCAATGCAAAATTTATAAGAATGCCCCACAACAGGGATTCAAGGTAGCAGCTACAGGATAATTACAGATGAGACAAACAACAGCCTGCGATTTAAGATCACAACACAGTGCCCTGGATGGTGCTTTAATCAATCAGCCAGACAGTTTTGCTGCCATAAAAATCACCTTCAGTTAGGATGAAGACAATTTCTCTTGAAAAATCCAGCCCTTTCCCAAAAATCATATCAATTATTCACAAAGGCCATGCTTTTATTTACACACCAGGTTTCAAACCAGCAGTGAAGGGGACACATTTCTACTCTAAATCACATCTCCTGTATATAATCTTGGTATGGAGCCAGGCCAGGCACAATTAATTTCCAACATTTTCTTTTAGCTTTGGTGCATAAAGATATGACATTCCTCTTTAATACTTCATATTGCAGCAAATAGATATCATTAATGCCGACATGCAACAATAAGGTAGACACTTTATTGTCGGCAGAAGGTCCAATTAAGCCTCTTAGTCAGGTACCTTCTCCCCTGGGAGGCATTTATTTTGTAACTGCTGGATTAACATAGTTTGGAATTCGAACATTCCACACTATGGAGTCACCAATTATGAACACTTTATTGTTCTCAGCCTTGACAGACATGCTGCTGAGATTTTAGAACCTGGGTCAGAATTGGTAACCTGGGTGCTGTGGGACTAAATTTTAACTTCTTAAACCTCCAACTCACTGTTACCCATTCTCTGGATTGGTGCTGCTGATTTTAGCCATGTACTGACAACAGTGGGGCCTGGGGAGACTGAAGCCAAATCAGAAATGGCCGAACTTTCTAAACAAACCAATTCAAACCAGTATTTCAGTTTGCCTGATCGTTATCAGATTCCTAACACAGTTGTCCAAGACAGGTGTATTTTCCTGACCAACTCTAAAATTCTTTGCAGAGATCTACAGTATTTTCAATTTGACATCAAAGTCAAAAAAGTAAAATTAAATCAACTGTGATTGTTTAAGAGTAAATTGTGAAAACTTCTGAGGGATTGACTACTTTTATAAAGGCACTGTATATATCTTTATTTACAAAGCAACACAGGCAGGCTAAATGGTTTTTTTTGAGTGAAGTGGGACAGTCACAGAGGTTAAAGTGGCAATATTTTAACTTCAAGTGCTACTACTTAAGCACTGGGTCATACTACCTGACATTGCAGTGGTTTATGCATATGTTCTTTATACAATTCGGGCAAAGGCAGTATACAGTAAGTCACTTAATCAGGGTCACACAGTGAGTCAGAGGTAAGGCCTGAAACTGCAGCCTAGTGTCCTAGCAATTGGGCCCCAATTGTAACAGCACGCTGGTTCAGTAGGCAGCATTGTTAGGGCTTAGGTTCAGGTCATAGTTAGGGTGTAGAATTCACATGTCCTTTCTGTGTATGATCTGTGGGTTTCCTCTGAGTTTACACAGTTTAAACCACCTACAACTGAACACCAGCAAAACCAAGGAGCTGGTTGTGGATTTTAGGAGGCCCAGACCCCTCATAGACCCCGTGATCATCAAAGGTGACTGTGTGCAGATGGTGCAGACCTATAAATATCTGGGAGTGCAGCTGGATGATAAATTAGACTGGACTGCCAATACTGATGCGCTGTGCAAGAAAGGATAGAGCCGGCTATACTTCCTTAGAAGGCTGGCGTCCTTCAACATCTGCAATAAGATGCTGCAGATGTTCTATCAGACGGTTGTGGCGAGCGCCCTCTTCTGGTGTGCTGGGGAGGCAGCATTAAGAGGAAAGACGCCTCACGCCTGGACAAACTGGTGAGGAAGGCAGGCTCTATTGTTGGCATGGAGCTGGACAGTTTAACATCTGTGGCAGAGCGAAGGGCGCTCAGCAGGCTCCTATCAATTATGGAGAATCCACTGCATCCACTAAACAGTGTCATCTCCAGACAGAGGAGCAGCTTCAGCGACAGACTGCATGTCACTGTCCTGCTCCACTGACAGACTGAGGAGATCGTTCCTCCCCCAAACTATGCGACTCTTCAATTCCACCCGGGGGGGTAAACGTTAACATTTAACATTATACAAAGTTATTGTCTGTTTTTCACCTGAATTATTATCATTCTTTAATTTAATATTATTTATTGTATCAGTATGCTGCTGCTGGAGAATGTGAATTTCCCATTGGGATTAATAAAGTATCTATCTATCTATCTATCTATCTATCTATCTATCTATCTATCTATCTATCTATCTATCTATCTATCTATCTATCTATCTATCTATCTATCTATCTATCACACGTGTTTATGTAAGAAACTATTACTAAACATACCAATAGTGAATGGATGTGGATGTGCATCAGTGTGTCATGAATGCTAAATCCATCCATCCATCCATCCATCCATCCATCCATCCATCCATCCATCCATCCATCCATCCATCTATCAGCTCTCTGACTTATCCTTTCTAGGTTCATGTCAAGTTTCTACCCACATTGGTTGCATTGGGTGCAAGGTGGGAACCAAACCAGGATAGGGTACAGTCACTTACATGCACACACACCCTACTCAGTGATACTGGGCCAGTTTAGAGCCCTAATCAACCTAAAATATATGTTTTTGAACGTGGGAGGAAAACCAATGTAAAAACCCATGTAGACATGAAGTCTTGACTGTTTACTGGCATTAATGAGCTTAGCAACTACTCTGAGCCTCCAGCCCAAACAGTGAAGAAACAAACATGGAGAGGGGCCTCAAAATAAGTATGCTAGTTATATTAGCCCTGCACATGGTGAGCTTGTAGATTCTACAAAGGAACTACCATGAACCAAGATTTGAAGCCAGTCTATCAGATCTGTGAGGCAGTAATGCTAGCCATTGTGCCCATGGGCCTCCTTAAAAAAAACTGTTTACCGCAAAAATTAAATATATTATAGGAAAGCTGCGGGTCCTGGCCCCTGAGAGCACATTAACATGAATAGCTATTGATTTTTGAACAGTGATCTTCACATAGGACTGCTTGATGTGTTCCACAGATCATGAGTTTTGAAAGTATCTCACAATAAACAAATATAATTAATTAAAAGGAAAAAGTCTGAATTAGAGTAAGACACCCTAATTTGGGATGTTCATAAGAACTGAAATGAGCCACTTCATGAGGTAGTAATACATAAACAAGTTGTGTGAAATATTTGAAATATTAAAATGTGTGTTTCAATTGAAATGTTTAAAATCAAAATGTTCTTGACTGTAACAGAAAAAAAAATTCATAATTATTAACCTAAAAACGTCTAAAACGATACTCCACATGCTTATGTTTGAAATATGTCATTTTTAACATTCTGACAGTGTTTTGTAGAGGGCTAGAACCAATGGTAAAGAATGAAATATCAAAAACTTGATCATATTTGTGATCAGCAACCTCAAAATATCATAAGATGACACTCTACATGCGTATGTTATTGATCCCCATTTTTTTTTTACAAAGTTCTGTGTAAAGGAGTAACTTTGACCCCTCATATCCCATTAGGTAGTTGATTAATGTGGCCTGCACAACTTCATGTTCATCATCTCTGCTGATCACACCCATTTGTTGACTCTTTATCATAAGTGTGTCATTTTTCTGCACAAAATATGGGCCAAATATGGCCTAACAATGAATGCTTTTTGGGTCTAGATTGCCAAACAAACTCAATGTCTTGCATAACTAGACATCAAGATGAGTCATATGGTATATTGTATGTAGGGGGTTTTGCGTTCCTGGGTGTCAGGGGGATTTCAAAGTATTCATAAATAATTCTTAAGAAATTTACAGTGCTGAGTAATCATTTGATGGCAATGGAAACAAAAATATTTAGAGTCATAGAAATTCTGACCAAAGATAAATTCAAAGGAGCCCTTGGGTTCTGCATAAATGTAAAATCTATAAAAGGGAGTATTACCTCATGAAATGAAGAGTCACCTCAGAAGAACTGACATGACTGCTTGCTAATTGATCTTTCAGGCTGCTTCACTGTGTCTGTGGGGGAGGCTGAGCTCATTAGAAACCGCCATCTCCTGCTCCACCATAACAGAACCTCCAGCAGGCTGAGGCCAACTGGACACACATCTCCCACTTGGACATTTTAATAGGTTTCACGGAAAAATGCCTTCATACAGTAGAAAAAAGTTCCACCTTAAGTACTGTATATAAAAGGATAACGCACTTGTGTGCAAGATGATTTTATTTTTTGGTTAACCCCATTTTTCTTTTACATTACAAGCACATTAGCATTCGACTGAAAGGTGCTTATAAACCAAAGTCACTTAATGTGAGCTCATGCTTGATCACAGCCAGTAATTAACTGGCATCTCCGACCATGTGACTTTCAAAGCCCCTTAAATCTTCAGTCATGTCCATTTTCCTCCTGAACTTCTCACACTCCATTGACACTAAATTGGAATGTGCAAGTTTGGAAATGGGGCGGCACGGTGGCGCAGTGGGTAGCGCTGCTGCCTCGCAGTTAGGAGACCCGGGTTCGCTTCCCGGGTCCTCCCTGCGTGGAGTTTGCATGTTCTCCCCGTGTCTGCGTGGGTTTCCTCCGGGCGCTCCGGTTTCCTCCCACAGTCCAAAGACATGCAGGTTAGGTGGATTGGTGATTCTAAATTGGCCCTAGTGTGTGCTTGGTGTGTGGGTGTGTTTTTGTGTGTCCTGCGGTGGGTTGGCACCCTGCCCGGGATTGGTTCCTGCCTTGTGCCCTGTGTTGGCTGGGATTGGCTCCAGCAGACCCCCGTGACCCTGTGTTCGGATTCAGCGGGTTGGAAAATGGATGGATGGATGGAAGTTTGGAAATGGATGGTGTTAAATCGTATGTGATTACAAATAAAAGTTCAGATGGATATATGTGATAAACATAACCTTAATGACAAGCAGATATACAAGTATCCAATAACCAATAATGCATTACTCACCTTTGTACCGACAGTGCCCATACTCCTTAATGGTGTGATCAAATATGGTCCCAGATATGCACCTTATGCACCACCTACAGCTTATCCATTGTGGGCAAGGCACTACATACTGTAGGATTAACCTAATTTAAGAATTACAACTCTCCATACAGTACATTTAAAGGACTGGCAGAGAAAATATGCAAAAAATGAGAATGTATTTAGAAGGCTGATAATCACAATAATAAGGACCAAATTACCTGATTTCACTGTAAACATCTCAGCATATAAAAAAATGGGACCAATAAAATGTGGATGTGATCACACACCACTGAACACATCATCCCATTCATCAACTGACATTGATCTGCTCTGGTAAGATCTGTCCAGCTTAATAAAGACTCTTTCCCTTCATAGAAAATCTGAAATGTCCATTATTTTTTTTTCTATATGTCAGGTGTCAGTATTGGGCTTGGGCCTAGACCCATTCACTTTGTTCATTGGCCCACCCTGTTTTATACCTTAAAACCTGTATTTCAATATGCGTCTCCCACAAAATGAAGTATTGCATAGCCTAGTGAGATAGGAGAGACTGACGCTGACCAAGATAACACCATGCAGAATGAGCAGGTGTGAAATCTCAGGCTACTTCCACACTACTACTTCACACATCTTCTTGTCCCAACTCAATGCACATTCTTGTTGATCACAGTTGTGGAAGATAATTTTAGAGTAACATAGCATTCATCTTAAAGAAATAGCATAAAGGGTTAATAAATGTGGGAAACCAAATAAAGGTCAAGTGAACAACAAAATGTACCCTGAAATATAAGATTTGGTTTAGGAAAAATACTGAGATGGTCAAGTAAATAAAGAATGTACCAGAAGAAAGGCTGATGTAATAATATATAAAACTAGCCGACGCCCGCCGTAGCATACGGCGGTGTAGGAATAGAAATGGAAATCGGTGAGAAAGGAAGTCAGAAATCAAGAAGAAATAAATACTTCTTGAAAGATGGAGTTGTGAATAGGTGTTTTGGTGGAGAAGACAGATAATGAGTCGAAAGATCTAACCCTAGAAAAAGCCACGTACAACTGACCATGGCTGAAGACTGGTTGTTGTAGATTAACGCAAATCTTTGCAAACGTTTGTCTTTGGGACTTGCTGATAGTCATGGAGAAGGCGAGTCTGAGTGGGAATTGTGTGCGTTTAAATTTAAAAGGGAGATTGGTGTCGGAAGGAAGGAGAGAGATTCTGGGAATGAAAATTGTTTCAGAATTTTGGATAGCGATCAGTTTGCACTCAATAATATTTGTATGCATTTGGGTAACAATGAGTCTTGTTTCGTTGCAAAGACCTTTTGATGGCATAATATTTCGGAGGAGCATAACTACAGCTCCCACCTTCAGATGAAGGATATGGGGAGGCATGCCAGTTGGTGTGAGGGTGTGTAAAAACTCCTGTGGGTACATTAGTTGATCATTAGAATCATCACTGACTACTGTATCTACACTCTTGAAGGTCACTTTTTCACCCTGTATAAGATCAAGAAGTTTGTTGTTAATATGGAGAGAATCGTCGTTTGTGACGCTCAGTATTGCTCTTGCAGCAAGTTCTTGGGGAGTCACAGTCGAGAAATTAATATCACCGTAAAGTTGAGCAACTGGGTCTTGTTGTTGTGGTAAACATTGAGAAGGTAGTTCTGCCATGTCTCTAGTTTTACCTTCCCAAACTTGAAGAAGCCATTGAACAAATTGAGTTTCACTTTCGGGAACTCGCATATTTTTTGTGAGTTTTAGGACTTTCATTTTGTTCCACAGCCTGTGTTTGTTGATGGAAGAGGCAACGGTAAGGGCTCGAGAACCGTGGAAGATAACAGGAAGTATTTGGCGGAAATTAGGGATACTGTCATTCATTTTATAACAAAGGCTTAGGAAACAACCGTCGCAGTATAATGAAAATAGGAAGGAGCGAAACGAATAGCAAGGAACGAAACCAATGCCAATGGTCGACAGAGTACCTTCCTGTAGCAGGCTATGAAAAGACTCCCAGGTGCACACATGGCTGAAATGAAAGGTCACACGGTCAGGCTAGATATAGAGCAGTGACGTGACACCAATGGGGTCATGAGAGAGGAGCGGGGAACGCGGTAGTTGGAAGGAGGAATAGGAATCGAGAAAAGCGACGTGGGGGTGTATGGGAGGCCTCAGGCAGCATGGAGAAGGGTTTGGAAGAGCAGGAATACAGTGGTGTGAAAAACTATTTGCCCCCTTCCTGATTTCTTATTCTTTTGCATGTTTGTCACACAAAATGTTTCTGATCATCAAACACATTTAACCATTAGTCAAATATAACACAAGTAAACACAAAATGCAGTTTGTAAATGGTGGTTTTTATTATTTAGGGAGAAAAAAAAATCCAAACCTACATGGCCCTGTGTGAAAAAGTAATTGCCCCCTGAACCTAATAACTGGTTGGGCCACCCTTAGCAGCAATAACTGCAATCAAGCATTTGCGATAACTTGCAATGAGTCTTTTACAGCGCTCTGGAGGAATTTTGGCCCACTCATCTTTGCAAAATTGTTGTAATTCAGCTTTATTTGAGGGTTTTCTAGCATGAACCGCCTTTTTAAGGTCATGCCATAGCATCTCAATTGGATTCAGGTCAGGACTTTGACTAGGCCACTCCAAAGTCTTCATTTTGTTTTTCTTCAGCCATTCAGAGGTGGATTTGCTGGTGTGTTTTGGGTCATTGTCCTGTTGCAGCACCCAAGATCGCTTCAGCTTGAGTTGACGAACAGATGGCCGGACATTCTCCTTCAGGATTTTTTGGTAGACAGTAGAATTCATGGTTCCATCTATCACAGCAAGCCTTCCAGGTCCTGAAGCAGCAAAACAACCCCAGACCATCACACTACCACCACCATATTTTACTGTTGGTATGATGTTCTTTTTCTGAATGCTGTGTTCCTTTTACGCCAGATGTAACGGGACATTTGCCTTCCAAAAAGTTCAACTTTTGACTCATCAGTCCACAAGGTATTTTCCCAAAAGTCTTGGCAATCATTGAGATGTTTCTTAGCAAAATTGAGACGAGCCCTAATGTTCTTTTTGCTTAACAGTGGTTTGCGTCTTGGAAATCTGCCATGCAGGCCGTTTTTGCCCAGTCTCTTTCTTATGGTGGAGTCGTGAACACTGACCTTAATTGAGGCAAGTGAGGCCTGCAGTTCTTTAGACGTTGTCCTGGGGTCTTTTGTGACCTCTCGGATGAGTCGTCTCTGCGCTCTTGGGGTAATTTTGGTCGGCCGGCCACTCCTGGGAAGGTTCACCACTGTTCCATGTTTTTGCCATTTGTGGATAATGGCTCTCACTGTGGTTTGCTGGAGTCCCAAAGCTTTAGAAATGGCTTTATAACCTTTACCAGACTGATAGATCTCAATTACTTCTGTTCTCATTTGTTCCTGAATTTCTTTGGATCTTGGCATGATGTCTAGCTTTTGAGGTGCTTTTGGTCTACTTCTCTGTGTCAGGCAGCTCCTATTTAAGTGATTTCTTGATTGAAACAGGTGTGGCAGTAATCAGGCCTGGGGGTGGCTACGGAAATTGAACTCAGGTGTGATACACCACAGTTAGGTTATTTTTTAACAAGGGGGCAATTACTTTTTCACACAGGGCCATGTAGGTTTGGATTTTTTTTCTCCCTAAATAATAAAAACCATCATTTAAAAACTGCATTTTGTGTTTACTTGTGTTATATTTGACTAATGGTTAAATGTGTTTGATGATCAGAAACATTTTGTGTGACAAACATGCAAAAGAATAAGAAATCAGGAAGGGGGCAAATAGTTTTTCACACCACTGTAGGAATGGAGAAATGCCGTGTCGGCTGCAGTGGTCAGAACCGCTTTTGAAGAGGAAGCAGGATGAACTAGAAGAGAAATATATATGAGATATACTGAAGGATGACTAAGAAATCAGCAGATGTACTACAGTATAAGCAGCAAGAATGAACAATTGTTATATGCACAGAAATTTCAAGGGTGGTGGTGCAACTCAAAGGTATAAGAAAAACCAGAATATAATAAAACAGACTTTTATTTTATATAAATCATTTGGGTGTAAACCAATGAACCAACCAGAGTAAAATGTATGCATTAATTGACACTGTACTGTATGTAAATTGATCCTTTGTTTCTCTGCTGATTCTGATCATTCTGACCATACTGTAATGCAGGCATGTCAAACTCACTACCATTGGTGGGCCGCTTCAACTGCCATACATGTGTCAGTGGGCCGCACTGTAACAAATACTATTATACAAAGTTACTGTAGCTTTCTTTCCAATACTGAAAACTTTAAAAAATGTAACACTTAAAGTTTAAAGAAAAGCAATTTATTTCCATACAACTCCGTACAACAGCGTACAATTAGAGTCTTAGCCTCTTAGTTAGGTCCTTATATTATTATATTATATTCATTATATTATATTCATTGCTTATATAGGAGTCTTACAGCGTGAGATCTATTTCTTTTGTCCCGACACTTGGCATCTCTTGTTAATAACCAGTTCGTAAATATCAGGCTTGAAACCTTGTGCAGCTGCAACTTTTATGAGGGATGAAAGGTGCTCGACGGTAAGTCTTGAGCGATGTGGGGTTTTTGGTAGCTTTCATTAACGAAAACAATTGCTCACAAAGGTAAGTGCTTCCGAACATTGACAGTACTCTCTGCCAACTTACAGATCTGCACATACGAGGGTGGCAGGTAAGCATACAAGCCTGGCACACCAACTCCGTTGTATTTTGCCTTCAGAATAGAATCTGACTGCACTTCAATCAATGCCATTTGGATATTCTCAGGCGCATTCTCAACGTTGTAAGAGTATGGTGACGTAAACAGCGCTAAGTCCTAATCGTGTGAACTGAAATCATGAAAACGCTCACTGAATTCATTGCTCAGTAATTCAAGTTGGAAAACAAATCCTCCAAAAATCTAATTTTACTTTACTAAGTTTACTTCAAAGTTTATATTGTAAAATAAGCCGATATACAAAAAGCCACCTGACGTACACTAATTTTACAAACTCAAAATCACAAAAATATGTTAATAAACAACTCACCAACTTCTCGCATCCACTTCAGATCTTCAGCTGTAGTCTGCACTAACTGATCGTTACAATACTAGCACAAAATTACATAAAACTAGAGCAAAAAAAGTGAAAATATGCGGGCTATTACTACTCGTGATGGTCAGTTCTGCCCAGTGGCCAGTCTCAGCAGCCCAGCCAGTAGTGTAGCCTTAGCAGGGGCGGCTCTAGGCTCGTGGCAGCCCTGGGCAGAGAAAGAATCGGTGGCCCCTTCTCCTGGCAATGTCAATGCGGTATCTTATGCACGGCGGATGGCCACATCCATTGCGGACACTGCATAGCCACCTAATGCTCATGACACGCTTCTATATGCGCGTGTCTGTAACTTGAAAACCAAGTGGCAGCCCATGATATTCTCATTACGGCAGAACGTTATAATACTACATATAGCTTACTGCTCCGACTCTAGCGACATTAGTAAATACAGCGTACTAATTAACAAGAAACACAATGTTTTTCGGCCACATTGCCATCAGCTGTGCCGTTATTTTCTCTTTCTGTTTTATATTCAATACATATTAGCGTGGCGGCCCCTGGGATTTGGCGGCCCTGTGCAGGTGCACAGTTTGCGCATGCCTAAGGCCGCCCCTGCTGCCCGCTGCTGCAGCCTAGCACTTTAGTTGTGATGTTGCAGCTCATTAACTTTGGCCAAGGCTCGTGGCTATACTAGTAGATGACCTTTCCGGTACCATAATGCCATGGGAAAACACGCTTTTGTCAGAAGGCAGAAGTAAGAAAAGTCAATAAGTAACGCCGAAGAAGCAGAATGATTCAATCACAAATGATAGTAATCATTTTGTACAATTTCAGTGCTAACTAGGCTCTGTCATGCGGGCCGGGGGCCACGTGTTTGACATGCCTGCTGTAATGGACTGCTTTTGAAGAATGCTCCCTCCAAGGCATTTTGCTGAGGAGTAATTAAAAGATACAATGAACAGCTTTTCTCCTGCCTGATTACTGAATTGCCCTGTTAGAGGATGTTTCTTTCTTTAATAAGATGTTAAATTTCGACCACACAGTCCATTCTCTGTCACGCACCTACTAACCTGTGACCAGTCCTCTCTCTCTCATACATATGAATCCTTGGAACATCTGCCAGGTAACAAATATAATTTCAAAACCTTTCAGAGTCTGATGTCAGTATTCAAAAGTTCACCCTAATTGCAATGCAAGCAATAACTGTCAGCACTGCTAATTTTAAGTGTGGTGATGGATTCAAGAACACTCCGTCGGCAGAAGCTGGAGAATCATCAGAGGTCATGGGTTTGTCTAAAATGGATGACCCAACAACTCAAGAGGCTGATTTTTCCCACTTTTATTATATCTGGTAAAATGAGCTGTTTTTATGACTCATTGGTCAAAGAGATTCAGGTACATGAATGGAATATTAAAAGATGCTATTTTTTCTTTTTACAAAAACCAGTGTAGGTGGTTTCTGTTTACAATTTCAGAAGTGCAGTTTCAATTGTATACCATACATTCCCTTATTCACAGGACACTTTTCTTTTTCTCAGACTGCTGATTCTGGCTACTCAACTTGTAAAAAAGAATTTGAATGGTGTCCGACAAGAGCTAGATTAAGGTGTGTCTCTGGCAGCATTGTGGTGCAATGGTTAGCATGGATCAAGCAGCTTGAGCTCAATTCGGGCAGCTCATTCATATCTGTGTGGAGGTTTTCACCTTATTCACATGGATTTTCCTCCAGTTTTCCTCTTATTCCCAAAGGCATGCAGGTTACATTACAAAGCTGACCCCAGTGAAGGTATACATATGAACTGGCATTCTGTCCAGTGCTGATTTTCTGCATTCTGCCATGTACTGTTAGACTCTGGTCCCCATGACCCTGAATTGTATTTTTGTTACTGTACAGTCATGTATAAAGTTTGGATCTGTACCCTGGTATCCTCTAGAGGGCAGCAGTCATTCATTTTGGATTAACAGAGCTGATGGTATTTTCACTGTATTTTTTTATTTTAATTTTAGAACAAACATTTGACAAGAAAGCTGCTGCTTCACAGAACTGTGATCTTGGATTTGAATCCCGCACCTTGTCTGTTAACATGTTCTCCCTGTGTCTGTGGCACATCAAGTTAATTAGTGATGAAAAACTATCTCTGTGTATGGTTGAGTAAGAGAGGGCCCTGTGATGGACTGGCACCCTATCAGGTCTGCTTGCTGCTTTGTGCCCTATGACGCCGGGAGGTTTTCTGCCCCAATGTGAGCCTAAAGTGGATTAAATGGCTTTGAGAACTGAATCGTGTTTAAGAAGAACATGTTGTCTAAAGTATTTAAGTGATATAAGGATATTACCTGAATTTATTTCTGGCTTATGCTGTCTTTTTTATGAAGACTGCGGTCATCCTGAGACTGAATAAATACATCTTGTGATGCTTCTTGCTACATTTTCATTGATGTTCCTGGTTTCCTCAAATGTCTTTCAACATTTTACACTTTCCTCCAAGTGTCCCTGCCTACGCTGATTAGGCCTCAGCTTGTGACCTGATAGCAAATAGGCTGCTTCACCCAAATGGCTTTCCTCTCTTGAGCTACGGCCATCTAGGGGCTTTCTTTCCTGCTTCAGTGGTGTTGCTGGTGGCTCCTCTCCTTCTCTTTCCTTCGATGGCCAAAGAACTGAGGGCTCTGACCAAGGATTGACTTGCGAAGCACCTGCATCCTACCTCTACTGGCAGACATCTTGTTCTCCAATTGCCTTGTCTGCAATCGCTGACCAGCCCCTCGTACAAAGTCTTATTCATTTTCAATATTTTCATGGGACTGTCAGCTCCAGCAGAACAACTTGTTTGATGGCTTCTGAAGTGACAATGTCTGGCCTTAAAGTAGAGCCTGAAATGTACTGCGGAAACTTCAGCTGCCTCTCCAGGTCCACTATTAACTGCCATTCCCACGAAGAGGATACAATTCCTGTAGATCTCTTTCCAAGAGGCTATAGATAGTCACCAGTTCTAATGAAGGCTATTGCCTGTTTTGAAGGACTAGCCTATTTGCTCCACTTAATCCCCTTACTGACAGGTTCTTTCGTGACCTTCAAATCTTTATAAATGCACCACCAATACATTCCATCTCCTAGTGCCCTGGAGCTGCTGGCCCTTGCCCAGCCAGGACGTCTCCATGCTGGGAGGATCAGGGGAGCGAGCATGGCTAGAGCGTTACCTCCCCCAGAGCACTAGATGGCAGTCCCTCTGGGTTTCAGCAGTGTCTAGTACTCCCGCAGGGCTCCATGGGAGTTGGAGTTAGGTACAGCCCTGTTGGGGTCTATGGGTGCCGCCAGGGGGTGCTGCGGCAAATGATGAGCCCTCATGGGCAGTTCTTACACCACACCCAGAACTGCTGCCGGAAGTAGGTCATTAAATGCCTGGAGCACTTCCAGGTGCCTTATATAAGGGGCCAACAGACACTACTTGGTGAGCCAGAGTCGGGAGGAGGGAGACGAAGTTTGCCAGGAGGAGTGAAGGAGAAGAGAAGAAAAAAAGAGAAAGAAAAAGAGAAAAATATGTATTGTGCTGTGCTTGAGACTGTGTTATACTTGTGGGGAATGGGGAAGGCGTTTCCCACAAGGCACTGAGAAAATAAAAAGCCCTGTGTGCTTTGGAGATGTGCCTATGTACAGTGCATCCAGAAAGTATTCACAGCGCATCACTTTTCCACAGTTTGTTATGTTACAGCCTTATTCCAAAATGGATTAAATTCATTTTTTTCCTCAGAATTCTGCACATAACACTCCATAATGACAACGTGAAAAAAGTTTACTTGAGGTTTTTGCAAATTTATTAAAAATAAAAAAACTGAGAAATCCCATGTACATAAGTATTCACAACCTTTGCTCAATACTTTGTCGATGCACCTTTGGCAGCAATTACAGACTCAGGTCTTTTTGAATATGATGCCACAAGCTTGGCACACCTATCCTTGGCCAGTTTCGCCCATTCCTCATTGCAGCACCTCTCAAGCTCCATCAGGTTGGATGAGAAGCGTCGGTGCACAGCCATTTTAAGATCTCTCCAGAGATGTTCAATCGGATTCAAAGGGCTCTGGTTGGGCCACTCAAGGACATTCACAGAGTTGTCCTGAAGCCACTCCTTTGATATCTTGGCTGTGTGCTTAGGTTCGTTGTCCTGCTGAAAGATGAACTGTCGCCCCAGTCTGAGGTCAAGAGCGCTCTGGAGCAGGTTTTCATCCAGGATGTCTCTGCACATTGCTGCAGTCATCTTTCCCTTTATCCTGACTAGTCTCCAAGTCCCTGTCGCTGAAAAACATCCCCACAGCATGATGCTGCCACCACCATGCTTCACTGTAGGATGGTACCAGGTTTCCTCCAAACGTGACGCCTGGCATTCACACCAAAGAGTTCAATCTTTGTCTCATCAGACCAGAGAATTTTCTTTCTCATGGTCTGAGAGTCCTTCAGGTGCCTTTTGGCAAACTCCAGGCGGGCTGCCATGTGCCTTTTACTAAGGAGTGGCTTCCGTCTGGCCACTCTACCATACAGGCCTGATTGGTGGATTGCTGCAGAGATGGTTGTCCTTCTGGAAGGTTCTCCTCTCTCCACAGAGGACCTCTGGAGCTCTGACAGAGTGACCATCAGGTTTTTGGTCACCTCCCTGACTAAGGCCCTTCTCCCCCGATCGCTCAGTTTAGATGGCCGGCCAGCTCTAGAAATAGTCCTGGTGGTTTCGAACTTCTTCCTCTTACGGATGATGGAGGCCACTGTGCTCATTGGAACCTTCAAAGCAGCAGAAATTTTTCTGTAACCTTCCCCAGATTTGTGCCTCGAGACAATCCTGTCTTGGAGGTCTACAGACAATTCCTTTGACTTCATGCTGGGTTTGTGCTCTGACATGAACTGTCAACTGTGAGATCTTATATAGACAGGTGTGTGCCTTTCCAAATCATGTCCAATCAACTGAATTTACCACAGGTGGACTCCAATTAAGCTGCAGAAACATCTCGAGAATGATCAGGGGAAACAGGATGCACCTGAGCTCAATTTCGAGGTTCACGGCAAAGGTTGTAAATACTTATGTACATGTGCTTTCTCAATTTTTTTATTTTTAATAAATTTGCAAAAACCTCAAGTAAACTTTTTTCACGTTGTCATTATGGGGTGTTGTGTGTAGAATTCTGAGGAAAAAAATGAATTGAATCCATTTTGGAATAAGGCTGTAACATAACAAAATGTGGAAAAAGTGATGCGTTCTGAATACTTTCCGGATGCACTGTATCTGTCTGTGCTGGGTTGGGGCGGTGGTGCCCACCCTGGAGGCCCACAAGCTACTACTCAAAAATCATCCAAAGTTGCACATTTCAAAGCATATTGGGCAAGCTGGTGTCTGTACTTTGCCCTTTATGTGGAGGTTAGATGGCCTGAGGAAAACATCCTACACTGCCTAGATCAGGAATTTAATCTATTTAGACTCTGCTCTCCACATCTCTGAACAGGTCAGCCTCCTCTCCACAGAGTAATATTCCATCTTTTGCTTCATTGCCACTATTCTGCAGGACCTCTCTTCTTCCACTTCAGCCTCACTTCTTCCTGAACTAGGTGATACTTTTCCTTACCTCTGCAGCTATCAGTAAGAAAGTTTGGAAAAGACACCAGCCCAGTTCTGCCTCGAGTCACAACACCCACCAGCCTGCTGCTCCATAAACTTGCTGGAGTGGTTCTTATTCTTGCCACTTTCTCACCGTCGATTCTGGCTTTGGCTGTCTTTGGGTCACATGACTCCAAGTACTGCAGCACTTCTCTGGTTTTTGCCACCTTCCAGGGATTTAAGTGACATCATCTGAATTTATTCCTGGCTATGCTGCTTTTTTTTAAAATTTCCTCATGCAGTTGGTGGTCAACCTGCCAATTTATCATATGACTCGATATGTGAACAAACTGAGTGCTGAATTGTGTGTGTCATTAAAGCCTGCCTTTGACTGTTGTCAGTTGTGTGGAGGTAATCTCCACTATGCATTATCCTGGTCCAAAAGAGCTGATTTAAGAAAATATTTAGATGTCTGCATTTATGGACTTCATTAAATCGGTAGTAATCAATAGTGAACATATAGTGAGGGGATGCCAATAATTTACATACATACAAACATGTATTTACTATCCTGCTCATCCAGAATTGCAGGGTGCCAGTGTCTTTCTCAGGAACATTAAGCACAAGGCAGGAACCAAACCTTGGAAGAGCTGCTAGTCCATTGTGTTTACACACATGCACTAACATATGCTGTGCCAGTTTAGACCTGCCATTCAACCTCAGGCAGGTCTTTGGGATGTGGAAAGAACCCCCACTGGGCGGAAGACCTGGGACTCTGGAGCAGCACTGCAAACCAAGGTGCCACCATGTCAGAACTCCATGGGGTCTACATTAGATTAGATTAGTTTAGATGAGATAAACTTTATTGATCCCAAGGGGAAATTCAGATGCATATTGCAGCAAAAACATAAAAAACAAGGATAAATACTCACAGGACAAATAATACAAATCAATCAATCAACTGGTAAACAAACAGACTAATAAATAAATACATGTACTGTATATTCATGCAGAAATTTCAAAATGAACTTAAACATAATATCAGCAGAAAGCACTGAATTGCCTGATAGTAGTGGGCAGAAAAGGCCCCCTCTTAGCACACTGTGGTGGAATGAGCCTGTGGCTAGAAGTGCTCCAAGAGAGGGGATGGAGGGGATTTTTCATGATGGCATCCAATTTTGCCACTATCCTCTTTTCCACGACAGCTATCAGTGTGTCCAGAGTTCGCCCTGTGACGGAGCAGGCTTTCCTGATTAGCTTGTTAGGCATTGTGCATCTTTTGAGCTCAAGTTGCTACCCCAGGAGACTGCAGCACAGAACACCACACTGACTACTATGGACTTGTAGAACATTTCCAGCAGCTGGCTGTACACATCAAAATAACTGAATCTCCTTAGCAAGTACAATCTGTTCTGGCCCTTCTTGTACAACACCACTGCATTGTCTGACCAGTCCAGTTTGTTATTTATGTGAACCCTCAGGTACTTGTAACTCTGCATCACTTGCACATCCTTCCCCTGGATGGTGACTGGTCTTGGAGGCTCCTAGGCATGGCAGACGTCTATCACCAACTCTTTTGTCTTGCTGATGTTGCATTTGGTTCTTCCTGCACCACAACGTTCCTGTAGTTTTACTCACTCCCTTTATATAGCAGCCTACGATGGACAAGTCATCTGAGAAGGTCTGTAGATGGCAAGCACTGGTATTTTGCTTGACATCTGTTATGTAGAGGATGAAAAGGAAAGGAGACAGGACAGCTCCCCAAAGTGCTCCAGTATTACAACACCATCATTTTTGACACACAGTCCATCAGCCTCATAAACTGTTGTCTGTTGGTCAGGTAGTCCATGATCCAGGAGATTATGGGGGCATCAACATGCAAAGCCTTCAGCTTTCTCCTCAGTTGATGAGACAGAATGGTGTTAGAAGCACTGGAAAAATCAAAGAACGTGATCCTGACTGTGGTGCTGGCTTTGTCCAAGTGGGAGTAGACTCTGTGGAGCGTGTAGAGTAAAGTGTGTCTAATAGGCAAACTGCAGAGGATCATACTAGAGTCATACAATGGAGAACAATGAGTCAACTGTTCATCATCTTTGTGATTTCTATTGTGGCTACTTTAAATTCACTTATCCCCTACAATAAATAATACTTTAAAATTACACCTTATTGGTAAAACATCCCACAGTGGCATGTCTCAAGTAGCCCAAATCACTTAGTTACTTAATTCAGACTTCTCCAGTTTACAAGTGCTGTCAGTTGGCCACTGCTGATTCCGTGATAGACGCTTGCACTTTTGATCTGGATGCTGACACACTTCGCTGACCCACCTGTTGTAACTAGGGAGAGGAACACAATTTCTGACAGCTTTACAGTTGCTGAAAATTGAAGGTTGCTTTCCGTCAGTAACTTCAATAAGGTTGAAATGATTTATTTCTCTTTTAGTCTCTTTATTTTGTTTTTTCTTCTAGTGACATAAAGGAAAATTGATTTAGAAATAAGCAGTCCACTTCATCCATTTCCTCTGTCAACCTGCTGTATAAGCCAGGCAATTGTGTTTATCCTTCCATTCATCTAGTTTTTATTACACTGTTGAGAGGAGGCCGGTGGCTATCCAGGAGTCACAAGATAGGAACCTGCACTAGATGAGATTTTAGTTCATAGATGGACATAGTCACACACATACCCACACTTACTCTCATGGAACCATTTAGAGTCAGCAACCTACCAAACTGTATGGCAGGGGGAACACCAGAGCAGCCAGAGGAAGCAGCTGGAAATAAGGGGAGAATACGAACAGAGCACACAGGGCACAAAAACCATCCTCCAGGATCTGAGCTTGTGATACAACAACTCTAACTCATCACATTGCCATGCTGGATGGACATTGCCTAAATAATTAAGGTTTACCAAATTATGACAAACTGCAAACACTTGAATTTCAGTCAGTCAATCATTTTCCAACACACTTTATTCTGAACAGGGTCGTAGGGGGTGTTTGAGCCAATCCGAGGTAGCACAGGGCGTAAGGCAGGAATAAATCCTGGACAGGTGCCAATCCATCCCAGGACAGACACACACATTCACTCACACACACCAGGGCCAATTTAGAATCGCCAATCCACCTAACTTGCATGTCTTTAGACTGTGGGAGGAAACTGAAATACCAGGAAGAAAAACACAATGACATGGGAAGAACATGCAAACTCCACACAGGGAGGACCCGGGATGTGAACCCTGGTCTCCATACTGCGAGGCAAAGAAAACAAAATGTTTATTTTACCGCTACCTTTTAACAATTCCAAAAGTTCTCAGTCACAAACGCATTACTCCCTGCCCATAGAAAAGAAAAATCGAAAAAAGAGATGTCCTTAATATCTTTTTTGTTTCTCCCAGACAACAATGAGATCGGAAAGAAATAAAATGGTTATTCTGTCACAGATTTTTCTCCTGAGGAAAAATACCCCAGTTGTCTCACAAGTATCTCCGCTTCAGCTTCATCAGAGATCTCAGCAAAGTCACACAGTAGGCTCAGATTTTCCAAGTCATATCTTGACATTTTTTATGCAGTTTGAAAGTATTTGCATTGTGTGTTCAGTAATATGTGATGGAATGTATGGACAGTTTGTGGCAATGAAACACTTTACTAGGATTACAAAATTGTAGTCCTTGCTTCTCATTAATGCTATCAGTTACTCTAATTTATATTGTTGCCCTCCAGTTAGATTATACTCATTCTAGAAGATGAGGCGGGCAGTTGTGGCATAGTTAAGACTTCAGACGTCAAAACCCTGAGATTGAATGTTCAAATCCCACTACTGACACCTATATGACCACAAGAAAGCCACTTCTTCTGCCTGTGCTTGAATATGAAAAACAAAAGAAATATAGCCAATTGTATTTCAAATGCTGTATGACATCTTGGATAAAGGCATCAGTCCAATAATAATGAAGCCTTGAAAGAGATTAAAACAAGACTAGAAAGTGACTCCACAAAATATAACATGCACTTTTCAAACCAAATTCTCAATATTGACTCCTTTTACTTCATTTCTATTTCGTGTCTCCTTTTTGTCTAAGTCTCTTTTACCTAAGGATTTTTAGGAGAAACATCAATGACAAATTTAAATAAACCATAAATAAGAACCTCTTTTAAGTCTCATGAGCCATCAAAGATCAACCTTTGAGCCTTAAAATTTTCCTATGGATGTCTTCTTGGTCTGCGGTGGGTTGGCACCCTGCCCAGGATTGGTTCCTGCCTTGTGCCCTGTGTTGGCTGGGATTGGCTCCAGCAGACCCCTGTGACCCTGTGTTCAGATTCAGTGGGTTGGAAAATGGATGGATGGGTGGATGTCTTCTTGTTCACATATTTTATTATGGACACAGAGCTGTAATGGAATCCAGATACCTCTTATATAGGAATTCAAAAAGGAAGCCTGTTTCTCTGAAACAGAGCCACAGGCCTTAGTACTTGTAGGCTGAATGCTGAATGCTAAAATGAGACTTTGTCACCTAAATCTAATCACAGGCTATTTTAAGGGCTAATCTTCAAAATGGGCCCTTCGTTAAATCAGAAGACTTAAAAAGGGGCAAGCCAGACTTTTAATAATCCTCAATAAATTTTCAAAAGGAGGAGAGGAAACTGTAGAATAATAAATCATTATCCCATCCATTCATCCAGTCATCCATTTTCAAACCTGCTTATCTTCAGCATGATCATGGGGAAGCTGGAGCCTACCCCAGTAAGCTTTAGGCTAGGCCCAGGCTTCCCAGCAGACCTGCTCAGGATAAGGAGGTTTGAAAATGAATGGATGGATTGGATACAGGGTAATTTTTAAACACAAAACCTCTATCAAGAACATCAGAAAAGTCTAGTACTTGCAAATGAAGACTACAATACCGACCTCAGAGGTGATCTGGAGGACCTGAATTTCTGCCAGCTAGGACATATAAAAGCAGGTGGCACTACTCCAGCCAAACATCATACTGCCCCCATCACCTGAAAATCAATCTTAAGGGGACAGGGTGCATTTTTTTAACATTTTAAACACATTTTTAACTAAACAAATACACTAACTAGTATTCAACACAAGAAGACAGAAAACAAAATTAATAACATAATATGAAGAAGAATATACATAGAAATAACACCCTGGCTAAACCATAACAACTACGAAAAGGAAATGAAGCATGGAGTAATCAAACAGGAGCACAGAATTTGTCTTCTCAAACTCACTGCTTCTTTCTTCCTTGTAGAGTGCACATAAGCCACACATCCACCATTCCTTAGTTAAAAAACACATCAAGCTTATGCCACAAAATAACCTCAAATCCCAGCAACACTGGCAGGAACTTGCCAGTCCATTCTTGCTAATGGCCACATTATCTAGAGTCTCCTAATAACCTGACATGCACATCTTTTGCAATGTGGTAGCAAAATTGGAGTTCCCACAGAAATCCCCATGCAGATAGTGCTTAGGGATTTGAACGCAGGACACTGGATTGGTGAGGCACCAACATTTCAATATTACGCAGTGTCAAATGTAGTGCCTACCAGTTCTCATATAGCAAAAAGGAGGGGGTGTATATGAAAGAAATAATGTGTGTGTGTGTGTGTGTGCGTGTGTGTGTGTGTTACAGCTCTGATGCAATGCCCCTATCTACTCATGAGGACCCCATGGGCTTTAGTTGTTGGATTTTGAATACTGGGTATTAAAGGGGTAAAATAAGAAAAGCAGCCATCAGGCAAATTGTAACCACCAGGACTCTTCCTAGGGTTAGCTGTCTGGCCAAACTGAGAAACCAGGAAAGGAGGGGCATGGTCAGGGAGATGACAAAGAAACCAATGGTCACTGTAACAGAGCTTCAGATGTCCCCTGCTGAGATGGAAGAATCAGCACCACTTCATCTATCAGGCACATTTGACAGCCCACTTGGAGTTTGCCAAGCAGCACTTAAAGGACTCTGAGACCACGAGGATAAAGATTGTCTAGTCTATGAGATAAAAAATGAACTCTTTGGGCAGAATTCTAAGCACTATATCTGGCAAACACCAGACACTGCTCATAACTTACCTAATAACATCCTTACCTTGAAGCACGGTGGTAGCCTCTTCAAAATATGGTGGTGCTTCTTAGTGGGATTGAGACTAGTCAGAATTGAGGAGAGGATGAATGCAGCCAAATGCAGAGAGGTCCTTGAGGAAAATCTGCTCCAGACAGCATGCAACCTGAGAGTGGGCTGACAGTTCACCTTTCAGCATGATAGTGACCTGAAGCATACAGCTAAAATAATGGTGGAGTGGCTTTGAGACAAGGCACTGACTGTCCTTGACTGGCACAGTCAAACCTAAGACATAAACCCCATAGAACCCTGATGATGGAAGTTTACAGATGCTTCCCATCCAATTTAACTGAGCTTGAGAAGATCTTCTTGGAAGAATGGGATAAACTGCACAAGTGCAGATACAGTACTTACCCATGAATACTCAAAGCTGTAATTACTGCCAATGGGCTTCTACAAAGTACTGAATTAAGGGTCTTAATGCTTACATAAAGGATGGATATCAGTTTTTGATTTTTAATAAATTTGCAAACCTGTCTGAAAACTTTCTTACATTGTCATTATGGGTTATAGAGTGTAGATTGATGGGCAGAAATAGCAAATGTATCCATTTAAAAATGCTGTATATCTACAACACAACAAAGGATACAGAAAGTGAAGGTGTCTGAATTCTTTTTGAATCCACTGTGCAATTCACAATTGAAATTAGCACCATCATAGTCTGCTTCCACAGACCACCTCACATACTGTATGTAGATATTTACCAATAAATTGTCAGGTAGACCACGAACATGAACTAAAGTCAGTATCATTATCCTGAGGAATCTGAGTGGCAATTGTTTTCTTAGCATAATTTCTAGGAATCTATTGTCCTAAATTATTTGTGAAGAAGACCACCAAAGCATCCTGTATATAGCATCACAAGAGCCTTAGTGGAAATGCCCTGTTGACAATGAAAATTAAGCAGACAATGATGTGTTTGGGCCTTCAACTGACTTGAGAGTTTTCACAAACAGGCCCTGAGAGATGTTTTGCTTACAAGGTCAAATTTCAAATATATTTTCCTGCTTTTTGTAAGATTATCTGTTTATAGAGTGTACTCAAATTAGATAGAATATGAAAAAAGTGGAATTCTATCTATCCAAACCAACAAGGAGCATGAGTCCAATTTCTGTGTTTCTTAATGATGCCAGATGTTGCCCTGCACCTTCTGTTTCACAGATGCTTTCTTGTAAGCTAAAAGAAGCAACCGGAACGGTGCATTCAGACAGCAGGGAATCACATGGTGGGAACTGAGCTTTATGCGTCTTTCAGGCACACTAGGAGGTGTAGCATTTATATATTTTCATGTTCTTGCTACTTGTACTTGGCTTTGTTTTTCAGTTATCCTTTAAAGATCTTATCACAAAATAATGACTTTGTGATGAAAGTACACTCTGCAATGAATAGAGTTGTCTAGAAAATAGGATAAAGAGAACAAATAGGACTTGATCTTTGGTACTCCTGAAATTATTTTGGTAAGTAAAACTAGTTGTAATCTCAGACCTGTAATGCTACATAAAGGGGCCTCTCCCTACTTTTACTGAGTTTAATGTCAATGTCAATGTCAACTTTATTTATATAGCACATTTAAAACAACATAGGAATGCTGTGGCCAAAGTGCTTTACAATAATAGAATTAAAGAAAAGCATACAATTAACATGAATAACATAAATAGAAATAAAATAAATGAACATAAATAAAATAAATAATAAATAGAAGTAATATTACATAATCACAATGAAGAAACCATCAGTATTACTGAAGGTCATGGAATGCAAGTGAATAGAAATGAGTCTTTAGTCTTGTTTTGAACAGTTCAATTGTAGACGACTCCTTTATGTGATGGGGTAAAGCATTCCACAGGCGAGGCATAGCAGCTGCAAAAGCCCTCTCCCCCTTGGTTATACACTTGGTACAAGGGACAACAAGAGACAACTGACCAGAAGATCTAAGCACTCTAGACAGCTGGTGTAAAGCACACAATTCAGATAAATAGGCAGGAGCAAGCCCATGTAAAGATTTAAAAATAGCAACAAGATTTTAAAATCAATTTGAAAACTGACAGGCAGCCAGTGTAAAGAAGCTAAAATAGGAGAAACAGACTCAGACTTTCTTGCACCAACCAGAAAGCGAGCAGCAGCATTCTGGACCATCTGTAACCTGTGTATCAGGGATTTGCTAATCCCAGAATACAGCGAGTTTCAGTAATCAAGGCGAGACAAGATAAATGCATGAGTAGCTTTCTCAAGATCCCTAGAAGATAAAAAGGCTTGATCTTACCTAATAGATGAAGCTGGAAAAAGCAACTTTTGACTACAGAATTAATCTGTTTCTCAAAAGAGTGGTTACTGTCAAAGATAACAACTAGATTGCGGAATTGAGGTTTGCAAAAGACAGAGAAAGAGCTGAGACGTCCAAGACCAATTTGGGCTTTAGCTGATGGACCCACTATAAGTACCTCCAATTTATTTTGATTCAGATCAAGAAAATTATTAGCCATCCAGGATCTTAGTTCAGAAAGACAGTTGTGCAGTTGATTTATTGCAGAGTTGCAGACGGGAATATAAACCTGTGTATCAATAGCATAGCAGTGAAAAGAAATGTTAAATTTCCTAAAAATAGCTCCAATAGGGTGAAGGTATATAGAGAATAAAATAGGACCCAAAATGGATCCTTGAGGAACACCACATTAACGAGGAGCAGTAGACGAAAAAGAGGAATTTAAAGTCACTGAAAAGTGTCTACCAGTTAGATATGACCTGAACCAGTTAAGAGCAGCCCCTTTAAGCCGAACAAGATGTTCAAGCCGCAACAGCAATATCTCGTGGTCAATAGTGTCAAAGGCAGCAGACAGGTCAAGGAGGACAAGGACTGCAGCACCACCCGAGTCAGTAATAATAGAGATGTCATTGAATACTTTCAAGAGGGCCGTCTCAACACCATAATAACACCTAAAGCCAGATTGATAGATGTCAAATAAATTATTGGAGTTAAGGTGATCAACCAATTGATTATAAATAATTCTTTCTATTATTTTAGCCAGAAATGGCAATTGGGAAATCGGGCGAAAATTGACTAAAACTCCAAGATTTTTTAGACCAGGACGCACTGCAGCATGTTTAAAAAATGAGGGCAAAACCCCTGCACTAATAAAATCATTGATAATGGCTAGTAAGGGTGGGCCCAAAACATCAAAGGCTTCCACTAAGAGGCGTGGTGGTACAATATCCAGAGGACTGGGGGCTGGTTTAAGGGTGTCAATAGTTCTTTTTAGCTGTGAAAGTGAGACAAGATCAAAAGATTCGAATACAATACCATGATTAACAGTAGGAAGTTCATAGTCAGTTGGAACAATACCACAGCGAATTTTATCAATTTTACTGACAAAGAATGAAAGAAATTGCTCACATGAAAGAACAGTGCTATTTAATCCCATCACAGAATGAAGGTGAATGGCCGCATTAATTGAATTAAATAAGACCCTAGGATTCTTAAAATGACGGGAAACTAAATCAGCCAAGAAATCATGTTCAGATTTCTTAACTGCAACCTGGAAGTTGAATAGAAAAGTCCTAAAAATCTGTTTAGAAACAATCAGACCATCTTTTTTCCAACGCCGTTCCGCAGTTAGACAGGCGCGGCGCAGCAATCGCATAGTTTCATTTAGCCAGGGAGCAGGTCTTCCCTTATTACAGTGTGTCTTGAGCGGAGCAATTGAGTCTAATACTGTTTTACAAGAAGAATTAAATTCTAAGACAGAATCATCGATGCAATCATATTGGACATGCACATCAAGACTAGAGAATATGGTTTTAAAATCGGATATAATAGAAGAATTTAAAAAGCGAGAGCAGCGTGAAGCACAATTAGTAGTAGGGACATCAACAGTAATATTCAAATCCATCATTATAGAAAAGTGATCAGTAAAAGAAACATCACATAAATCAATATCCTTAACTGAAATATCACGTGTAAGAACAAGATCAAGGGAGTGACCGAGAGAGTGAGTTGGCATATTAATATGCTGGATAAAATCAAATGTTTCCAATAATGATAAAAAGTCATTAACCAAAGGTTTTGATTGACAACAAACGTGAATGTTAAAATCACCAACAATAAGTACTTTGTCATGGGAGAGGGCAATATCAGCCAGGAGATCAGAGAATTCAGAAATGAATATATCATTATAATCATTATAAACCACAGCAAACAACAAAGAAGGGGAGCTGCACACTTCGAAAATTTGCAGTTCGAAGCTACTAAATGGACCCTTTGTAAGGCTCCGACACAAGAACATACTTTTAAAAACAGTGGCAATGCCCCCACCATGACGAGTCGGCCGAGGAGAGTTTAAAAATGAATAACCTGATGGTACCAAGTCAGTAAAACATGAAGAGTCACCATTTACAATCCAGGTCTCAGCGATGAAAAAGAAATCCAGATTATTTGAGATAATAAAGTCTTGCAGAATAAAAGTTTCATTAGACACTGATCTCACATTCAAGAGAGCAGCCTTGATAGAAGTAGAAGAGCTCGCTGCGGGATGAGCACAGGTGAGTGTGCAGAAATTAGCAGTGTTTACTCCCCAAGAGCACACCGAGGAAAAGTGATGCTGCCTTGAGATGGAGAAATTAAATCCGGTGTCCAGCGCCCATGAACCAGGGATGGAGTCCTGTGCAGGAGAAGATGGGTCATAGGCAACTCGCAGGCATCGGGAAAACAAGCTCTGGGGCTTGAGTCACCATTGTTTAAAAGCAATACCGACTCTTTTTCCACGTCGGCGCCGGGTGCTTTGCGTCTCCGAGTGGCATTCAGCTCACTGATACAGGTGAACACTGGTGTCCAGGTGAAAAAGTCAGGAGATGAATAAAACAAAGGTGGAGGTTCACATAATATCCCAACAGGAGATGAAAATTGAGAGGAAAGCAAGCAAGAAGATATGTTAAGTAAAGAATCACGATCATAGGACAGTGGCCGTTGAGATAAACTAATACATAAAAACAAAGTTAAAACATAGATTAGCGAGACGAGCAGATGGCCAGCCACACCAGTCGGCGCCATCTTGAATTTAAATCTTGGTTTAAATAGAGACAAGAGTTTTATGGCTAGATATGAGGATTGTTTGCATCTCTTAGACTCTCCCAGACAACCTCACTACTGATCCACATTGTTTTGAAAAACTCATCAGTACTAGGGTGTTGTACCGTGTTAGCCATTATGAATGTAGAGAGAAGTCAAACAAAATTTCACCTTTCATTAGCTAACTAAAAAGATTACAATATGCAAGCTTTCGAGGTAGCTCAGACCTCTTTTTCAGGCAAGAGTATAGATACTAGATTGATCTGCTTGTAGTCCTGATCCATGTGGTGCATTATAAAGCACAAAATATAGCAATGAATGGATGAATGTGAAAAAATGATGGTTAACAAATTCAACTAACTTATGTCTTTAGTGCTCAAATGCTTTTTTAGTAGCTTAGTCTCTCTATTATATAAATAAATCTTTCGACGTGACAAGACAATTTAGGAGACTAGACTTTTTTGGAATAGACTTTTTCAAGTCTAGCGAGACGAGAATATTGCCATAATATTTTTAAAAGTCACGTCCTCCTAGCAACCATTTTCAAACAATACCATGGTACTCTCACCTCTCAGTCTTGTGAATGCTTTTGTCAGACACACTTCCTGCGCTCTCAGCTCTTATAAATTTTAACATTTTCCACACTTTAAGTTCCCAATTAAAGAAGACGTATTATGTCCAAATCTTATTGAAGAATTTCATCACGAAGGGTTATAACCAGAAACAATGAATACATGGGCAATCCTAACACCTTGAAATGTGGAAGTCAAATGAATTTACGCCAAAAATGTTGATCGGTAACACAGTAAAATGGTTAAATGCGTATCAACAGACTATGCTGAAATAGTTGGTGGTGATCGTGCGGAAGATGAATACAACAATTTACAATATCACAAAGAATTTCTATAGCCATTAACACCGTCCGGTCTTCCACCATACAAATTACTGTAGAAAGAAGGATGTATCCAAGAAAGGTAATGTAGTACATCTTCCGCAGATAACATTAGACAACAAAGGAGATCTTGATATGCCATTCATATTAAAACGTTAACAGTTTCCTGTTAGAATAGATTTTGAAAAGACAACAAATCTCAGAGCCAAATATTCAAAAAAGTCATTTTATTTAATAGAGAGAAAGAAACGAAATTCAATCACAGGCAGTTATATGTCACGTGGATGCAAATGTAGCACTTCACATGAAAATTAAAATCTGTTTAAATTGTACAACCACATCCCTATATGCAAGCGGCAGAACAGCAAAGAGGCTAGCATGTAGCCAAGGCCAGGGGGATTTGGTGTAAGCTTGGCTCCTGCCACTTTGGAATGGAAAGTCTTGATATTATTAACTGGATATTTCTTACAATACTTTTTTGGTTGAGACAGCAGAGCAGTGCAGTGGCATCGTTACTACCTCTTAGTAAGAAAATAAAGGTTCATATCCTGGGTCTTCCTTTTGGTATGTTTTCTTCCCATATCTGTGTGGACTTCTTCCAGGTGCTCCAGTTTCCTCCTACAGTCCAAAGGCATGCAGGTTATAGGTGGATTGGCAAAGCTAAATTCACCTTACTGTGTGTGTTTACACTGAGATGTACTGGCGCCCAGTCCAGGGATTGTTCCTGCCTTCTTCTATGCAAAGCTAACTGACATAGGCTTCTGCCGCACCAACCAATGATCCTGCTCAAGATTAAGTGGGCTTAGAAAATGGTATGATATATTTAGTTCAGTTTATCTTTTTACCACAAGATGGCAGCATCTTCTCTTTGCATAGCAGATCCCACATTTCCACCTTTCACCAGACGGGAAAGATTATTTTAAATGCAATGTTCTTGGTAAGCATTACCCTAAATCCTTCATCACAGCCAGATGCTAAGAAGCAGGGAATGTGGGAGTTCTCACCCACACAAAATATTTGTACTTACTGACTGAAGCATGTGAGCGTGCACGTCATACTGCCTTTATCTTTCAGCTTTTTGCAAATGAGTGTAAACAGGCTTTCATAATCATGATTGCAATGGGGTTTTGTGACTGAGACTTCATGATTCCATATCTGACCTCTCCAGCCTCAGAAGCAGCAGCAGTAGTATCCCTCCATACGGCTTTTATGAAATTTTAGAGATTGCTGAGCCAGTGCCTATCATGACACAAAGCAGATCTAACTAGTTAGATATATGTTTGGTAGCATGGCAGTCCCTATAGGCACTACTTAAGATACAAAACACAAAGAAATTAAAAAATGTCAGCAGAAGAAACTTCTGATCTCTGCATCTGGGCTTTAACTCCATAGGAGCTTTTGTCTCTTTATCAAGTCGCCTGCTTCAAGTCACCACGAAGTGTCACCGTCTTTCTTTCAACAGGTTTCATTTCCACTGGGTTTCAGTTGCTCCCAATCTGGAGCTGGATATGTTTCAGCGTGATCTCGCAACTTGGTGACGACCACCTTCTGATAGTTCTTCGTGGCTTTGTCCCTCTGATCTTCAGCTCTCATGAAGTTTGCTTTCTCCTAGTCCCCTTCTACATGTAACTGTCCTGAAGTTGTTATAGTTAAAATTTCATATCAGACAGGCACAAGTGGCAGGATGGTGCAGTGATAAGTGCTTCTGCCTCAGCGATCAAGCATCCTGGGTTCAAATCCTGTGCTCAGCCAAGGTCTTGCTTAAATTCTTCTTTTTAAATCTGGGCACTCCAGTTGTAAATCAAGGACATGCTGTGATGACCTGGTGTCCTGCCCTGTTTCCTACCTTCTGCCTGATGCTACTTGAATAGGCTCCAGCCCCCAGTGAGGTGGAATTGGGCTTTAGAAAGCCATTTCTGAAAACGGACTTGAATCACAGTGGTGCTCAAATCCTCTTCTCTTTTCTACAATGTGAATTTCCCCTTGGGATTAATAAAGTATCTATCTATCTATCTATCTATCTATCTATCTATCTATCTATCTATCTATCTATCTATCTATCTATCTATCTATCTATCTATCTATCTATCTATCTATCTATCTATCTATCTATCTATCTATCTATCTATCTACAAAGAAAGGACACCCCGTGTATTCAGAAGCCCTATTAATTATTTGTGGTGATGGAATTCTCCTTTGGTGCTATTGGATAAGGCTATTGATTGTCACAATATGTGATAATTCTGTGCAGGAGAACTCAGTTACAGTTACAGTGGACAGTTTATGCTGGTGGGATTGTTGCCCATGAAGTTGAGTTGAGATGTTAGAGACTTCTACACAAGTATCTTTCTTATTAGCTTGTGCACAAACTGGCATGATATGAGATGGGATGATGGGACAGAGCTTTAGTCAAGGGTGGAAGCATCCTCCAGAACAAAATAAGTTTTTGAGTCCTCAGGGGTTTATTTTGTCTCAGTCGGAAGGATGTGAAACCTGAATAAATGGTAAACATGAGCTACAGCCTATGGTTCAGCATTCAGGTCCACCCAAGCCATGTCTTCCCCTCTTGAGGTTTTAAAATCCTCTTCCCTGTGGTTCCTCGTGGCAGTACTATTTATTAGTAAATTTAAGCTTCACTTCATGCTCTTTTTAGATGAAGCTTACAGGGACAGTTTGGGATTTGAACCTGTGGTGTATTATCAATAAAAGGAGAAGCAGGAGACCCCCTTCCCTTTCCCCACCAAGTCAATTAGGTGCCTGTTTCTCATTACTTTAACAGGGTCTTCCTCACCTGGAGGAAGGCAAACTCACTGGTGCATTACCTTGTCTCGACTGTCATCGCAAATCTTTCTGCTGTAACAGACATGAACACACGAATTACACATGCAGTGTGACACGAATCACATATTTCAGTGATTTCTCTAGAGGGGGTATCTTTATCCAAAGTGAGTTAAAGGTCACAAGAACATAATGTAGTACAATCGTCTCCATATTTCTACAGTTGGAGCACAGGCAGGATAAGCGACTTGCTCATAAGTGAGCCATCAGTGGGGACTGAGCCGAAACATTGTGTTTCACAGTCCAGTGCCTCAACCGCTAAACCTCACTCATTGGGACAATCAAATGTAATCCCTGAGTGTGCAATGAAGGGTTCTGTACCCCTTGTAAATGTAAGGTCCACCCTGGAACCCTTTGTTAACCAACTTTGGTTTATAGATCTTTATTGTCATGTACACCACAGAGCATAGTGAAATATCTACGTATATATACAGACAATAAGCTAATAACAGGATGTATTAAGAAATAAGTACAATAAATAAGAGTAGCAGAAGAATGGTCTAATGTACATGTAAGGTGACCAAGTGTAAGGTGAGTGACTTAGTTAAGGCAGAGACCTGGTTTCTTAAAAACCTCCAGTGCAAGTATGCTTCTGGAGTTCTCCTTTGGCAAAATGTTCCAACATCATTAAACTGCACAAAAATGAGTTAAGTGTCATCATGTAACGCATGTTACTTTTTACGCATTACCCTTTTGCTCTGGAGATCATGCTGCTGAACTTAGCACTGTATGTTCAGCTTATCATCATAAATTTAGTGAATTATGAAATACTCAGACAAATTATTTTCAGCCAGAAGATGGAATAATGTGATTGTTGAGTATTTGCCTCAGGATATTTATCTTGTGGATCCTACATGTGGTGTCTGAAAATGTGTGCAAACCTAAAACATGCACAGGCTGGCAGAGTGCAACGGACATGCACAGACTATGAAATCCTTAATTTTAACCAGGTTAAAGGTTTACATGGTCAATCCAACTGGTTTCTCAGAGACCAATAACCTGATATCTCTAACCAGAATATGGGTTTATGTGGAATTTTCAAAACTGGGTTTCCATGAATAACCAGGTGAAAACACACTGATAATGTAAAACAGAACTGTACAGACATATACAGTAAATTATATTAAACAGAAGTTTCAGAAAGGAAGTGCTGATAACAGTACAGATGTAACATAAAGTATCTATCTATCTATCTATCTATCTATCTATCTATCTATCTATCTATCTATCTATCTATCTATCTATCTATCTATCTATCTATCTATCTATCTATCTATCTATCTATCTATCTATCTACAGTAAAATTAGACTTAAACCAACAGGTGGGTACAGTACAGGGCAGGTTAGGTCAGGTTGCCAAGAGTTTTTTGACCTTATTATGGCCTGGAGGAGGAAGCTGTCCCTTAAGCGAGTGGAGCGAGTGATGAGTCTCTAGTAATATTTACCAGAAGGCAGGAATGAACAATAGGAAACGAGCTGGATGGCTGGCCTTCAGCCTTCCTCAAACATCAGACAGAGTAGATGGTATGCAGCCCCAATGATTTTAGAAGCATTATGGGCAGTCCTTTAGAGGAGCTTGCAATCTTTGCAAGTCAGGTTTTCAAACCACACTGTGATTGCATTTGGCCAGGATACATTCCAAAGTGTAGTGATAGAAGTTCACCTGATTTTTGTTTTTTCACTTCAAAGCTCTTTAGCTGCTTCAGGAAAAAGAACATTTGCTGAGCCTTTTTGAGGATGCAGGTGGTGTTGACAGGCTACAAAAGGCAACCAGTATGCTGGACACCCAGGGACCTGAAGCGGCTAACTGCCTTAACAGGAGAGCGATTGATTGAAAATGACCGCCTTTGTTGTTGCCGAACTTAACATTGACCTCCTTTGTTTAGTCAACATTTGGGGAGAGATTGCTGTCATTGCACCATGCAGCCAGGTCTTTTACTTCACTTCTATAGACAGCCAGACCATCGTCACTGATGAGGACAGTCAAAGCAGTGTTGTCTGCAAATTTGATAATGCTGCTGCCCTAATGCTTTACTACACAATCATAATTGAAAAGACAGCATAGCGGTGGGCTGAGGCAGCAGCCTTGTGGAACACAATGTTGGTGAACAAGCGTGAAGAACTCCTGTTGCTAATCCTCACTAAGGCCTATTTATCAAGAAACCCATTGCCACAAATTGAGCTGCTCAGACCAATGTCTATGAGCTTCAGCACCATGCCAATAGACGCAATGGTGATACATGAAAAGCTATAGTCAATAATAATAATAATAATAATAATCATAATAATAATAATAATTCTTTACATTTATATAGGTCACTATAAACCACTTCATTATATAGGTGTTTATGCTTTCCAGATGTCCCAGACCAGTGTGCAGGGTGAGGCATCATCCCCAGATCTAGTGTAGCAGTTTGCAAACTGCTGTGAGTCCAGGCTAGCAGGAATTCTGTGGTTATTGTGGATCATGACCAGTTTCTCCAGACACTTCATCACTGTGGATGTTAACACCAATGGTTAGTTTTCCAGGCAGGAAACAGGATTTCTTTGGTACAGGCCCAACTGTGGTTTTCTTGAAAAACAGCAGCACTGTCAACACAAAATTAGGGATAAGCTGAAGAACTTGGCGTACACCCATGACAGATGTGTGGCGCATGCCTTCAGGATGTTCAGGATGCCTGCGACACCTACAATCTTATAAGGAGGTGCAGCACCAGGTTGCTCTTCATGTTCTCTTTTCCATTTTTTATAGAATCAATCATACCATAACATTCCTTTAGCAACCTCTCTACACTATTTGGCCTACACTCCCTCTTTGGGTCCCATTCTCCTCCACCGGAACTCAGCATCTTAATTAATTATTTTGTTATAGAGCGGTCTTCATCACAGTGGTTAGCATTGCTGCTTCATTGATCAGATATTCTGCATTCAAATCCTGGTTCCAGATGCCTTCTGTCTGGAGTTTGTATGTTCTCGTTCTGTCTGTTTGGATTTTTCTTCAGGTGCTCTGGTTTTTTATCATTCCAGGGCCCAGCAGTTTATGTTTATTGGCAACAAGAATGGGTGGGCATTTGAGTGGGCCAGGCAGTGTAATGGTGCCCAGTCCTGGACTATTTCCTGCCTCACACCTAATGTAGTCAGAATAGGCCAAAAGTACCCTATGACTGAGGTCAGTCTGTTTAAGAATGTTATGTTTACACTGTTCCTTGCAAAGCACCCAATCACAAGATCAGATCATTGTTTGTAATGTTGTGTTCACTTCACTAATTGTGCCAACTGCTTTATATGCAGCTTAACATCTTTTGAGTTCTATAAATATAACATATCCCTCCAGTACTATTCTCCCAGTGGTTTCTGTGCCAACTTACGTCTGCCATCCTTAAGACAGTCTGCCCTTCCCTTCTTCCACTCCCTACATCTAGTGATTGGGTGCTGCCTTGATTTTGAATCAGATAAGATTCAGATCATTGAGTTTCCACCCAGCTGTGCCTTCCATTCTTCCTGACCTAAGTCATTCTAATTTTAATGTAGCCCCTTGCCACTATCCCCCTTCTTGTGTAAAATTGATAGCTTATTAATTTCTTGGCCTAGCAAGTCCTAAAAAATGTGTTTTGTCTTAAAGTGAGCAGTAATTGTACTGATAAGTTGACTATAGGCTGGCTGAAAAGTGATGACTTGGCCTCCCTTGTGGTCCCAATCACTAGACAAATGAACAGGTCTCATCTGAGGTTTTACAAATGGTTCATTGATGAACTGAAATAGTGGGTTTTGTTGAAGAAGCTCTGGGAATTGTGCTCACTGTGGAACGTGGACTAAAATCAGCAAAAGACCCTTCATATTGTAGGGAGCCACATTCTTGATTTATGGTTGATTTCCTTGTCATCAAGGTCACAGCTATTATCAATAGGAGCAACAAGAGATGAACTGTTTATTAATTCAGTTGGGATGACAGCTCTGGCCATCTGTGCCAACCTGCTCCTCTGTCTTTGTGTGTCAGAGTAAGGAAAGATGGCCCATAACTATTTCATTCCTTCACTGTCGGACTTGCTGTTGTCTCTTTCACTCATTTTCTGAGTCAGCTTCCACTCTTGTGTCTCTTTTTTCAATGGCTCCTTCTATTTCAGAAGTCCCCTACTTGCCAGCTGCCACTTGAGTCACCCGCTGGGAACTCACACTGACATTCCCTCACTTTTTCTGGAAGGAGTTCACTCTGGAACATTCTTTCCGAGAGTATCACCAGCTAGAGACTCCGTGTTAATTCTCTGCTCAGACTGACCCACTCCCCCCCCCAAACCCCCAGCACCTTCTCTGCTGTCTCTCGCACTTCATTGGAGACACACACACACGCACACACACACAACTCCCCTTCTCTCTCTCTCTGTCTCTCCACTCCTTGCCTGCCGCTTCCCTAGTGAATCAATAGCAGGCAGACCCCGACGCAGACAGAAAGCCATTTTTAGTAACACACCGCAGCCTGAACGCCACACAGACTTGCCACTCAGCAGGCCGTGAACAGAATCATTAGAAGCCTGATCCCATGCCGCCGTTGCCGTGTAGGGCCTGCGGCTTCCTTACATCCAAATACGGCTTGAATTTTAGCAATGCATTGTTGACATTTGTAGTAATGAGTGTGAGTTAAATGATGATGCAGCCCACTCCTCGGGTCCACTGATAGGAATCAGTACTTCTTAGCAGTGCCATCTTAAAGAACTGCAGTATATAAAATAAGATCATTAGAACAATATTTATTTGTACAGCAGATTTATGTGTAGCTCAAAGTGCATTACAAACATCATTTATCCATCTTCCTAACCTGCTTGTTCAGGGCAGGATCTTGGGGCAGCTGGAGCCTATGCCAACAATCACTGAGCACAAGGCAGGAACAACAACTGGACAGGGTGCCAGTCCATCACAGTACCTTACAAACAGGAAAAGAAAAATTAATTTAGAACATTAATGCAATTGTGATAACAGACAATTCAGCCCAATCCTATTCATCTATATTCTCCTAAATTACAATAATGAAACTAAATTTTAAATAAACCTAGAAAAAAAGAGAGGGCAAATTAAATTATAACTTATAAAGTTTTTGAGTCTGTAATGGTTATAAAGAGAAAAGACAGTGTCTGATTCGACAAATATACAGTATTCTAGCAAAGATGGGGAAAGCAAAAATCCAGGAATTATTAGTGCAAAAAAGATGTGTGGGTTCCAAAGCCAAATGATTGTCCAGCCCCTTCAGGACACTCTGTACTCATTAAACACTTTATCTACCTCACTACAAACACACACACACACACACGCACACGCACACACACACACATATATAGATATTGTCACACACGCACGCTTAGAAGACAGCCAACAAGCCCTAAGGTGAGTGGAAATCCATGAGACAATGGGTTAATAATGACCACTAACTCCTCTCCTTAAATTTCTACAGACCGCAAGAACAAAAATAAAGCATACTTCCTGTCCCCCAAAATGGCCACCAGGCATCCCAGAATTCCCTCCACATTGTCACTTCCCTTGATAACATCACTATCATCTCCCAGAATCCATCTTCATTCTCCACCCCTCGATGACATTGATTCCGCTCCATGTGTGCTGTCATCTCCTGTCATGTCAACCCATATCTCCATCTTGTCTATATAAACCTGGCTTTACCTGTTACGGACTGGAAAATTTTTCTCAATTTGATCACAAATTTGTTTATTGCATATGACCAACGGACATTATACAGGGTTATTCCCCAACACTTTGTGTGCTCTCCAGAGCGTCTTTACTTATTTAAGTAAATTTTAAGTAAAATTTAAGTACTTATTTACTTAAAACAACTTATTACAATATATTTATATATATATATACAGTATATACTGTGTATATATATATATATATATATATATATATATATATATATATACTGTATATATTTATATATGTATATATGTATGTATTGTGGCAAGCGGCTGGGGGTAGCACCCAGCCGGGATGCCCGGAAGGACCAGAGGAGGGATTATGCCTCCTCCAGACCTTGGGGACCAAGGGAACTGAGCTTGGAAGCTCAACCCTATAGGGGCCCGTGGTCACCGCCAGGGGGCGCCCCGATGCCTGGAAAGCCCTGGTCCTTAGCACTTGGTGTGGGGAAGTTGACCAGGGACACCCGGAGTGCTTCTGGGTGCACAGCCGGTACTTCCGCCACACTGGGGAGTGCCGGTGGAAGATTATCGGGATGCACCTGGAGCACATCTGGGTGATTATAAAAGGGGCCTCCTCCCTCTCTTCAGTGGCTTGAGTTGGGAGCGGAGATGAATGGAGCTGGAAAGGAGTGGAAAGGAGGCGGCCTGAAGAGAGGCATCATCTTGGATAGGCCTGGACTTTGGGGGAGTTTTGGGGTTGTGTGCTGCACTGTACATAATAGTTGTAAATAAAGCGTGTGTTCGGTGATTCAAACAATGTCCGCCTGTCTGTGTCCGGGCTGCTTGCCACAGTATATATACTGTGTATATATATATATATATATATATATATATATATATATTATATATATATATATAGTAAAACACAAGAAAAAGGCAGAAAAAAGGCAATGAAATTAACAGCTTTAGAGAAGTGTCTGGTTCAGCATCCAAATAGGGACAAACTAGGAAGGGAAGGTGCTGGGCTTTTATAGTGGCAGGGGAGGAAGAGGTGGGTCCATGGGGGTTCAAAACCACAAGTAAGGTCTGTAGGAGGGATGGCTAGGAGGACTGGAGGAGTTTTAGGCAGGTTTCTGGTCAGGTGATCTGCAGAAGAGTAAGAAGAGAGGTTAGTGCACTTCGTCAATCCTTGCCCCTGTTTTCTGCCCTCGGTTAAGCCCTTAGCCTGCCTCCCAAGCACATGTGTGTGACAATATATACAGTACCTGTATAGTGCACTCCATAATCTTTGGGACAAAGATAAATTTTTCCTCAATTTACCCCTCTGCTCCACTGTTTAAAATTACAAGTCAAGAATTTGGATGTGATGAAAGTGCATATTGCAGACTTTCATTTAATTCGCATACATTTTGGTCCCAGTAAAAGAACACTTTTCATACATGGTCAGCCCATTTAAAGGCACCATAATGTTTGTGACCATTGATGTCATTGGTGTTTGTAATTACTCAGGTGTGTTTCATTGCTTCATAAGATAAATCAGTTTGTTTTTGTGTCTGCAGTTGCCATTATTCAACACAGGTGAAGAGCTGTTCCAATAGAAGTGAAAGAAGCTATTATGAATCTGAAAATCAAGAATAAAATGATTAGAGTCATTGGTAAAACCTTAGGATTTCCTAAATCAACTGTCTGGAATATCATTAAGAAAAAAGAACACACTGGGAAGCTCAATAATCACAAAGGGTCTGGTAGGCCAAATGAAGACCTCCAGTGCTGATGACAGAAGAACCCTCACTATGGTAAAGAAAAAGCCCCCCACACCTGTCTGACAGATCAGAAACAGTCTTCATGAGGCAGAAGTGGATGTGTCAGAGATGAGTTCACGAACAGAAATACAGAGGCCGCACTGCAAGATGCAAACCACTACTTTATCCACAGATTACAGTTTGTGGAAAAGTACTTAAAAGAGCCTGCAGAATTTTGGAAAAAGGTTTTTTTTTTGGACAGACAAGACAAAGATGAACCTGTATCAGAGTGATGGGAAGCGCAAAGTGTGGAGATGAAAAGGAATTTTCCAAGATCCAAATCATACCACCTCATCTGTTAAACAAGGTGATGGGGGTTGTTATGGTGTGGGCACGTATGGCTGCCACAAGTACTGGAACACTTATCTTCCTTGATGATGGGACTGCTGCCAGTTGCACAAAAAATTCTTATCCGCTCAAGTTTCAGTAAATGCATCCAAACTCGTTGGATGGTGCTTCTTCCTACAGGATAATGATCCCAAACAAACTGGATAGGCAACAGACAAGCTTTGTAATGCTTTAAAATGAAAAATATTTGAAAAGCGAAGCCAGTCACCCAATTTGAATCCAATTGAGCAAGTATTCCTTATGCTGAACAGAAAGCTTAAGGGGACAATCCCCTAAACAAGTAGAAGCTCAAGATGGCTGCATTAGAGGTTTTGTAGAGCATCACAAGAGAAGACCCTCAGCACCTGGAGGGATATGCAATAAAGTACTGAATATGACTGGTTTAATATACCAGCCATTGCTATGTCCCAAACATTATGGTGCCTTGAAATGGGTGGATCATGGAGAAAAATTGTTGCCATTTCTACATTTGTGCACTTTAATCACTTCTGAATTGTTTGATTTGAAATTTTAAACTGTGGAGCAGAGGATTAAACCAAGGAAAAATGTGTCTTTCTCTCAAACATTAGCAAGGGCACTGCATGTTTTATTATTAAAATAACAAAGAAATATATTTGAATAATGTATGTTTTGAGTTTTTTTAAATCAATTCAAATCATAAATTGGGTATAGGTATAAAAAATATCACCCTGCTTCATGATGTCTAGAGCAGGGCCTGGAGGGAAACCCAGGCTATCAGACTAAGGGGTGAGAGAAAAGGAATCACCCTTAAGGTTCACCCTGCACTCCCAGATCTCAGGTCGCAGTTTAACCTGTATTCAGTATCCCTAAAACTATGTAATGGAGAGATAATAATCATAGTTCTAAACACTGCAGACACAATATTAAAAACAAGTTGCAATCTGCCTCAATCACGAGTTGTTTTTTTTTTTTAAAAAGGACTGCCATTAACTTTAACAGACTTTTGAAGCAGCTTAGCTAACTGCATCTGCATTTTTCTTTCTTGTGACCAATAATTTATGACTTTAGTACATTTGTGCATTATTTCCTTCCTGTTTATCTAATACTCCTGTACATTCTTTCCTTATTGTTATCTAAATAATATATGGTACTCTTAGTTTAAAATAATCAACCCAGCCACAGGGACTGCACAAACCAGTGTGTTTCTTCGTGCTGGTCCCAAGCCCGGATAAATTGGGAGGGTTACGTCAGGAAGGGGTTCCAGTGTAAAATTTTGCTGTATCGATACAGATTTCCATACCGGATTGGTTGAGGCGTGGCTTAACAACATCTGCCAGCAGTACTGTTAGCCAACAGGGTGCTGGTGGAAATTGGGCTACTGTTCGCTGAAGAAGGAGAAGAAGAGGGGGGAGACGTGTCCGGAGGAAAGAGGAGAGGATGAAGGTAAAGAGAGTGGAACTGAGGGTAGAAACTTTGAATGTTGGCACTATGACTGGTAAGGGGAGAGAGTTAGCTGATGTGATGGAGAGGAGGAAGGTTGATATATTGTGTGTGCAAGAGACTAAATGGAAGGGGAGTAAGGCCAGTTGGATTGGAGGTGGATTCAAATTGTTCTATCATGGTGTGGATGGGAGGAGAAGTGGGGTAGGAGTTATTCTGAAAGAACAGTATGTCAAAGAGTGTTTTGGAGGTGAAAAGAGTGTCAGACAGAGTGATGATTATGAAGCTGGAAATTGAAGGTGTGATGATGAATGTTGTTAGTGCTGTGAAAGGGTGCTTCCATGACACAGACAGGCCAACACGTTTACAGCCATCACCACACGTTTATTTACAATTATCTATTATTTACAAAGTCCTTACTTGCACCACACCAAACCCTCCCGCAGTCTCCCGAAGTCCAGGCTCTCAACAGCCACTTTCTTTTTCACACACAACACACTTGGGCCTCTCCTCGCCCCCCCTCTGCATCGGCCTTGTCCTCCTCCTACCCGACTCCAGCCTTAATTGCAGGGCAGCAGCTCCTTAAATAGGTAGCTGGGTGCGGCCCGCAATCAGCCACCTGCCACAGTGCATATATGCCCTGCAAGTTGGGTGTGCGATGGATGAGAAAGAAGATTACTGGAGTGAGTTGGATGAAGTGATGAACAGTGTACCCAAAGGACAGAAAGTGGTGATTGGAGCAGATTTCAATGGGCATGTTGGTGAAGGGAACAGCGGAGATGAGGAGGTGATGGGTAGGTATGGTGTCAAGGAGAGGAATGAAGAAGACCAGATGTTAATGGATTTTGCGAAAAGATTGGACATGGCTGTGGTGAATACGTATTTTAAGAAGAGGGAGGAAAATAGTGGTGACGTACAAGAGTGGAGAAAGATGCACACAGGTAGATTACATCCTACGCAGGAGGGACAATTTGAAGCAGATTGAAGACTGCAAAGTGGTGGCAGGGGAAAGTGTAGTTGAGCAGCATAGGATGGTGGTCTGTAGGATGACGTTGGAGATCAAGAAGAGGAGGAGAGTGAGGGCAGAGGCAAGGATCAAATGGTGGAAGTTGAAAAAGGAAGACTGCAAGATTGAATTTAGGGAGGAGGTGAGACAGGCACTGGGTGGCAATAAAGAATTACCAGATGTTGTGATGTGAGATTTTACATATAACTTGATAAATATTTTGTATGTCTTTATTTGTAATTTAGGCAAAGCAATGTAATTTAGTGTTTTAACCCCCCCTCCCCCCCTTAGGAATGGGTCTGTTTGAATTTTACGACAGGATTTGGGGGATGTGTCTTAAACCAGTTTGCAGAGTGTTTCTTTGCTAAAGTCATTTCTAACCCCCCGCAAGTAGGCTAAGGTGTACTTTAACATATGGTTTGGGGGCAGGTGTTAAGATGTTCTATTCCCCCATTGGTCTGAGGTATGGCTGTTTGGAATTGGCTTGGATCAGAAGCTTTTAAGTGCCATGATGTCCTATTGGCTCTATGGGTTGAACAGAACATCTATAAATGTATGTGTTTAACCTCACAATCTCTCTCTTGCTAACCTGTGATGATGTAGATGTATCTCTCTCTTACCAACCAACATATGATGAAGAAGTATCTCTCTTTTGCTAAACTGTGATGATGAAGACAACACAATGAAGAGCACAGCTCAGCAGCCATATTGAACAGACATGTGGCAGAAAGCTGAGCACCAATGATGCCTTAACTAGAGACATTTAAGTAACTACAAGTCTGTGTGCCGCCTGAACTACATATCACCATTTAATCAGGTTGTATGGTTGCCAATATTCAAATGTACTTTGCATTTTGTTATTATTTATGAATATTATCAGTAATACATTATTTTATGTGTAACTTAACATCTGTTTGTCTTTTTACTACATCTAATTGCCTGAGGTTATAGATATAGAAGGGAAGGTGGAGATAAGTTATATACAATAATACCATATAAACAGTGGTAAGTCTATGAGATTATGCATTCTGACAATGGTTACATATTAATAATACAATAGGGGAAAGTAGAGCAATACATATTACTCTACCAAGACAAAACACCAGACAGCTGGGAAACTACAGCAGATGTAGTATGGGTGACAGCAAGAAGGGTGCTTGGTGTGACATCTGGACAGAGGAAGGAGGAAAAGGAAAGCTGGTGATGGAATGTGAAAGTTCAGGTGAGTATACAGAGGAAGAGGATGGCGAAGAAGAAGCGGAATAGTCAGAGAGACGCAGACAGTAGACAAGAGTACAAGGAGATAAGGAGATAAGACGTAAGGTAAAGAGAGAAGTGGAGAAAGCTAAAGAAAAGATGTATGATGAGTTGTATGAGAGGTTGGACACTAAGGAAAGTGTAAAGGACCTATACTGATTGGCTAGACAGACGGACTGAGCTGGAAAAGATGTGCAGCAGGTTATGGTGATAAAGGATAAAGATGGAAACGTACTCACAAGCAAGGAAAGATTGTTGAACAGATGGAAACAGCACTTTGAGAGGATGATGAATGGAGAGAATGAGAGAGAGAAAAGGTTGGATGATGTGGCGATAGAGAATCAGGAAGTGCAACATATTAGCAAGGAAGAAGTAAGGACACCTATGTAGAGGATGAAAAATGGAAAGGCCGTTGGTCCAGATGACATACCTATGGAAGCATGGAGGTGTTTAGGAGAGATGGCAGTGGAGTTTTTAAACAGATTGTTTAATGGAATTTTGGAAAGTGAGAGGATATCAGTGGAGAAGAAGTGTACTGGTGCCAATTTTTAAGAATAAGGAGGATGTGCAGAGCTGTAGTACCTACATGGGGATAAAATTGATGAGCCACAACATGAAGTTATAGGAAAAAGTAGTGGAAGCTAGGTAAAGAAGTGAGGTGATGATTAGTGAGCAGCAGTATGGTTTCATGCCAAGAAAGAGCACCACAGATGTGATGTTTGCTCTGAGGGTGTTGATGGAGAAGTATAGTGAAGGCCAGAAGGAGTTGCATTGCATCTTTGTGGACCTGGAGAAAGCATATGACAGGGTGACTCAAGAGGAGTTGTGGTATTGTATGAGGAAGTCGGGAGTGGTAGAGAAGTATGTAAGAGTCGTACAAGATATGTACAAGGGAAGTGTGACAGTGGTGAGATCTGTGGTAGGTGTGACAGATGCATTCAACTTGGAGGTGGGATTACATCAAGGATCGGCTCTGAGCCCTTTCTTATTTGTGATGGTGATGGACAGGTTGACAGATTAGACAGGTGTCCCTGTGGACTGTGATGTTTGCTGAGAGTAGGTTGAGGAAATCCTGGAGAGGTTCAGATATGCTTTAGAGAGGAAAGGAATGAAAGTCAGTAGGAACGAGACAGAATGCATGAGTGTAAATGAAAGGGAGGTCAGAGGAGGGGTGAGGATGCAGGAAGTAGAGTTGGCGAAGGTGGATGAGATAAATTAACTGGGATCAACAGTACAGCATAATGGGGATTGTGAAAGTGAGGTGAAAAACGGAGTGCAGGCAGGGTGGAATGGGTGGAGAAAAGTGTCAGGAGTGATTTGTGACAGACGGGTATCAGCAAAAGTGAAAGGGAAGGTCTACAGGATGGTAGTGAGACAAGCTATGTTATATGGGTTGGAGACAGTGGCACTGACCAAAAAACAGGAGACAGAGCTGGAGATGTCAGAGTTAGAGATGTTAATTTTGCATTGGGTGTGATGAGGATGGATAGGATTAGAAATGAGTACATTAGTGGGTAAGCTCAAGTTGGATGGTTTGGAGACAGTCAGAGAGGCAAGATTGCGTTGGTTTGGACATGTGCAAAGAAAAGATGCTGGGTATATTGGGAAAAGGATGTTAAAGATAGAGCTGCCATGCAAGAGGAAACGAGGAAGGCCTAAGAGAAGGTTTATGGATGTGGTGAGAGAGGACATGCAGGTAGTGGTTGTGACAGGACAAGATGTATAGGAGAGGAAGATATGGAAAAAGGTGATCTGCTGTGGCAACTCCTAATGGGAGCAGCCGAAAGAAGAAGATTCTTAGTTTAAAATGATCAAGCCACTTACAACTTAATAATAGAGGAAATGGAGACAGCAAGAGATCAATCATGTTTATGTAATATCATGAGGTTCAGAACCCCACATGCATTTTTGACATTAATAATGGCCCATCTGAGTGACCAGAAAGCATTATCAAAGACAGAAATATGTCAGAGAAAGGTGCACTGTTTCATTTTGATGTTGGAGAATCCAAATCACATGTCAGCTCGACTACTAATTATAAAAGCTGCTCAGGGCCACATCCTCTTCAGACACTGCTGCTAATTTTCATGAAGTTTTCTAAGACTTCATTTCAATTCTTCCTCTTTTCCAACTTCTATGTGGGATCAATGTTCTTGATCAACCCTCTCCATACAGCTCGATCCTGTACCTACATGCCATTCAAACTCTTTTCTTTCAGATCTCCTTTTATTTTACCCATCCATCTCTGCTTTGGCCTCTCTCACTGTACTTTCTTAGATATCTCTCCCACTTTTGTTGTACCTCTGATTATCTCATTTCTTTTTCTTTCCTATTTTGTAACTCCACACATCCATCTCAACATTCTCATTTCTGCCACATTTTACTTTTTCTAATTTTTTTCTAAGTTCTGACTTTTTCTACAGAGAGTTCCTTGGACCTCATGAATTGTCTTTTGTCCTGACATGCAATGTGAATTGTCAGACCTTATATACGCAGATGTGTGCCTTTCCAAATGATGTCCAATCAATTCAGTTTGGACTCCAATCAAGTTCTAGACTCATGTTAAGGAGAATGAAAGCAAGCAGGATGTACCTTCTATAAATTAAAAAAAAAACTCTTGCCCTCACTAGTGCTTTACAATGGAGGCTAATGGGGCATGGAGCATCACCAGAAAATAAAAGTTTAAAAATTTATCGAATATGTCCAAGACTGTTGTTGAGCATTGATCCATATCTGTTAAATAGTTTAAACATGTAATTTCTGAACAAGAAAAATGCCAATATTATGAGAATTAGCCATTTTAATAGAAGACCTGTGAGCATACCATCTCAGCGTTTGTCTTCGTCCGTAATAATCTTTCGTGAAATCCTAATGAAAGACCAAATCACAGTACACTTTTCATGCCATGTGCTTGGTTATGTTTTCTCTTACTTCTATATTTTCGTGAGAATAGGAAACGTATCTTTACCATGAGAAAAATTGTACCAGGAAAATGCAATTTTTTTCTGGATCCCTTTTGTTGTCACAAATATGGATTGGAAACATGGAAAGTTTGTTTTCTTATTGTAAGACTTTTGCTACTATGTTTTTAGGGTTTTATATTCTTGTGGTGCCTCATGCCTCATTAGCCTCTATTGTAAAGTGCCAGTAAGGGCAAAATATTTTTTTAAAATTCAGAGAAACTTTTAAACAGAATTTTGCGTGGCAAATGCATATTTAGCATGTTTGTGAAAAACACACATTGACTTCAAAAATGCCAAACTAATTCTTTAAATCTACAACAGAATGAAGTATTCTGAAAACGAAGGGGTCCTGATTCCACTGTAAGTTATAGCCACACATACTATCCAAACTGCTGTCAATGTAAATTAATGAGCTAACTTCAGTCTTGGTCTACAAGCAGAAAATGCCCCAATAAATTTGTTACCACCAACGAGGCAGGCTACAAAACCACTTAAAGCTCCTTACTATGGTTTGGTGCAGACATGATTCCGAGATTTGGTGGGGTCTTCTCTGCTTGGAGAAAAATGTCAGAGACTGAGACTGCAGCCTCTGTTCATTAGACTCCAAAGGCACTTGCAGACTTGAGTATCCTGTTAAACACACCGCACACTCCATGGTGTGGCGCTCACATACGTTGTATATACACACTTGTAGAACTTTGTAGTAGCTACCGACCAAAACCCAGCTAGCCTCATCACATAGAATGCTACAGTTTCTTCACGTAAGATGGCTTCTCACAGTGACAGGCTCTTCCTGTAACAGGGAGCACTATATATTTTCCCCATTGCCCACCAAAATTAAATGATTTAATGTATATCATGTCAGCATATTATATTTTTCTTTCTACATTTATTAATTAAACTTTACACCTACTGACAGTAACCACTGAAGCCACAACACCAGCAAGGAGTCTTTGACTGCAGAGTCTTTCTGAAACTGTGGCGCCTTCTGCTTCAGACAGGCGTGTGCTCGGTGCCCATGTGTGTCCGACTCGCCTCTATTCTAATTAAAAATCACTAACTGTGCCGGGTCCCTCGCAGCTGTCTCATTAAGGGGATTACCAAAATGGAGGCCACAGCTCTGTACCCCCCACCCCCACCATAACTAGGGAATAGACTACAATTATGAGTCTTATAAAAAGAAAAAATCAGTAGCGACTTTGAGTGCCATCGTTAATTAGGACATAATGAATGTGCAGCTGCTGGAAGAAACAGAGAAAAGTGAGAAGAGCAGCCAAGGGTCTGTGAAACCATGTTATGTCATACGCTAGGCCAAACACATCGTGCCTAAGTGGCAGGACAGGGTGGACGTGTCACTCGCACACTCTGGCGCCTTCTCTACTTGACTATGTCACAGTCACATTCATAATGCCTCACTGTGACTGTGACAGCCAAGTCAGAACTTTTCTTTCTTTTTAATTTTCTTTCTTTATAGTCATTCTGGTGAGTGTTCAGGCCAAAGTGTGTTTATTATTTATTTATTTATTTAGAGCTTCTGTAAAAAAACCAAATTTTCCTTAGGGACAAATAAAGTTCCATCTATCTATCTATCTATCTATCTATCTATCTATCTATCTATCTATCTATCTATCTATCTATCTATCTATCTATCTATCTATCTATCTATCTATCTATCTATCTATCTATCTATCTATCTATCTGGCTTTCATGTGCCTCATCTCATCTTTGTGTCACTTGTGCAACAGCCAATGGGCTTTCACTGTGTCAATAAGGTAAGTCATATTGCTCTGGCCTTGTGGACAATGTGGTCCAGTAACTATGACGTGAGACTGAGTGTCAGAGACTTGTAGGTTCCAATATCACAGCAGGCTCACTATGTGGCCTTGTAGAAATTGCCTTAACTATACACAGGTACACATTGAAAAATGCTTTGATGATTTCATATGATTTTTACTGTATATATTTTTGGGCAATGAATTCAAAAATGAAAAACATTTTTCTGCATCATGTAACACATTTGTTTTCACAAAACACACTTCTGTGTATCTAACAGAGTCAGTAGTCAGGGCATACACACTTCTCAGGTTTTCTTTCTGAAGTCTCTCAAGACTTTACATTTGGTTCAGAAGGAATGGCCAGCTAGAAAAAAGCTACAGTTTGGTGCCATACACACCATCAGTCCGAGCTGGATGTCTCCAGATTAAGTGCTGCTACCACAGCTTTATATCAAGCTTGGTTTAATGAATCAGTTTGTCGGAGCCCTATAGATGGAGCCTGTTATATGCTTTGTGCTGAAAATGTCCAAGTTTGGCTGAGGCTAAGTTGAAGGAGGGCATTTTTGCCAGAACTAATATTTGAAAACTAATTTCTGATGCAGAATTTGATGGTGTAACAAATGACCAGGAATGATAGGCTTGGGAATTAGTCAAAGAAGTAATTTCTAAGATTTTTGGTACCAATAAAGATACAAATTATAACAAAATTGTGAAAAATGTATTAATTAAGCTTAAGGAATTGGGTAGGGACATGAATCTCAAAGACCACTTTTTGGATTTGCATTTGAAATTTTCCCCCAAAATCTTGGAGCAGTGAGTGAAGAGCAGAAGGGAAAGACTTCATCAGGATATCAAGGACATGGAAAGAAGGTACGCCAGGATGTCAGCATGATGGCAGACTAATGCTGGATGATTTATAGGGATGCACCAGAAAAAGTGCAATGGCAGGCCATTGAATGAAGTTTTGGATCAAAAAAACTAAGAAGTGGCAAAAAGTGAAGAAAATATATTTAAGTCAATGAATATGTATTTTTTTTTATTTACATATGTTTAAAAATATTAGATTAGCTTGTGCAGTGCTAAAACAATTGCTTAACAGTGTAACATTTGACTAAGAGCTGGAGTTATGGCCTGAAGAGCCATTTTTCCTTCTGTATATATGGAGACAGAAATTAAAATCTTTAATATTAGTGTCACTTTTGGTATTCCTTTTATATAATAAAAACAGTTCCTTTCCAAGTTCTTAGGATTTAAATAGTTTTAATGAATTACTGCATTTTAACTAATATTAAAAACTAAATACGGAGCTTATTTCTGGTGCTTTTCTTCTGTTATGGAATAAAATTGATTGTAATTTTATGCAAGTACTTACTAGCTATGCTACCTGGCTGAAATTTACGTAATCAACGTAGACCTCAGCATTACCATTTGTGGTTGGAATGTCTTTTACAATGCATGTAGTAAGGAAATGAATTGCATTTGTTATGTCAACAGAAGGTGTATCACAACATTCGTAGTGCACATTACAAAATATATTGTACATTTTTAACTTATGTTGTGTCTATGGCTGATATAATACATGACATAAAAAATTATTAATTTATTACTTAGTTTGTACTGTGATGCAATCTGATAAAGAAGGTGGACCTCCTTTGCATCCCCCATCCATCCATCCATTATCCAACCCGCTATATCCTAACTACAGGGTCATGGGCATCACCCACATTACTAAATATAAATGCTACAAAACTGTCACTCTCTTTGAATTATTTTGGTTTGTAGTACATAACAGCTGGCAATCTCCAGGTTTCTTCTATAATCTAGTATGGTCATCATGTCAGAATGGGCATTTGTATGTGAGACATTGCATGTGGCCTCTTACACCAGCATTTCACATCATAGATCTTGTGTCCTGGATTCAAATTCCCGGCTCAGTCCCTACACATCTTGGGCCTCATGTATAAACGGTGCATACGCACAAAAATGTTGCGTACTCCCGTTTCCACGCTCAAATGTATAATGTATAAAACCTAAACTTTGCATAAAGCCACGCACATTTTCACAGTAGCTCAAACCCTGGCATACGCAAGTTTTCTGCTCGGTTTTGCAAACTGGTGGTACTCAGTGTCAAAGCAGTTCTTTTGTTTCAGTGTGGTTTCCCTTTCTTTTTTAGATCCACATCCCTGACGCGGCTTTATCATATACACTGAAATTAACCGCATATTGTTTATTAGTTTAAGGCAACTGATTGTAATTAACCTGTAACAATATAATGGTCCATGGAATGGCCAAACTATTCCAAATACCATAGCTGCTTTAGCGTTGTTACTCTCACTGCACCTTCTTCTTCTTTCAGCTGCTCCCGTTAGGGGTTGCCACAGCGGATCATCTTTTTCCATATTACTCTCACTGCACCACTGAGAGTATTTATATTACTGTATCTGAGTGTGGAATCACAGCTCTACAGCAGCTGATCGAAAAGAGAATTATCAGTATATAGCATCAAGCACACACTGCCTCAGCCATGCGCACTGTCTTTTGAACTGCTCTCATATGACAAACGCTTCAGAGCCTTTCCTGTACGGACCTCGCAGTTCAGTTTCATCCTAAGAACTATAAAGGCATTTAATCTGTCCATCAAGTGCTCCTTGTAGAACTGTTTGTACTTATTAGTACAATTACCTCACTGTAAACTTGCTTTCAGCTGCTCCCATTAGGGGTTACCACAGAGGATCATCTTTTTTGCTAAACCCAGGTAACTGAAAGGAATGCCTCCTAAGTACTTCCAGTAAACCCTGTGAGGCTATTGCTGTATTTTTCAATCAAAAAATTAATGATATTAGAAATAACATAGTATATCTTCCCAACACTAAGGATCCTCCTAAACCCCAGTATTCCGTTATAAACAAATTAAACTCTTTCACTAGGATAGATTTACCTGATTTACATAATATAATTTCTCAACTGAAACCCTCCACCTGCGTCCTTGACCCAATACCAACAAATTTTTTCAAAGAAGTATCAGGCGTGCTAATTGATAATGTTCTTGACATAGTAAATTCGTCATTAGATACGGGGGTCTTCCCAGACTGTCTTAAGACTGCTGTAGTTAAACCCCTACTTAAGAAAAATAATCTCGACCCCTCTGCTCTTGAAAATTTTAGACCCATCTCCAACCTGCCTTTCTTAAGTAAAATTCTAGAGAAGGCAGTCATTATGCAGTTACATGACCACCTCAATAAACATGCTATTCTTGCTAAATTTCAGTCAGGTTTTAGAACAAATCACAGCACAGAAACTGCACTCGTTAAAGTAGTAAATGACTTGCAGGTAAATGCAGACAGAGGCCATTTATCTGTTGTCATCCTCTTAGATCTGAGTGCCGCATTTGACACCATTGATCATAATATTCTTAGAAATCGCCTTAGTCAATGGTTTGAATCCTACCTGGAAGGGAGAAAATTCTTTGTTAGTTGTGGTAATTACAACTCAAAGACACATGATATCCTATATGGTGTTCCACAAGGCTTTATCCTGGGTCCACTGCTTTTCTCAATCTACATGCTTCTGTTAGGTCAGATTATCTCAGGGCACAATGTGAGCTACCACAGCTATGCTGATGACACACAGCTGTATTTATCAATAGCACCTGATGACCCCGATTCTCTTGATTCACTAACACATGAATAGTAACACATGAATAGTAACTTTCTCAATCTAAATAAAGAGAAAACTGAAATCTTAGTGATTGGCAATAATGGATACAATGAGGCTATTAGAAATAAACTGGATGCATTAGGATTAAATGTCAAGACGGAGGTAAAAAGCTTAGGGGTAATTGTTGACTGTAATCTGAATTTGAAATCGCATATTAATCAGATCACTAGGACAGCATTTTTTCACTTAAGAAACAAAGCAAAAGTTAGACCTTTTATATGATTGAAAGATGCTGAGAAATTAGTTCACGCGTTTGTTTTCAGTCGGCTAGATTACTGTAACGCAATCCTCTCAGGAATACCCAAAAAAGACATAAATCGTTTGCAACTAGTGCAGAATGCAGCTGCTAGAATCCTAACCAGAAAAAGAAAATCCGAGCACATTTCTCCAGTTTTGATGTCACTACACTGGTTACCTGTGTCATTCAGGATTGACTTTAAAATTCTGCTTATGGTTTATAAAGCCTTAAATAATCTTGCCCCATTTTATTAATTGGAATGTCTGACACGTTATATTCCAAATCGTAACCTCAGATCCTCAAATGAGTGTCTCCTTAGAATTCCAAGAGCAAAACTTAAAAGAAGTGGTGAGGCGGCCTTCTGCTGTTATGCACCTAAAATCTGGAATAGCCTGCCAATAGGAATTCGCCAGGCTAATACAGTGGAGCACTTTAAAAAACTACTAAAAACACATTATTTTAACATGGCCTTCTCATAACTTCACTGTAATGTAATCCTGATACTCTGTATATCCAATTCATTATAATAACTATTCATGGTGGCTCTAAAATCTGTACTAACCCCTAGTCTCTCTTCTGTTTCCTTTTCCGGTGTCCTTTGTGTGGTGGCTTGCGCCACCATCTACTCAAAGCACCGTGATGTTCCAACAGTGATGGATTAAAAACCAGAAGTCTGCATGGCCATCATCATCAAGTCCTTCCGTGAGAACCCTAAAAACAAGAGGACTATTTCATTTATGTTAGGTAGAATGCCCAGAGGGGACTGGGCGATCTCGTGGCCTGGAACCCCTGCAGATTTTATTTTTTTCTCCAGCCGTTTTTTCTGTCCCCCCTGGCCATCGGACCTTACTCTTTTCTATGTTAACTAATGTTGTCTTATTTTAATTTTGTATTTTGTCTTTTATTTTTCTTTTCTTCATTATGTAAAGCACTTTAAGCTACTTTTTGTATGAAAATGTGCTATATAAATAAATGTTGTTGTTGTTTTTCCATATTACTCTCACTGCACCACTTGGAGAATTTATATCACTGTATCTGAGTGTGAATCACAGATCTACAGCAGCTGATCGGAAAGAGAATTATCGGTATACAGCATCAAGCACATGCTGCCTCAGCCATGCGCTATTTGAACTGCTCTCACACGGCAAACGCTTCAGAGCCTTTCCTGTACGGACCTCGTGGTTCACAAACAGTTTCATCCGAAGAACTATAAAGGCACTCAATCAGTCCATCAAGTGCTCCTTGTAGAACTGTTTGCACTTATTAGTACAATTACCTCACTGTAAACTTGCAATACAGTTATAATATTGCACAACCTGAGCCACTTTATAAAGCGTGTATTTACATATGATGACGATACCATTTTTAAGATGAAATGCAGCAAAATATGTTTATTACATTATACAGATAAAATGTTAACATAATTTAAATAATCTATATTTTTAATAATTAAACATGTGCACCCCATTCAGGGATTGTTCCTGCCTCGTGCTATGTGCTTGCTGGGGCTGGCGCGACACTGGAAGAATAGATGGATAGAATAATTAAACATGTACTACGAAGATATTTCAATGTTCCTTTAAAGTTTTGAAGAATCGGCATTCTAAGCTTTCAGATGGCTTAATATCTATTACAGAGCTGATTGTGTGGTGATTGGGTATTTGGAGAAAGAAAAGTAAGGACAGGAATTAGGGGTTAGTACGTTTGAAAGAGACAGTACTGCTGCAATAAATTATTTCATCGAAGTTCGCGCATGGTGCAGCAAGCATCTTGTGGGAGACAAGAAGAACAATGTATGGATGGGACGCGAGTTCATCACTATCACTGCGCCACCGTATTCCCTTGTTTAATACATGCTTTAATTGATATGATATGAATACTGAAATTATATTAAGTATACATCTCAGTATTTAATTATTCAGAGAGCTGTAATATCACGAATGTAATGGATTCTGTGTCCAGTTGGAGGAAGAGAAAGCCCATTTAAGAAGAACGTAGTGATTCACACACATAGAGCACATAGAAGAACAATGCAAAACAACCACAGATTATTGGAGGTGCATGTATTGGCTCTAGCCTGTTTCTTGATGTTTTTTCTTCTCCCAGTCATGTCAACTTTTTTTAGCTGTCTATTCTCTCGGAAGCACACCAGGGTTGCTAGCTATTGAGATAGACACTGGTCCTCTGCACCCTTAAACTGGATGCATGTTTATTTATTTTGCTTTTATGGATGTTATGTTTGGATATTTGTTATGATACTTATTTCTTTTTTGGTTGTGTGTGGGACCTGCCTGTTATTTTAGACCTTTGGGACATGTTTCTTTATGATTTACTCCACCTAGCTTACCACACTTGGGGTGTTGTGCTCATTAAGATGTATTTTCATTGACAATCACTCAACACTGACTATATAGGACCAGATGATAAAAACAAGCCCTTACGGGCTCTACTATAAGATCTGTCTGTGATATTTTTTGAAGGTAGTTGTTTTGGATGCAACATGCTGCTTCCATTGTCAGTTTTCCTGTCACTAATAGCAACCCTTCTAAATATCTTTTTATTATTTTAAATGGCACCTGCACTTTTCCAAGTACCCACCATGCACTTCCAAGCCTCTGACTTTAATGGGAAATACATACTAAACAAGAAAACAACCAATCAGCACTTCTTCACATAAATCTGGAAACACAGACCGAGTCACATAATTGAAGTGGAAACCCTGGCAACTTTTTACAAAAAACATCCAGATGAAATATTGGGACAGCTTGACCACTATTCAGTGATATCAGTTTGATGAACATACACAGCAAAATCAACAACAACAACAACAACATTTATTTATATAGCACATTTTCATACAAAAAGTAGCTCAAAGTGTTTTACATAATGAAGAAAAGAAAAATAAAAGACAAAATACAAAATTAAAATAAGACAACATTAGTTAACATAGAAAGGAGTAAGGTCCGATGGCCAGGGTGGACAGAAAAAAAAAAAAAAAAAAACTCCAGACGGCTGGAGAAAAAAATAAAATCTGTAGGGGTTCCAGGCCACGAGACCGCCTAGTCCCCCCTGGGCATTCTACCTAACATAAATGAAATAGTCCTCTTTATAGTTAGCATTGATAAATGACCTCATTGTGTTAAAGTATTCCTTTAAAGCATGCATATTGTCACATTTGGGTTTCTAAGTTGTACAAAAAAAGCAGGCAAGACAGAATTGGGCAAAGAGACCTTTATTCTGGCACTTGACGGAACAGTACTAGGGCTTTATCCAGTATGGGAGCTTTTATTGAAACACACAGTTAACTTGATAACTTCCTAGTTGTCTCTCTTGCTCCAGCCAGAACCCTTTAGATTAAACAAACTTGAAAGTGCCTTCCTCAGGAGCATTCAGTAAAAGAGAGGCAGGAGCAGTGGCGGGAGCGGAGCTGGATGCAGGTTGGGCAGGATAGAGAACAGAACATACTGTAAGTGGGCTGGATGTAAAGCGTGCAAACATTATATGTACAATAAGTGCCTCACACTTCTATCGTCGCAGTTGATCCTACATTGTAAAACTTTAAGACATTTAAAAGGGCAATTCTTTTGTATCTGGTTACTGTTTGAAAGAATATTTTTTGTGTGAATCAGCCCTGGAGAACAAAAGAGCAGCGTTATATATACAATCTTGTATGCTGTTTCCAGATTTACACTTTAAGTGTTAATATCACACTGGTACTTTTGTTGTGTAGTGTTTTGCTGTCATTTTGAACATTCTGTAGCCATCACTGACATTTACGTGAAGAATTATTGAGCAGGCAACACCAGTGGATCAATATCTGCCTTAATCTGTGAGAAAATAAGGAAATATTAGACAAGAACAAGCAATTCAGCTCAGGCTGGCCTGTTCTAAACGTACAGCTCAAGATCAACAGTGCAGTTTGGGACAGGGCTGCCAGCACATGACAATGCCAAGTGACTCCTGACTCTGGTAATACCAATGGCAGAAGATCAGTGGTGCAGTGTGAGCTGGGGCTACCAGGGTGACAATACTGAGAGGTGTCCCCCCAACCCCAATCCTAGACTAAAGTACAAATGTTTAGTTGGAGGTTATGCAAGGGAAATGTACTTGAAGCTGCCTGTCTGTTAAACTAGGACATCCTGACATTTTTTTGTACGAGAACATTTAAGTTAGAAAATGAGGCCATATATATCATTAGTTTTATATTTTCTTCTCTGATAACAGGTTACATATAAGAAAACTTATTTCTATGAATCAGAGATCTACGGTACTTTCGAGTTTTATTATATTTAACTAATAATACTTGATGGCACAGAGGATGTTACTAGAATGTAGCATTTATCTGTGTGCTGAATGAAGTGAATTAAAATATATTTAAATGTGTTATGTAACTGAACCTAAATGATAAGACACACTGCTCTGTTTGTTTTAGCCAGTCAGGCTGCAGAGAGCCATGCTGCTCACATGGCGAGGTGTAATAAAGAATATCCATTCTGAATTTCATTTGTAAATATGACTCAATGCTCTTCTTCATCTACTAAATGTTTTCTACAACGGTGATGATGCAACTGGTACTCGGATAGGAGAGATTCCTGCCTTCTGTACTACAGGAGATCTTCTTAAGCATATCAAGTTAACTCATTTGTGTGTATGGTCTGAACAGGAACTGGCAGTTTTGAGACCCAGGGTTCAAGTCCGGTTTTAGGTGCATTAAAAGTTGCCCAATGTGTTTCCAATTTATGAATTCAGTGGACCTTATTGTTCTCCTCCTCAGCTTTGTAGCCCCAGAGTAATCTTCTCTCAGCTGTAAATCTTGTTTGATTTGATCCAACCAATTATATTCTGGGCCCATTTGTTCTTTTATAGGGTTGGTGGATGTCTGTGGGTTTTCTCAACAGACACCAACTTAGAGGGGGCCAGTTTAGAGTAGTCTAGTAACTTTACACAAATATTATTGGTTTGTACCCCACCAGAACACAAAGTTACAAGACAGAATTTTAAACCCAGGTCCCTGGAGATTGTAATTTAACACTTATAATAATACTTCCAGGTGCCTTATAAAAGGATCCAGCAGCCACTACACCGGGAGCCGGAGTCGGGTGGGAGAAGACGCTTGCCAGGAGGAGTGGAGAAAAAGAGAGAAAGAAGAGAAGTGTATTTTGTGTTTTGGACTGTGTTTGTGACTGAGCTGTACACGTGGGAAATGGGGGAAGGTGTTTCCCACAGGGAAAAGAAAAAAATAAAAGCTTATGTTTACACTTGTGTCCCGCGTCTGTCTGTGTCAGGGTACGGGCAGCTGGTGCGCTCCCTGGTGGTCCACAGCATATAGTATGTAACTTGTGCTGCTCTGCTCTCTAATAACTAAAGGAGGGACACACCTTACACCTACTTTTTAATTAAAAGCTGAATGCTTCTCTTCCGCTCTCATTAACAGATCTGACAACCAGTGACATCACTTCCGGGTCACAAAATCCCTAATCCCACCTCTTTCAGCCTGGCTTCCTCTTAAGGTGTTCTACTGCCATCTTAGCGCAGTCCAGCTGTTCACTCTTGTTTTTTAGTTTTGTCTTCATATATACAGTTTTGCCTTTACGGTGCATCCATTCTTCACAATCTCTTTTCTTATTTCCTTCAGATACTTCAGTGCCAGTCTGTTAATTAACATATGGTGGCTTACGCATCAGTCTATAAGATTGTGCTCGCTCTTCACTGGCATTGCACAATGACCGACTCTTTTGAGCCATAGATGTGCTACTAGTTGTGTTTTGTTAGGTAGATGGAACATTCGCAACAGTGAAAATCACTTTAGTGTGGTTGCATCAGAAATATTATGACTGGTGTGTCTGTCCTGGATTAAATACAGCTGACTTATATCATATCTTGTTATTATGGGAGGCCTGCCTTATTGCAGTGGCTGAAGGGTTGCATCTAATAAATCAACCATGAAGTGTGATATGCAACATATTTAATTAAGATCATGGCTTCACAAGAATAAGAAGAAAGATCTGCTACCTCCATAAACAAATTGATTGAAAACAGAAGAAAGTAAATGAGCAGATGTCCACATCAGCGTAGAGAAAAATCTGATCAGGAAGGCACTCCCTTCTATCCTGTTTTCAAATGTTCACTCAATGGACAACAAGATGGATCACCTCAAACTTCAATGGATTACCCAGTCAGAGATGAAGGACTCTTCCATTTTTATCTTAACTGAAAAATGATTGCATTGTATCACACTTGATGTGGCCATTAAGTTGGATGGACAGACCACTTTCCAAGCAGATAGACTTGCTTCAGCAACTGGTTAGGTGTGTGGTGGGGGTCTGTGTGTTTATGTGAACAATAAATGGTTCAGAAACATTGTCGCACAGTCAAGCCATTTCTGTCCTGTGCTAGAATGTCTAATGGTGAAATGCCATCCTTTTTACTTGCTATTGGGAGTTTACTATTAGTTTTATTCCTGCTATCTATGTCCAAATCCTAATGAAGTGCTGAGAGTACTTTACAGAACTGTTACAGAGCTGCAAACCGTGCATCCTGGTGATTATATTATTGTAGCTGAAGACAGATATCCCCAACTTTTATCAACATGTGAAATTTCCAACCAGGATAGAGAACAAACTGGACGTTGTGTTTACAAACTTTTGCAATGCTTACAAAGCCATACCCCACCCACATCTTGGTTTTTCTGATCGTGTTTCTGATATACTACTGCCTGCATACAGAACACTGCTAAACAGTCGACACCAACTCTCAAAAAGTCAGGGTGTGACCAGAAGGAGCTATTTCAGCAATGCAGGACTGTTTGATCACATGGACTGTCCATGTTAAGGCAGCTGACACCTATGGCCGTCAGATCAACTTAGAGGAGTATACATCAAAAAGCAACAGGCTACTTTAACAAGTGAATAGAGGATGTGACTGTCTCAAAGACCATCAGAACATGAGCAAATCAGAAACCGTGGGTGACATTGGAGGTACGTGCACTGTTAAAAGCCTGTAATCAGGGGACAAGGTAGTCCTCAGGACAGTGAGAGCAAACCCATCTCTGAACATCAAAGCAGCTAAGTGAGAGTAAAGCAAGAAAGTTCATAACTACTTTTAGGAAATCAGAGACTCATGGCATGTAGCAGGGAATCCAAGCCATCAGAAACGACAAGACCACACATACCTGACAAGACCACCACTGCCCTTCCAGATGTTCTACGAGGGTGAGTCAAAAATTATCTGCACTCCAGCTGTTGAATTTATTTTAATCATCTTTCAGAAAAGACAAATACGCCATTTTTGGACATAATCTCCCTGCTTTTCAATACACTTTGTCCATCTGTCAACAATATTTCGTATTCCTTCATTAAAAAATGTTTTAGGCTAAGATGCAAGCCAAAAATGCACCACAGTCTTCACTTCTTCATCATACGTGAATCTTTGTCCTCATAGGACTTCTTTCGAAACCCAAGTCTATTGTGGATTATTGCATAGGCAGAGCCATGGCTGATTTGCAAATGATTTGCCACATCATCTACTGTCACTCGTGGCTGACATTTGTGCAACCTCCCTTGAACTTCTCTATCCATTCATACACACTTCTTCGCGACAAAATGCTTTCTCCATTCTGTGCACATTCTGTATTCAATAAATATCAGCACCAGGAACACCCTCAGACAACAAAAAACTAATCACTGCACGTTGTTCTTCTTTTATACAAATCACAAGTGGGGCAGCCATTGTTTCTCACACTGCAGTTACAAATGATCTGACGTAACACGTTCACACCTGAACAGCAGTGACTGGGGAGACAGGGATCTTGTACGGAAAGCACTGATAAGTCAGTGCTGCCATGTTTTAATATAACCAGAGTGAGTATAATTTTTGACTCACCCTCGTAAATAACTTCTACGTTCTTTTTCATATCCTGAATGACACACCCACAAGGAAGTCCATCCCTCTTCAGGAGGAACAGGTGCTGTGTTTCTGCACAGCTGATGTAAGAAGAACATTGTTGAATGTAAACCCATGCAATGCTGCTGGACTATACAACATACCAGACCGAGAGCTCAGGTAGCCAGTTGATAGATATCTTGAACATTTCCCTGTGGCAGGAAGTTGTCCCCAAGTACTTCATAACCTCCACCATCATAACCATACTGAAGAAGTCCTCTGTCTCTTGCCTCAAAGACAATTGCCCTGTAGCACTCACACCAGTGCTTTAACAGGCTATTCTTGGGCCACTTGAAAGACAGACTTCCTACATCACATCACATGACTGTCACCAGTTTGCCTATCACCTGAATTGTTCCACTGAGGATGCCACATCATCTATTTTTCATCGGCCCCATGCCATCTAGACAAAAGAGACACTTATGCTAGAATGTGTTTCACAGACTTCAGCATTCAACACCATCATCCCAAAGAAACTCATAGGGAAGCTGTGTCTGCTTTGCTACAAACCTTCCCTCTGCAACTGGATCCTGGACTTCCTGACAGAGAGATCCCAAATAGTCAACATCAGAAACACCATCTTCAGGGCTGGGTGCTCATATTACTTCTGATCAATCTACAGACTTGCAACCTTACAGCTGTGTACAACTCTAACACCATCATTATGTCTGCTGACGACACAACGATGGCAGGTCTCATTTGCAGCGGGGAGGAATCCCCTTACTGAATGGAGATATGGTCACGGATGGACAACAATCAATTTGTCTCTTAATGTGGACAAGAAGAAAGAAATGATTGTTGACTTCAGGAAGTCTTAAGCTGCCCACAGCCCACTCTATATGGAAGGCTCTGTAGTGGAACTGGTTAAGAGCACCAAATCCCTTGGTGTACACCTGGCCGCTGACCATTCTTGGCCAATTAACATCACTCTAAAGCCAAGAAGGTGCAGCAGTGTCTTCAGTTCCTTTGGCGGCTGAAAAAGGTAAGCCTACCTTCCCCATTCTCACCAGTTTCTACAGGGGCACCATTGGAGAGGGTTCTTACCAGCTGTATGGCTGTCTAATCTGGGAACTGCAGTGTCTCTGATTGCAAGGTCCTACAGTGGATAGTACACATAACAGAAAAGATCACTGGGATCTCTGTACCCTCCAATAAAGACATCTTTGTTAAGTGCTGCATCAGCAAAGCCTATGACAGTGTACGGGACCACTGCCACCATTCCCACAGTTTCTTTCTCCCTCTTCCATCAGACAGAAGGAACTTTAGCATCTAAACTAGTCTTACCAGGTTCTGCAACAGCTTCTACTTCTTGGCTGTCCAGACTTTGAACTCTGGGCTGCCCTCAGATCTGGGGCCCTGTTGGGCACCGTGACCACCACCTGGAGGAGCTCATGGCTTAATGAGCCCGTGTGGGCTGGAATGCAGGCACACCTGGAAGTGAAGCCTAATTAGGCCAATTACCACCTGGATCACTTCCAGGAGGGCTATAAAAGTAGCATGCAGCCACTACTCAGGGAGCCGGAGTCAGGTGGAAGAGGACGGAGCTTGCGAGTGAGGAGTTGGAGGCGACTGAAGAGAGAGAGAGAGAGAGAGAGAGAGAGAGGGTGTGTGTGTGTGTGTGTGTGTGTGTGTGTGTGTGTGTGTGTGTGAGAGAGAGAGAGAGAGAGAGAGAGAGGGGGGTATGTGAGAGAGAGAGAGAGAAAGAGAGAGAGAGAGAGAGAGAGAGAGAGAGAGAGAAGGAGGTCCAGAGGACTTAGTGGTGATTATTGCACTGTTTGTGGTGTTGGGAAAAGGGGTTGTAAATAAATGTGTGTGATTTGAGACATTTGGTGTCTTCCTGTCTGTGTCCAGGTCCGAGATGTCCACAACACATAAGCTAGCAACTCAACCAAATGCTCCATGTCTTTCTTTAGCTGCAGCATTTGATGACTTCATTGGCATTGCACCGGTTTAAACCTGGAGGTGCATGGCTCATTCATAGTCCTCCGAATGACTTGAACCAAATGTTAGTGCATCTTCAGTTCTTTGAGCACTAAAACAACAGGTAAGTACATTTTACCAAAATAACTATGTATATTTTTATTAATATGCTATTAAGAGCTATTAAATATTTCTACCACAAATTAATATGTGACTCAGCTTTTCACACAAATTGGTTATAGACTGGAATCTCATCCAATCCTGTTTCCCGTCTTGATCCCAGTGCTGGAAGAATAGGCTCCAGACCCATTGTGACCCTGAATTGAATTACACTATCTATCTATCTATCTATCTATCTATCTATCTATCTATCTATCTATCTATCTATCTATCTATCTATCTATCTATCTATCTATCTATCTATCTATCTATCTATCTATCTATCTATCTATCTACATGTGTCTGAAAATGAGATGGGCAGATGAATTTTAAGGGGACAAAACAAGAGCTGGTGATTTCAGTAATGTCCTTTGCCCTACAATTAAAAGAAAAAAAAAAACGGTCACCATGACAGTACATTCTGCTGACGATGACCCCACACACAATGTTACAGGGCCAAACATGTCATTTGTGATTATACCTTTGCAGTCTTCTAGAATCCCTGGAAATAATACAGAATCATCAGCCAAACTAGACTATGTGAACAAATAAATGAAACAATTACATTATTCTAAACCTAGGTGATACACAGTTATCTGTAGATGCTGACTGTGTGCTGTCATGCATGGATTCATGAGGATTCCCCACTGGATTCTGTTGATACCTGCAATACCACTATCGGATGAGAGGGGGCATCACCTAAATGTACGAGGGACGTTCAAAAAGTTTCCGCAATTTTTTTTAACTTTTTTTATTAAGAATTTCAAAAACAAATGACATCGCTTTTCTACATAGTCACCTTCGTTTGCGATGCAATTTTCCCAGCGTCGTGCCAACTGTTTAATGCCGAATTACTGCTCCTCCCGCCTTCACCGTTTCCAACGAAAATATGAAAGTTTGGAAACTTTTTGAAGTCCCTCGTATTATCACTTTCTCCCTCTGCTTTGCCAAGAAACTGTCCAGTGTGGGCAACTAAGCCTTGCCCAGAAACTCTGCCCCTTCTGGTCCCGTGTTATATGTATCAACGTCCCTGAAAGGAATGGCATCAGACTAGAAGCAGTGATCGTGCATGTCAGACATCCCTAAACCGGATTTGCTCAACAGAGCCTTACCTTTAGATTTGCCAAGTAGGCTACTTTGGCAGTGTTTTCTCTTGTGCCTATTAGTGCTTACTTCACTTCCTGTTTTTGGACTTTGACATTAACCTTTCTTATTTCTATTTGTCTGTTTTATTTCATTCTGTCTGTTACCTGTTATTAGATGCAACTGAGAAGGCAAATTTCATGTTTTCCTGTGTAAACATGACTAAATAAAGAAACCTAAACCTAAACCTAAACAGGGTACCCTGGTTGGCTCCCCATCTTTTTATGATCTGCTCTTTTGTCCTTTCACAGTGCTCATCACATATTCTGCTCCATATTGGAAAAAGAGCACAGCAGAGTCACATCTTATTACACCCCATGAACAAACCCAACCATGATTCAGGATCAAGTGACTCCTGTGAAATGTTTTTGTATGTTTGACTATTTATAGCCCAATAACTAACTATTAATGTAGGTACTGTCCCTAATGACTCTCTCAAACTTGTGATTGAAGGGGATTGTCTTTGCCAGTGTGAGGCACTATATAAAATATCCCTGAACATCCTTCTAAGTAGGACTCAATCTCTCCACATTCCTTTTCATTTCCTTGGGTAACTTGTTATAAGCGTCACCAGATTGTTTTAGTAGTTTAGTGTCTAAAAGCAATTATTTCACTGTCTCTGTCATCTTATAAATAAATAAATAAATAAACTGTTTTATTTAGATTCATCCTGGAAGCAAAATGATTTTTAATTTAAACCAGCGTGACCCATGAAATGTGATTACTTCTGCAGAATGTGATAATGTCCCAGACATCGCCCGCAGCCCAGCAGGCAGGCTTCTTAAGACAAATGATACAAACGAGTGTAACCGGCAGAACCTCTGCAAAAGGAGACAATTTCACAGTGATGCTTGCAAAGACACTGCCTACTGGCAAGCCGGCATTTTTGCTAAGATAGATGACATACACCAAGGTGGGAAGACTCTCTCTGGGTGGGCTGCAGCAATTGTAGGCTTTTTGTCCTCTTCAATCTGATAATCAGAAGTTACATTTCAAGTTGAATGATTTTTCATTTTATGTCAGGGTTCTAACAAATATGACACCAGATCTGCCCTCTGGTTCTTGTCTGTTTCTTTTGAGTTACAATCACTCCACATCGTTTTCTGGTGAGAAAGCATGGGTGCAAACAATGAAGTGTTAAATATTACCTGTCACCAAGTTCCCTTATCAGAGGTAGTTGGTCTAACGTGAGCAGTGCAAATGAAGTTTGGTGATGTCAGTAACATACAACTCAGCAGTGATATTTTGGAGGGAAGCTAAAACTCCCCCTTCCAGGTTAAGTGAAAATTGTGAAGCAAGAAGCAACACCTTCCATTAAAGAAAAGACCAGACTGCAAGATTGGCTGAATGTGATCAAGCAGGTGCTGCAGCCTTTCAAGCGTGAGGTGGTTCACTCCTGATTATATAGCCATATGAAAACATTTGGGAACCCATCTTAATTCTTTGGATTTTTGCTTATCATTGGCTGAGCTTCAAAGTAGCAATTTCCTTTTAATATATGACATGCCTTATGGAAACAGTAGTATTTCAGCAGTGACATCAAGTTTATTGGATTAACAGAAAATATGCAATATGCATCATAACAAAATTAGACAGGTGCATAATATTTGGGCACCCCAACAGAGATATTCTATCAATACTTAGTTGAGCCTCCTTTTGCAAATATTACAGCCTCTAGACACCTCCTATAGCCTTTGATGAGTGTCTGGATTCTGGATGGAGGTATTTTTGACCATTCTTCCATAAAAAATCTCTCCAGTTCAGTTAAATTTGATGGTTGCCAAGCATGGACAGCCTGCTTCAAATCATCCCATAGATTTTCGATGATTTTCAAGTCAGGGGACTGTGACGGCCATTCCAGAAAATTGTACTTCTCCCTTTGTAGATTTCGAACTGTGTTTTGGGTCATTGTCTTGTTAGAATATCCAATCCCTGCATAACTTCAACTTTGTGACTGATGCTTGAACATTATCCTGAAGAATTTGTTGATATTGGATTGAATTCATTCATTCATCCATCCATTATCCAACCCGCTATTTCCTAACTACAGGGTCACGGGGGTCTGCTGGAGCCAATCCCAGCCAACACAGGGTGCAAGGCAGGAACCAATCTCGGGTAGGGCGCCAACCCACCGCAGGACACACACACACCCACATACCAAGCATACACTAGGGCCAATTTAGAATTGCCAATCCACCTAACCTGCATGTCCTTTGGACTGTGGGAGGAAACCGACACAGAACATGCAAACTCCACGCAGGGAGGACCCGGGAAGCGAACCCGGGTCTCCTAACTGCAAGGCAGCAGCACTACCACTGCGCCACCGTGCCGCCGGGTTGAATTCATCCGACCCTCAACTTTAACAAGGGCCCTAGTCCCTGAACTAGCCACACAGCCCAACAGCATGATGGAACCTCCACCAAATTTGACAGTAGATACCAGGTGTTTTTCTTGGAATGCGGTGTTCTTCTTCCGCCATCCAAAGTGCTTTTTGTTATGACCAAATAACTCAATTTTTGCTCTCATCAGTCCAAAGCACTTTGTTCTAAAATTAATCTGGCTCCTCTAAATGAGCATTTGCATACAACAAGTGACTCTGTTTGTGGTGTGAGTGCAGAAAGGGCTTCTTTCTCATCACCCTGCCATACAGATGTTCTTTGTACAAATTGTGCTAAATTGTAGAATGATGTACAGATACACCATGTGCAGCAAGATGTTCTTGCAGGTCTTTGGAGGTGATCTGCAGGTTGTCTGTAACCATTCTCACAATCCTGCGCATATGCCACTCCTGTATTTTTCTTGGCCTGCCAGACCTGGGTTTAACAGCAACTGTGCCTGTGGCCTTCCATTTCCTGATTACATTCCTTACAGTTAAAACTGACAGTTTAAACTTCTGAGATGGCTTTTTGTAGCCTTCCCCTAAACCATGAGACTGAACAATCTTTGTTTTCAGATCTTTTGAGAGTTGCTTTGAGGATCCCATGCTGTCACTCTTCAGAGGAGAGTCAAAGGGAAGCACAACTTGCAACTGACCACCTTAAATACCTTTTCTCATGATTGGACACACCTGTCTATGAAGTTCAAGGCTTAATGAGCTAATCCAACCAATTTGGTGTTCCAAGTAATCAGTATTGAGCAGTTACATGCATTCAAATCAGCAAAATTACAAGGGAACCCATATTTTTGCACAGCCAGTTTTTCACATTTGATCTAATTTCATACAACTAAATACTGCTTCACTAAAAATCTTTGTTCGGAAAAAACACCCCAGTATTCAGATGTTCCTAGGAAATGAAAGACATACCACTGTTATCTTTTTTATTGAAAGTAGAGTCAATTATTATGCAGGCTGAGAGGGGATCCCAAACTTTTTCGTATGACTGTAGATGATAATGTTGACCTTTATCTGTTGTGCAGTATCTTCAATAAGTATGATCAAGAAATCTGACTGGTAAAAAGGTAGACTGTCCACAGAAAAATTATTAAGATAGCAGGCATGACTCATACAATGCCAACAAAAAGTATTCACCCCCTTGTAAGTTTTCATATTTTATTGTAATTTTTAAACAAAATTGAATCACAGAGGATTTTAATTTGGCTTTTTTGATGTTAGAAAAGACACTTTAATGTTATAGTGAAAACAAATCTCTGCAAAGTGGTCTGAATTAATTAGAAGTATACAACACAAAATAATCTCTCATATTCATCCCCTTCAAGGGTGCATTCAGTAAATGCAGTTTTGGCAACCATGACACTGTCAGTTTTGTACATCTGCACACTGCCATTTTTCTCCATTCTTCTTTGCAGAACTGCTGCATCTCTGTTAGGTTGCATGATGATGGTGAGTGAATGGCCTTTGTCCAAGGCCAACCACAAATACTTGATTAAGATCTGACTTGGCCACTCCAGGACATTTACATTGTTGTTTTCAAGTCATCCCTGTGTAGCTTTGGTTTTATGCTTGGGATTGTTGTCTTGCTAGAACACAGATCTTTTTCCTAAGGGACAAGCATCTTTTAGACTCTATCAGGGTTTTCTCAAGGATTTTGCTGCATACATTTTACCCTCACAAGCCTTCCAGGGCCTACTGCAGAGAAGCAACCTTAAAGCATGATGCTGCCACCACCACACTCATGGTGTGTATGGATTGTTTTTGATAAAGTTCAGTGTTCAAATGTGGTGTTCAGCCTGATGGCCAAAAACCTCAATTTTGATCTTATCTGACCATAGAACCTACTTCTAGGCCTCCCCTGTGCCTACTTTCGAGATGTCATGTGCATTTCTTTTCTTTGGCACTCTCCCATAAAGCTGAGACTGGTGAAGCACTTGGACAATGCTTGTTGTGTGTACAATCTCTTCAATCTTAGCCACTGTGCCTTGTAGCTTCTTCAGAGTTCTCATGGACCCCCAGCTGGCCTCCCACACTAGTCTTCCTCTTGCACGATCACTCAATTTTATGGACAGCCTGCTCTACCAGACTTATAGCTGTACCATACTCTTCCCAAATCTTAATGAATGATTTAACTGGACCCCAAGGAATATTCAGCGATTTGGATGGTTTCTTGTCTCCATCTCCTGAATTGTGCATTTCATTCACCTTTACAAAGAGCTTGACTTGTTCTCTTAGATAGATAGATAGATAGATAGATAGATAGATAGATAGACAGACAGACAGACAGACAGACAGACAGACAGACAGACAGACAGACAGACAGACAGACAGACAGATAGATAGATAGATAGATAGATAGATAGATAGATAGATAGATAGATAGATAGATAGATAGATAGATAGATAGATAGATAGATAGATAGATAGATACTTTATTAATCCCAAGGGGAAATTCACATAATTCACACATCTTGTATTCATTGAGTAGTTTAGGCCAGCATACTGACCCACTAAAAGCTGGCCCTTCCAGATAAGTTGCTTTTAGACTACAATCAACTGAAATCCCAGTCAGATGACCTCCATTGAACTACTTCTAAGACTTCTAAAACCAACGGGCTACACCAGTAATGATTTAGGTGTGTCATATTAAAGAAGTGAATATTTTTGTGTTTTATATTTGTAATTTAGCCCGCTTTTTGGAGATCTGTTTTCACATTGACATTGAAGAGTCTTTTTCTGTTCATCGAAAAAGTCAAACTAAATCTACTGTGATCAAATGTACATCAATAAAATATGAATAGTTCCAAGGGGTGAATACTTTTTAACAGGGAATATAACATTGTGTGAATTCAGTTAAAACAATATTGATCACTTATCCTTATATTTACTGAGCCCAGTAAATTCAAGTTTAGGGACATGGCGGGCTGGAGTCTATTTGAGCAGCATCAGGCACAAGGAAAGAACCAACTGTGGATACGCACACAAACACCCATACTGACTCCATTCTGAACAGTTTAAGTATTTAGAGTCACTGGTTAACCTAAGCAGCAACTATATGGGGCATGGGAGAAAAACAGGAACATTTTGAGATGTGCCCATGCAGACAGTGGCAACGGTGGGATTCAAGCACACGTCTCTGAAGATTTCCTAACTGCTATCCACTCTATACAACATTCATTAATCCATTCACCCATTTATTTCTAACCCTCCCATTCAGTGCAGAATTGGTTCATGAATATTCCCAGAAGGCAGCTCTAGAGAATTTAGATCACCGCCAGGTCACAGTGTCCTCTGGTGGCCCTGAGACCATTGAATTGAAGCACAGCCATGCCCTCATCTCTAACTGCAGCAGCTGTGTTCTGTCATGGACTGACATCCAGATGAAGATGGTCTCTGATTCTGTGTGATTCTGATAAATCAAATAGTTGAAGGGATGGATCAAATGATATTATGTTGTGTTTTGTTTTTTCTTATAAATAGCAACCTAGTCACTCATTCACCCCTGAAAAACAAAAGAAAAACAAAAAACATATATGGAGGATTTTGCCTTTTATCAAAACTGTCTTTTCATATTTTTAATTTTACTTCACAGGTCATGTCTCATTATTTCTTGAATGAATCAAACCCAATCAATGTACTAAGCAAGTAGCCGAAGGCTCTGCCTCCTACTGGCACACTTTAGAATGACAGAGTCATAAGTCCTTTCAGAGCAAATCATTTAGGCTGCCAGCACTTTACATGTAAAATAGAGAAAAAAGGAAAGGCACTATAAAGTTCTATAAACTGTATGCTAAATATTCCATCTGTTAATCTACTTGATTCTAACTTGATTTCTGCTCCTGCTACTCCTTTTTTCTATCCACATTCTCAAAGATTCGCTCATAAAATGAATCTGAAATTCCAAATCGTCACCAATGCAAATCAGTGTCCTGCATTGGACTGCCATCCAGTCCAGAGTTGTTCCTGCCTTTCATCCAGTACTGCTAGGACAGGCTTTCTCCACCACCTAAAACTGCTTTCATGAGGTTTAAGAATATTATGCTACAATTCATCCTCCCTGCAATGACTTTAGAAAACTTTATATTTCTTTGCCCACCTCTGCTTATATTCCCCATATCCATGTCTACAGTCTGTATGTAACTAAGGTAGCTTGATTTAATGAGACTAATTCCTTCTATCCATTATCTGAGCCCACTTATTTGATTCAATGTCATGTGGAGCCAGAGACTGTCCTGGCATCACTGGGCACAAGGCAGCAACCATTGCATCTCATAGCACACACAGACATGCCAAACAATTTAAAATCAAGAGCTGGGGGGCATGGGTAATAGCCCCATACACACAGACATGAAGAGGTCCACATAGACAGTGACCAGTCTAATGGAGCTTTGAAATAGAAAGTCTTACTAATGTAGCACCATGCTGGATTTTGGAAGAAAGGGAACAGTAATAAAATTGTCCATTTGTTATCACATTTCACATTTCAGCACACCTCATGTCTGGTGAGCCTGTACATGCGATACATGCAGTTGAAATATGGAATTCTAGGCACTGGACAGCATACAGAGATTTTTAAAAAGCTAAACATTGAAAAGCCAATGTCCATTTTTATATAGTGTACCAATAATTAATAACTAATATTTAAAGGTGTAGAGTACTCAGCCCTTTTACACCATGGGAGTCCAGAGCTGGTATCCCACCTACAGCTACACTCAGAATTCAGATACCTGGTCATTGCAATTGAATTTAGATTAATTCAGTGTATTTTAATATAGGGAAAATGCAATTAAAGATATTATAAATTACTAAATACAGAATTAGTACACTTAAAATACATATTTGTTTAAACACCCAGAAAACAAAGTAGAAACTGATTAAAATAACTTGAAACCAGCAATATCTGTTGTCAAAAGAACAGACAAAACACCACAAAAAGATTTGGGGTAGCTGCCCTGTATAATGTAGGTTGAGTTCAAATTGCAAAAATAGGAGCAATCGTGATCACTGAGCTCAAAACAGAACTAACTTGCAAGAAACAAAATGGCGGTTTTATAGTCAGGCAGAGGAAATTAAGTCAGTAGAGTCAAAACTGGAAATTAGGTCATCGAGGATGGAACCAGAAGTGATGTCGCTGGGTCCAGAACCGAAAGTGACATTATCGGTCCTGGAAATGGAAGTGACGTTGACTGGCCTGGAACTGGAAATGACATAATCTGGGCCTGGCGGAATTTCCCGTAACTGGTTTGCAGAGGAAAGAGAGGAAGAATTAGTGAACTCTGCCACCCTCTGGTCCGGCGTGGAATTACCCTCATTTGAGCCCTTTAGCTGCATCCCATACGCACGTGTGTGACACTGTTAATTAATTAGTTGTTGAACTGTGACCAGTTGACATGCAAAATACAAACCTGAGGCAAGGTGTGTTTGCGCCATCCATTCCCATCCTCCCACCCAATTTGTGTTAAACTCGCAAATACCATCCTCTGTTACTCACCACTATCAGTTACTTGATGATTATACTATTCGCATTTGCTCCTGGCATGCTAAAAAAGTTCTACCTAGCTGGAAATACTGACACTGACTATTGATTGGATGGTAATACTGCATTATTTGCATACACTAGCGAAGATACTGAAACAGGAATTATGGATACATGTGTGAATGTGTTCCTGTGTTTAGAGATAATCATTATACTCCAGTTTCAGTGAATTCTGTAATTGCACTGGGCTATGCAGAATAGTTTAATGGTTGTGACCAACAGATCCACACCAGACACATTATAGAGATAAAATAAAAGGTATTCACTACCCACAGACACATTCACAGGCTTTTTAGCAATTCAACAACATACTTGTCATTAATAAAGCTCCTTTTCTTCTTCATCTCCTTCCACTCCTCCATGTGAATTTCGCCCTCTGCCTCCCGAGTCTGACTCAGTTGGGTGAGGCAGAGCGGCTTTTTTTTATGTCAGACCCAGGGCCACTTCTTGTGTCACGGCATTGCCTGTCAGAAGCAGTTCTGGCTCACATAGAAGTTTCGCAAAATAGGCAAGTCCATTCTTCACAGTGTTCCCTTGCAATGTGCAATGACCTCAACATGGTTGACTTTCCGTACTACAATACCCAGGCAACTCTCTGGGTGTCCACAGGGGGCTCTAGCCAGGGGAGCATTGCCACCTCTCAAGCTGTGGACAAATTGTTGAAAAGGTCCACTTATCCCTTGTCCATCCATTATTTGATTATACCAAATATGACAGAAACCGAGGACCATCCCAGGCGGGTTAAGTGTCCATTCTTGTACTCCATCCAATATGGCCTCCTAGTCAGGTAGGTAGTCATCCCTGACCCCATTTTGGATGCCAGTTCATGTAGTCCAGCACTTACAAGGTCTAAATATACTGTAGTTAATATGGTTACAGCTAACGGAGAAGCAAAGTAAAATTATAATAAGGCTGTAACCATCATTGTAAGCTATTTGGCAGTCCAGCATTTTAAACAGAGAATTGCCCTATTCAAAAATGTGTTTATACTGCCATCGAAAGGTAATTTATTTTTTTACTTCTGTGACATAGATTTGGTCTTTGTACAGAAATACAAAACGAAAAAAAGAAAGCCTGCCAATACAGCTCAATAGCCACGTTTGTTTTCTGCAGTTTCACACCTCAAACACTCACTTTTCTGAGAGAGTCTGGCAGACAGATTTAGCAGAGATGATTCCACTCAAAGCATCTCTGAGCACTTGCCATTGAGCACTGACCTGCGCAAATGTCCTGTACGGTAAAGAATTTGAAGTCATTGTGTACAGAAGCTGGTATTCCTGTTTGTTTAGTAGGTTGCATCTGTCTGGTTTATTAATTTTTATTAATTTTGCAGATTCAGGTAAGTAGTCAGTACACAGTCATATCAGATTTCAATCACTTGCAAAATGGATTTGAGACACTTTAAACTGAATATAACCTCAGTAGGCTGTAGAGTCAAATGCTACCAGTATGCATTTTTCAAGTCATTTTTACCATTACCACTATTAATAATAATAATAATTCATTACATTTATATAGTGCTTTTCTCAGTACTCAAAGCGCTATCCACACAGGGAGGATCCAGGAAGCGAACCCACAATCTTCCACAGTCTCCTTACTGCAAAGCAGCAGCACTACCACTGCACCAGCATTACTCCCGGATTGCCCTCTGTGATTGCCTTGTCACCTCACCCCACATGCCAGCTCTCCTTTGGATGGCATAGCTTGTCCTTTTTTCACTTTACAGTAGAGTTTGGTAAAATTGGGTGCATGTGCCTCTTAGATACAACCATTCATACTGTAACCTGTTTGCCTAGTTCATGGTTGTGGGGAGCTCTGTGGCTCAAGACAGGAACCGAACCCTGGACATGGTGCCAGTCCACTGCCAAGCTCATACAAACCCACACCCACAATGGGTCAGTTTAGGTCACATTAACTCAGCATGCACATATTTATACGAGGAAACTAGAAGACTCTGAGAAAAAGCTAGGCAGACATGGGAAGAACACACAAACTGCACATGAACAACAACTGGCTGGGGTTTAGAAACCTGGAGCTCTGAAGCAGCAGTGCAAAACTATGAGAAATGCCAATAATCACTAATATTTGTCTTGATATAGCCTCTTAAATTGAAAAGCATTAAAGTAATGACTTACAATTCCTCACAAAAATACATATTGACTAGTAACAAGCACAGTACTCCTGTCAGCTGGAGCCAGGGGCGGTTGGCTTACCCACACCACACGTCTCACCATCTGACATTGCAGTCATAGATATAATGTTCACCTTAATTGAGTTGCCCGATTTGTTTTCTGTGCAGATTCTGCATTAAATTATATTAGCATTGCATTTACTGGTAATATAGCGCCCTTGATGAAGGAGAGAGTTGAGTAATGACGTTGAAATTAAATCAAAATCCTGCTGTGTGATTCAAGTGCCCTCTTAAAATCTTTATGAGCAGTGACACACAAAATGAGTCATCAAGTAGTTAAAAAAAAACGGTGTACTTTTATGAAATGTGTCAAACCATTTAAATCAGTTTAGGGTCTCGGAGGACTGGAGTTTATCATGGCAGCATCAGTCACAGCCCTGGATGGGCTACTGAAAAACACACAGCCATACTCAACTGATAGTTTTAAAAGTAAAACCAGAGTAATGGGACAAACCCACACAAACAGATGAAGAACCTGCAAAAATTAATAGAAACCTGTCATTCAGTTTTATAGTGCCTTTCAAATCTGTTATTGTAAGATTATAATGTGTTTTACAAGGGAATGCAACCTGAAAGCAGAATAGACCCTCAACTCACAAACAGAACTCTTCAGTACCTGGTGTTCTACAGCTACAAATGGGTGGTCATCTGTGTGAACATTTCAATTTGAAACACTTTAGTTCAGCCATTGACATCTTGTATCATCACAAGCTGATCAACGTTGTATCTTTATGCATCCCAGAAGAAGTTGTTCTAATTCAATGAAAATTTTAAAAACACAACAAAAGACTCTGCTTAGAGGATCACTACCAGGTTCACTCTGATCCAAGTAGCACCACCTGCTGTTGTCCATCACACAGGCCTGGGCAGCTGAATGACACCAGGAGGCTCTAGACTCAGTTGAGGACTAACTTTATGCCAATGAATCATGTTACCTGTGTTTAAAACAAAGAGGTACCCAGACTTTCACTCTTAGTGTGGCCCAAATCTACTAACCACTACTGGTTATCACAAAGTTAAAGAACATGTAAAAGATGTCATTACCCACATTATCGGAGCTCTGTCTCCTAAGGAAAAAAAGAATCTGCTCTGCCTCTTCTTATATAGTTCCTCCGTGTTACTAGACTGGTACTTTTTCAATAAACTTTATGAATTTATGAATAAAGTATATTTCTTCATTCTGCCATGAACATCGAAGTTTAACAATACTGACTGCTGCACGTTACGGACAATGAGAGGAACAAATCCTTGGGTTCCATATGGGTTTTGAGCTGCACTGACAGCAGCAACTTACTTCACAGAACAAGTTGGAGCTTCTTGCTGCAATTGATGTTGGCAAAATGAAAAATGATGTTGTCCACGAGTTTCACTTTCCACAGTCAGGTTTGTCAGCTGTACATGCTGATAGCCTGCACTATGTGCAAATTTCCTTATAACAAAATTCACATTATAACAAATTACTTTTTCAGTCTAGATCACTTCTAATAGAATTTGACCTTTATATATATACTAGTTGTCCCCCGCAGCTCTGCCCACGTAGTAGTGAAACAGGACAACAACAAAAAAATGTAATCATTTGTATTGAGAAGAATTTATATTGATAGCTTTCATATCCGTGAGCATCTTGATATACAATATTTTTGGTTTTGCTATCTGGAGCGAGAATGTAGCTGTGATCTCTTTGCCAAAAATGTAAAAAGTTGGCAAGGTAACTTAAGCCAAGCGGAAGGTCAGGTACACTCCAACGTCAAACGTCGCCACTGTTTCTGATCGTGTTCAGCTCTGACTTGAGAGAGTCCCCAGAATGGGGAGAAGAGCACATGGCCGTGATATCTCTGCCAATAAGCAGGCACCCTCTAAAACACACGTAGCTGTGATCTCTCTCCCTCTCTCTCAAAAACGTCAAAGTTTACTCTTTAACAATCTCCAGATGATAATGTCTGCTTAACAAACAAGCAAGGTACGCTCCAACATGTGGCGAGAGGAAGAGCGACTCGAGCGGAGGCTGGCACGTGATTGAGGATGGCCCCGCCTCCTGATGTCCGGCCTCCCCCTCTCGGATTTGTGCAAAATAAATCGGTACCACAACCAAACTATAATGCTTAGCTTGATGACAGAAGTTGCAAAATCAACAGGAATGTTCAAGAAAATTATAGAAAAAAACCCGATCTAAATCTGTTAAGTAGTTCTCTCGTGAAAAGCAGACAGACATACAGACAGACAGGTGTTGGATTTTTTATACGTAGAGATAGTTATTTCACTAGTATAAGTTATCGTTAGTATTGTAATCAATGCTGTTTCATTTTTAAAGTGCATGCAGTGAAAAAGGTTTTTTTTTTTTTTTTGTATAATTGAGTTTTCACATTAATTATTTCAGGCCTTACGATGCTTTTGCATAACAGGTTGTAAAGAAAGTTACATGATAGTGGTAAGTTTTTGCAATTTTGTTTGTTTCTTCCTTATTGTAGATTCTGTTGCTTTAAGAACACAATTTGAATGTTTGCCCAATTCATGCGCCTTTTTAGAGGTGAAAATGGGAACACAGTTGGGAGCGGGATGGAATTTTGTCAGGTAGGGCTGAAATTAGGATTCAAAAAATTAGACAATAACGTCCTAAAATGTGAAATATCATTCTGATCTTCACGATGTGGTTCATGTTCATGAGATGAAAGAGGAATCTGACCAAATGCAGAGCACATTACCTGCACTCACTCGTTGAGGTTAAACATGAACTCATTCCCGTGTGTCTCAGCCAAAGCTTAAAAGCAGGCAAAAATGGTCATTTTCTGTTTTTCAAAGAGACTAGAGATAGAAGAAGTAGTTTTTAGTGTTGAGCAATTGCAAAAGTCAAAATAGTAATAAATACATAAAGATTTTGTGTTTTTTTACAATGTATACACATTGGGTGGATTCGTTTTAGTATGCTTAGTATCATTAAGTGAGCTGAAGAATTGGTTTGAACAAGTGGTTAGTGCAGATGCCTCATAAACCCGTGGTCTTGGATTCAAATCCTGCAGCTGCTCACTGCCCCCCCCCCCCCCATGATTTTTCTGCCCAATGAGTGCCCACTGACACCAATTCCAGGGCAGTCAACCAACTTCCAGCACTTGTGGTTCTTCCCCAAAGATCCCGAACTGGATTAAGTAGGTTTGGGAAAGTATGTTTAAGAAAGTATGTCATATTTACTCTCTTCAACTAATACTTGCTGCGTTCTGCTACAGTAAAGATTTTATGGCAATTATTCACTATATTAAATGCTTAATAATGCTGTCAGTAAAGTGATTCTTGAAGCGGCGAGTTCCTTGATACCTTGACAGTTTTAATAAAGCAGCCTGGAAGTGTGTATGTGCGATGTGGTGTCAGGGTGGGTGATGAGTGGTTAAGGGGTATGTAAGGGGTAGGATATGTCAAATCATCTCTAGTTCTGAGATGTGACAGCAATTTTGGGCTTTCATTACATCCAGAGTGTTGTGTAGATGGAAGCAGATTACATCTAACGGCCGCTGCCCTTTTAATATGAAGTGCAATTCATTAAGAGACAACAAGGGACGTGTACCAGAAAATGTAGCTTTATTAGAGGTTTGTTTGCTTCCAAGCAATTTGAGTGTTGTTTTTAACTATTAGTGTAACTGATTTTATTTATGAGTAGGATTGGCTGCATACTGATGCAGTGGTAAGCCCTGTTACCTGAAAGCTCCAGGAAAGTGTGTCTGATAACCACGATCTACATCCAGAAAGGATACAGAAACAACCAAAAAAGCGAATAGGATGTTAGGTTATACAGTCATGGCCAAAAGTTTTGAGAATGACACAAGGATTGGTTTTCACAAAGTTTGCTGCTTCAGTGTTTTTACATCTTTTTTGTCAGATGTTTCTGTGGTATACTGAAGTATAATTACAAGATTTTCATAAATTTCAAAGGCTTTTATTGACAATTATATTAAATTTATGAAAAGAGTCAATATTTGCTGTGTTGGCGCTTCTTTTTCAAGACCTCTGCATTTCAACCTGGTAACTTCTGGCCCAAATCTGGACTGATGGTAACTCATTCTTGCATAATCAATGCTTGGAGTTTGTCAGAATTTGTGGGTTTTTGTTTGTCCACCCGCCTCATAAGGATTGATTACAAGTTCTCAATGGGATTAATGTCTAGGGAGTTTCCTGGCCATGGACCCAAAATTTCAATGTTTTCATGGTACCAAAACCCGAGACTCAATCAATCATAACCTTCAGATCTCACCTAATTCTTTTTGATCTTGATATTTAACCCTTGCATAACTTACAGTGCTGTTCTTATCGTGTTCATTTGAATTACTTAAAGTTTTCAAATCACTTCACCTTTTTGTATTTTTTTGTCCAGTCTCTCCTGACTCACCGGTATGAGAAAACCTCCACTATTTGACTTGACTTGATATTTAGTTATGTAAGATTTTAAGCTTTTTGAAGTCCCCCCCCCCCCCCCCTCTATTTTTGACCCCCTAGACCTAAAAAACCCACATTTCTAGGCCATTTTTGAGCAGGAAATTGCGCCCGCATGAGTAGACTGAACCAACAGCTGTTTTTCCATGTCAACCAACCCCAGGGGCTCACCCCATAAAGGGATACAAGGAGGGCAATGTTACCCCTTTTTACAAAACTTTGAAAAATTGGAATCAGTAATGCAGGCACATATGGTATTTTGAGGTTGCTTATCATGAATATGATCATATTTTTGACATTAGCTTCTTTACCAGTGGTCCTAGCCGTCTAAGATCCACTCCGAGTAGGTGAAAAATGAGAAATTTCAAACATAAACATGTATGTATACTATTAGACTATTTCAATGTCAGTGATTATAAATATGATGTTATTTTTGATTTTTGATCTTGTATGGACCTCTGTCAGAAGATGAAAAAATGACACGTTTTCCATGAACTTTATCTTGTTTTTATAATTTCACAGACTGAACTAATTAGTATTACAATCTCATTAGGTATTTTTGGAAGTGGATAAGTGGGGAAGTCACCCTTGTTTTCTCATACCTTAAGTATCTTTTATTCTCTCCTTGTAAATCTCAACTTTTTAAAGTGTCTTATTTTATTGAGCGTTGCTCTGATTGTGACTGCAGGACAATAGTTCTATTTTTCTGTTATTGTCTTTTTTGTGATTTAACCCCACTCCCTTGCTTGATCTTGGATTACATTTTGTCTTGTTTCGTCTGTTTGACTTCTTGCTCATTTCATCATTTAGGGATCTTAAATGTTGACCTAAATGGATTATTAATTGCATGAGGCGGCCTATTTAACATACCACCTGCTACTGCTCCCTTGCTGTGGCATTTGCTCTTGGCAGCAGTGATCTCCATTTGTGCTCCTTTGTGTTTCTGAACTTTTGAGCTTTCTGAAACTTTCTGGTGTTTTTGATCCTGTTATTGTTCTTGGTTTTTGATTTTGGTGTGTTAAGATTTGGCTCACATTCTTGATTATTCATTTTCTGTTATTTACTTTGTATAAAGCTCAGTTGTTTTTGTTTTTAAGTTTTTTTGATATTTTGACATTTTAATTATGTATTTTTCTCATTTAAGCATTAAACTAATTTAAATATTAAATGTTTTGAACTGGCAAGGTGTTTTGGCAATTTTGGCCTTTGGGCCCTAATTATTATGATGGAGGATCTTGCCTGTTACTCTGTATCCTTCTACTAGTAGTGGGTCAATAAACTGATGAGGATTTATGAGAAAGCCAGTAGACAGATGTTAAACACAGAAAAAGGATCAAAAATATGTGCGTCAAAGCCAAAATGAAGGGCACAACTCATAGCGAGAAATAAAAAGGAGCTAAAGTCAAAACCAGAAGAGTGTTTTAAATTATTTCAAGATGGTAGTGAATTGCTTTGAAAAGGGTTTGCTATCTGTGGAGTGTATAGGGAAGTGAACATTTGGCTGACTTGTTAACCTGTTTTGTCATTACTGAAAGTTCATAATCTAACAAAGTAGACAGCTGCCCTAACAATTGGAGTTCCAAAATGATGGTGAATGTGAAAGACATAATGGAAGCTGAAATATACCGAAACAAGAAACAAAATTTTAAGTAAACAATGAATTCAGAAATAAACAACAGAGACATAATCTATGACCCCCCATGAAAAAAAAGTCAGGTCTTTGAAAGAAAAGACAGCATGAAGTAAAATATAAAAACCAATTCACAACAGTGGGTTACACTCAGAACACATGTGGGTTTCTTAAGCAAGAACACTAAAGTCTTGAGTTAATCATCTTGCTCTTATTTTCACAGATAATTTTAATTTTTCAATTAAGCAGGCAACATTCCCTGCTGTTCTAAGTCGTCCACTTTAAGGCCAGCTTCATAGACTTCCACAACAAGTTTTCAAAATGACTACAAGTTTTGTTTCCCTTAAATTTGTCACAGTGAAAGTATTTTCGTGATTCATAGCCAACTTCTAGTCTAATGTTTATTTGGAAACCTGCCAGGTTTGCCTTCAGAGCAATCTAACCAGTAGAGGACGCTCTGCCCTTTGACTTGGTGACATCTACAGTCGCTGAGCGCATATGTCAGCCACTTGCTTGGCTACAGATTTTCCTTTGACATGCTTACCCCTCGTAAATTTTTTGATAAGAAGGATATTAATATATATTATATTTTAAAATGTATAAAACACTCTCTGCCAGCTAACTAGATGTGGGCTATAAAAAAATAAACTGAATTAAAACAAATGCTTCAGGGCCTGCAAGACTTGTGAGGATAGATGACAATATAGATGCGGCAAAGTAAATAGAAATCCTAGAGGAAAGCCTGCTTGCTGTAGGCTAATAAGAGATGTAGGACTTGGGAGAAAAACAATGAAGAGCTTAAAAACACAAAACACTGAAGGGAACTTAAATTACTTAGTCTTGAACAGATGAGGGAATGTAAGAACCTAATCCAGGCCTTCAAAATTCTCAGAGGCATTGATAACACTGATCCAAAAGAATTCTTTCAGTTAAATAGTGAAACGTATTCTCGATGACAACTAACGGAAACACTTCTTCACACAAAGGGTCTTGGGAATTGGAATAAACAAAAGATATGTATAGTTGAAGAACAGGCCCTGTGAGGATTTGGACGACATATTGGAGAAACTAACTAATAAGTCTGATACCCGAATGGCCTACTGTTGAGTGCACAGTTATTCAGGTCTTATTTCCAAAGTCAATGTTACAGGCTGGACCGCAGTACAACCGAGAATACATAGCAGAAGTTAAGAATTATTCTTTATCATGCAACTTGAGGAAGACTACACAATTTGGAAAAGGTAACTGACAAGATCACAGTGTATAGATGTGCAAAGCTTGTCTAGATCTATCATGAAAGGCTTAACAAATAGAAATTTAAGATTCTGACAGACCTGAATAACTTTAATGGCCGCTAAAAGATTCGCTGGGCTGAAAGGTTAGCGTTAGTCATCTCATCCTTATTATTAATATTCCTGATGACACTGAGATAGACACTTTTGATGCATTCAACTTGCCAAACTAGCATCATCTAATTACAGGGTCTTGGAGAAACCACAGTCTAGCAAGGCAAAACCCTCATGCACACTGCTGCCTTTACACAAACTACCTGGGATGATATAAAGTGTCACACTTGTTGAGATGATGAAGATTATCCTACAGTACATGGTCAAATTTTTGAAAATAAAAAATAACCACTGGTTAAAATAAACCCTTACAAAGGAGATTCAAAAAGGTGCTAAAGAACAAGCTGCAAGGGCTAATGCCACAGCACCATGGCTAAGGCTGTTGATGTCATTTTAAGGGCTCACAAGTAACTGTGTTGTAGCCTCTTTAGCAGGGCCGCTGCTGGCCAAATGGGTGCCCTAAGCAGAAATTTACTTTTGTGCCCCCTCCCCCAAATATTAGTTAGGCAGCCGTAACAGAGGTGAGGGCGCGCGCATCATCACGTGTGCTTAGCCTGCTCTGCGTTCACCGTAAAATGCAATATATACGTTTAGATTTTTGTTTATTTGTATATGTTTATTATTAATATTAATTTATTATTATAATATATAAAAACAATTTTTTTGAGCAGCTGGGATGGTGCCCCCCTGGGAGTTGGTGCCCTACGCAGACTGCGTACTCTGCGTATAGGGAGCGGCGGTACTGCTCTTTAGTGTTATGTTTACCTAGGGAAAAAATACAAAAATGCTGAATTTTTTTCAGCGATAAAAATGTTATTAAGTGCAACAATAACATGCAAATACCAAAACACAGTAGAAAGGTATTGCTGTGGTGATACAGATTTAGTACCGCGTTTCCCAGAAAATAAGACCGGGTCTTATATTAATTTTTGCTCCAAAAGATGCAATAGGGCTAATTTTCAGGGAATATCTTATATTTATTCAAGTACAACAATGTACATTTATCCAAATATAGTCATGTCATCTTATTCTGGAATATCGTCATAACTCTCCACATTCAAACCCTGAATTCCAGCCTGAATTTCTTGCTACCCCAGCCACTTTTAGGATCCTACAGGGTCAATGTGTTGTGGTTCGATCTTTGATGAATGGTTCGATGTGGTGAAGCAAAATGCCGACATACAAATACAATTGTGGTGCTTTTATATTCAAGCGTCGCATATTCCCCAAAGTAACGACATGATACATTTTAAAAGTCTCACATACCATCTTCTGTGCCGTCTTTTTTTTTTTTTTTTGCACCTTTACAAAACCATCAGAATGTACGGCGTTTTTGAGCCACAGAGAAAAAAAATAAGGACATAATGAAAATGTCTATTTTGTGATTAAAGTGGAAATTTCGGCTTTAAACTCGAAATGTCCACTTTAACCTCGTAGTTTACTTTACAATTAAAGTAGACTGTCGTAAACATTATCCCAGTTGTTAAATCGTTACAAGCTTCTGGGGCTTCCTCCTGACCTGACAGCAACACTAATCAGCAACAGATCGCCACACAGAACACATCACATTTATGAAATTCCAGCTCTCCAGCTATTCTCTCTTCTTAGATTTATACTTGATATCACTTTCATGATGAAATGCATTAAAATATGCATTTACAGATAAATCGTTAACTTTGTTTAAATAATGAATACTGCTAATAGATACACATATGAGGTGGCACGGTGGCAGAGCGATAGCGCTGCTGTCTCTCAGGGAGTCACATCCCTTGTGATCCCAACCTGGAGTTTGCATGTCTTTCCTGGTGGGTTTCCACAGTGGGCTCAGTTTTCCATCCAAAGACATGAAGGCTTGGGGACTTGGTGATGCTAAAATGATGCTAGTGTGTGTATACGTGCTTGTGTTCACCTTGCAATGATGCCTCGTCCAGGGATTTTGTTTCTGTCTTGTGGCGATGCTGCTGGAATGGGTGCATCCCCGAATTGATGGATGTAATCATTAAACATCCTGTTCAGAGATATTGTGGCAAGGTGTCCTTGGAATTTAATGGATGTTTCGGGCACACGCGTCGCATCGCGTGAAGTATAAACCTGGCCTTAGGCACCTTACTTTTCAGCTGACAATCTTGACTAGGGCTTATTTTTGGGGTAGGGCTTATTTTCCAGGAAACATGAAAATCTTCCACAAAACACTTCATGCTATATGTTTAGAAACAGTCACCAATGCACAACCCAATGTTGCCATCAAGACAGTAGAAGTGTGTTTCATTGCACACTTTTCATAATACTTTTTCTGTTGCTTGCACACAAGAGGGTAGAATGTCAGTGCCTGATTCACATGATAGACATACCAATTGTTTTATTGTATTCTATCACAGTGCAAGGCTTAGTGACTTCCACATTTCCCCTGACACGAACATTGACAGTTGCTGCATTGTGTAGAGTGCTTAGGGGGCTAACGTCTTTCTTTTCCTTGCACTTGATTGCAATCATTTTGCCTTTTTGCCATACAGCTACTGTCACACCATGGTGAAGCTTCTTCTAACCGAATTCATCAGACATATCATGGTGGGTCACTTGTATATTACCGCATGCATCAGTTTCACTATTCACCTTTACAGCTTTTCATTGTGTTTTTCATTGAAGGCTCATGAATATTGATGAGTTACATTAGAATTACCAGAAAGTGGCAGAAAACATAGAAATACTAATTATTTTTTACAGCATGATGTTATTTCAACCACTAGATGGCAGCAGAATACTGTCCTGACAGTTATTCAGGCTTTGCACTATAAAGCATATCATTACATGTCACCCCGAGTATGACTCAGGTTTATCTTTAATTGCATAGAATTCCAAGCCCAAGTCATGCAAGGGGTTAACACCCGGGAGGTTATCTGACCATAGCATCTAAAGGCCCCAAAAGGGGTTTTACTCGCTTTCTCTTTTAATCCTTTGCAATGACTGCACAGAAATAAACAGTCATAATAGAGTTTTAATTACAGTGGATTCAGGAAATATTCAGACCCCTTTACTTTTACACAGTTGTTTTATGTTGCAGTCTTAGGATAAATTTGATTACATTTATTTATTTTTCCTTATCAATCAACAATCAATAACCCAGAATGACTATGCAAAAACAGGATTTTTGAAACGTTTGTAAGTTTATTAAAAATAAAAAATGAAATATCCCATTCACTCTTAGCTATGAAACTTGAAATATAGCTCAGCTGAATCCCATTCTATTGATCATCACTGAGATATTTCTACACCTTGTTTGAAGTTCACCTATGGTCAATTCAAGTGATTGGACAGGATTAGGAGAGGTACACACCTGTCTATATGAGGTCTGATGGCTGATAATGAGCAAAAACCAAGCTATGAGGTCAAAGGAACTAACTGCAAAGCTTAGAGATAGGATTGTGTCGACCCACAAATGTGAGGAAGGATACAAAAAAATTACGTTCCCAGGAGCACAGTGGCCTCTCAAATTCTTAAATGGAATAAGACTGAAACAACTATGACCCTTCCTAGAGCTGCCCACCTAGACAAACTAAGCAATCATGGGAGAAGGGCCTTGGAGAAGTCCATCCATCCATTTGCCAACCCACTGAATCCAAACACAGGGTCACGGGGGTCTGCTGGAGCCAATCCCAGCCAACACAGGGCACAAGGCAGGGCACCAGCCCACCGCAGGACACACACAAACACACCCACACACCAAGCACACACTAGGGCCAATGTAGAATCGCCAATCCACCTAACCTGCATGCCTTTGGACTGTAGGAGGAAACCGGAGCGCCCGGAGGAAACCCATGCAGACACAGGGAGAACATGCAAACTCCACGCAGGGAGGACCTGGGAAGCGAACCCAGGTCCCCAGGTCCCCAGGTCTCCCAACTGCGAGGCAGCAGCGCTACCCACTGCGCCACCGTGCTGCCCTTGGAGAAGTGCTATATAAATTAAATGTAATATTATTATTTTCTTATTGGTAAGAGAGGTGACCAAGAACCTGATGATCACTCCAGAACCTGTATGGAAATGGAAGAAACATCAAGAAGGACAACCATCACTGCAACACTCCGCCATTCTGGGCTTCATTACACAGTGGCCAGACTGATGACTTTCCTCAGTAACCAATGCATGGGAGCCCACTTGAAGATTGCAAAAAAGCACACACTAAGAAACAAGATTCTCTGATCTGATAAAAACAAGAATATCATTATGTCTGGTGGAAACCAGGCACTGCTCATAACTCATGCAATGCTATTGTAACGTAGAAGCATGATGGTGGCAGCATCATGCCATAGGGTTGTTTTTCAGTGGCAAGAACTTGGATTCTAGACAGGGTTGAGATGAGTGCTCAACAGAGCAAAGTACAACAATATCCCTAATGAAATCCTGCTCCAGACTTCCAACTGGGCTGAAGGATCAACTTCTAATAGGACAATGATCCTAAACACAAAATAAAGGGACAATTCTTAAAATGTTCTTGAGTTGTCCAGCCAGAGCCAAGACTTGAACTCAATTGAACATCTATAGAGAAACCAGAATATAGCTGTCCACAGGTGGCCTCCATCAACCTGATAGAGCTTGAGAGGATCTGCAGAGAAGAATGGTAGAAAATACAGGGATGTGAAGCTTGCAGGCTGAAATTGCTGCCAAAGGGGCTTCAACAAAATACTGAGGATATTGTTTGAATACTTGTACCACTGGGACATTTCAGTATTTCATTTTTAATACATTTTCAAAATTTTCTAAAATGCTCTTTTCACCTTGTCATTTCAGTGTATTGAGTGTTGCTTGATGTGGAAAAAAACGAACTTAAATGATTTTAGCAGAAGGCTGCAAAATAGCAAAATGTGAGAAAAGTGAAGAGGATGGAATACTTTCTTAATCCACTGTAAGGCCCAGGAGATGGGGAGTAAGCAAAACAAGCAATTGTTGATACCAGTAAGTATAAAAAATAAGTATTTAAAGAGAGCCCAAAATGTGAAGCAAAAATCAGATCAGGATCAAAAAGGACATAGCGAAACGGTCAAGAGCCAGAAAGACGATTAAGTCATTAGCCAAAGTTAGAGACAAGAATCTAAGTCAGGTAACCAGACAGGATCAAAGTCACAAGATCAAACTGAAATAATAAGCCACATACAAAGATATCTGTATACTCAGATGATACAGAAATGCATGACGCTGACCTTTTCTTCCTGCTATGGAGATGACATCACGCAATGTTCACCTCCAGTTGCTAAGACTAGCAGTTATCCATATTACTAACCGAGAATGCTAAACCGGATGATGGACGCAGGCACATCCGGCCATGGGCCGTAGCTGCAAAAAGACGTACTGCGCAGGCGCAAAAAGAGTCCGCGAGAGTCGGCTGAGGAGCCGAGAAAGGCGGACAAAAGAGGGCGAGAAGAGGCGGATGAGGGGCCGCGAGAGGCGCAGGCGCAAAAAGAGTCCGCGAGAGTCGGAGAAAGGCGGAGAAAAGAGGGCGACAAAGGCGGATGAGGGGCCGCGAGTGGCGGACAAGACCACAGAAAAAAGGAGTGAGCACATACAAAAAGGAGAAATGAGGCGCAAAGTCAAACGTAGGAAAAGCACGAAACACATTGCACACGAAACTAGACCCGAAAAAAAAAAAAAAAAAAAAAAAAGAGGCCCGCGCACAACAGCAAGGCACCCCCCCCCCCTACAGGCACCGGACGGGACACACACCAAGAGGGGGATTCAACAAGCCCATGGAACACAAAAAAAAGAACACAAAACCACCCCACAGACCCTACAAGCGAGGGACGGGACACACACAAAGAGGGGGATTCAACAAGACACAGGAACACAAAAAGAAAGAAGACGCTCGCGCAACAACAATCCTCCCCCACCCACATCCATAAGAAGTGACACCCAAAGCCACATATTCTAAAGTGAACGTCAACACCTTCACACTAGACAGCATAGGTGTCAGCATTGGTGGATCTCCTTACAATAAAGCACTATTAACCGTTCAACTGCAGAAAAGGAAACATATTAACAGTGACTGCGACCCTCCTTATTACTTATCCATATTTCGCATGCTGAGAAAGAAACAAGTCATGAATACACGGTCATGGGTACAAAACGAAAAGGAAAGGATAACAGGAACAAACACACGAACACGAAAGAAACAACAAAATAGACGGCTATGCAGCATAGGTGGATCTCATTACAATAAGGCACTATTAACCGTTCAACCGCAGAAAAGTCTCCATATTAACAGTGAGTGCAATACTTCTTATTACTTATCCATATTTCTAAAAGAAAAAATGTCTCGACTCCAAAAACGCAAAGCTCAACTAAAGCTTCTAACTAATGATGTACCTAAAAGTAAAAACTTTATGAACTGCGTTAGATCCTACAATAGTTCATTTGCTTTTAGTAAATATCAGGCCACCAAAAGGCAATGGCCCATACTGCTTTCCCATATGTGCACAAATACTGCATCGCATTGGAACAGTGCACCCTGAAACAAATCAACAATGCAAATATGCACAAATCTACATCCTGGATCCACATGACGCAAACTATCAATCAAAGTGCTGCATCGCAACAGGCACGGATTCAAAACGAAACACCTCCCGTCTCAGACATACGTTAACGGCAAGGAAGGCTACAACGGGCTTCTCACACAGCACAGGCAAATCGATTACAGCTCCAAAACAACACGTCCCAAATACTACACATGCAACAACGCGCCTCTCAAACGGCACAAGCAAAACATACACCGGGAAAATTCATTCGGATTAATGAATGTCATTTGCAATCATTGTCATTCAGTTCACTTCCCTGAAGAAACAACTGGCAATACAAGTAATACATTTAGACGTTGTTGTCAAAAGGATCAAATTAGACTGCCTTCTTTACATTCATATACTGAATATCTACAGAAGATTCTAACTGACGATGTACCTGAAAGTGAAATCTTTATCAACTGCATAAGATCCTACAAATCGGTATCCACTATGAACATTAACGGTGGCACTGCACGTGACATCCGTCTTCAAAAAATGTTAATTATTGATGAATGTACAATGGCATGAAGTCACTTACTCAACACCATTCATAAACTTCTACAAACGTTTATGAATAATAATATTCGATTTGGAGGAAAGGTACTTTTATTAGGAGGAGATTTTAAACAGTGATTAGCTATTCTTCCAGATGCCATGCACTCAGCTATTGTTCAGTGCACCTTAAAATACGCAGACAATTGGCATTGCTTTCAAAAGATACAGTTAGTAAAAAAGATACGATGTCCAGAACCAGATCATAACAATTGCTTATTACAACTGAGAGATGGTACACTCACCAATACAGATGGACTTCAGCCACATATTATTACAATTCCTCAAGCCTTTATCTGCGACGACTTAGTTACAGAGAGATTTGGAACAGCAATCTCATTAGACCAAATGCCCCTTTTAACACAATGCACTATATTATGTCCAAAAAATATTAATGTGGAAAACATTAATACCCAAGTCATTCCATTACTTCCTGGAGAGACACAACTCTTTCTAAGCTCTGACAAACTTGACTCTGATCACAACAATAACCATCTTAAATGACCTTACAAGTTCTGAGCTGGAATTACCTTTTACACTTAAACGGCGTGTACAAAGAAATTTTCAAATAAACCTTTACACTGTGCCACACACTTTATTGTTTGCTTTCTATTTGCATCATCTACACCGTCACACTATTCTATATCTCATTCATACATCACGCTCTTTGTCATTCCCAACACCAGGGGTTGGCGAGCGAAGCGAGCAGGGGGCAGAGCCCCCTAGTACTACAGAAATGGCAGTGTTTATACTAACGCAATATGGTGTCGTGGGAGGAAGACTTCAAAAAGAAATGTTCATAAAACAGCTTAGAAAAAAAATGTATGCAGACGCTGAATTACTTGACTTCTGAAACCCTCAAAAAGACAATTAAATGATTTTTTGAGTCAACCATAAAAAAATAAAATAATGTCAAATCATGACACACTTATACTACCCAGATGCTATCTGTAGCTTTAGTTTCTCAAAAACTCAAAACCTGAGGCTTTACTTCCATAATTAAGCCTCACTCCTTCAAAGAGGCCTGCTACAAAATGATGTCCACTCCAAATTCTAGAAAATAACTACATTTTAATAAACTGAAGGGGTCTGAATACTTTCTTAATGCACAGTAAGACCCATCAGATGGGGAGTCAGAAATACAAGCAAATGCCAGTAGGTAAAAAATAGTGAGAGGGTCAAGAGTCAGAAAGATGATTAAGTCATCAAGTCATCAAGACAAGAACCTAAGTCAGGTAACCAGACAGAGTCAAAGCCACAAGATGATGCAAAAATAATAAGCCACACGCAAAGTTCTTTAAAGATATGTGTCTATACTATCTGTATCTCTGCTATCGTTTCTGCATTCTCAAAAACTGTAAGGCTGAGGCTTTGCCTCCAGAGTTAGGCCTCAGACCTCCAAAAGAGGCCTGCAAAAAAAATGAAGCCAACCCCAAATTCTAGAAGCAGGATTCATGGCTTGCACAGACTTTAAACGAGAGCAAGGGTCCAATATCTATCTATCTATCTATCTATCTATCTATCTATCTATCTATCTATCTATCTATCTATCTATCTATCTATCTATCTATCTATCTATCTATCTATCTATCTATCTATCTATCTATCTAACCTGCGCACACACATATGCAGCCTTCTCCTGCAGCTGTTACGTGCTTCTCCATTGTCTGGCGCTTCTTTTCAAAGGCCAATGATCCCCCCATGGAGTCTGCCTTGTCTCAAAGTGGCCCTGATTACCACCTGCTTAAGGCACATGGCACTTAACCCATCAGCAAGGCACATGACTTCATTCCTGCGAGTGGCAGGCTGCTGGTTGGCTGGCTGCAGTAACACATACTCTGCTGGTTTTTTAAGCTGGTATTTTTTCAGTTTAGCTCCAGTGATTAAAGTCATTAATTCAGTGCATATACTCAAGGCTTGTCATGTTGGGCCCATTTAAAACACAAAGCAGTCAGATGTGTGCCAAATTGCCAAAATGCTTGTCATCTGTTTTGTAAGGCTTTTCTTTGTACACTTACAAATATGTTACACTATTTATGCAGCCATAAAATTGTTGCCGTTCAATGCACATGCAGGTGTTTTGCTGCACCTCCTCCATGACATGCAAATGCCTCTTAGGTGCCCGTTGATGTTTTTGGAACTGCCAGCTGCACCCTGAGTGACCTGCAGTGAATTTGCTCCATTCGTTAATCAGTTGTGTTGTACTTGATTCAGACAGAGGTTCCAGGCTGTAATGATAATCTGCATGTATACAGACTGCACATTAAGCACTTTGACCACGAGTAAGGTGCTATATATAAGTAAAATTACATTGCAATTACAGAAGACATTTATGCAAAACATAATAAAGACATAAATAATTATAGACAAATACAAATCAGCAAAAAAAAAAAACATTCCACTGTCTTCTGTATTGTCAACAAGCACTGCAGTCCTGGAGATCTGAAAAAAAAACCCTGCCTCTAAACGTGAGATTCATAGCTAAGTGTGGATGTGTAAACCCAGGGGTCAGGGGTTATATGGTAACATAAATAAGATTTAGAAAGCTGTGTATTTTGGAATCTTACACCTCAAAGCCCCAGCAAGACATTTCAGAGAGCTAAGCAAAACACTCTCATCTTAGCAGAGTATGTGAAAGCAGGGGGAATCACCGAAAACTCAGAAGTTGTCATCATGACATAGCAACTATATTTATGTTTTATCAGTGATGATTATAGTGGTAGGATTTAGCACTGCTTCCTCGCTGATTCATTAGAACATTCAAAACATTTTCACAAGAACAGGCCATTCAGCCCATCGAAGCTGCTCACCAATCTTACCCATCTAATTTCTCCAAAATAACATCAAGTCAAGTTTTGAAAGTCCTACTGTTTACTACACTGCTTAGTAACTTCTCTGTGTAAAAAAAACTTCCTAGTGTTTGTGCAAAATTTACCTTTAACAAGTTTCCAACTGTGTCACCCGATCTTCATGAACTTACTTTAAAGTAACAGTCTCAATCAAATGTACTAATTCCTTTGATAGTTTTAAACACTTCAGTCATGTCACATCTTAATCTCCATTTTCTTAAACTGAAAAGGCTTAGCTCTTTTAATTTTTCTTCAAAGCTCACATCTCTCAGTCCTGAAATCAGCCTAGTCACTCTTTTCTGGATTTGTTTCTTAAACTTAAAAGAAATGGTGAGGTGGCCTTCTGCTGTTATGCACCTAAAATCTGGAATAGCCTGCCAATAGGAATTCGCCAGGCTAATACAGTGGAGCACTTTAAAAAACTGCCGAAAACACATTATTTTAACATGGCCTTCTCATAACTTCACTGTAATGTAATCCTGATACTCTGTATATCCAATTCATTATAATAACTATTCATGACGGCTCTAAAATCTGTAATAACCCCTACTCTCTCTTCTGTTTCCTTTTCTGGTGTCCTTTTGGTACTCAAAGCACCATGATGTTCCAAGAGTGATGGATTAAAAGCCAGAAGTCTGCATGACCATCATCATCAAGTCCTTCCGTGAGAACCCTAACTACAAAGAGGACTATTTCATTTATGTTAGGTAGAATGCCCAGAGGGGACTGGGTGGTCTCATGGCCTGGAACCCCTGCAGATTTTATTTTTTTCTCCAGCCGTCTGGAGTTTTTTTTTTGTTTTTTCTGTCCCCCCTGGCCATCGGACCTTACTCTTTTCTACGTTAATTAATGTTGTCTTATTTTAATTTCTTATTTTGTCTTTTATTTTTCTTTTCTTCATTATGTAAAGCACTTTGAGCTACTTTTTGTATGAAAATGTGCTATATAAATAAATGTTGTTGTTGCTTTACTGTAAAACTTCTGTAAAAACAATATTTGTAATTAACTTTTTGTCAATATCTCTTTGAATTTTGATTCCGTGTTTGGAGTTACATCTAGACAACGTAACATATATATCTGCCCGTGAATGAACATCGTTTCTTTCTCTCTAATAAATAAACCGACTTTTTTGAATGTTTGTCCCTGTGATTTGTTAATTGTCATAGCAAAAAGTATTCTAACGGGAAACTGTAAACGTTTTAATATGAATGGCATATCAAGATCTCCATTGGTGTCTAATGTTATCGGCGGAAGATGTACTACATTACCTTTCTTGTCGCCTATTAAAATTTTACATGTCAGATTTGTTCGACCAATTTTGAATACAACTAATCTTGTCCTAAGGAGACCCGGGTTCGCTTTCCGGGTCCTCCCTGCATGGAGTTTGCATGTTCTCCCCGTGTCTGCATGAGTTTCCTCCGGGTGCTCCAGTTTCCTCCCACAGTCCAAATACATGCAGGTTAGGTGTATTGGCGATCCTAAATTGTCCCTAGTGTGTGCTTGGTGTATGTGTGTGCCCTGCGGTGGGCTGGCACCTTGCCCGGGATTTGTTCCTGCCTTGTGCCCTGTGCTGGCTGGGATTGGCTCCAGCAGACCCCCGTGACCCTGTGTTAGGATATAGCGGGTTGGAGAATGACTGACATGACATGTCCTATTGCATAGCCCATCACTCAGACATAAATTACGCAATAACATTACGATACAAGCTTCTTTCAACAGTAATTCGGCCGGTGGAAGACTGGACGGTGTTAATGGTTGTAGATATTCTACGGGATATTGTAAGTTGATGTTTTCATCTTCTGTAACATCACCACCAATTGTTTCAGTATAGTCTATTGATACGCATTTAAGCAATATGCCGTGTAACCGATCGACAATTTTAGCATAAATTCATTTGACTGCATCGTTTTTTGTTGCCAGGATTCCCGTTGTACTCATTTCTTCTGTTGACAACCCTTCTGGATGAAATTCTTCATTAAGATTTGGACATAATAAGTCTTCTTGTATTGTGAACTTAAAGTGAGGAAAATGTAAACATTTATAAGAGCTGAGAGCGCAGAACTGTGTCTAACAAAAGCATTTACACGAATGAGAGGTGAGAGGACCATGGGCATGGACCGTTAACCGTAAATGGTTGAGAGGAGGGTGGGACTTGATAAAATTTCTTGACAATAGTCTTGTCTTGTCTCGTCTAAAGATTATTTTTTTTTATAATAGTGAGACAATATTTGATTATTATTCCAGGATTGATTATTTTGTGCTATTTATGGCAGGAATAGGTTATGGCAGCGAAAGATGGATTAATGTATAACTGTAACTTTTTTACTATTAATTTTATATTTCTATTCTGCTCTAGTTTTCTATTTCTATTTTACTATGCTCTGACTACTCCCAGGACCCCCTCTATGCTGTCAGCCCACTCAGCTTATATTTAGTTCTGAGCTGTTCCACTTGTTTTTGTACCCTGTAGCACATGCTCCCAAATCGTCCAGCTGACTGATGTTTATTCAATTACGTTGACCTCTTTTGTAACTCACTTTGGATTACAGTGAATCCTAAGCAAATGAATGAAAATGGAAATGTAAAACCGAGATCCTGACTCTTTGCAGTCATAAAAGATCCCTGGGCATCTTTTGAAAAAGCAGTGTGTACTCTGATGTCCTGTATAAATTGCCCATCACAACCTTGTCCATTGTGGCCCCCTAATCATCCCCTGTCTGTGATTGGCTAACTAGCACTCTCTCACTCCTTCACCACCTAATAGCTAATGTGTGGTGAGCATACAGGCACAAAAATGGCTGCCGTCACATCATCCAGGTGGATGCTGCACATTGTTGGTGGTTGAAGTGGCTCCTAATTGTCTATGTAAAGTGCTTTTAGCAGTTAGAAAGGTGCTATATAAATGTGTCAATTATCCTTAAATAGATACCTATGGGTCAGCTCCACTCAGGTAGTCCGTGGGTCAGGAATTGAACCCAGCTCCCTGCCTGTGGAAGGTAGCAGCATTAATCACTGAGCCAAGGTAAACGTGAAAGGCGTGAAAAGCATTCAGTGGCAGCCTTGCTCTGCTTCTGCGCAGATAAATGTGCTGTCTGAGACGGCGTACTACGCACAGAGCTCGCCGCTGAGCCTGCTTTTGCTAATTATTTAAGCTAATAGCCCTCAGTTACTGTAGCAATTGTTAATATATTTGCAGTACATTTTGGGTAAAATGCTGTCCTAATTTTTGTCCTGTAATGTATGCTTTGCAGCCGTCTCCTCCTACATTAACTAAATGAAGCATTGTCATAATATCTTTGCCCTGGGCTTGTGGGTTATCAGATTTGAATCCACAGGAGGATTAACTCACGACGCCAGCCTCTCGCTCTCTAAGGGCTGCCAGGCTGCCGGATTCATTCAGACAATGTATACTCATTCTCCCTCGCCTGCCAGCCTTGGCGGCCTCAGTGCGTAGGAGTGTTTTACACGCTGTTCTCTGCAAGCGGTGATGCATGCACACTCACACACACACATAACACACACGCAGACACACACGCACACAAACACCCACCCCCCTCATTATTCAGTTCTACTCATACACTCCAATTAAAATGTATGCGCTTAAGGGAGGCCGCTCTTCATTCAGCTCTACTCGTGTCACGATGAGACCGTAAATAACCAGGCAGCCCCACTTCCAGATCAGTGGGTGGGTGTGCAGGGGAGGGGAATATAAGTGAAACAGAATAATGCTTAACATTTCTGTAAAAGAGTGGAGATTGCAAGCAAAAATAAATACCCTCCATGGAAGAAGCTACACATTCAATAGAGAGATTTGTAGCAAGTGGCTTACGGACTACATGCCCTCTACCAATGGTGTCAGACCTTCTGCACTATCTCCTAATTCCAATTCAGGTTTTAGGTCAAAGGCCTTTGAGAGGCATTTACCTGAGTGGACAAAAACCTCTTCCCCCATTTTTTATGTATCCTTCTCCTTATCTTTTGTTGGTGACTTTGATTTTATCTTAAAACTGAAAATGAATCCAATTCATGTGAGCAAATCTGTCTGGCTTGCTTCTGCATAAAAATTACATTTATTATTTTCCATTAAACAAAAAAGAAAAATCTACAAATAATGTGAACTGTGCCATGTCTCTCTAAAACGCAATGAGTACCAAAAATATTTAATTCTACTGTATTTTAGTGTACTGTGTTAAAGTATAAAATCTTTAACCATTGTGGCAGATGACCGGTGTGAGCAGGAAGGCTAAACGCACCCCTAGTAGACACGAACGCTCCTAAAAAAACCCTCTTAAAAAACGCTGATAGACTACCTTCACATTGCTCCCTTACTTGCTGGGCTTACTTGCGGCTGCTCTGTTACGTGATATGCGTCTTGCATGACGCCACGCATACTTAAAAGCCTGAACAGCACCTGACCTTTTTGGCTGATTGCTTTGTTTCTCTCTCCTCCTCCAGACATTCTCTGCTCCTATTGCAGGTCCTGCTCCCCTTGTGCTCCACTATGATGTTTGCCTATTCTTTTAAACGAGAACTAACTACATACTGAGCTCGTTTTACTTCTGAAAGAGGCATGTTTGTTTGAAGTGTTTGAATAAAGTTCCTGTCTCTACAATCTCCAGTGTTTCTGTGCAATTCTGTGACCCAAGCGTGACACCGGGGACCTTGCCCGACTGGGACACCTGGAGAAGGGAAAGACTGGGAGAGGTGCAATATCTTCCCCAGGGTTTAAGAGGACAGCCCCCCTGGATTATATCAGGGCCACGGATTGGGAGCTTGGAAGCTCAACCCTGTTGGGGTCCGTGGTCATCGCCAGGGGGTGCCTGGATGATCCCGGAGCCCTGGATGGCAGCACTTCCGCCACACCAGGAAGTGCTGCAGGAAATTCATTAGGGTGCACCTGGAGCACATCTGGGTGCAACATAAAAGGGGTTGCCTCACTTCATTCGAGGAGCCGGAGTCGGGAGGAAGAAGACAGAGCTTGCGAGAGAGGAGTGGAGGCGGCAAAAGAAAGGAAAGGAAAGGACAGGACTGTGATCGTTTTTGTGATGTTTTGTGTATTGTACTGTGTGTGTAAGTGCAAAAGAAAATTAAATGTGTGTGTTTTGGATATCTGGCTGTCTCTGTGTCTGTCTGTGTCTGGGCTTCTTTCACACTATCCATCGATCTATCTTCTCAAATTCCTGCCACTCTTTTAAAAACATCCAGTTTAAGGAGCTCATCTGTATATCTTTTGAATCTAAGAGGAAATCCCTGAAAAAAACTCATAGAAACAGTACGAGAACATGCAAACTCCACCAACGAAGCAGGATTTGTAAATCCATCTCCTGGACCAGTAAGGCAGTGACGGTGAGTGCTGTTCTATCAGTAGTGTTCATCTCTTTCCTGGACTTCTTTGTTTGTTGCATAGTTTTATATTTCATGTGTTTACTGTATTTATGTAGTTTTTGTTACTATTGTTCAACTTTATTTATTAGTCAGTCAGTCATCCTCCAATCCGATATATATCCTTCCACAGTGTCACGGGGGTCTGCTGGAGCGAATCCCAGCCAGCACAGGGCGCAAGGCAGGAACAAATCCCAGGCAGGGCGCCAGCCTACTGCAGACTGTATTTATTATTTACTATTTATATATCATGTGTTCTCCTATGTTTCTTGTATTGTGTGGGTGGAGCTGCAGAAGATGGGGTCATCCTGATGTCATTTCTGAATGACCGCACTCTACATATATATTTGGATGCTTCAAACTAGGTCTTTCAGTAACTCTCCTTGGTTGTTAAACTTTACTAACTTTGCATTAGAGTGTGGGACATGTGAATCAGTAGAAATACAGACATAGTACCCCTTCACGAATAAAGAAGAAACCCCATGAAACTGACAGAAGTAATTAGCATTCATCATTGTTTATTCCATATTTAGCAAAAATCAGCCATTGCTTTAGAGTTCTGATTCAAAAGAATATTTTAAATAAGACACAAATGATGGGACTCTTAACCTAATATTTCATTGCACTACCTTTAGAGGCAATCACGGCCAAGAAGAGCTTCCTGTACCTCTCAATGAGACTTCTATGCCTGTCATCATGTAGTTTGGCCCACTCTTCCTGAGCAAACTGCCTTCTCCAGACTGCAGGTTTCAGTTCTTTCCATAGATGTTTGATAGGATTCCAATCAGGGTCCATAGTAGGCCACTTCAGAATAGTCCAATGTTTTGTTCTTAGCCATTCTTGGGTGCTTTTAGCTGTGTCATTATCCTGTTTGAGGATCCATGACCTGCAACTCAGATGAAGCTTTCTGACACTGGACAGTATAGTTAGCTCCAGAATGTCTTGATAGTCTTGAGATTTCACTGTTCCCTGCACAGACTCAAGGCACCCTGTACCAGACGCAGCAAAGCAGCCTCAAAACATAATCGAGCTTCCTCCATGTTTCACAGTAGGTATGGGTTCTTTTCTTTGAAAGCTTCCTTTTTTATCTGCAGACACAGAGCTCCAGCTTTGTCTCGTCTGTCTAAAGGACATTCTCCCCAAAACATTGTGGCATATCAATATGCATTTTAGCAAATACCAGTCTGGCTTTTTTATGTTTATCTTTCAACAGATTCCTCTTCTTCCATTGAGCCCATGGTTAATCAAAAAAGGATGGATGGTGCGATCAGACAGTAATGGACCTTAATCTTGGAGTTCAGCTTGTATCTCTTTGAAAGTTGTCCTTGGCTTTTTGTTTACCATTCTCACTATCCTTCTACCCATTCTGGGGTCGATTTTGCTCTGCCGGCAGTGTCCAGGGAGATTGGTTACAGTCCCATGGACCTTAAACCTCTTACTGTTTGTCCCTGGAACATCAATCTGCTTGAAAATGGTCTTCTAGGATTTGCCTTTTACATAATTTCTCTGATCAATGTTCAGTGTGGGACCCACAATGAAACCAAACAGTAAAGTGACTACTTTTCTCCATTTACATCAGGTGAATGATTGATTGCACAATTGGAGACATGTGTGATACTAATTAAAGAAAACAGTTAGTTTGAAAAATCAGTCTAATCTAATTGGTTAAGATCTTTTCTAGAGTACCAACAAATGTGTCCATGGGCCTCATGCATAACGGCATGCATAGAATTCATATTAAAACATGGCGTATGGACAAAAGTGGAAATGTTCATATGCACAAACAAATCGAGATGCATAATATCTCGCGTTCGCCAACTTCCACGTTCTTCCGCTACATAAATCCTGGTCAGCGTGAAAAGTAATGCACATGCACGCACCTGCCGTCACTCCCAAACTCCTCCCAGAATTGCACCTCTTTGAATATGCAAATCAATATAAATAGCCCTTAAGCTCAGCATTCTGTGAAAAGGCAATGGCAAAAGCACAAGGAAATAGAAGAATTTCAGCGAATACAAAGTGGAGGCAAGGAAAAACTTACTATTATTGGTTTAAACAGTGGTATAAACAACAAAATGAAGTCGATCGAGTAAGATAGAGTGTTGGAAAAACTCGAAAGCTCAAGTTCACAAAGTCGCACAGTGCCCGAAATAAAAAAGAAGTTGTCAGATATCAAAGTCGCCATGAAAAGGTAACAGATGTTAAGCCATCTGTAAGCTAAGAACACCAATTCTTCAAAACTTTTAAGGAACACTGGAATTTCTTTGTAGTACATGTTTAATTATTCTATCCATCTCTCCTTCCAGTGTTGGGTCAGCCCCAGCAAGAATACAGCGCGAGGCAGGAACAATCCCTGAAAGGGCGCCAGCTCCTTGCTAGCGCTGCAACACTGTGTCCTCACATGTTTAATTATTAAGAATATAGATTATTTAAATGAAGTTAAAGTTTTAGCTGTATAATATAATAAACATATTTTGCTGCATTTCATCTTAAAAATGATATTGTCATCATATGTAAATACACGCTTTATAAAGTGGCACAGGTTGTGCAATATTATAACTGTATTGCAAGTTTACAGTGAGGTAATTGTACTAATAAGTACAAACAGTTCTACAAGGAGCACTTGATGGACAGATTGAATGCCTTTATAGTTCTTGGGATGAAACTGAACTGCGAGGTCCGTACAGGAAAGGCTCTGAAGCGTTTGTCGTATGAGAGCAGTTCAATAGACAGTGCGCATGGCTGAGGCAGTGTGTGCTTGATGCTATATACTGATAATTCTCTTTTCGATCAGCTGCTGTAGAGCTGTGATTCCACACTCAGATACAGTAATATAAATACTCTTAGTGGTGCAGTGAGAGTAATATGGAAAAAGATGATCCGCTGTGGCAACCCCTAACGGGAGTAGCTGAAAGAAGAAGAAGGTGCAGTGAGAGGAACAATGCTAAAGCAGCTATGGTATTTGAAATAGTTTGGCCATTCCGTGGACCATTATATTGTTACAGGTTAATTACAATCAGATGCCTTAAACTAATAAACAATATGTGTTTAATCTCAGTGTATATGATAAAGCTGCGTCAGGGATGTGGATCTAAAAAAAGAAAGGGAAACCACACTGGAACAAAAGCACTGTTTTGTCGCTGGGAGCCGCAAGTTTGCAAAACTGAGTGGAGAACTTGTGTACGCCAGGGTTTGAGCTACCGTGAAAATGTGCGTGGCTGTACACCAAGTTTAGGTTTCGTACATTGCGATGTGAGCGTGGAAATGGGTGTACGCAACATTTTTGTGCGTACGCACTGTTTATACATGAGGAACCAGGCCATTTGAGAGTATCTTTGTAGAATCAGAAATACTTGATTAGTTGTTATGCTTGATTTACTTTACTTGACATATGAAAGGCATACAGGTATACGTGGGACAACTGCTTTTTATTTAAACACTTTTTATGGGGCATAGAGCACATTTTCAATGAGCTGCAAGGGTACCAACATATTTGTCCATTTCCATAATTAATCATTATGTGCATTGTTAATATTATGATACAATTAAAATAAAGTATACTGTATACAGATGGATCAAAAGATCCTATTACTCTCTGTGCAGACACGGCAATTTATATAAAGTTCCAGGTGGGTAAAAGGCCTGAAAAGGCTGAAGCCTGCCTGTGGAGTCTGGGGTTGGCTGTTTAGGATGAGGCAGGTTAGAGAAGGTCCTGGATTATGAGACTTTTAGAGGTCTTACACATTTTCATTGCTGTGAGTTCACTTATATTGTGACAGAGCCTCAATGTATTTAACTGGGGTTTTTACCATAGATCAAAACAAAACTAAAATAAAATTCTAATGAAGCTTTTAAAGTACAGTATATATGAATAAAATGACTAATTCCATAAAAATTCCCTTTGAGAGCTTAACATATTTGTTGAAAATGCCTTATGTAGAAATTCTGCTTACAGATCTTAAAGGATAAGTCCATACCACCTTTGCACACCCAGAAATCCAAACACTGCCACTTGCATCCATTATCCATCCATCCATCCATTTTCCAACCCGCTGAATCCGAACACAGGGTCACGGGGGTCTGCTGGAGCCAATCCCAGCCAACACAGGGCACAAGGCAGGAACCAATCCCGGGCAGGGTGCCAACCCACCGCAGTGCATCCATTATTCCTCAATAAATGTTTAACTTTAAAATTGTTAATGAGCACAAATGTAATCTCCTGTGTGTCAAAGTTGTATTGTACTGGTTTGTCCAAATGGAGCAGTAGAGAAATAATGTTGTTGTTAAGAGAAACATCTAAATAACTGTCAGAAAAACAGTCAGAAGTCTATTATGAGAGTCAGGAATCACTAAGCAAGAAAAAACAAAATTTAAACCAAAATTCATAGCAACAGGTCATGACAAAACCCCAATGTTGAAGTTATAGCAGTGCCTCACATATTTACTGTTTTATTTAATTTTTTCTTCTATGTCTTCACTTTGTATTCTTTCATGTTGTTTTGCATTTTCATTTTTATGGAGACCTGTATTTTCAGTTGTTTTACACATCTGCCGTAAACAAACTTATTTGGGATTATATTAGTCAGTCAGTCATTTTTCCAACCCGCTATATCCTAACACAGGGTCACGGGGGTGGGGATTATATTATGATTTTTAAAAATCTACTAAACAAATTCAGGAGGAGTTTCTTGCTAATTGTTTGTCGGTTATAGAGATTTGACAGACAGATATTCCATATCTGAGGTTTGTTTTTGAGTTTCATGTAGCTTAACAAAGTTTAAAAATTATTTATAGTTTCCATGATGCCATTTTGTCTTTCTCTCAGGCACTGCCATTTTGTGGCACTGATGCATCCTCCAGTTGCTGGGGACGTGTTCTCAGAGGTCATGACCCTGGCCATATTTTATCTGAGTTTGATGGATAAACCCTTGAACTGCTTTATAAAGGCTTTCTTTTTTCATCATTTACTGGTTATGAATCCTTGCTCTTATTTTTAATAATGTTTTGGTTCTGATGTAAAGATCTCTCACATGTTTTGTCTCCCGATCCCCTCCATCTTTGAGACAGTACTGATTATGACTCACATGTGCTGCAGTCATTAGGGCTGCTATTGCCTGAGAGGGCTATTTAAGACCCTCACAAGTGGTTGTGGTGTTAGTCTGTTTAGGGTTCTGTGCTTTCGGCTTCTCTTGAGTGAAATGTTTGGGAGTACTGGAGTTATGTTCTTCTTGGGATTGTATCACAGTTTTGGCTTTCAGGATTACAAGCTTCTGCTTATTGGCTCTGAAAAAACTATTAGCTGTTTTCTTTTGTTTGAGTTTCACTTGGCTTCCATCTTTAATTTGTTTACTTATTTTTGAGTAATTATCTTTTATTTAATTAATACTTTTTAGGTGTTAGCTTTGAAAAGGCTTTCACTTAATTTATGTACTTAATAATTAATCATACTTTTATATTAATTTCTGGAAAGTTCTTTTCTGATTTGATAAATAAATAAACATTTTTTTTTTATTCTGGAGGTTTTTATTTGCTTTGGAGGTTTAGTTTTAGGTAAATCATGAAACCTAATAATTATTTGATTAATCAGGAGTACTTCTTGTGAGATAATTCCTAAGGTTCAAATGCCTTCTGAATGAGCTATCATGTTTTGTAGTGATGATGTGATGATGTCACATGTCATTCTCACATGATTAGCAATTAGCATCATCCATCCATCCATCCATCCATCCATTTTCCAACCCGCTGAATCCGAACACAGGGTCACGGGGGTCTGCTGGAGCCAATCCAGCCAACACAGGGCACAAGGCAGGGAAACCAATCCCGGGCAGGGTGCCAACCCACCGCAGGACACACACAAACACACCCACCACACCAAGCACACACTAGGGCCAATTTAGAATCACCAATCCACCTAACCTGCATGTCTTTGGACTGTGGGAGGAAACCGGAGCGCCCGGAGGAAACCCACGCAGACACGGGAGAGAACATGCAACTCCACGCAGGGTGGGACCCGGGAAGCGAACCCCGGGTCTCCTAACTGCGAGGCAGCAGCGCTACCCACTGCGCCACCGTGCCGCCCAAATTAGCATCATTACTATTAAAAATATATTGACATCTGCAAAGATTTATGATATACAGCTTGAAAGACTAGGAGTGCAAACAATTACAAGGACCATTTTCATATTTAATAATAAATAAACTTTATTTATTATTTATTATTTACTGAAAAATCAATTAAAGATTATTCAAAATGGCCAAAAAATCAAGGCCAATAACACAAAAGATCAAAATACAAAAATACTGCATTTAAGAAAAGGCAAAGAAATCCATCCATCCATTTTCCAACCCGCTGAATCCGAACACAGGGTCACGGGGGTCAGCTGGAGCCAATCCTAGCCAACACAGGGCACAAGGCAGGAACCAATCCCAGGCAGGGTGCCAACCCACCGCAGGACACACACAAACCAAGCACACACTAGGGCCAATTTAGAATCGCCAATCCACCTAACCTGCATGTCTTTGGACTGTGGGAGGAAACCCACGCAGACAGCGGGGAGAACATGCAAACTCCATTGCAGGGAGGACCCGGGAAATGAACCCGGGTCTCCTAACTGCGAGGCAGCAGCGCTACCACCTGCGCCACTGTGCAAAGAAATACTATGGATAAAATATCAAAAATAAGACAGTTTAAATTACGCCCCATTATGCAAAAGACCATTGCTTTTAAGCAATACTTAAAAGGCTAAAACAAAATTAAATGGCAAGAAGGCAACACACCATAATTCAAAAATAAGCAAAACGAAGCTATACTTCAACTAAATCATCCAAATGATTAGAAAAGAGAGCAAACGGGAGCCACAGACAAAGAGAAATTGAACGCCTCTGCTGTTGTAATGCTAGAGTAGTTAAAGCAGCAAGCCACATGGGCTGTATTTAAGGGTCCAGGGACTGAGGTGTTACAGGTCCCTCTCAGGTTATGGGCATTAATGTGTATTTTGGGGAATATAAAACGTCTTTATGAACTGTTAAAGCCATTTCCCAGAAGGTTCCAAAACCAGGAGATTAATCCATCGAGTTGTTAAGCACCAAAACACTTACCAAGGAATAGTAGACACAAGTAACTAACACAAGAATGCACCTTAAGGTTTGTTTGAAAAGCTGAAATGCTTTGACCAAAGATAATCAGCATCAACACCTAATAAATTATCATGCCAACGACATTTGATTTGGGATATGCTACCTACAACAAATTATATTAACAAGGTCTACAAAATGACACACTTATACAAAACAAAAAAATAACACTGAGAATTACAAAACATAATAATAAATTAATATAGCTTAAAATGAAATATGCAAAGGAAACAATGACATATCTGGAATCTCAATATTCAGAGGCCTACATAAAAGTATCTGAAGCATATGAAAATGTAATGATTAACAGAAATTATAAAAACATAAGGAAAAAAATAAAGAAACTAATTAATACAAAGCATTTCATGAACAAAAATTAAGAAGACAATTTATACAAACAAAACAAAATATCCAAAAATAAATAAGACATGGGCCAGTGAAAGTGCTAATGCAAAAATACAGCACAAAATTGCATTGCTCATGCAATACCAGTAGAAAGACACCAAATAGGCAAAATAATGATAAAAATATTAACAAATAATAATAATATTAATTTTTATTTTAATAATAAAATAAACTTTGGGGGGGCCTTGCTTCGCTTACCCACCCCCTTTCCCCCCCCGAGGTGCGTCTCTGCCGCTCATGTTGTTGGGGGGGTGCTGAACCGCACGCTAAGGAGATGCGGTCTGAATCAGCTGCTGTCTTGCTGCTGCTGCGCCGAGCTCCGTGTTCTGCTTGTTGCGCTGCGCATCGATCATTTAAAAGCGTGTACAGCAGCTGTCCTTTTGTCTCACTGGCCTTGTCTCGTGGGACATTAAAGTGTCTCCGAGAAAATCACATATTGTCCCCTTCCAAGCCTTTCAAAAAGTCAATTTGCAGCCTTTTGCAAGTGTCTCATTTTCCTAACATAATCAGGGCAAGTAACTGTACTTATATTGAAGTCAGGGGCGCGTAGTGAGAATGAAGCTGGCTTTTGTTAACTGTGAGCAGTTACAGTTCAGTAACTCACAAGTCATCTGTTATGCCAAGATGAGACTGACAAACATCAGGACTGCTCTGGCATATGCCATACACTAAATCATCTCTGATTACAGATGCCATTTGCAGACTGAAATCAGAGAGCGTGGATGTGTTTTTTTTCCTCCTCTCGTTGCACTCACACTCTACTGATGACAAGTGATCCATTTCTTCTCCTGAGATCTGGACCATTTTTTTAATTTTATTTTTATTTCACCAACAATACACCACCAAATAAAGTTTCATTGCATGACCTACTTTAGAGATGAAACTTTCTATCTCAAACTTGACAGGTAGTTTTTGCTTTTTTTGCCTCTATTCTCTTGTCACCATCATCTCACCTTTCAGATGAATCTGATTTTATCTGATCTGACATTATGTATGTATGAGATTTATTAGCATGGTCCATATATGGTTGTTTCAAGGTAGCAACTGGGTGAAGTTTGAGGCATTTTTAAGATTTAGAAAGGGCAAATTGTGTAGAAATGAGACCCTTGGAATCAGCCTAGTTGCTCTGCTCTGGTCTTTTTTCTAGCATTGCTATATCTTTTTAATAGCCACAAGACCAAAACTGCACAGAAAACTGCACTGTACTCCAGATGAGGCATTGCTAGTGAGTTATAAACTTAAGCATAATCTCCTTTGACTTGGACTCTACACATTGTGGTATATAAACTAACGTTCTGCTAGCCTTCTTAATGGCTTCTAAGCACTGTCTGCATGTTGAATAATGATGTGTCCACTAGACTACACTATAAACCTGGTATAAATGATATATAATTAAAATTTCTTTTATATGCATTTTACACCCATCTATTTTTTCAATCCTTCTTCACCCATTTAAGTTTGAGGTGAAGCAGAAGCTGTTCCTGGGAACCTTGGGTGTAAGACCACAGGTTAACTGTGGACAGGAATGCCAGTTCATTACTCACTCTGTCAAACACAATAAACAGGTTTACCCGTTGTTCCTCCAAACTTTTGAAGAGTCAAAACCCAGGGTTTACATCACTTAACAGTACCAAGTGTGGTACTGGTTCCAACCATCTCCAATTATTTGTAGTTATTTGCTTATTATTATTATTATTATTATTATTACTGCTTTTTCCTCAAAAGCAGCATAGAAACAACTAGAAATACCGTGTGCTGCTCCAGTTTCCCTTTCTGCAGTATCAATATCGCCATATTGCTCCCTTTGCTTTAACACAAGTCTACCACTATCAACATAATAAATTCTTCAAAGATAGTTACACACCTAAGAGATGTCCACCGTATCTGAAAGCCAAAGTGTCTTTCTGTGGATTTACCAAAGTTATATCCATTTGGCAGATTTTCAGTTTTGGCTCAGGCATGGCATTTCTTGTGGCAGGCAGGCCCTCTCTCACTGCTTCCGTGTCTCTTTGTTTTTGTTGAAAGCTTTTCTTTCATTTTTATGTTTTAAATCTATTAAAAGCCTGATAAATAATTTACACATGCAGTTGTACAGCCTGGTCAGTAAATATTAGACTCACTTATTCTATGAGAGAGCATGAGACAGTTGACAGGAGATAAAGGGAAAAAGAACAGGTAATCTTCCCAGGCACGGCTGAAGTGCTATTTGACCTATATAGCCAGGATGAGTGTTGAATGTCTAAAGTGGATTATGTTCAGCAAAATTAAGAGACTAGTAATGGGTTGCAGTTCTGTTTTATTCATTTAAAAACAACCTCTTCTTCCACCACACTTCCAAAGGTGAATATCTTATCATCCTCAGGCAGCATCAGGTCCTAAACAGCAAAATCCTCTGAAGCTTTCAATATAGTATAAAGTATAACAATCAGCCGTTCAAGAAACCGCACATGAAAAAGAGTCACTTCTGTGTTGCAGCTCAGGTTACATTTCCTTAAACACAGTTTCAGAAAATTACTGGACCACTGCATGAGAAACTTTCTCAGTGATTGCTATTTAAAATGAGTGTGCTAAGGTTTAGCAGGGTGGTAGCCCTGACTCAGATTTATTCTTTGTTTAGTTACCGGTTTTGTTATTTTTCAAATATTATTTTCCTTTTCATGTTGTTCATTATATTTGAAGTTTTAAATGTATGCACATTTGTGCTGTTCTATAATAAAATTTTGTTTAATTCTTTAATTTGTACGTATTGCACTTTTCTGTTCTGTTGTGTTCCTTGTGTTTTGTGAGTGGGACCACCCCTGACATCTCACCTGAAGGACCACCCTCAGCCTTTATATTGTGAGGTTATGCAGCGGATCCTTCAGTGATTCATTGATATTATATGAGTGCATTTTATAAGTACCAGATTTGTTGGATTACGTATTAGAACCTGTTTTTCTCTGGATACATTTTAGTTAAAATCCTTTTTTGGTTAATTTTTCAACTTTCTACTCTTCTTCTTTCTGTAACTTTTAAATTAATATCTTTTGTGGATGACAAATAAAGTAGAGGAAAAACCAACAAAAAGATTGGATGCCACACAGGTCACCCTGTTACTACCAGTGTCCAAAACAAAGGATAAAAATGAGCTTGTGGTGGCACTAAAAGAAAACATCTGCCTTTTGAGCCTCAGTGTTTTCTTTTAAACTATCGTCTCTCTTGAGCAGGTCTGGTTTGGGGAGCTCTGTCATGCAGGATGTAGTTCCCTCTGACTGAAATGCCATCTTCCCAGACCCCTCAATTTATATCATTGTTGACCAGAAGGTTTTAGTTGAGAGGGGGACGTGGCTGAGGAGTCCTCCCTGTGGTGGCTTCTCTTCTCCTAACTATGGAGAGAAAAGAGATGTTATTGTTAGCGGTTGGCACCCCCTCTTGTCTCATGGTAATTGAATACCTTGTCAGAGCCTGGAAGGAGATCCCTCAGGCACCTATGCACTGTATTTATAAAGATTCGGCTTTTGCTACGTTCTTCCAAGCTAGAAGCTCCTCTAGCTTGAGACAGAAGCTCTTCTTTGAAGGGCATTGCTGTCACATTGTATATTTTGGAACATATAAGTTAACTTTGAACTTTTAAAGTCAAATCCCCTATTTGAGCCTGTGTAGTAGTGATATGCAATGAACAAAAACTAGTTATTTTTGTACTTGTCTTGGTCTCTGTATGAACGTACTCGGTACAATAATATTTTAGAACAAATCTTTTGGAGGCCTGTGCACTGTGTGTTACGTCTTATAATGCATTCTGTGACAGTCTGGAACTATCATCTTAACTTCACTTAAATGGCTGCTGTCTTTGGAAACAGCGATCAGTAAAACTGTTCAGCCAAATCTGTCATGTCAAAAACTAGCCAATGACTGACTTAGTAGATGACACCGAGCACCTTCCACTGATCGGTTTCAGTCCTAGACAGCTGAGTGACTATGACTGGTCAGTACACTGACTGATTGAATGAACTATCCCCCCCCTACTGATCTGGAGAAGTTCATTCATGAACCTGCAGACAAGAGTCTCACAATGCATGAGTCTCAGTTCACTTTACTGATGATATGTGTATAGAGATTGTATGAGAAAGGACAGAATATAGAAGAAGGAAATTTCAGAAGACTGATTTCAGTTTTGGATTAATTTTATTTAGTCATAAAAGATGTAAGCGCTCAAATGTAGTGTTCCTTTTGACATCTAGACAATAAAAATGTTTGGTTGTTTGATTATTAGGAGTAAATTATTTATTTTGTTGCTTGCTTTTATTATATTGTTTAGATTGTTTGGTGGTTAAAGCTGTTACAGATTGTAGATTTTAAACTAGAATTTAGCTTGTTGTTGTTTTAGAAGTGAACGAATCAGTGATTCAATGATTTGAATGTTCAAATCACTGAAAGAATCATTTTGCACATAATACTGTTGTAGACAAAACCCTGTTTGTGGAGTTGGGAGGTTAGGCTTCCTGGATGAGGCCTATTCCAAAGCAGACTAAGGAAGACCCTGGCATTTTCAGTGTCTCACATCTTTTCACTATTTGTAGCATACTTTAACCATAATAGCATGTTATTCAAAAACACGTCATTGTTCCCCTCAACATATATCTTTTACCTAGAATTCAAGTTTAGCATTTGCACCATACATTTTTCCATAGTAAGGGAATAAAGTATAGAAATATTAGGAAATGAGTGGTAAGAACCTACTTAAGATTGGCATTAGTCAGTCCATATTTAAGTCAAATCAATTCTAGTCAAGTCGCATTATTGGGATGTGCACATAGTTCAATGAAATTCTTACTTACATGTGTCCGCAGAACAACTGTCAAAAAAACAATACAAAACATAATAAATGAAAAGATTATATGACATGCAATTCGGTATGCCTTACAACTTGTGGGTAGAAACTGTCCATGAGTTTACCCAGTGTGATTGCCGATGACCCGGTACCATTTACCAGAAGGAGGAGCAAGAACAGCACCTGGGCAGGATGGCTGAGGTCTTCAATAATACCATTTGCTCTTTCTAAGAAAGTGAGTCTTGTCCTAAATAGAAGGCCAGTTATGTTCTGAGCCTCCTTCACAACATTCTGCAGTGCATTGCATTCTAGTGTCATGCAGGTGCCACACCAGGATGTGATGCAAAAAGTGAGAATTGGACTTTTATGTGCACCTCTATAAGTTCATAGGACACACTCAATAATAATGGACCAATTTAATGGTGCCAGTTAACTCACTACACAAAGGATGAAGGAGGAAACCTGAGTACCCAACAGAAAATCTGCATTATTTGCGGTAAACAAGAAAAGTCCATAGAAAGAGTTGGCTGGCCAGAACAAAGTCTTTGAAGCTATGAGGAACAATTGTTACCTACTATACCACAGTACCACCTTTATTCTTCTTCCTAATCTTCTTTTTTTGTATCTATTTTTTATTGCTAACAACATACCCCTTTGTCATTAAAATAACATTTACAAACTCAGTTAACCCCATGGAAGGTACCTGAGAGCAGGGCCTATCACAGCAGCATCAATTACAAGGCAAGCATGAGCACTGGGCAGCAACACCAGCTCATTGCAGGGCTCCTTAAAGCTCATACCCACAAGTCCAGTTTGGAGTCACCAGTCAACCTAACCTGCATGTTTGTGGGAGAATTCCGGAAGAAATTTCATGTAGAAACTTCACACAGAAAATGATTACAAGATTCAAACCAGTGAGGCTGGATCCATGAAACAGTAGCATTCATCATTGGTTTTCTGTGCTTCACATTATTGTTATTATTTTGTTCATCCTTTTCTTCATCCAACCTGTTGTTTATTGGCAGTAACTTGTAAATCCAGAACTCAACAAGGAACAAGGTGACTTATCTAAGGACATTTTCTAGGATGGCTGTAGTATCTGTTATCATAATGTTCTGCACTTTGCTGGCAGATAGATGGCCTGAAAGTACTGAAGGTTTTGATTAAATCCATCCTCATTGTTCCCAATACTCCATTACCAGAACAACTCTTGTCTTCACATTCCACTTTTTGTTCCCCAGTATGTGCTGAGTTTCTCACTTTCTTCCAGTATGATATCTATATCAATCAGTAGGCAGGTTTTATCTTTTTCATCATGCAGCACAATATCAGGATGGTTTGCTAAGAAACACAGAAAGTGTTTGAAATGTCAAACTGGTAATGATGGCAGCACATCAATACACAGCATATGGATCCACAGAATGAATGCTGGCTGGAATGTCTTCTTTATGAATCTTGTATGTTCTCTTCATGTTTCTTCTAGGCTATCAGTTTCCTCCCACAGTCCAAAGACATACAGACATGCATAATCTTTAAATTTACCCATGGGGTTGCAGCTGTGTTTCTGGTCAGACTCCATTGGGTTGCTTAACCCTTGCATCCAGGACTGGCTCTCTCTGACCACAAAGCAGATAAGCGGCCAAAAAGAGGGATGGATAAAAGAGAAGAATTAATGTGCAAAGTGCTACGCGTAGGTACCAGGAGCATAAATTATAAATACAAGCTGGGAAGCACTGAACTACAAGAAGCAAATTATGAAAACGATTTAGGTGTTTATGTTGACAGAATGCTCTCATCCTCCAGGCGATATGCTGAAGCAATAAAAAGCTAATAAAATATTAGACTACAGAGTAAAATAGTAGAGCATAAATCGCGGGAGGTTCTGTTCAAAGCGTAAAATGAAACCACAAAGAATGAAGACAGCTGCACTAGAAGGAAGAAGGAAGCAATGTCAGGTGTAACGCTGGACTAAAGGATGCATCCCCCTGCCACAGGCTACAGAAGCTTGGCATCTTCATTGCTGAGCAGGGTAAAGGATACAGGAATCAGAAGTGTCACCGGCAGTAACACAGGAAATCACTAGAGGATGAGCTGAGAAATTAAAAGTCTTCGAAGGAGTGTGCTTTTTCAGACTCACATTGACACCTGGGACAATATCTGCTCAATGCCCATATTTATCAAGATGTCTAAGAATTACTTCTAAGAATTGCACTAACAGTCTGACTAGGATAAGAAGAGGACATGAGAAGTAGTTAAGAAGTGTCCTACACCTACTCCCAGCTAGGAGTAGGAATTCATGTTTGAGAATTAATAACGTCATGATTTTATGGCACCTTGAGCTGCAAAATGGCACTCATGCAGGTGTTTTTAGTTTTCTGATACTAATGCTAAGAGTTCATGACAAAGATAATATAATAATAATAATAATAATAATAATAATAATAATAATAATAATAATAATAATAATAATAATGAAGAAAGCAGGTGGAGAAGATCACCACATACAAAGTTCTTGAGATCGAAGTCAGACGTATGTGGAACACGAAGACAAGACTGATTCCAGTAGTCAGAGGTGCACTGGGAACCATCAAAAAAGGTTCCAAAAGTAGCGGGACAAACTTTGATATCCAGAAGATCGCATTTCTCAGCGCAGCCTGCATTTTGGGGTGAGCCCGCAACCAAACAACAAACTGAGTTCACATCCTGATAGGTATAGTTGATCTCTGGTGAACACATCAGCGTATCTAAGTGTGCTGAGAGGAGGGTGGTGATAATAATAATAATCAAAGTAGTAGCAGAATAAGACGAAAATAGAAAAGAAGGAAAACATGACAAGGAAGGATATTACACTGAACTGCATGTAATTGTTTCCATGTTTCAACAACATCAGAAATAATCCTATAACAAGCACTGAGATAAACAGAATAAGACACACACACTAAACAAGAGTAAAACCTGATAACGGGCATATTTTTTTAACAATTAATTTACTTTCAGAAGAATCACTTTTCTGCTGTTATAGTTATGAGAAACACCACATAAAACAACAGTTATTAAATCTACCATGGAGGCACTGTTGTTAGCATTTCTGCCTCTTAGCACAAGGAACCAAGTTTGTGTGGGGTTTGTATATTATCCTTGTGTCCATGGGCGGCACGGTGGCGCAGTGGTGAGCACTGCTGCCTCGCAGTTAGGAGACCCAGGTTCGCTTCCGGGTCCTCCCTGCGTGGAGTTTGCATGTTCTCCCCATGTCTGCGTGGGTTTCTCTCCAGGTGCTCCGGTTTCCTCCCACAGTCCAAAGACATGCAGGTTAGGTGGATTGGTGATTCTAAATTGGCCCCTAGTGTGTGCTTGGTGTGTGGGTGTGTTTGTGTGTGTCCATGCGGTGGGTTGGCACCTGCCCAGGATTGGTTCCCTGCCTTTTGCCCTGTGTTGGCTGGGATTGGCTCCAGCAGGACCCCTGTGACCCTGTGTTCAGATCAGCGGGTTGGAAAATGGATGGATGGTGGATGGATGGTCCCATGTAGGTTTCTTGCAACATCTCAAACAAATTGGTGATGATTTGGGCCGTGTAAAGTACTACTGCCACTTGCAGTTTTGGCCTGATTATGCACAGTCAGATTGAGCATGTGCCTGGGGCCCCCTTGGAGGCCAGAAGCTTTCAGATCCTCTATCCTTATTCAAAACATTTTTAACATCATCAGTAATTAAATTAAAATGCACCAGACATGACCCACACGAAACTGATGAGAATGAATTATGAGAAAAGATTAAAGAGCTGAGCCTTTTCAGTATAGGCAAAAGCAGATTAAGAGAGACATGACTGAAGTGATTAAAATTGTGAAGGGAATTAGTACAGTGGGCTGAGGCTGTTACTTCAAAATGAGTTCAACAAGAACACGGGAATACAGTTGGAAACTTGTTAAGGGGAAATTTTCTGCAAATATAAGGAATTTTTTCTTTACACAGAGAACTCCATTGACACATGGAATAAGCTACTAAGCAGTGTGGTAGGACTTTATTTTGGAGAATTAAGTGGGTAGGACTGGCGAGCTTTGTTGGGCTGAATGGCCTGTTCATGTCCAGATTGTTCTAATGTTCTAAATTAACACTTAAGAAAAACATCAAACTTCTTTGATTTTGTTGTGGTGAATTGCAGACGGGCGCCATGGAGGCGCAGTGGTTGCGCTGCTGCCTTGCAGTAAGGAGACCTGGGTTCGCTTCCTGGGTCCTCCCTGCGTGGAGTTCGCATGTTCTCCCCGTGTCTGCGTGGGTTTCCTGGTACTCCAGATTCCTCCCACAGTCCAAAGACATGCAGGTTAGGTGCATTGGCAATTCTAAATTGTGGGTGTGTGTGCCCTGCGGTGGACTGGCGCCCTGCCTGGGTTTTGTTCCTGCCTTGTGCCCTGTGTTGGCTGGGATTGGCTCCAGCAGACCCCCGTGACCCTGTGTTAGGATATAGTGTGTTGGATAATGACTGACTGACTGAATTGCAGACTAAGTTTGACTTATGCAATATTCACTCTACTTATATTTCTAAAAATGTTGGTTCAACATTGAAACATGGAGGGTGTAAATAGACTTTTAAAAGCACAGACTCTAATTGCTCTGGTTGTGCTTACTACATAGCCCTTCCCTGATTGGATCCTGCTCTTTACAACATCGCATTCCTTGATTGGCCATCCTTCATGGAAGAAAACCAAATTCCAGCATAGCAGACACAGAAGTGTGACTTCCATTGCACTTGTTTAGTTGCTAGCTTGTATGCATCTAAAATGTGTTTGGCACAGTTTGAATGCTGTATACTTGCACAAAAGCCATTAATTTACTGGTGGCTAGAGTTCTGCAACAAATTATGTGACCAGTAGCGGTACCATCCCTTCAACAATTTTCCACTGATGTACACATGACTAAAGCAGGCAAATGTCTACTATGCATTTGTGGACAGAGATACTTTTATAAACAATATGAAATGCTAGTGTAATGGACATCATTTTAATTTAAAAACACTATTTTTAAATGAAAACATGGTAGTGTGGGTGAGGCTGGGGATGGCACACTACCTGTCAAGGGTGTGCTTAGGGACACACCATGACTTACTAAGATTATGTAAATAAAAGTTACAACAGAAAATCACTGGAAACGTTATGTAGGGTGACACCTGCCTAGGATGCAATGCAGTTGAAAAGGAAATCTATATGAAAATAAGAAAAATGAACCCTCATCTTTTCGGTGACCTTTGATAAAAGAAGGCAGCCAAATATATAATAATAATCTGGGTCCAGACAGTGAATGGAGGATATTATTTTATTTTTCAGAGGCCTTTACCTATAGCAATACAGTTTACTCTGTATAATTTATTAGGATATAAAGAACTTTGCAATGCCATGTAACAGAATGATGAAGAGGGGCAATGAAGAATTTTATCAGATTAGATTAGATTAGAAATCCCATGGGGAAATTCAGATGCATACAGCTGCTGAAACATTAAAGTCAGGAGTGGTCTCCCCTAGACTTTCTCGTATACTCAGATATGGGGATGGATATTTGAGGAGTAAACTGCAAGACAATGATTATATTTTTATATTATGTACATTAAAAAACCACCAACAACAAATCAAATCACATTAATGATATATTGAACAATTATTATAAAAGTAAAGTTGAATAAAACTGCATGAATAAAAGGTAAAAGTACCAGCTTCAAGTTAGCAGAAAGAGCACAAAAGTTGATAGAAATCTACGTTTTATACTTAATACTTGTGTGCAAAATTTGGTTGATCTAAGTTAAAGCATACTTAAGTTATCATGTTTACACACACGCAGACAAGAAGACATAATTCCAAAAATGGTATTTTCAAACTCAGGGAGGTCTAAAACGTTGGTTTTCATCAAAATCTCAAAATGGAATTTTTGGATAATTACAATACTTTCCCTATACTCCGCATACATGAAAGTAAAAAAACAAAGATAAAGACTCACTCACAGGACAAATAATGCAACCAGTCAATCAATCATTTGTTAGATAGATAAGTAAATAAATATTGTGCAGATATTTCAAAATTAACTTAATGAGCACATGTTTGAAAGCACACTGTAGCATTCAGCACCAAAATAAGATGGCAAAGATGCAACCTTTAAATAATACCACAATAAACCAAGTGTGGATGGCATGGGAAAAGCTGTTAGAAACCCAAAGGAGAGCTGGAAGGTGCAGGACTTAAAGAGCCTGAAGACACACAAGAAGGTTAGCCATGAGTAAGCAGTTCTATACAAGCAAGATTTGAGAATAAGTAACCCTGTATAGTGTCAGGTGGCTGTTTATGGAGGTAGGGAGAGGTGGAGAGATGCAAGAAGCTGCAAGTCAGAGTAAGAGCTTTGGAAATGGATCTTAGTTACAATGGAAAGCAAAAGAAGAAGAGAACATTGCAAAGGCCAGAATAAGGCAGATGTACATGCAGCATTTTGGCAGTGGAGGAGAATTCAGATACCAGCTGCAGGGACCTTTGCCTCCTCAGCACGGAGGAAACAAATGTGTGAAGAAGAGCAGCATACAGTGATCCCTCGCTATATCGCGCTTCGCCTTTCGCAGCTTCACTCCATCGCGGATTTTATATGTAAGCATATTTAAATATATATCGCAGATTTTTTGCTGGTTTGCGGATTTCTGCAGACAATGGGTCTTTTAATTTCTGGTACATGCTTCCTCAGTTGGTTTGCCCAGCTGATTTCATACAAGGGACGCTATTGGCAGATGGCTGAGAAGCTAGATTGCTTACTTTTCTCTCTCTCTTGCGCTGACTTTCTCTGATCCTGACGTAGGGGGATTGTGCAGGGGGGCTGTTCGCACACCTAGACGATACGGACGCTCGTCTAAAAATGCTGAAAGATTATCTTCACGTTGCTATCTTTTGTGCAGCTGCTTCCTGAAACGTCATGCTGCACGGTGCTTCGCATACTTAAAAGCTCGAAGGACACGTATTGATTTTTGATTGAAAAACAAACTCTGTCTCTCTCTATCTCTCTCTCTCTCTCTCTCTCTATCTCTCTCTCTCTCTGCTCCTGACGGAGGGGGTGTGAGCTGCCGCCTTCAACAGCTTTGTGCCGTGGTGCTTCGCATACTTAAAAGCCAAACAGCCCTATTGATTTGTTTGCTTTCCTCTCTGTTTCTGACAGCCTGTGCTCCTGACACGCACTCCTTTGAAGAGGAAGATATGTTTGCATTCTTTTAATTGTGAGACGGAACTGTCATCTCTGTCTTGTCATGGAGCACAGTTTAAACTTTTGAAAAAGAGACAAATGTTTGTTTGCAGTGTTTGAATAACGTTCCTGTCTCTCTACAACCTCCTGTGTTTCTGCGCAAATCTGTGACCCAAGCATGACAATATAAAAATAACCATAAACATATGGTTTCTACTTCGCGGATTTTCTTATTTCGCGGGTGGCTCTGGAACGCAACTCCCGCGATGGAGGAGGGATTACTGTAGTTAGAGAGAGTGGAAGGGATGCAGGGAACTCATGGACCTTATGAAAAAAAAAGCAACAAGACAAGGACAGAGTAATGATGCATCTGGTGCAGGATATGGAAACATTTAACACCAGTGAATCACGCTATGAGTCACACTATATTGAGGTTCATTGTCTAATTTAATTACATTTGACTTTAAGAGATCCTCACACGACTGAACATAAATGCCTTAGCTAAGGAATCTGCACAGGAAAATGATGAGTTCAGCACGGAGCAGGAATGTGGTGTCAACACTTACATATGCAGTACTGGCTCATGTATGTTCCTTTTTCATGGCACATCCACTGGACCAGTTGAACGCTAGTAAATGTTCTGATGCCTTAATGTCCATAATGTTAATTAGCATACCATCAATATAAATGTTTTCTACCAAACTGATAAAAAAAACTTGCAAGAACAAAGCACATTTCTTTTATTTTATTCGCTTGATGATACACAATATTGATAAACAGTGCATCACCTGGAAATTTTAAAATGGAATTCATCTGTGATACCATAGCCACCACTACATGCTTTTATTACTTTCTCAACAAACACTGAATGTGTTGTCACATGTGCACACCAAGTCTGTCCCTTCTAGTATCCAATGCAAAAAAGGAACATGGTGGGACGAGATGGAGGTTGCACAATGGCTTACTTTTCCTTTACTTTCATATCTAGCTATGGCCTTGTCCTGTTTAAAGACATGTGATATCATCAAAGTCTCACCTCCATTCTCCCCTTTTTCCTGTCCGTATGCCCTCAAAGACCCCAGCAGCAGAAAGTTGTCATGTTGTGACCAGCACAAGCACTAAACGCAACGGTGTTGACACATTCTGTGCTTATTTATTGGCAAGAATGAACAACTTCAACATCTATATTAAACATGGTAGCCTGTGTTACACCAAACAAATTTGATGTGTTGTCTGTCTGTACACACAACAGCCTAAGGTTTTGTGATATCCGGCCTCACCATGTCTGGATGGAAATTAGTATGAAGGTATTTTGTGTAATTTAAAAATAAAAAGGCATTTAAAGCAGTAGACAAATTAATAGACCTCATCCACAGAAATACCATCGAATGTCTCTGGGAGGAAGATATGTCTGCTGAATTGAGGTGTTCATCAAAGTTCTATTTTGACCTTCTCAACAGTGTCCTCAGTCAATATTTTTCAAATATTTGGAACCTGAATGATACTCCACTTGTCTTTCTTCAGTGGATGAAAGGTTTTCTGGAATACCCTTCAAAGCTTCCAGAAACTCAGTGTCAGTGACCTCAGAGCTGTTCATTACTATTTCATGAGAGACCTACATCTAGACATGAGTGAAACAATTATGTTTCAAATATAATCCAGTTTCTTGACACAAAAATTTGTGCTGCATGCATCCCGCTATATCCTAACTACAGGGTCACGGGGGTCCGCTGGAGCCAATCCCAGCCAGCAAGGCAGGAAACAAATCACAGGCAGGGCGCCAGTCCACCGTAGGGCACACACACATGCATACCAAGCACACACTAGGGACAATTTAGAATCGCCAATGCACCTAACCTGCATGTCTTTGGGAGGAAACCCACGCAAACACGGGGAGAACATGCAAACTCCATGCAGAGAGGACCCGGGAAGTGAACCCAGGTCACCTAACTGCGAGGCAGCAGCGCTACCACTGCGCCACCGTGCGTGTTGCATGCAAGTTTGCAATTTTGAAAGTCACTAAAAAGAGTTTTTGAGTTGTATTAAAGTGGTTTTGGTGGAGGAAAACAAGCAATATTACTTCCTAAAACCTTGCTCATAATTCCAAGTTTATTGGTGTTCTTTTCTACCACTGCATGTTACATGTTACCAATTGCATTCCAGTAAAATCAATTCTATTTATTCAATTCGTTCACAGTTCCATGGAGAAGGGCAGTGGTCTTTTTAAAAATGTGACATGCTGTATATTTATGGCATGAAGCAACACCAAAACACTCCATTGTGAATATTACTGTGTTTTGTCTACTGGGAAATCTCAATACACAGGAAAACACTCCCCATTCTTTCCTCAGTAGCATAGCAAAAGCTTTTTCCTTCTTTTTGATTCCTATAGAAGACGTTTGGGATATGAAATTTCTTTGAGCCATGAAACTTCAAATTTCTCTTCTGTGCTTGGTGCATCTTTGAGATTGTGATCACCAAGATTCTCATCACAATTGGCAAAGTGGGCATCCTACTAATAGAACACATCCAGTAACTCAAGAAATGTCTACATGTGATAGGAAATGAGTCGAATGATTTTTTTGCTCAGAAGATATCTATTTATACTAAATAACATATGCAGAATTAATGCAATTAAATGCTTTCAGATATGCCTAAACACCTTTCTTCTAGTGTCAAAGGCACAACTTTGACTGGAAGTTTAACACTAAACTTTGCTGAGCATTTAATTCTGCTCAAATTGTTGAACTCATCACTACCTATTTCTTTTATTTTTATTTGACAGTTTGTTTTGTTGATGTCAACCAGTGGCTCCTAGGATTGCCACCATGACAGATACAGGTTGGCTTTCCACCACAGGGTCCTTTCAGTCTCTATTTCCCAGATTATCTTCTGGAGGGTAAAGTTAACTTGATTTTAAAAGGAATAATTTATTATGTGTTCCCAGAATCCTGTTTGGACTAAGGTTATTGGCAAAATTGAAACCATTAAAATACAGATATTTTCTATAAGTTTACTTTGGAATATGTGTGAAAAGATCAGACCCATGGGTGCAATGGGTTTGGTTTTAGACAGAAGTGTCTCTGTTGGAGTCCAGACATGAACTGCTCAGGGTTTGGCAAGATGGCAGTTTTAAGTGCTCAAAGCGGAAGTGACGTAGGGGAACTGGAAGTGACCTTCTTCTGATGTCATCCTGGGTGCCAGAACTGGAAGTGGCATCATTCTTATACGCCGGAACCTGAAGTGATGTTTTCGATGTTGAGTCAGACAGGTTTTCCTGTGGCTGGTCTGCAGAGACAACAGGAGAAGGTTTAGTGAACCCTGCCACCCCCTGGCCTTTGCATGGTCCATACAACGTCCTCCTACTCGCACATGCGTGACAGTACTTAATATGCAAAGTATTAGGAACACTGCACTAATACTGCTTAGGGCCTCCTTTTGCACAACAAACAGCCTCAATTCTTCAGGACATGTAATCAACAAGATGTTGGAAATATTCCTTTGAGATTCTGGTCCATGCTGTTGTGATTGCAGATTTGTCAGATGAATATTTATGCTGTGAATCTCCTGTTCTACCACATTCCAAAGGTGTTCTGTTGTATTCAGATTCAGGCACTGGAAAAGCCACTGACGTCATGTTGGTGATATGAGTTTAAGATGGCTTTTGAAGATTGGTAAATTGTGGCCATGAAGGGATTCATACGGTCAGCAACAATACTCTAATAGGACGAGGTATTCAAGCAATGATTGATTGGAATTAACAACTCAAAGTATGCCAAGAAAATACAGTATCTTCCACACCATTAGGCCACCACAAGAAGCCTGGAATGTTGACACAAAGTAGGTTGGATTCAGGGATCCATGCTGTTTGATGACAAATTCTGACTTCTCCATCCACTGTAACTTAACAGAAATTGAGATTCATCAGACTAGGCTGTTTTTTCCAGGTCTTCAACTGTTCAGGACCGTTGAGCCTAAGCCCACTACAGCCTCAGCTTTCTGTTCTTCGCTGACAAAAGTGGAACCCAACACGGTTCTCTGCTGGTGTAGGCCATCCACCTCAAGGGTCTGACATGTTGTGCATTTGTAAATGCTCTTCTGTTCACCACAGTTGTACCAAATCCTTATTTGACTTATTGTATGTCAGCTTGAACAAGGTCCGTCCATTCTCCTCTGATCCCTCTCACCAAAAAATGCTTCTGTCTGAAGAAAGGCCACACAATGGATGGTTTTTTGTTTTTTGCACCATTCTGAGTAAACTCTAGAGACTGTTGTGTGTCAAAATGCTAGAAGATCAAACCAGCCCATCTGACACCAATAATCATTGCCATGGGGAAAATCACTGAGATCACATTTTCCTGATTCTGACATTTGATGCAAACATTATCTGAAGCTCCTGATCCTGTATCTGCATGGACTCTGTGTGTTGTGCTTGAAAGAGCCATTTGTTAGTTAGTTAGGTGTATGTTAAATTGATTTGAAGTATTTTCTTTATTATGTCAAAAGATTAGGGTATAGTCAAAGGGAGGTTCTATTATAACCCCAAAAGCTAATCTATAGATGGAATATTCTAATTATTTTTTCTTCCTCTGACTAAAGATTAGTCCCAGTTTTTGGTCTTCCTTGTAGTTGGGTAAGGCATTAGAGGGCAAACAGCTTCGAATTAATATTGACTGTATTGAATATGCTGTACTTATTGAACGTACTGAATATACAGTGCATCCAGAAAGTATTCACAGGCATCACTTTTTCCACATTTTGTTTATGTACCAGCCTTATTCCAAAATGGATTAAATTCATTTTTTTCCTCAGAATTCTACACACAACACCCCATAATGACAACGTGAAAAAAGTTTACTTGAGGTTTTTGCAAATTTATTAAAAAATAAAAAAATTGCGAAAGCACATGTTACATACTGTAAGTATTCACAGCCTTTGCGTGAAGCTCAGAATTGAGCTCAGGTGCATCCGGTTTCCCCTGATCATCCTTGAGATGTTTCTGCAGCTTCATTGGAGTCCACCTGTGGTAAATTCAGTTGACTGGACATGATTTGGAAAAGGCACACACCTGGTCTATATAAGGTCCCACAGTTGACAGTTCATGTCAGAGCACAAACCAAGCATGAAGTCAAAGGAATTGTCTGTAGACCTCCGAGACAGGATTGTCTCGAGGCACATATCTGGGGAAGGTTACAGAAAAATTTATCCTGCTTTGAAGGTCCCAATGAGCACAGTGGCCTCCATCATCCATAAGTAGAAGAAGTTCGAAACCACCAGGACTCTTCCTAGAGCTGGCCGGCCATCTAAACTGAGCGATTGGGGGAGAAGGGCCTTAGTCAGGGAGGTGACCAAGAACCCGATGGTCACTCTGTCAGAGCTCCAGAGGTCCTCTGTGGAGAGAGGAGAACCTTCCAGAAGGACAACCATCTCTGCAGCAATCCACCAATCAGGCCTGTATGGTAGAGTGGGCCAGACGGAAGCCACTCCTTAGTAAAAGGCACATGGCAGCCCGCCTGGAGTTTGCCAAAAGGCACCTGAAGGACTCTCAGACCATGAGAAAGAAAATTCTCTGGTCTGATGAGACAAAGATTGAACTCTTTGGTGTGAATGCCAGGTGTCACGTTTGGAGGAAAACCAGGCACCATCCCTACAGTGAAGCATGGTGGTGGGCAGCATCATGCTATGGGGGATGTTTTTCAGCGGCAGGGAACTGGGAGACTAGTCAGGATAAAGGGAAAGATGACTGCAGCAATGTACAGAGACATCCTGGATGAAATCTGCTCCAGAGCGCTCTTGACCTCAGACTGGGGCGATGGTTCATCTTTCAGCAGGACAACGACCCTAAGCACACAGCCCAGATATCAAAGGAGTGGCTTCAGGACAACTCTGTGAATGTCCTTGAGTGGCCCAGCCAGAGCCCAGACTTGAATCCGATTGAACATCTCTGGAGAGATCTTAAAATGGCTGTGCACCGACGCTTCCCATCCAACCTGATGGAGTTTGAGAGGTGCTGCAAAGAGGAATGGGCGAAACTGGCCAAGGATAGGTGTGCCAAGCTTGTGGCATCATATTCAAAAAGACTCGAGGGCTGTAATTGCTGCCAAAGGTGCATCAACAAAGTATTGAGCAACGGCTGTGAATACTTATGTACATGTGATTTCTCAGTTTTTTTATTTTTAATAAATTTGCTAAAACCTCAAGTAAACTTTTTTCATGTTGTTATTATGGGGTGGTTGTGTGCAGAATTCTGAGTAAAAAAATGAATTTAATCCATTTTGGAATAAGGCTGTAACATAACAAAAGGTGGAAAAAAGTGATGCGCTGTGAATACTTTCTGGATGCACTGTATTAAGTAAAGCCCAAGTAAGTTTGCCATAGAGAAATAACACAACCCTTAAGTATTGAAACTGAAGTTTAGCAAGAAAAAGCTAAGTTTGTAGATGAAACATTTTTCCTTTTTTGCCCTTTATGTCTGCACATGTAATAACCTTTTCTCTATTTTTGTATGAAGTGTTTTGCTTTGATATTTACTAAACATTTTTAAAATGAACTTTGTTGGACTGAGAAATGTCTTTTGTTACACGTTTGACTCGTGCTCATGCTGATCCTAACTTGCCAACTAAGTAGCTGCTTGATTTTGAGAACCTGGGAAAGACGCAGCTACAGTGCTGCTGCCACATGATTGGCTGATTAGATAATTACATTTGTTAAGCAGGTGTACAGCTGTTCTTATTAATTTTCTAAGTGACTGAACTGTATAGTCTATAATAAAGTATTTAAATCATATTAGAAAAATATTTCATTTCTCTATGGGTATCATGGGTTTTCCTTATATGTTGAACGTGGTCAAAGGTAGACAATAGATCCAAGTCCAAAAAATGAACAGATAGATAGATAGATAGATCTACAGTATTTTACATAACAGAGAAGGTTTTTTTACGATAGAATAACTATAGAAAAGCAGAAAACAAACTGACGATATACATTCTTGTGCCTCAGCAAGGCCTTCCTACACATTGCTAATTGAAACCTTTTTATGTAGTGAGGTGACTCATCCACTTGCCCCATATTTTAGTAACACCCAGAAGGACTCTTTCTCACCTCCAACCTTTTCTACTAAAAATCTCTGGCTGCAGTACTTCAGCAAAGAACAAGAGGAAAAATAAACAACTTCTATTTTAGTAGGTTAGACTGGGTGGCCATAGGTATAGCTATTTTTTATCACGCTGGTCCCTTATTTTCCTTCAGGATTCTCTGAAATCTTTGGGACAAGGACTGTAGAACATGCTAAAAGTGAGACTCAGTGATGCAGGTAAAAATGCAAATTTTTTATCAGGTAAATAAGCAGTTAGTAGCTGTCTACATTAAAAAAAACTTCTACCACTTCATGTCACAAGGGGTCAATTGGATTGAAGTCTGCAGGCTTGAGAGACTACTTTATTGAGCTGATTTCACTGTCATGTACCTGGGCCATTCCAAGGCTTTTGTAGCCTTATGTCTTGACATATTTTTCTACAAAAGGCTATCCTGTTGTCCTGAAGGGAAGTTCCATATCAGTAACATTGTTCTACTATCCTGTGGCATTCCTTGATCTTCTCACCCCATTACAGTGGCACAACCAGAGGGCATTGTTGAGATGACTCAAGGATTTTTCACCATATCTTAGTGAATATATCAGTATGAATCAGCAGGAACCTGGATTCATCATACCAGGTGATCTTTTCTTAGTTCACCTATGTCCTCCAGTGTTCACATTCCTTTGCCTGCTATGTGTTTTTCTTGACACCCCATCCATGATAACTCATGAGGATTTCGCATTCTGGCATGCCTATTTCACCACCACCGTTGAACTCAGTTTTGACTTGACTGACTTTGGCCAATTTATTATCTTGCTTTTCTTTCACACATGAGAGGAAAACAAGGAGTAACAGGACAAGGCAAATTGCACACTAGAATATTAGAACAATCTAGACCAGAACAGGCCATTCAGCCCAAAAACACTCACCAGTCCTATCCATTTAATTCATTTAAAATAACATCAAATGTAGTGTTGAATGTCCCAAACGTCCTACTGTTATCTATGTAAAGAAAAACTTCCTAATGTCTTGCAAAGTTTACCCTTAACAAGTTTCCAGCCATGTCTCTGTGTTCTGCTTCAACTAATTTTGAACTAACAGTCTCAATCCGCTGTACTAATTCCTTTTATAAATGCAAAGACTTCAATCATGTGTGCTCTTAATCTCCTTTGGCGTTAACTGATAAGGTTCAAATCCTTCAGTGACTCCTCATAACTCATCCCCTGTAGCTCTGGAATCAGCCTAGTCACTCTTCTCTGGACTTTTTCTAGCACTTCTATGTATTTTTTGTAGCCTGGAGACCAAAACTGCACACAGTACTCCAGATGATGCCTCATCAGTGCATTATAAAGCTTCACCATAACCTCCTTGGACTCTACTGATATTATGTAACATTTTTAATGGCTTCTGAAAGCAGTCTGAAAGTTGATAGCTTTGAGTCCACTACAACTCCTCAATTTTACTTTCAAGTTTTAGAGCTCCCATTGCGTATTCAAACCTAATGTTTTTACTTCCTACATGTAATGCTTTTATATTTGCTTACATTAAATATTGTCTGCCACAAATCTGACTATATCCTGTCCAAGTTCCTCTGACTTAGATAAAGGCTAAGCTGGAATTTGAACCCACACTATATGGTTTATTGGTTGGTGTTAGAATTTATGTAGGTGGCGTGATTACTGGTGTTTGTTCTGGTGGTAGGCTTGGGGTATTGCAGCAGCACACCCTAACACTGATTTATTTATTTTTAGCTTATTTCCTTATTCAGTATCATGTTTCCCATTCTTCTTAACAATCACACTTATGGCTAATATAACTATTACTTCCAAGAATGTTCAGGGTCTCGGTCTAAATCTTTAGAGATCAAGTGTCATCATTTACCTCTTGTGGAAGAAAATAACGTTTTATTTCTGAAGAAATCCTGGCTATTAGCCAAGAATGTGTCTCAATTCAGAAATAAATACTATTTTGCAGCTGCTTCTTCTCTGCAAGTTCACAGAAGTGCAGTGTGATCATCCTAATGGAAGGCAATCTGCACCTCAAAACACTTCACTCCGACGCTCTGATGACTCAAGTAGCTTTTGCTACTTCTTGGCAGAAGATGATAATAGAAAGATTGCACTGTGGTCTGTGTATTCTCTGACCTCATCCTGGTGTTCATTCTTGCCAAATACAGCCAACCAAATCTTAAATTTCCAAAACTAAATAAATTCTCAGTTTTTGTTGCAAACCCACATTTGAATCCACTATTGCATGAACTCTCCACATCCATCCTTGTTGTAATTCTCATTTGGAAACTTAGCAAAACAAGATTTCACTGTAATTATTTGGTAGGTCGAATAATTTCTTCTCATATTGAAATGTTTTTGTTATTTAATTAATGTCATCACAAAGCCATTTTTGTTTTCCTCACATGGGTGACCCCATTTTTTGTTTTATATGACCTCCGCCATATTGTTGTTAGCAACAGCCTCCATTGTTTGGCCATGTAATTTCCTGCCACTTGTTATGTGTGATGTCATTTCTTCACTGCTGTAAAAGATGGTGACATACTTTAATTAATACCCAAGACTCTGATAACAATAAAGCAAACCTTCAGATTCTTAGCATTTATCCAGGGAAGGGTTACTAGGAGTTGTTGGTTTCATTTTCTCGACTTTGAATTTGGTTTCATGCTGTAACTTTGACAATTGGCTCTCTCACTTTTATTGTGGTTGTTATTTGACTGTTCAGTAGACTCACAACTTGTGGATAGAACCTATGCCTTAATCTATTGACAAACGTGCTAAAAGCACTGTGGGAGTGAGAAAAGCAACTGTGTGGATGGCTGAGGTCTTTAATAATTCTGCTTGTCTTTCTAAGTCAGCGAGTATTTCCTGAACAGAAGACAGCTGGTTGCCAGTAATAGTCTGTGCCACCACCATCACCGTCTGCAATGCTTTTCATTCTGGAGCCAAGAAGAAGCCATGCCAGTAGAGAATGGACACCACTATGCATCTGTACAAGTTTTTGAGAAAAGATAGAGAAATGCATGCATCCTTTAGATGTTTGAAAAAATAGAGTTGCTGGTGAGCTTTTTTGACAAGCCCTCTTCAGATCATCAGTGATGGCCACTCTGATACAGATAGAAGCCTCCTCCTCCAGTGCAGATAGATGTGGGCTCTGCTTTCTGCTTCCTCAAGCCTATGACCAGCTCCTTGGTTTTGCTGACATTAAGAGTGAGATTGTTTTCTTGGTACCAATGCGTCTTTGTTGGTGATCAGACCCATGATGGTGGTGTCAACAGCAAATCACAGTCAGAAGTGAACAATGAGAAGAGAAGGAGGCTCAGCACTCTACCCCTGGTGGACTGCCTGTGCTGAGGGTCAGCGTGGAGGATGTGTTGCTGCCAGTCTATAAATGCTGAGGTCTGTTGGTCATGAAGTCAAAAATCAGAGGGTGGCACTAAGTCCTAAACTGAGGGGCTTGGTGGTCAACTTTTATGGTACAACAATGTTGAGATGTAATCCATCAACAGGGCTCTGACATGTCAGCTTTTATTATCCAGATGTGCCAGAAATGTATAAAGTGTATGGAAAATAGCATCCTCTGTGGACCACTTTTGACAGTATACAAAGTGGAGATTAGAACATTAGAATATTAGAACATTAGAACAATCTAGATGAGAACAGGCCTTCAACCTAACAAAGCTTGCCATTCCTATCCACTTATTTCTTCCAAAAAAAGTTTTGTTGAGTTTCGAAAGTCCCTAAAGTTTTTACTGTCAACCACACTACTTGCTAGCTTATTCCAAGTGTCTATCGTTCTTTGTGTAAAGAAAAACTTCCTAATGTTTGTGTGAAATTTACCCTCAACAAGTTTCCAACTGTGTCACCGTGTTCTTGATGAACTCATAATTCAGCCCTTGTTGCCCTGGAATCAGCCTAGTCGCTCTTCTCTGGACCTTTTCTAGTGCTGCTATGTCCTTTTTGTAGCCTGGAGACCCAAACTGCACACAGTATTGCAGATGAATCTTTATCAGTGTGTTATAAAGGTTGAGCAGAACCTCCTTGGACTTGTACTCCACACATCAAGGCGATATATAAACTAACATTCTGTTTGCCTTCTTAATGGCTTCTGAACACTGTCGGGAAGTTGATAGCTTAGAGTCCACTATGACTCCTAAATCCTTCTCATAAGGTGTACTCTCGATTTTCCGACCGCCCATTGTGTATTCAAACCTAACATTTTTACTTACTATGTGTAATACTTTACATTTACTGACATTAAATTTCATCTGCCACAAATCTGCCCAACAGATATAACAGATTCCAAATTATCTGCTAATCCACCTATCTTGGTATCATCTTATTACTTATATTCCCATCTAAATTATTTATATATTTTAAAAATAGCAGCATCCCTAGCACTGATCCCACTCTTAACATCAGCCAATTCTGATAAGGTTCCTCATACCATAACCCTCTGCTTTGTATGCTGAGCCAATTCTGCACTCATCTAAAAACATCACCCTGAACTCCACTTCTTTTAGTTTGATGCCCAACCTCTCATGTGGCACCTTATCAAATGCTTTCTGAGATGATCTTGACTATCTGAGATATTCTGTTTAATGTGTCCCAGGACTGATCTCTTAAAACACTTCATTATGACAGGAGTGAGGACCACCAGAATATGATCATTCAGATAGTCCACTTTTGTTTTCTTGGGTACAACGATAATTATTGGACATGATGCCTTGTGGACATGAACTTTTTTAAAAGTCTTACTTACATCCTGTACAGAAACAAATTAAAAGGAATCATGTGGTTCTGCATCTAATCGAATGGTGGGCTGCTTATTATAACGATCAATCAAAACAGACACAGAAGCCATTAAATTGGCCTGGAATTACAAATAAAGATGATTTTGGATTAGGTTTACTTTGTAGTCCATAAGCATCACTAATCCCAAGAAATGTTTGCGTGAATTCTTACAGCTGCTAAATTCTGCCTCTAGTTGGAATTTAATGGGAAAAGCAATAAATTCTTTTCATTGTACTGTACGTTTTAATAATAATAAATTGTACTGAATAGAATTGAATTATTGTTGCTGTTTCATCTTTCCCAAACTCTACATATGTCACAGTTTTAATTTTGATTTAACATTGTCAGGCTGATACCATATTATACTCTTGGGTGACACATTTGTTGCAATTTTATATCATTAAAATTGATTGACTCAGGATATGTTATATTGAGAAGTGGCTTTTATAAACATGATTCAGAGTAGGGCCATAAAGAATGATAAGGGGGCTGCACTAGCATTTCTAAATGGGGATTATACAATGAGAGGAGCAATGCAGGGGGTTCATTAGATCTAAGTCAGTATGGTGACTCCAGAGCTATGGAAGGCATGTTGAAGAAGAGAATATCCGGCAGTAATCTAAAGGTAAAAAAGGAGTTTGGTGGATTTGTGTTTTCTATCAGTGACTGTTGTTGCCAAGATCTGCTACTCTGTTTTGCTGGATTCTTAATTAATTGAACCTGGTGGACACGTTGGCATAGTTCTCTTACACCAATGTGAAGAGATGCTAATATTAGGTATTTTTGTAATTTGGCATTATAAGCTCTTTGGTTGCAGTTGCTCGAGAGTACATGTATTAATCCAGGGAGCACCCCGCCCCCGCTCCATTATCTGCTTATTTTGATAATCTTGTGGTTAACAGAAGAGAGTCCTTGGAGCCATGTGACAAATGTAGCAGAAGATCTGAGCTACTAGAAGAGTGCTGTCTGATATAGCAGCAGTTCACCATACTGTACTGCAAGACTGACAACAGGTGTGTGAATTTTAGGGCCTGGTGTCTGATTTCACATTGTTTGCAACAACTGCAGCTGCCTTGCACCATTTGTGGAAAATGAAACAACTGCTAAGTGACGTTGAAGACCTCTGAAGAATTGAAATTGAAGCTCATGCCAATCTCCTGCAATAACTTTCCACAATCCAAGCTTACCATTAACCTTTATGCCAGTTTATGAGATGGTCTACAGATCTGACCTAGCAATTGCAAGAATGTTTACTGTAGATGATCCTTGATCAAGCTGAAGCATAACTGTTGTGAAAACTGACAAGAGTTCTTTGATTTAGTGTGAACTTTCAGGCACCTTAAATACCTACCTTGTGAAATGCTGCTATGCTCCAACAAACTACTGCCATCTGAAGAACCTGAGGAATAGACCAACCACAGACCACCAATACCAAGAAGATCACCAGAGAGGAAAATGGGATGGTAATGGCCCTTCATATTTTGAACACATACTGTACAGTGCTTATAAAAAGTATTCTGACTGCTTGGAACTTTTCACATTTTATTGATATACTCAATTGAACCACTGTGTAATTAATCTGTTTTCACTTTGATATTAAGCAGTCTTTTTCTGTTGATCTTTCAAAAAACCCAAGTGAATTCCACTGTGATTCAATGTTGTATAACAGTCAACTGAAAGGCTAATGTGTAATATTACCACAAAGGGCCCACTGGGAGTGTATTAAACAGATCTTCATTGACAGTGTTCTGGAGTTATCATGTCATGTTCAAGGTCCTATGGGATCAAGTCCTGCTGGTGCACAATGGAGCACCAGGGACTTAAAATTCTGGCACTTCTAAAGCCCCAGGAAGGGATGCTGAAATCTGAGTAGGAGAGAGACAGAAGGCTTAATAATGGTGCAAGAGGGCATGAGAGGGCATCATAATGCAAACAAGGTTAAAATACACTGTATATCAAGTTAGACAATGTATGTATGGCGTAATATTAACATTGCGGCTAAGTTAATTGATATGAAAGTTGGAAGATTTCACATTTTTTATTTACTTCATCCAAGAGTCAGCTATCACATGTTTATTAAATAGTTTTGCAACAAAAGTAATAGTGATAATAGAATGCAATACATTAAATATGTGTTTAAAAACAGAGCATAAAGAGGCTTGTGTCGGCTCAACAGCGTTTGTACACAGCAAACTGCAATTCAAATGATGTGAAAATGTCATTGATTGATGTGTGTTAGTACTGGAGGGTCTTTGATGAACTGGTTTTAACTTTTCTTAAATATAATGTTTTTGAAAGTATACCCAATAGAGTAGTGTCAAATAATTAGCAAATGAAAAATAACTATTATAATGGACGGCAGGCGGGGACTGGCATCCCGGACTGAATAGGAACTCTTACTCAGCTGGGAGAACAGTATACTGGAAAGTGATGAGCACTGATAAATATTTTCTCCCCCAGTACACTAGGTGGCAGCCTCCATGGATTAGGATTTCCACACGGATGCCAGCAGGGCATGCTGGGACCTGTAGTCCTGTGGGGCAGCCCTTTTGGGTTCTGTGGGGTCTGCCAGAGTGAGTGGATGGGATTAAAAATTCCTACTTTTTGGGTCTTCTGATTTACCTGTAAGTATTTAGATCGGGCTATGCCCTAGCACTGGAAGTATTCTCAAGATAAAAGAGACCACTCGACCTCATCCAGGCGAGTTGGAGTTGGGTGGAAGAAGGACAAAACTTACCTGGACAAATGGAAGGAGAGAAGAAAAAGAAGAAGGTATTCTTTGTAATAAAGCTTTTATTTATACAGTGGTGCCTTGGTTTGCGAGCATAATTCATTTCGGAAACTTGCTTGTAATCCAAAGCACTCATATATCAACGCGAATTTCCCCATAAGTAATAATGGATGCTCACATGATTCATTCCACAACCCAAAAATATTCATATAAAAATGATTAATACAAAATATCAAGTAAAAATACATAAAATAAATTAAACTGCACTTTACCTTTGAAAAAAATTGTTATGCACACACATGTGGTCACAATGCTTTAGTATACAGTATACGCTTGTACGGATGTTGACTATATGAGTGAGGCACGCCGACTGAGACTGAGCATGGGAGACAAATACCCACAATCCCGCAGCGAGACAGATAGAAGAACCATCGGCTCAGTTGTGATCACATAACACTTGGCAGACAAAGCATATACTGTCAGGTTTTCAAGAGGCTGAAACTTTATTCGAATACAGATGGAACAAACACAAGTCTCTTTCAGGAGCGATCCGAGAGCACTGTCAAAACCGGTCACCACAGCTCCGCCTCTTGATCAAAAGCACACAACAGTCTACCTCCTCAAAGGGGCGTGGCAGTTTGGGAGCCCTGACTGGAGCAGGGGATGTCTGGCAGAAGAGAGACAAGGTAGTGAGACACTAGGACAGCTGCGGTATGTTCTTTTAAATGTACGAAGCCCTGTGCAAAATGCAGATCATGCGGCACGGCAGCAAGCAGCAGTCTTGCAGCTGATACCGCAAAGAGGAGATAAAAAGCTGGGTTTGTTTCCCATTGTATCACTGTTTAAGAGGGGGTTTCAGAGGAGCGGTCACATCCCCTTGGGGCCACGTTCACCATGTTCACAATACATACTACTCATATTGCAAGACCTTGCTTGTTTATCAAGTTAAAATTTATTACAAATTTTTGTTCATCTTGCAAAACACTTGCAGACCATATTTCTCGCAATCCAAGGTTTTGCTGTATCAGGACTTGTGCCTGCAAGGTTATGTAGGGAATTTAGGGTGCTGCAATGCCCCCTGGAGTTCACACTACTAATACAAAATGAGGAATCTTCTTCTTCTTCTTCTTCTTCTTTTCGGCTGCTTCCATTAGGGGTTGCCACAGCAGATCATCTTCTTCCATATCTTTCTGTCCTCTGTCCTTTTCACCTCTCTTCCACAATCCCCATTACTCTGTACTGTTGTTCCCAAGTATTTAAACTCATCCACCTTCGCCAACTCTACTCTTGCATCCTCACCATTCCACTGACCTCCCTCTCATTTACACACATGTATTCTGTCTTGTTCCTACTGATCTTCATTCCTCTCCTTTCTAGAGCATATCTCCACTTCTCCAGGGTCTCCTCAATCTGCTCCCTACTATCGCTACAGATCACAATGTCATCAGCAAACATCATAGTCCACAGGGACTCCTGTCTAATCACGTTTGTCAACCTGTCCATCACCATTGCAAATAAGAAAGGGCTCAGAGCCGATCCCTGATGTAATCCCACCTCCACATTGAATGCATCCGTCACTCCTACTGCAGACCTCACCACAGTCACACTTCCCTCGTACATATCTTGTACAACTCTTACATACTTCTCGGCCACTCCCGACTTCCTCATACAATACCACAGCTCCTCTCGAGGCACCCTGTCATATGCTTTCTCCAGGTCCTCAAAGACGCAATGCAACTCCTTCTGGCCTTCTCTATACTTCTTCATCAACACCCTCAGAGCAAACATTGTATCTGTGGTGCTCTTTCTTGGCATGAAACCATACTGCTGCTCACTTATCATCACCTCACTTCTTAACCTAGCTTCCACTACTCTTTCCCATAACTTCATGCTGTGGCTCATCAATTTTATTCCCCTGTAGTTACTACAATCCTGCACATCCCCCTTATTCTTAAATATCAGCAACAGTACACTTCTTCACTCCTCAGGCATCCTCTCACTTTCCAAGATTCCATTAAACAATCTGGTTAAAAACTTCACTTCCATCTCTTCTAAACACCTCCATGCTTCCACAGGTATGTCATCTGGACAAACAGCTTTTCCATTATTCATCATCTTCATAGCTGTCCTTACTACCTCCTTGCTAATCTGTTGCACTTCCTGATTCACTATCTCTACATCATCCAACCTCTTCTCTCTTTCGTTCTCTTTATTCATCAACCTCTCAAAGTACTCTTTCCATCTGCTCAACACACTCTCCTCGCTTGTGAGTACATTTTCATCTTTATCCTCTATTACCCTAACCTGCTGCACATCTTTCCCAGCTCGGTCCCTCTGTCTAGCTAATCGGTACAGGGCCTTTTCTCCATCCTTAGTGTCCAACCTCTCATACAACTCATCATACACCTTTTCTTTTGCCTTCACCACCTCTCTCTTTACCTTGTGCCTCATCTCCTTGTACTCTTGTCTCCTTTCTGCATCTCTCTGTCTATCCCACTTCTTCTTTGCCATCCTTCCTCTGCATACTGTCCTGTACTTCTCCATTCCACCACCAGGTTTCCTTTTCCTCCTTCCTCTGTCCAGATGTCATGCCAAGCACCCTTCTTGCTGTCACCCTTACTACATCTGCTGTAGTTTCCCAACTTTCTGGTAACTCTTCACTATCACCCAGTGCCTATCTCACCTTCTCCCTAAACTCAACCCTGCAGTTTTCCTTTTTCAACTTCCACCATTTGATCCTTGGCTCTGCCCTCACTCTCTTCCTTTTCTTGATCTCTAACATCATCCTACAGACCATCATCCTATACTGCTTAACTACACTTTCCCCTGCCACCACTTTGCAGTCTTCAATTTCGTTCAGATTGACTCTTCTGCATAGGATGTAATCTACCTGTTTGCATCTTCCTCCACTCTTGTAAGTAACCCTATGTTTCTCCCTCTTCCTAAAATACGTTTTCACCACAGCCATGTCCATCCTTTTGGCAAAATCCACTATCCTCTGACCTTCTTCATTCCTCTCCTTGACACCATACCTACCCATCACCTCCTTACCTCCTCTGTTCCCTTCACCAACATGCTCATTGAAATCCGCTCCAATCACCACTTTCTGTCCCTTGGGTACACTGTTCATCACTTCATCCAACTCACTCCAGTAATCTTCTTTCTCATCCATTGCACACCCAACTTGTAGGGCATATGCACTAACAACATTCATCATGACACCTCCGATTTCCAGCTTCATCATCATTACTCATTCTGACACTCTTTTCACCCCCAAAACACTCTTGACATACTGTTCCTTCAGAATAACTCCTACCCCATTTCTCCTCCCATCTACACCATGATAGAACAATTTGAATCCACCTCCGATCCACTTGTCCTTACTCCCCTTCATTTAGTCTCTTGCACGCACAATATATCAACCTTCCTTCTCACCATCATATCTGCTAACTTTCTCCCCTTAAAAGTCATACTGCCAACATTCGAAGTTCCTACCCTCAGTTCCACTCTCTTTACTTTCCACCCATCCTCTTGCCTCCGGACACGTCTCCCCCCTCTTCTTCTTGTTCTTCTTAATACAAAACGAGCAATATTGGCATAAAATCAGTCAATTTTACTCTATGAAGGAGAAAGGCAACTGAAATAAGTTCTCATTTAGCTATTAATATAAGCTAAAACAGCCATTTATTAAAATTATACAAATAAGAAAGAACTTTGAAAGGAACTGATTCATTGTATAACAGGAATAAGATAAGTGACAATTATCTTAAAGATTTTAATTCCAGTCTGAAGATACACAGAAGCAAAAATGGCTCTGCGTGTACGGATAAACCGTAACACATAGTACATCTGTCTTACTTTATAATGCTAAGTAACCTGCATGGTGCAAACTGAAATCCTGCGCTGCCCTTGGTATTAGTGGCCAGTGAGGTCCTTGTTGCATGCCCAGTGGTCTTGAGCTCTTGCCCCCATATCAACTACAGTTCTGTTTCTTATGTTAAAATCTGTAAGGGCAGCTGCACCTTTCCTTTGTCCATCATTAGTTCAAACACTGTTTAACTGCTGGCTGATAATGCTGGTTTTTGTAGTAATAATCTGCAGATAATATTAGTTCAATCAATTCAGTATTGCATATTATATAATCGCTTTCCTCTTCTGTTTATTTGCAGAGATGTGCCTTTTTTTGCATTTCTACAGTTAGCTTACCTAAAGCATCAATAGAATGTGATGCTGTGTGAGCAGCTTGCTTCTGAATCTCTTGAATTGGGCATCTGAGTGGCTATTAGATGAATAAAATAAGAAAATATACAATATACAAGTTCAAGAAACTGCTGTCAAGGTCAAATTGAAACAGCAAAGTAGTTTCTAGTTGAAGTGGTACAGAACATTTCTCCATCTTAGGATGGTCAAGTATGTAGATTTGCTGATGCGTTTTTGAAATTTCAAAACATTGCACAGCATGATCAGTTCGAGATTGAACTTTCCTTGAAGAATAAGTTTGCCGCATTTCAAAAAAATTGTCTCACGGGGGGCCGAGTTGTTTAGTGCAGACAGACAGACATTGAGGTGCTACTTCTCTACTGCCAGGCTGCTCCTCTTCACATGGAAATGTCATCTCACATAAAGGAGCATTGGAATCATTAGATGGCAAGATTATCTCATCAGATTGGACAGCGAGCACAGACTCCACTATAGAAAACCAGGAGCAGATAGGCGACCAGTTGGCTAAGGTCTTAAGAGTTTATTTTTGTTTTTCTCCTGTATGATTTTAATCCCCACTGTTGTCAACTGGCGAGAGTTCATCAATCAGTTAATTAATGAACAGATATTGCTTGTTTCCATTTAAGTATTTATCAGTTCTACCTTGTTCTCCGTGCGTTTTAGCAAATCTGCATTTATATGTGTACCAGTTCTATATTTAGTGATTAGTAAATTCTATATTTGTATTTTAACTGAGAATTGTTCACAGCTCTCTGCGCCTGCACTCGTTAAAGAGCACTATACAAAAAATAAGTTGCATTGTATTGCATTGTACATGACTATCACAATAATGCTTCACGCATTATAACAAAGGGAAACTGGATTAACACTGTGATCAGTAGATAGATAGATAGATAGATAGATAGATAGATAGATAGATAGATAGATAGATAGATAGATAGATAGATAGATAGATAGATAGATAGATAGATAGATAGATAGATAGATAGATAGATAGATAGATAGATAGATAGATAGATAGATAGATAGATAGATAGATAGATAGATAGATAGATAGATACTTTATTAATCCCAAGGGGAAATTCACATACTCCAGCAGCAGCATATTGATAAAAAACAATATTAAATTAAAGAGTGATAAAAATGCAGGTATAACAGACAATAACTTTGTATAATGTTAACGTTTACCCGAAGAGTGGAATTGAAGAGTCACATAGTGTGGGGGAGGAATGATCTCAGTAGGACCTTTTCATTTTTTTGTTTATACATAGAAAAAGTAGACTCTCAGCAGGATACTCAAACATACGATCTTTAATGGTTTTTACATGGCTACTAATTTCTTGACTGGCAGATGACAGGTATCATGTCTGCTACACAAACTTACAGTATGTCAAATATACAAGGAAAGTGAAAGCCTAGAATTTCTATCAGAAGTGTAGTCAAGCTCATCATCAAAAACTAATATGACAAGCCCAAAGCCAAAACTCAGTCAGTTTTTTTTGTCACCTAAACTCTTTTACATTTTTTCCCAGAAAAAGAAAGAAAAGCAGATTTTCCGTCTTTTGTTTTTTTGCGTTGTTTTTCTCACCTTACAGTCTGTTTTTTTCATGTCTCTGGCAATATTCCTTTCATTTTGTTGTTCCTTATTATTATTTCAAAAACTGGTAGAGGTTCATATTGCAGTAAGAGAAGATCTGACAGCAAACCTGTGTCTTCAATATGCTCCTATCCAAAATGACGAGCATATCTTCATCATGTGCATGAACTTAAGAACAGCACCTGTAGCTTAGCACTGCACAAGTCCGTGCCTGATGGTGTCTGAAATGCTGAGTGTTGCACTGTTGACTAGTTCAGACCAAATATCCATTTATATTTTCAGGGAGCAGGGTAGAATTATAATATTTAGTACAGATGATAACTTATGGAATTTCATTCTGTTCACAAGTTACTGCGTGTGACTGAGCCCAGCTCATCCAGTAATTCACAGTGAAACTGAACTCCAGGGCTCTTGCGTGTATGTTGCGTCAGTTATGATGAGTTGCTGGCTTTCTTTTGTGCTTATTGTAAATTGTAGCAAGGACAAAATGAGTCACAAAAAGGTTTGGGGATGGCCACCTCTTGAAAAACCTGTCAAAAAGAATGCAAAAAGAAAAAAAGACACATCTTTACAGACAGGAGTCCAAAATAGAACTGACTAACTGGTTTTATGCTGGCCTATAAATATGGTGGAGTCAAGGAAGCTGGCACAGAAAACTGATGGATTCTGGGTACTGGATATGACATCATCAGAAGATGCCGGAAGTGACGTCAGGAGGGGGTGGTGATGTCATTAAAAAGCAGGGTCTTCGGCTGGTCTGCAGAGGCACAAAAGGGGAAAGGATCAGGCGAGAGCGCTGACCCCTGGTCCAACTGAGAAATAGCACTATTTGAGCCTGTAAATCATCTCCCATGTGCACATGTGTGACGATATGACAATTTAAAAATGCGCTGTTCAAGAAGACCTTTATGTGAAACACCTTATGGGCCATTCTGGATATGCATCATGAGCAGAAAACGTATTTTTCTGGAGTATTATCCACAGCTTAAATGTCACTTTGCATAGTAGCGAGAAATCCTTTTTTAAAATAAAATAATCATTCTGTGTACTTTACATATGTTAGCAGAGTGTTGTTGTTGACAAACCACTTATGATTTGGAAAGGTCATTTGACAATGAAGCGACACACACTGGACCTCCTATAATTACTGAGCTGGCAGCATGTCTACTAAACAACAGGTCAGTCTTTTATTGTGGCCAGAGTTTGAAAAAGGTGAGAAACTAAACCCGCTGATGCATTTTTGTTTTCGTTTTGTTTATTTTTTACATTTATTTTTACCTATTTTTATTTTGGTTTTCTTTCTTAACAGCTCGAAATAACTGGTATTGTACAAATAACTGGCAGAAAAAAGTTACATATTTTTCCGTCCCTTTCTTCATCTCTCTCTTTTGCTCTCTCTCAAATGATATAATTAGATAGCTGAAGGGTCAGACCCACTCTCTTTTTAATACTTGGCATGGCGTACTATGCTCTGAGGGCTATCAGATACAATTTTAAGCTTTGGCACAGCACACTGTGTCCCACTCTGTATCACTGATCATCTGATCACATGCCGCTTGCACTTCTTATGTGGTGTCTATTCAAGTGTAGGAGACTCCGAAGCATTCACACTAAATGTTAGTTTTTCCACGGTTGCCTCAGTATGCCTAGGTGGGCCCCCCACCCTCCTAAATCCACCCCTGGTTTTACTTAGTCATTATGGCTCAGTATTATTCTGTGTGACAAATTAGTTACTAATGTTTGTGCAAAGCTTACCCTTAGGCATCTTCCATCTGTGCCCCCATATTCTACTAGAAGAAAATATTTTAAAGGAATACTGCATCCAAAAGGGATTTTTTTAATATATATTACTTACCACATGAAGGTTGTAGTGATGGGCAAAAAAATTTAATCTCATGTTTCTTCGATTTTTCTTGTGCCTTTAACATCATTCTGTCTCATGACTGGGGAAGAAGCTCAAGACTTTGAATCTCCTGGATTATGGACTACCTGGCCAACAGAGAGCAGTTTGCGAGGTGCAGGGACTTTGTGTCAGAAATGGTGTGTAATACTGGAGCACCTCAGAGAACTGTCCTGTCTCTCTTTATGTTCACCCTATACACAACAGACTTCCAGCACAATACCATCTACAGAAATTTACAGATGACTCCTCCATCACAGGCTGCACTAATAATGGAGATGAGTCTGAGTACAAGAAAACTCTGGAGGACTTTGTCTGGTGGTGCAGGGACAACAACCTGAAACACATCTTCATCAAGACAAAAGAGTTGGTGGTGGACTTCCAGTGTGCCAAGGAGCCTCTGAGACCAGTCATCATTCAGGGGTAGGATGTGGAAGTGGTGCAGAGCTACAAGTACCTGGGGGTTCACATGAACAATAAACTGGACTGTCCTGACAACACAGTGGTGCTGTGCAAGAAGGGCCGGAGCAGACTGTACTTGCTAAGGAGACTCTGGTCTTTTGGTGTATGAAGCAAGCTGCTGGAAATGTTCTACCAGTCCACAATAGCCAGTGTGGTGTTCTATGCTGCAGTCTCCTGGGTAAGCAACATGAGCTCAAAAGAAGCACAATGCCTGAACAAACTAATCAGAAAGTCTGCTCCATCACAGGGCAAATCCTGAACACACTGGAAGCTGTTGTGTTAAAGAGGATGCTGGCAAACTGGGATGAATAATCCCCTCCAGGAGGCGCTGTCTTGGAGCACTTTTAGCCACAAGGCTCATTCCACGATGGTGTGCTAAGAAGCACCTATGGAGGTCTTTATTGCACACTGCTATCAGGCAATTCAATGCTTTCTCCTGCTTTACTTGTTAAGCTCATTTTGAAATATCTATACAATATTACAGTAATCACTCCTCGATCGCAGGGGTTGCGTTCCAGAACCCCCTGCGAAAGGTGAAAATCCGCGAAGTAGAAACCATATGTTTATATGGTTATTTTTATATTATCATGCTTGGGTCACAGATTTGCACAGAAACACAGGAGGTTGTAGAGAAACAGGAACGTTATTAAAACACTGCAAACAAACATTTGTCTCTTTTTCAAAAGTTTAAACTGTGCTCCATGACAAGACAGAGATGACAGTTCCGTCTCACAATTAAAAGAATGCAAACATATCTTCCTCTTCGAAGGAGTGCGCGTCAGGAGCAGAGAATGTCAGAGAGACAGAGAGAGAAAAAAGCAAACAAAAATCAATAGGGCTGTTTGGCTTTTAAGTATGCGAAGCACCGCCGGACAAAGCAGCTGCCAGGAAGGCAGCAATGTGAAGGTAGTCTTTCAGCATTTTTTAGAGGAGCGTCCGTATCCTCTAGGCCAATGTGCGAACAGCCCCCTCTGCTCACACCCCCTCCGTCAGGAGCAGAGAATGTCAGATAGAGACAGAGAAAAACAAACAATCAAAAATCAATACGTGCCTTTCGAGCTTTTAAGTATGCGAAGCACTGTGCGGGAAGCATGTCGCTTGACAAAGCAGCTGCACAGAAGGGAGCAACGTGAAGGTAATCTTTCAACATTTTTAGACGAGCGTCCGTATTGTCTAGGTGTGCGACCAGACCCCCTGCCCACAACCCCTCCGTCAGGAGCAGAGAATGTCAGAGCAAGAGAGAGAGAGAAAAGCAATACGTGCTGTTTGAACTTTTCAGTATGCGAAGCACAGTGCAGGAAGCATATCGCTTGACAAAGCAACCATATGTAAGCCCAGCAAGGAAAAGAGCAATGTGAAGGTAATCTTTCAGCGTTTTTTGAAGAGCGGCCATATCCTCTAGAGGTGCGAACAGCCCCCGTGCTCACAATATATTTGAGGAGTTTTAATTGATACGTAATACGCGCTCTGGTTGGGTAGCGTCTCAGCCATCTGCCAATAGCGTCCCTTGTATGAAATCAACTGGGCAAACCAACTGAGGAAGCATGTACCAGAAATTAAAAGACCCATCGTCCGCAGAAATCTGCGAACCAGCAAAAAATCCGCGATATATATTTAAATATGCTTACATATAAAATCCGCGATAGAGTGAAGCCGCAAAAGTCGAAGCGCGATATAGCGAGGGATTACTGTATTTATTTATTTATTTGTCAGTTGATTTATTTACTGTGTTATTTGTCCTGTGAGTCTGTGTCCTTATTCTTCATGTTTCTGTTGCTGAATGCATCTGAATTTCCCCATGGGATTAAGTGTGCATAGAAGTCTATGCCTTGAGAGAAAGATTTTTTTCAGGAAGATAATGATCCCAAACCTACACAGAAACAGCAATGTTAATGTCCCGGAGTGGCCGAGTCAGAGTCCAGATCTCAGTCTAGTAGTGCATCTGTAGCTGGACTTGACAAAGGCAGTTCACTCACAATCAATAAGTAACCTGGCAGAGCTTCAGCAGGTTTGGAAAGGAGAATGGAGAAAAAAAAGATGAGAGACCTGAGCACACATATTCAAGGCTGTCATGGCTGTCAAAGGTGTATCTACTGAATAGCGACTTGGAGGGGGTGAATGCTTATGAACTGAATTATTTTGTCTTTTATATTTGCATCTAATTCAGACCACATTGCAGAGATTAGTTTTCAGCTGACCAGCATTAAAAAAGCCAGAATAAACCCTCTGTGATTCAATGTTGTATAATAATAAAAAACTTCCAATATGGTTGAATACTTTTAATTAATTGTATCTATCTCTTGTATCTATACACAATATGTATCTTTATTTTTACTTTTGCTTTTTGTAAAGTACTTTGAGCTACACTTTTTGTATAAAAATTAGGGTTGCCAGACATCCCTTATATACGGGACATGTCCCATATTTGATCATTTTTTCCCCCTGTCCCGTACTGACCTTTCAGGGACACCCAAATGTCCTGTATTTAGTTCATTTTCAAATTTTGTAATAAAAATATATTTTTACTACCTTGTTACGGTACTTTCTTTTCTCAGATTCTCTTGATGAAAATAACCCAAATGTAACGAGGAAACAAGTGTTTGCTGCTTTTTTTGCAACTTGTTCAGTTGCTATGGTTGGCTGAGGACAGTGACACTCTTACCGTTTTGCTCTCCAGCCACGCTGCTGTGCAGTTCTGTATCAGCATTGCAACATACAGAGTCAACAAAGTGTGTTGTTGCTACTTGCTACGGCCCACTTTTTTTCTAACTTAAAAACTAATCCATCCATCCATCCCACGATGCCAAAACGTAAGTGTAAATTTTGTAGTGAATATTCCAACGAATGGACATTTATCAAACAAGGCAGAAGTTGTTTTGAAGCAAACTGTGGTGTATGTAATTGTACTTTCAGTATTGAACATGGCGGGAAGTCTGATATCAAGCAACACATAGAAACAGCAAAGCATAAGTGTTGTATTGCCTCTACTTGAAAAGAAGCTGGTAAAATAACAAACTTCTCGATCAAGAAAAATACAGACGAAGAAAGTAAAATAATAGCTGCAGAAGTTGCAATGGCCTTCCATACTGTCCGTCATCATCAGTCATTCAGTTCAAACATACTACTAACAACAGTATTTCCTGATTCTAAAATTGCAAGCAAATTTTCAAATGCTAGGACTAAATGTGCTGCAATAATAAAAAATGTCGTGGATCCATACACTATTGCAGAGATTGTTAAAGATATAAATATTTAAGAGTGTCCCGAATTTCTAATTTTCTAATCTGGCAACCCTAATGAAAATGCACAATATATGCAAATGCTGTTGCTGTTTGTAAAGACAGCATGGTGGTGCAGAACTCAGCATAGCTTATGCACAGCTCCAGAGTCCCTGATGTGAATCCTGACCCCAATTCTACCTTTCTAGAGTTGTCTGAGTGGGTTTTCTCATGGTACTCTAAATTTTTCTGCCACTTTTCAATCATGCACACTTTAAGCTAATTGGAAGCTCTGTACTGGCATCCTATTAGTGAATGGGTGAACATAATCTGCAATGGACTGGCATCCCATGTGGGCTTTGTGCCCAAGGCAGGCAGGGCTGCTTTTCTAACCAACACATGAATGAAGTGAATACAGAAAAATGGATGGCAAAAAACAGCAGTGATAAAATGTGTAGCTTCCAAATGTGGTGTAATGATGTCTGAATTAAATCTATGCCATCCTATTTGTGTATTTTTTAGATGTTTGTTAATTAACTTTTCAGTAAGTGTTATCCATGCAGTAAAAGCATGGAAAGAACTCCTCCTATCTATCAATAATACATTAAAAAACAAAGTGAAGACAAATGTCTTCACATCTGGCTAGTGGACACAGGCGGCTGCATCTTGTCAACGTGAGGCAGGACAGCGAGGGAGCACCCTGCCTCTTAGCTATTCGAGAGCCCCTCATAAATTATATGTACGCGGCAAGAGCGGGAAAGTAAACCAGGGTGCATTACTCCTCATCGTTACTGACAGCCTCTATTATTCTCATGCTCATTTTTTTGTGTATTTTTTTAAAGAAAAATTACCCCAAAATTCAAACATTGTAATTGCCAGTTGTTATTGTAAAAGTGGTTTAATAGCAGGTGGCTTTATAGTTATGTATGTTTACTTCTTTAAACACTAAAAGCAGTGAGGTCATTAAAGTAGAGGCAGGCTGAATCTTTACTAGTGTCTGGAACATGTTATTCATTTGTTTATTTCATACATTTTGTTTCATCACATGATATATTTTTATTTTTCCTTTGTTTAGATTTTTCTCAGAATTTCAAAGATAATGTATTGCCATTTTGTGTGTGTTTGTTTGTACTGATGCTTCTATTTTGTGCTTTTAGATTTCACCGCCTTTTATGGCATCTAGTTTTGATTTTTATGAGGGAGAACGGATGGAGCTATGAGCCATGAGCTAACCATCCAGGAACATGCCAGAGTCATGGTGATTCAAATGGGTTAAGTCTTCTTGGAAGTACTTTTTTAGCTTCCTCTAAAGCTGATGGAGATGAGAAAAGGCAGAACATAGCAGAGATGAAATCAGAGACAGGCAAAAAGGTCAAAGTACCAGAGAGAACTTAAGAGTAACGACTGTCAAGATCTCAAAACCCTGAAATGAAATTGGAATTTGAAGTGAAATGAGATTTGAATAGGAAAGAAATCTAACAGAAAGGTCCATATACTATCTACATTTGTTTTCCCTGAACTAAACTACAAAAGGGATTGGTTTGTTTTTGGAATAACAACACAATCCATCCCAGGTCTCACGTTTTCCACTTTGATAACCACCTGTGGTCAGCTGCAAACCCACAACATCAGTAGCAGCTTCACTAATTCGACAGAAGAACTTCCATTCTTGGTGGCACAGAGACTGCCTGTAAACCCTGAAAGTGGAGCACCTCCTGGTGACGCCAGCTGGTCTCTCTGATTCACTCAGCCCCCACTTTTCTGTGCCGCACCAACACTCCACCCTACACTCCATCCTGCCAACAGCACCAAGTGTTTTGTTGTGAAATCACACCATGATCCATCCCAGGTCACTCATTTTCCAATGTGGTAGTGGCCAGTGGTCAGCTGCTTACCTGTAATGTCTGGATTACAAAGACCCTCAGAAGTAGTTTCCATACAGAGAAAGCAATAGAAGATCTCCCAAGCTTTTGCGTTCCTAGAGATGTTTTCCACATGTGTTTACCTGTTATGTAATGTTTAATGTGTCCTCAAGTGCAAATAAAAAAATAAGTAAATTAAAAAATATATTGATTCTTCTACCTGCTTTGCTACTTATGATGACAATTTCAGCCATCTCAACCATAAGCAACAACAAGTTTTATTTTAATAGCACATTTTCATACAGAGAATGTAGCTCAAAGTGCTGAAAAGATATCAAAGAAAAGAAAAACAAATTAAAAAGAGAAAAGAATGTGAATGAATAAATTGCATAGTAAATATATCAATATGCACTTATATAACACAGTGTGATAATGATGAGACACAGACATCATAAAGATTTGGGGCATATTATTCCATGGCTTCAAAACAGGATGTAAATTAAACAGAGATGTTCACTGGTTTGAGCCCAAGACAGAACTGACTAGATGTAAGCAAGATGGCGGCTTTAAAGGCCCGTACAGGGAGTGATGTCATCATTGGGCCGGAACCAGAAGTGATGTCGTCGGGACCAGAAGAGATGTCACCATTAGGCTCGGAAAACGGAGGCCTGGAAGTGATGTCTTCGAAGGTGTCAGACCCTGACGGGATTTCCCGAGAATGGTCTGCAAGGAACTGAGAAAGACAGTCAACGCACCTTGCCACCCCCTGGTCTGTTGTGGTATTACAATTACTCAGACCCTTTAGCTGCCTCCTACTCACACGTGTGTGACAACAGATATACAAGTCATAGATAAAATAGAGACCTTATATATTATATTGTTTTTAAATTCCAATGAGGAGTCCAATAACAGAGGAGGAGCGGAGATGATGGAGAAAAATAAAAAACAAAATCTGCAGGTGGTTCCAAGGAAAAAAAGACTTTCACCCCCAGTGAGCCTCTACCTAAAATAAATCAACTTATGTAGTTCCACTTGTAGACATGCCTCACATAGAAACAATTCTTAGGTACACTTTTCCACACCGCTTGGAGTTTGCTTATCTTCAGCTTCTTTTGGAGGAATCAGGAAGCAACATATTGTTTTTCTAGGTAACTGCTGGGGATGAGGTCCTGCGTAGTGTATCATCTTCCCATGAAAACACAATGTCAATGTCAATGAAAGCCATTAAATAGAATTGATTTTACTGGTGTGCTAAGGATAATGTGTGCTAAGCACCTGTAATTGCAGAAGTGTGCACTCCTAAAAAGGTACCTTTTACTAAGTGTTCCATTTCATGGTTGCAAAAGTTCATGTAAAACAAATCTTAGCATCAGTTTCAGAAAACTGTATGTGAAATGAAGCTTCACTGTTTTTCTCATCACTATGGAGGACACAATGTGGACTCTACACATTCCCTTATTGTTTCCCAGACATTTCCCCGGTGCACTGGGTGCACTGATGAGCCTGCTAGGTTAAGTGGCATCTTTTATCTGGCCTAATTATGCAATAATAATAATAATAATAATAATAATAATAGCACATTTCATTTACATAGAACCTTTCCCATGCTCAAAATACTAAAACTGGTGAGTTTAAATTAGATTCACATGGATGAGTGTCAACAGCAATGCTCTGCTGTAATGTCTGGGACTGATTCCTGTTTGCAACCCAGAACAGGGCTGAGCTGGTGTGGTAATGGAATTGCTCAAAGTTAATTCTGGCAAGATTTTATCAGTAAAAAAGCTGGGGAGGTGCTTTGAGGATATTAAATACTGGATGGCATAAACTTTCTTACAAATAAATGAAAAGAAAACAGAGGTAATTATTTTTGGATCTACCACATCTGCAATCAGTTAGGCTCCTTGTCACAACTGATTCATAATGATGTTAGGAGCCTAGTGAAAATTAAACACAAAGACAGCGTCAAAGGTTAGGGGGATCCCCCCGTATACTGTAAGTGTCAGCCAAATGTATAACATCTTTACAGACTGGAGTCCAAAACAGAACTGACTATAACAAAAAGGAAGTGGTATATACTGTGTAAGTGGCAGGAAATGACATCATGAGTATGTGGCATTCTGGAACCGGAAGTGACATCAGGTGAGGTGGGATCTGGTGGTCCAGAACCAGAAGTGATGTTGTCTTGGGACCCCTGAAGTGTTGGTTAGGCTTAGGACTCTTCTGTTGTTCTTTTTGGGGGGGGGGGGGGGGGGAGAAAGAGTTAGAGGAAAGTGCCAACCCCTGGCCTGGCGGGCAAATGCACTTATTTGAGCCCATAAACCTGTCTCCTAATCGCACGTGTGTGACACTAGGTATCATCTTTGAGTCGTCACTAAGTTTTGATCAACAAATTTCTTTGTTAGTAAAGGCCAGTTTTTCAAAACTAAAACCTTTTCTTTCACACAAGGACTTGGAAACAGTTGTTCATGTCTTTATCATATCTCAGCTAGACTATTGTAATTCCTTGTAAATCTGATCTGTCTCACCTTCAGCTGGTTCAAAATGCAGCAGCTAGTTTTTTAATTGGGTCTAAAAAAATATCATATCTCCCCTGTGTTAGCCTCTCTCCAATGGCTACTGGTGAGATAGATAGATAGATAGATAGATAGATAGATAGATAGATAGATAGATAGATAGATAGATAGATAGATAGATAGATAGATAGATAGATAGATAGATAGATAGATAGATAGATAGATAGATAGATAGATAGATAGATAGATAGATAGATAGATAGATAGATAGATAGATAGATACTTTATTAATCCCAATGGGAAATTCACAGATGTCACATTGATTTTAAAATGATGCTGTTTGTTTTACTGCAAAATACACCTGTGACCTCCTTCATCCCTACTCGGTACCGAGAACATTGAGGTCATCTGCTTAACTGCTCCTCACAGTTCCAAAATCTCGGCTGAAGTCTAGGGGAGACATAGTTTTTCCAGTTGTTGCTCTTAGGCTTTGGAATGACCTGCTTTTCCACATCAGGTCTTCATCCTCAGTCAAGGTTTTTAAAACTTGGCTTAAGACCTGCTTGTTTTCATCTGCCTTTCACTGTTTATAATGGATTATTGGGAATGGTTTTAATTTGGTTGTCTTTATTGATCTGCTTCTGTATGATTGTTTGTGCTGTGTTTATTTTAATGGTCCTTTGTACATCACTTGGCACAATTTCTGTTGCTTTAATTGTGCTTTTATAAATATGACTGACTGACTAACTAATGGATGGACAAGTAAAATGTATTTTATTTAGTGAATTTCTTTAGTGAATGCCATTGCAAGCTGCTTCACAAGTACACAGTCTTTGTAACCATTTATTTCTTTGTACATTTGGACCCCAATCTGGTGGAATGACTTTCTCAGAGTCACACAGCAATCTGTGGCTGGGACTGAAGTGGACACTTTGTGATCCAAATGATTAAACATATCTGACAATGAGCCTGCAAACATCCTGGCATCAGACTGGCATAACAAAAACACTTTGAACTGAATGAACAAATGAAATTTACTGCCAGTACTTCAGAGTAGGCATCGGCATGTCAGGTACAGAACATTCAGCTACAAAAGAATTTAAGAAACAGTAATAGCAAATTGAAAATGTGTGGAAGAGAAAAGATGGGGGTTGTGAACATTGTAAGCAATGGAGTTGCACACACAGACTGAGGAAGAAATGTCCACAGAGTAGGAGCTAAAACTCATGACTGGGCTTGGATGAAAGGTTTCAAAGTTGGGCTTTATGATACCAAGATGGCTGGTGTGAGAAGATAAATAGATAGATAGATAGATAGATAGATAGATAGATAGATAGATAGATAGATAGATAGATAGATAGATAGATAGATAGATAGATAGATAGATAGATAGATAGATAGATAGATAGATAGATAGATAGATAGATAGATAGATAGATAGATAGATAGATAGATAGATAGATAGATAGATAGATAGATAGATAGATAGATAGATAGATAGATAGATAGATACTTTATTAATCCCAATGGGAAATTCACAGATGAGTATGATGGGTAAGATCATAGATCAGAATGTCAAGCATGAAAGTGAGTTGGAAAAGTCTGAACATGCAGTAGATATAGTACAGTAGATAGAAGAAAGAATGGGACAGTGAGAGCAACAACAGGTTAGGTGGGTCCATCTCCTTATGGCTTTAGTGTTGTCTCCTACAGAACAGTAGGGAATTCAGCCTAAGAAAATAAAAAGCACCTCCCTATGTTAGGTTTGAATACACAATAAGAGCTCTGAAAATTCAAAGTACACCTTATGAGAAGGATTTAGGAGTCACGGTGGATTCGTCACTATCAATTTCCAGACAGTGTTCTGAAGCCATTAACATGGCTAACAGAATGTTTGGTTATATAGCAAGATGTGTGGAGTAATAGCTTGTAATTCCTTTAGAGTTCTCATAGGTCTCTTGGTGGTTTTCTTCATTGGTCTTCTTGCACATTGGTCTTCTTTTTGTGAGTGGCCTGCTTTAGTCAGATTTACAGATTCATCATGTTTGATTTAATTGGAGTTCAGCTGATATTCAGTGACTTGTTTTTCAATCACCTTTTCATGGAGCAGCCTGGAGTGTTCTTTTGCCTTCACTTTGTAGCTTAGGCCATCAAACTGACTGCATTTAGATTACAATCAACTGAAGTCCCAGACAGGAGAACTCCACTGAACTAAATATGGGATGTCTATAACCAATTGACTGCACCGGTGACAATTTAGCTGTGTCGTACTAAAGGGATGACTACGTGTAAGATTAATCATTTTGTGTTTTATACTGTAATAGCCATGATACCAGCAGAAGGCAGGTAATAAAATAACTTAAAAAAATGTTTACCCAGTGCCTTTCCTTTGTGTTCACATATGTCTGAACCTCTCTTTACCGGCGCTCACTTCTCAAGCGCCTTTCTTACCTCCTGTCTGGTTTAATACTTTATGTCTTTGAAGACGACTCCCTCAGCATGCGGCTTCACTCCTCCTCATGCGTCTCACACTCACACTTCTTCTTTATTGCGCATCACCAAGCCAAACTGACCAATCACACCAAAGCCAAACTGACCAATCAGATTGCTCTGAGGGAGAGGCCACATAGACCTTAATATATTATTATATAGTAGATTTTTAATGAATTGACACCACATTGCAGAGACCTGTTTTCATTTTGACATTAAAGAGTCTTTTTCTGTTGATCAATGTCAAAAAAGCCTATTAAATCTGTGATAAAAAAACTGTAATTCATTTTTTTAATAACAATAAAATGTCAAAATGTCCAAGTGGTACTTTTTATAGCCTCATTACATAGATAGACAGACAAAAACATGGAGGAGTCACTAACAGACATAGTCATAAATTGAATTAGTGTTGAAAAAGGGCAGTTTTTAAGTCTCTAATAGATATAAAGGCTAAAGTCAGAATCCAGTTTGAGAAAATATGCTTGGTCACATGGCCAAGGAGGAGGAGCACTGACAGGATGCTGGACAAGATAAACCCAAGACCACCCAATCTCCCCCAGACACTCTACAGTACTGAAATGTGAGAAGGTTATTCTTTATTGCTATGATGCAACATCCCAGAAGACTTGATGCAACAATTCTCATGAATTGTCATAGAAATGCCAAACACAGCTGCAGACGGCTTTGGCCAGGTGGCAATGGGCTGAGTGCCACTACAGGATGTTTATGAGGAAGATCTTTTGGAGTTTTCTACATTCTTTCCAGCATCACAGGCAGCAGCAGTGTACTTTGACGATATGGCAGTGGCACAGGAGGAAAACACAGAAAATCAGAAATAGGAAACAGAGAGAATTATGGCTAGTAAGGAGTGCACATATTTCAAGTATGTGATACTTATAATCAATAACAAGTGGCACCCATCAGCTGTCAAATCCACTTAATACAACTGAGGAATGTGGAGGGCCAGGTCAAGCACCAACTTACCTGCTCTGTATGAATCACCAGTTAACTTTCCTTGAACATGACTGGGATGTGGGAGGCTTTGCATTAAACACATTTACTCATTTAGAGTGCCCAATTAACCATGCACATGTGCCTTTAGGGTATGGGAGAATATCCAGGGTTCCTGGAGATGAAGGAGCAAACTCCATTCAGAAAATTACTGGGCCAAGATCTGAACATAGTGCAGCTCCAGGCCTAAGCCAAGCGTCACTGTCATTCCAAGTGTAATAGAGCTAATACTGAACACCAGATAACATGCAAAAACCCACAAAACCCCAACTGTGAACTCAAAGCCACCCCATTTTGATTCAGAATCACCAACATGTAATTCTTGAGAGCCATGTAACAGAGAGTGATATATAAACGGTGTGATGCTGACTCACATTTTTAAGGGAAACTTTCATTAGTTTTGATTACACACCCCAGGCTAATTTTTAATCAATGCATATCACATTTGGCCAACAGCAATTCATTATCAGGATGTAAGATACTATCTGGATATTTAAAATGCTGGGAAAGCAATGTCGATGACTAAGATGTGTTTCTCCTCTGAGAATTTGGCTTCTTCCTTAATAGTCGTCTGTGCTTTTACGCACCAGAACCATAATATTATGGTCTGAAAATGTTTAACAGTACTAAGAAAAAGGTGGAGGATAATTGTATGCACTTTATCATGAATTCTTTGCAGCTCCAGAATGCTTTCATCTCAAGCTGTGATATTCAAAATGCTTTATTCTCTTAACATCCACTTTCATGAAACAGATAATTATTTCATTCCCTTTGTAGTGGGCTCCATATTTTTTTGGCGGACCCATTCATGTGGTTTCAGTCCCTTTAGAGCATGCAGTTTTTTCTGACATCAGCCTCACACTGTACTCTCATGTGCTAAAGACTCCCGTAAAAGCTGACAAACTGATCCATTTGTCTTGCATTTTCAGTTTACATGAAGTGTGATCAAATAGATAATAAGTCAAACTCAAAATCAGAAGGCCCTGAGTTCCAAATGCATCAGTAGCACATATGAACTTGACCCTGAAGAAGTCACAGGACTTGAATATGTTCTGACCCTGAAAATGCTGAGATCAACTAGGAGGGCACTGGAGCTTGTAGTCAGATACAAAAAACAATCCATCTTTCTGGTTGTATCTGCTCCCACAGCACAGCCATGAGCAGTCCTCATCCAAGTACCAACCCCAGTAGCACCGTGTGGAAGAAAGAAAGCAACCCAGGACAGGGTGCCATTTCATTACTGGGTCTGGCTGTTTTTACTGTGTTTCGTCGTACTACCTATTGGATGATTTGGTGGTGCAGTCATCCCCAAATCATGAATTTGAATCCTTGCCTAGTCATTTTCTGCATACACTTTGAATATCATTCCTGTGTCTGTGTGTGTTTTTCCCCTTATTTACCAAAGCTTATTTTGCAAGTATAAAATTGCTTAGGGTGTGTTGTGAATTCACTAATTTATGGAATGAGTTCCCTTCTGGAGTTGGTTCTTGCCTTGAACCAAATTAATTAGTTACATTTATATAGCGCCTTGATGATGCACCTAGATAATGTGACGGTAGACATTCCTGAGCCAGTACACTCACCACATACAAGATATTAGGTGGTGAAGGGGTGAGATGGATAGTTAGCTAAAAAGGGACAAGGGATGATTACACGACCAGAATGACCAGGCCGTAGTAGGCAGTTTAGCCACGACAGCAGGAAACACCCTACTCTTCGAAAGATGCCCAAGGATCTTTTTTTGAAAACAGAGAGACAGGACCTCAGTTTTACATCTCATCCGAAGGACAATACCATTTTTTGCAGCACAGTGTTCCCATCATCCCACCCTGATGGCCTCACCAACATCACTTCCAACAGTAAACCCAGGCTTTTCTGAATAGTCTTCAATCCAAATACTGGCTGGAGCCAGACATGCTTAGCTTCAGGTGGATTACCTGTTTTAAAGTACAGATGGTATGGCTGCTGTGGCCAAGTCAATCTCTGACAATTGACTTAAAGCTGACCAGCCAGTCACTCCTTAACCTCCTTGTCATTAACTTCAACTGTCACTTGGGTTCAGAATGCTATGTAAAATGGTTAATCCCGATCAGGGTTTTCAAGAAATATAAACTTTATTCATAAACAGCATAATGAAGAATAAAGCAGAGGATGTCTGGGGGAAGATAGACAAGGCAGTGAACCAAAGGACAGCTGCTGTACAGGCCTTTAAATGTTTCGAAGCGCCACATGAGATGCAGATCACGTGGCATGGCAGCACCAGCAAGCCAGCAGCTGATCAAGCAAAGAGGAGATAAAATACTGTATTTGTTTCCCTTTGAATCGCTGTTTAAGAGGGGGTTTCAGAGGAGCGGCCAGATCCCCTTGGGCTTCATTCAGCTTCTTCACAAGATATTGAGTGTAAAACCAAGTAACACTAGGGACAATATTATACTGCCATCTAACTGGATGAAATAACATCATACTGCAATATGATGGCCTCACCAACATCTCTTCCAGTAGCAACCCAAGCTTTTCTGGTCTTCCATCTAAATATCAGCTGGGCCTAATTATTCTTAGCATCAGGTGGATTACCTATTCTAAAGTGCAGGTGGTATGGCTGCTGTAGCCAAGACAAACTCTGGCCATTGCTATTGTGAGAATTAATGGATGAATGGATGAATAATCCCCATGGTTCTGTTAATGTCAATAGTTGTGGAACTGATCAGAATTATAGAAGGCACTACATTAATAAACATATTTTGATATTAGGCAGATGTTGAATGGCATGGGTACCTGTTGTGATGTAGGATTTTGCATATATCTTGATAAATATTTTGTATGTCTTTATTTGTACTTTAGGCAAAGCAATGTAATTTAGTGTTACATTAGTGAGAAGCATTCATGTTTACCCTCCCCCTTTAGGAAAGAATCTCTTTGAATTTTACGACAGAGTTGGGGGAGGAAGTGCCTTAAACCAGTTTGGCGAGTGTTTCTCTGCTAAAGTCTTTCAACACTCACAAGAAAGCCAGGCTGCCTAACTGCTAAGCTTTACCTTAACATATGGTTTTGGGGGGTGGCAGGTGTTAAGATGTTTTATTCCTCCATTGGTCTGAAGTATGGCTGTTTGGAATTGGCTTCGGTCATATGCTTTTAAGTACCATGATGTCCTATTGGCTCTAGGGGTTGGACAGAACATCTATAAATTTACTTGCTTAACCTCACACTCTCTCTCTTAAATAACATCTGATGAAGGAGCATCTATCTCTTACCAAACTGATGAACTGAAATGACAACACAATGGAGAGCACAGCTTGGCAGCCATATTGAACAGGCATGTGGCGAGCTGACCACAAATGAACTAGAGACATTTTTAAGTAACTAACAAGTCTGTGTGCCACCTGAAACTACACATCACCATTAATCAGGTTGTATGGTTGCCAATATTCAAATTTACTTTGCATATTGTTATTATTTATGAATATTACCAATAATACATTGTTTAAATTGTAACTTAACTCTCGCTTGTCTTTCACTACACCTAATTGCCTAAGGTTATAGATGTAGAAGGGAAGGTGGGAAGAAGTTATATACTATAATACCTTATAAACAGTGGTAAGTCTGTGGAATTTGAGGCATTCTGACAGAGGCTACATATTAATAATACAATAGGGGAAAGTAGAGCAATATATTACTCTACCAAGAGAAAACAGTACCTCAATTGGATTGTGTAATATTTATGTGGAGTTTGCATGTTCATCCTGTGTTCATGTGGGCTTTCTCTCATAGTCCAAAAACATGCTGACAGGGTGAAGTGATGCCCTGCTTCCCATCCGTTGCTACTTAAGAGCAGTCCTGACAACAGCAAGCCCTTCAACCCCACATTGTTTGTTGTTTCAAAAATATTATCAAGTGAACTTGATTGAATTTTGCTGTAAGGACACTTGTGCTTTTGGCTATGGACTTGATAGTGCAGTCATAAGTTTCATGTTATCTCTACTGTGGACCAAGGTAAAGTGTAGAGAAGGAGAAACTTGGTAAAATGGTGAACTCATACACCTGTCTGTTGGGCTGGAGATAGATTCACCCATTTTCAAACCTGTTTTTTTACGCTTTTGGCTCATAAGGACTTAGACCATATTCTGGCAGCAGTGGATCCAGTATTTAATGGGGCTTCAGTAAATCACTGTTCACAAACAGGCCAATTTAGAATTACCAGTTCAGCTGCTTATTTTACATTTACATGTATTTGCTTAGGAGACACTTTTTTCCAAAGTGACTTACAAAAAGATCAACATAATCACATGACATCAGTCTAGGGACAAGACTGACAGGACAGATTACAAAAGTTGATCATCACAAGTGATGAGCTATAAAGCTGGCACAACAAAATAAATTGTCAATTCAACAATATGACCAATGTCCACTGAGCAAAAAACATTAATTTATAATGTATTCATAGAACAGTAGATTTTTCAATAACTTCTTAAACACATTGAGGGAGTCGGCAGTTCAGATGGAGATAGGCAGTTCGGTCCACCAACTAGGAACTACATATGAAGAGTCTGGATTGAGATTTGACATCACGCAAGGTCATTGTTCACTTGCAGACCTGAGTGAGCAAGAAGGAACATACAGTAGCACCTCGCCATTGTCTATGTAGAGACAGGTGCTGACCTATTGACTACTCTGTAGCCCTTCAACTCAATGTGTGCTGCTACATGGAGACAATGTAGCAGATTGAAGAGAAGATTGGCATACGTCTGTTATGGCCTGTTGAAAAGAGGGAACACGGCATTTTGGACCACCTGCAGTAGTCTGATAGTTTGTTCAGCATGTGGAGCAAGTGCTATTAGTGAGTTCTGGGATTGAATCAGTTTGAGAAAAGAAGGGAACACTTAAATCCAAATAGATAAGGATTGTTGTTTCTTAGAGCAGTAATACACCAACATGAACCCACTATGGCATGCAATGCTCCACTAATCATAAATATCAATTGTAAAGGATAAAGTAAATATTTATTATTATTAATCTGACTTCAGTTAAACGATACTCCACAAAACAAAATGGGTTGAACAGGATCAAGGACTCACACAAGTGAAAGTTTTACATATACTAGGATTGAGCAATCACATCTCCTCCTCAGTATAATAAAAATGTCAATTCAATTCACATCTGATGTACAGTAGCTCCAGTACAATGTCAGCAAGCAGGAGAGGAGCAAGCAAAGGGCTTATGGACAGTTCTTTGTTAAGCCACATGACCAAGCAGCTAAGGCACTGGATAGCGTGACCCTAAACTATTCACCTAAATCAGGTTGGATAGCTTTGGCAGGTCATATTCTACTTGTAGGCGAATATGGACTGCAGAGGTCCAGCTAAAAGTATTCAGTTGTCTATTCCCAAATTCTCTCTCCTCAAATCTTCAGGGTCCCAGGGAGTCATTAGTTATCATTACCCTGCCATATAACACAAGAGACCACAGGAAACCACTCTGCTCCAATCTAAAGCTGACCATCCAGGTCACCCCTTAACCTCCTTGACATTAACCCTGAGCAGAATTCTAAATAAGAACAGTTAATCTTGAGTACGACTTTTTGATGAGATATGGAGTAATAAACCTGAGTAACACTCAGGAGAGAATTCTCTTGCCATCTTGTGGATGACGAGTCTATGGTTACTCATCAGTTTTCAAGAGTGGGACAGAGCTTTCAACAAAAAAGCACAATAGCTTATAAATAAGAATATGTAAATCCTGTTTTAGAACAAACTGAAACTGAACCATTAATTGAATCACATGATAGTGATGGCAATGTGAATTGGTCAATAGACGTTCACTCCAGATGATGAAGCTGATGCAAATGGCACTGTATGATCAAACAATCATGATATGTTTGGTGAATTTGTTTTTGTGAAGGATCGTTGTGTTGCAAGTAGCATTGATCCCTTTAAGGCAAAATGATTGCAATCAAGTAGAAGTAGAAGAAAGACATTAGCCTCCTAAACACTATTCATAATGCAGCAGCTATCAATGTTTGTGTGAAGAGAATTGTGTAAGTCACTAAGCCTTGTGCTGTGGTAGTCTGCAATAAAACAGTTGGCATGCCGGTTGTGTAGTTCAAGCATGGACATTTTACCCTCTTCTGCAAGCAACAGAAAAAATACAATAAGAAAAGTGCTTAAAGAAAAATGCATCTATTGTCCTGACTGGAGCATCGAGTGGTGTGTTGGTGACTGTTTCAAAACACGCATAAAACACACATGCATAAGTACAGCTGTGAACAATAGATGCACCTTTCCTACTGTGTAGCGGGGCTACATAGTAGTAGTGTTTTCAATGTATGTGCTGAGTGTGTTTTGTTTCCATCGTCCTGTTTGCTGTTCATAATGTGTGTGTCAGTGAATGTTGTCCCTGTAAATACAGAGGGGACGGGTGAGGGAGAAAGACCGCAGCCCCAGGATGGAAAGCACCTGTTCACAATCAGTTACATCCGACTCTTTACTATTTAAATGATCAGGAGGAAAAGAAGAGAAGAGAGAAGGAAGGAGAAAGATGGAGATTTCATTCAACGACAACGAACCACCATTTCCTGTTATTTTTCTCATCGCACTTTGTATCCAGTTTGTTTTTCATTCAGCTGGATTCACTTCAGCTCAATCATCGCCAGAGACCCCAGGGTTGGACTTCATTATCCATCATACGCCGAGGAAACACGGTGAGATTGTTCCTTTTTCCGGGAGATTCAAACACATCCATTCTTTGTTGATCAGTCATTCGTATTCAGGACAGTAATATACCCGGACTGAAGTTCACGATCATTGTCATTTCCGTATTCATCCATTGTTGTTATTTGTGTTTTGTGTTTGTTATATGTTACAGGGGCAAAGGAGGGTTTCTTATTGCATATAATATAAATGTAATGAATTATTATTATTATTATTATATATGGTGTTTTCACATTGCTGCTTTGGTGGAGGGATATATACTGTATATATATATATATATATATATATATATATATATTTTCTACGTGGGGAATGTGCAGTAGTGTTTTGTTATTGTGTTCCATTTAATATATTTATTCACTTATTTGACATACCTGCTTTTGTGTGCTTATGTTTAAACCGTCGATTGAGGGGAAAATATTATTTGTTAGAGGTACAGCTTGGTATATGTAGGTTAGCCTCAGTAATTTATCCAGGCCACAGGTCTTGGTTGTGTAGCTGCCGGCTGGGTAAGTTGTCGGCCATTACAACTGTATTTATCATGACATGTTGGTATTTAAATGTTTCTGTTATACACAATAACATTTTTTCTTGTTGAGAAAAATGTAGTGTTCTTGGCTTGCTTTTCTTGGGTTAAACATAATGCTAAGGAGGCTACGGGTTAGTGGGCTCCCAGTGAACACTTTTTATGGAGCTTTACTTCTTATCCCCTGTTGCATCCATAAGAATTACTTATTGACTCCTGACTTATTGGTTCTACAAAACCCCATGTATGATATATTGTTCAGTGTGTCTTGATGTCTAGGCATACAAAACATTATGCTTTTTGGGGGTTTTCCCTATTTTTGGCCTTCTAAACCCAAAAATCCCTCATGTTTATCCCACATATGAACTGTATTTTGTGCAGGAAATTACACCCTTATGATAAATAGTAAACCAACAGATTCATTAAAAATGATCAGAAGGACTTGAAATAGTGCATGCCACATCAACCGACCCCAGGGGTTGACCCCCTAATGGGATACAAGGGGTCAAAGTTCCTCCTTTTCACAAAACTTTGAAAAAATGGGAATCAGTTTCATAGGTGTGTGGAGGGTGATTTTTTTGTTATTTTCAGGTTGCTGATCCCAAATATGACAATGTTTTGATATTTGATTCTTTACCGGTGGTCCTAGCACTCTAAGAGCCACAATGTGAAGTTTAAAAATGACAAATTTCAAAGTTTGTGTGGTATCATTTTAGACAATTTCAAGGTCGGTGATTATGAATATGATGTTATTTTTGGGCGGCACGGTGGCGCAGTGGGTAGCGCTGCTGCTCTCGCAGTTGGGAGACCTGGGGACCTGGGTTCACTTCCCGGGTCCTCCCTGCGTGGAGTTTGCATGTTCTCCCCGTGTCTGCGTGGGTTTCCTCCGGGCGCTCCGGTTTCCTCCCACAGTCCAAAGACATGCAGGTTAGGTGGACTGGCGATTCTAAATTGGCCCTAGTGTGTGCTTGGTGTGTGGGTGTGTTTGTGTGTGTCCTGTGGTAGGTTGGCACCCTGCCCAGGATTGTTTCCTGCCTTGTGCCCTGTGTTGGCTGGGATTGGCTCCAGCAGACCCCCGTGACCCTGTGTTCGGATTCAGCGGGTTGGAAAATGGATGGATGTTATTTTTGGTTTTTAATCCTTTACTAGGGTTCTAGCTCTTTGTGGACTTTTATCAGAGGTTTCCATAACAATCAAGAACATTTACACCTAAAGCAAAAATTTAATATCTGATACAACTATACATGTTTATTATTTACTTCATGAAATAAATCATTACATTTCTTACGAACCCCGAAATTAGGGGTGGCTCACGTTAATTCAGATCTTCTTTTCCTTAAATGAGAGCCAGCTTATTTTCTTCCAGCTTTGGCCACATCCACTGGGCAGGTCATTCAGTAACATTTACATAATAACAGCTTAATTTAGGTTTATCTGTTTGGAGGGGAGTTGTGTAACAATTTAAATATCACATCTTTGTAAAAGGATTACAGGCCTGTCAATGTCTGATATATTGAGGTTATTTGAACCCTGTAACAATAAATTTTATCTTCTATTGCATGCATTCTTCAGGCTTTTATCTGGACCTTTCACAAGCAATGCTAATGTTGCAGTGATTGCTGATGAGCTTTATTAGTTGAATTACACCAGTCAGTGAGTTAGCATCTGTTCAGGAAGATGATCATTGGTTCATCTTTGTAAATGATTTATTTCCATACAAGAGTGTTTCCATGGCCTCCAAGAGGTCCTTATTTAAGCAGTTGTTGAAGTCAGTAGTTTCTAATACCAGTCTTGAAGTACAACACTGGCTTTCATACAAAAGAATCTTTCTTTAGTTTGTGTGGTGAATGAATATGCCTTTAAAGTTGGTGGCATCTTTCTGCTTTCCTTCAACAGTGTTACAAAATTCCACCCATATTCTAGGTAGAGGAACCCAGAGCACATCCTGGCAGTAAGGGGAAAATGGAAGGAAACAACTGTGAACAGGACGTCAATTTACTGCCGAAACCCAACTAAAATATTCCAAATCTAGCACGTTAAGACAAGGACCTTGGAGACAGAATGGTCTCTTCATTATCTACCTCCAGATAGTGTACAGAAATGATCAAGAAGGGTAATAAGATTATTTATCACAATGTATGGAGTGCAAGTCATGGGAGGTTATACTTTAATTATGTAGCACACTACAGAGGCCTCACCTGAAGTGCTATGTACAATGTTTCAGTCTCCATATTACAAAAACAACATGGCAGAGTTAGAGAAAGTCCAGAGGAGAGTGACTAGGCTGATTCCAGGACTAAAAGGTATGAGCTAATAGAAGAGACCGAAGGAGCTGAAAGTTTTCAGTTTAAGAAAATGGATATGAAGAAAGGACGTGACTGAAGTGTTTAAAATTCTGAAAAGAATTAGTTCAATGGATCCCGGTTGTTAGTTTAAAATAAGTCATGCAACAGGAACACAGGGACATTGTTGGAAAGTTGTTAAACACAGATTTCGCACAAAGGTTAGAAAGTCTTTCTTCATGCAAAGAACCACAGATATTGTAATGGGCAGTAAGCAATGGCTGGTGTCCAGGCTGGGATGGTTTAAGGTGTCTTACTAGGCTGGGATACAAAGCCACTGAATAAGCAGGGCATTCCCTGCTTCAACCAGGAGATGGGCAGAAGTACCAACACCACAGTGAATATCAAAAATCAAAATTCATTACCCACCCAGGAAGTCAGTGTAATGGAAGGACAGGGGGAAGAATCCTGCTTGGAATATTTGGTTCTCCGACACACTAGATGGGCTGCATTACCTGTATGGATACCCATAGGGCAAGTAAGTGTCAGTGTAACTGGTAAGTTTAGTCCCACGGAGCAACCCTTTTGGGTTTTGTGTGTGATGTCTGTGGTTGTGTAGGGACTGGCGGTCTCTACTATGGAGCTTCTGCCAGACCCAGGAGAGCTTCATTTGGATAATGTCCAGGCACCCAGAAGTACTTCCAGGTCTGGTAAATGGAGGAGCAGCTCTGCCTCTCTCAGAAAATTGGACTTGGGAGAAGAGGTGGACCACTGAGCACTGAGTTGTGCTCACAAGAAAGAAACCTGTTTTTAGTATCCCATTGAATAAAGGTGCATGTTTTGAACCCAGAACCATGTCTGTGCAATTATGTCTGGGGTTTGGCCCCCTACAGGTCACAACATGTACACAACAATAAACCTGAACTTGATTTTGAATCTGAGGCCTTGTCCAAACAAACCCAGAGTTTTCCTCCTTCGTTTTCAAAAAAAAAACTCGCCCACACACAGAGCGTTTTTTTTTTTTTAAATCTCCATCCACATGAAAATGCAAAAATATACTGTTAAGAGCACAAAACAGGCAAAGATAACAAAGGGAATGTCATCTAGATTAATGTCCGTCAACCTCTTTTTTTTAAAATGTGTGTTCAGCATGGAATTTGCGAAAATACGGGCGTCATGATCACTACCTGGCCATTTCACTACGACGTCAATAAAAGAACACTTGTAATCACAGGTGGCTTGTATGTTAAGAGAAAACCTCCCCTTTCTGTTCAAATAATCCACGTTAATGGCTACTTTATGCCTACAGAGTGTTCGATGTAGAAGTGGCCTCTGTAACGCATTCTGACACCTCTGTTGCTCAAAATAGAGATAAAGTAAATGTACGCTTAAATGGAAACATGTAAAAAGTCTTGTTAACAAGGTTAACACCAGCACTACTTGTCACACTCTGTCACGTCAACCAAAGAAGATCCCGGCACACACTCTGACGTTACAATCCAAACGCTCTGTTTTCCTTTCTACACATAAACAGGGAAAACTGAGTCTTTAAACATCTTCACCCTGGCAGAGGTTTTTCAAAAGCTTCATTTTCAGGGACCTAAAATGCAGTTTGCATGTGGACCAAAGGCCAAAACGCATACAAAAAGCTATGTTTTAAAAAAATACCCTGGTACGTGTGGACACGGTCTGAAATGTTGGAATCTTAGACTGTTTGTTTTATATATAAACTTTTAGATTTGTTTTTGTTGTTGTTTAATAGTTTTTATCATTATTTTGGTGATATAACTTTATGTGGTCATTGCAATTTTGGATCACTCTTTGCTTGTCTATTATGAAATTTGCTTAGGGTATCTATAACCTTTGCTGGTCAAATGATGAAAAAATCACATGACGTGTAATGTCATTTCATCCCTTCTGTATAAGATGTACACAAACGACATCCAAACATTGGATCCTAACATTAGAACAGAAAATGAAAATCAGAGGAATTTGCAGCATTTGTTTTTATTTCCAGTTTTTGGCTTAGTGTATTGGCTTTGAAGATGGGTTTTGACAACTTCCTTGGTTTTCTGACTCTTGCTTGTAGCCAGGTCATGATTCTGCCTTCCATCTCTTTCTCATTCTTCTGTTTGTCCTGGTATTACCAGTACACCCATTCCTTGCCAGGGAATCATAACAGATATATATTCTGAGTACAATGGAATAGTAAAAATAGGCTGTCTGGTGGAAAAACATTAAGCACTTTAAGGATAATACTGACATACAGGACAGCAAAGCAGTAATAAGAACAACATATGAGTCACATCTTGAAAATCATTGTGAAGCTGGACCTGGACTATATGAATCCTTTTGTGGTAGACCACCTGGACCCACTGCAGGTTACCTATTGGACAAGGGTTAGGGTTATTCTCACAAGGGTTATTCTCACCTGGACAAAGCTGACATCTCTGTAAGGATTGTTGGATAGGATTTCTTTGTTGTTTTGCTTATTCAAAAAGGGTCTTTTATATGGCAGTTAAAAGATTGTTCATTCCAGTTGTATACCAGACCTTATAGAGTATATCAATATAAAGGTAATACATCTATCTTCTTTAATTGCATCAGACTGTTGTTATATATACTGAAGACCATGTCTGAAATAGAGCAGTTGTCAAATGGACTTGTCTCCAGACTCCTGATAGTTTTTTGTCATGAGTTACTTACCTGAGACACAACAAGAATTATGTTTTCTGACTTCTCCAGTTTCTTCAGTGTCATCCAGCCATCCCTGGTAAGGGGTAATCCCAGATGGATGCTCCTATGGTGTCCTGGATGATGGACAATTTCTCAGGCAGGCCGCAGTTTGTGAGACTCCAGGACCGTCTCTCTAATACAGATGTGAGCAACACAGGAGCACCACAAGGAACAGTCCTGTCACCTTTTCTCTTCAAGTTGTACATAACTTACACTATAAATATAACACCAGGTTGTGTCACTTGCAAAAATTCTCAGATGATTCTGCACTTACAGGGTGTATCAATAAAGGGGATGAAACAGAGGAGAAGAGTCAGGTGGAGAACTGGAGTCAGGTGTTTCTTTGTGTGAAGAGAATTGTCTGCAACTTAATATCAGCAAAACTAAGGAATTAGTTGTAGATTTTCATCACACTAAAGAGCCTCTATGTCCAATCGCTATTCTGGAAGTGGACCTAAAGGTGGTCCACTCCTACTGGTATTTGAGGGTTCACATCAACAGGAGGTTGGACTGATACCATAACACAGAGGAACTATATAAGAAAGGGCAGAGCAGGGTAGCTTTCTCATGAGACTGTGTTCCTTTAGTGTGCCAAATGACATCCTTCACAGCTTCTACAACTCTGTGATGACCAGTGCCATTTTCTATGCTGTGGTATGCTGGGATGATAACACCATATCAAGTGAGGGCCACCGAATCACCAAGCTAAATAAAAAGGCAGGTTCGGTTAAAGGGCCAACTCTAGACCCCCTGGAGTTTGTGGCGAAGGAGAGAATTTAAACAAAGCTGACTGCCATTATCAACAATGCTGCACATCTTCTCTCTGACACACTCACACTTTCAGCCAGCAAATTATTCTGCAGAAGAGGGTCAGAAAACACTACTGAGGCTCCTTCATACCAACAGTAATATGTCTGAATAATGCCTCACTGGGACTGGGTCTGCCATGACTTAAGATTTCCTTTTCATTTTTTTTTTCATTTTTAGTCAATCTGGTGTTTATTCGGACAATACTGTGTTTGTATGTATGTTTATTTATCTATTTATGTATTAATTTATTAATTTAAAGAGCTGCTGTAAAGAGTCAAATTTCTTCCTGGACACAAATAATGTATCTATCTATGGTGATCACCAGATGACACCAGAAAGCCCCAAAACGAAGACACAGTATAGTACCACACATTATATAAATAAAATAAAGAATATTTATTCATACAAACACCTTTAAACACAATCCTCTCTCCAGTAATAAGCTACAATATACATAAATACAACAATACTAACAATTGCGGTGGGTTGGCACCCTGCCTGGGATTGGTTCCAGCCTTGTGCCCTGTGTTGGCTGGGATTGGCTCCAGCAGACCCCCGTGACCCTGTGTTCAGATTCAGCGGGTTGGAAAATGGATGGATGGATACTAACAATTCTTTCTCTTCTCTACCTCCTCTGAGTATTGCCCACTGCCTTCTGACTCAGCTGAAGTGAGGCAGAAGATCCCTTTTATGTTGGACCAAGAATTCTCCCAGCGTCACACCATGTCATTCAGAAAGCACTTCCAGTCCATAGAAAAAATAGGGAGGTACTCCTCCAACAGTGCTCACTAACAGTAACCAGGGACCCAGACAGGGCTGCTCTTCCTGGTTCCATGTCCCAAGCATTCCTGTGGGTGTTCCGACTAGGTTCCCATACGAGAACCTCTGCCACCTAGTATATGAGTGATGGAACAACTCCCAATTCTCTGCCTTTGCTGGTCTGTCTATTATTTTATACCACCAGGCACATAAGTTACTTTCTCATATTGGTGGCCAATCCATATGTCATTCTGCTCTGGCTTCCCGTCCAGGTAAAAAACCAAGCTCCTCCCTGGCCCGGATGCCCATTCTATCTATCTATCTATCTATCTATCTATCTATCTATCTATCTATCTATCTATCTATCTATCTATCTATCTATCTATCTATCTATCTATCTGTCTGTCTGTCTGTCTGTAGAGAAGAGGAAAAAGGACATTCTGAAGCAGGGCTCACAATGCCGCAGGCTAAATCATTTCATTTGAGTGTATCAGAAAAAACAAGAGAAGTTATAATCTCATGCAAAAATAGTTTGTGGAAAAAATGTGCTAGAGTATAGTGAGGATTTGCACTAACAATGAATGAACCTTTTATTCTGGCAGATGAACAAGAGCAGGTAGCCACTGGCAAAATTGCCCTCATTCTTCAGTTGCCCAACACCCCGTGGAATGGAGACACATAATAGAAATTGCACATCTTGCAGCACCACGGCTATAGAGATTAGATGCTGTAGTCATTTTGTAAGTACAGTCACAACCAACCAAAACAGAATAGGTGCTGCCTTCAGGCTCTGCGTTGACATTTTAACATAATGTTGGGAACAAATGCCTTAATTTTTGTTCTTGGCAAAGACAGAGAGAGAGAGGAATTATTTATCAGAGGAGCTGAAAGATGACATGGCTAGTCATGATGGCAACACTGAGGATGTGATTAGTGCTAAAATTAGGAACTAGGTTAACTGAAATCGAAAAAGAAGGTCATATCCTAAAAGTTTTATTACCCAAATCCTTCAACAAAAATTAAGATCTTAAAGTCTTCTGCAACTGAATTAGGGAAGTCAAAATAAATCAAGTGGAAGAAGAGAAGATGAATTATGCTTTTATTGTGGCGGTACATGTCACCATATTAGCGTAATGTGTCCAAAACTCACCTCTGATGGGTTCTTAGGGTAAGTTGATCTTTACAACTTCACAATGCTTTGTTTCTTTTTTGTACTGTGTTTAACTACATGCTAAGGCATTAATCAATTCTGGAGTAAAAAAAATAAGTTAAAAAAAGTAAATATAAATATTGATAAAGAACCTATAGGCACTGAGAGAATTTATTTTCTAGTCATTTTTTAGTCATTAGTTTTTCAATCCCAAGGATTTGATCCACAAACTATGAATGCCTTAATATCTACTCATTTTAGAGGGTCAATGTACTCTCCATTGCATCACAGAGTCACTTAAAATTCATTCATGGAGATTGCAACCATGACCTTGTGCTTCAGTCCATCAGATAGAGTAGTGTGTAGTGTATCATACACAGAGGGAAAAGCAGAGCAGGATACGAAAACCTATCAATGCCTTTCATATTCCACCTTATTGCAAAGATCTTAACAAAACTTTTAAGAACAAGTGCAGCAGTGGAGCAGCTAGACCAGGATTTCAGAGATGGTGGAAGGTTTCAGTATTTCAGAGAAATGACAGTGGGGCATGACTTTTGTCCATGCCAGAGGCGCATGAGGGCTGGGATTGGTGATTCAATCATAAACACCTTCCTTTTTGCACTTACGATCGTGAATCCATCTGTAACTGAGTTTTCTTCACCTGGCTGGTGAAGACTTCTATGGGAACCTCCACAGGGTTTTCAAGATTCAATCTCAGGTCCAAAAGTTCAAGAAGGCGACCATCTTAGTCAGTTGAGCCAAAGGAAATCTCAGTCGTGCAAGCGACTAGCCTGGTCTCTTAGTGTAAGAGTGCCTCTTCTTTGCAGCAAGCCTATTCTGTTTGAGCTCTGTTCCACGTCCACCCATTTTCTTAATCCATTTAGTTCAACACACAGTTATGGGAGAGCTGTTCAACAATCAGTAAAAGACATTTATGCCATGCAGACAAATCACAAGGCACGCTGACAAGATCTATTTAGATTTCCTGGTTACAGTTTTTTACAATCACTTCGTCACTAGTTTCTGAACTTTGATGTCATTTTACAAACCTCTTGACTCTGTGGACACTAGGGGTTGCTGTTGCCCCTTTAAACCCAGACACGCAGGACACAAGGTAAAAGTACTGAGAAGTAATTTTAATTCTTTCTTCTCCAAAACAGTGCCCTTCAAGTATCACAGCCACTAATAGACAATTAAATAAACACCACAAAGCACAATATTCTTCTTTCTCTTTCTCCTCCACACCTCCCAGCAAGCTTCGTCCACCTCCACCTGACACTGGCTCGCTTGCTGGGTCTTCAGCAGTCCTATATAGTTCTTGACCCAGAAGTGCTTTTGTTCTTCTTCCTACACGACTTGCCAGCACTTGCGAATCAGATGGAGAATCCCAGTTCTTTAATCAGCCCGGAAGTATTTCAGGGCTTTCGTCCTCATGACTTTGTACTTCCGGGCTATGGGGAAAACCTGACTCCCCAGGTTCTCTTGCAGCATCCCCTGGCGGCACCCACAACACACATCAGGGCTGTGGTATAAAACTACATGTCCCATGGTGCCCTGCAGGAATATATACTGCAGAGAAGTTGCCATCTAACATCTTGGGGGAAGTATTGTCCCAAAGCGGTTGCTTTCCCCCATCCTTCCATTGTATGGGTGTCCCGGCCGGGTTGAGCTGCCGGCTATCTATTACAACCCAAAACTCAAAATGGTCACCACTTGTAAAACAGGCTGTTCAACATTTGAAACATTGCATTTTGCATTCATATTGTTAAAGAAACCTTGCAATTACAGAGTCATGGAGACATTTCTTCAGATCACCAGCACACACGATACCAATAGTGTCATTGTGTAGTTGTACATACAACCATTAGATATTGTAGTACAGAATATGTAATATACAGGTGCTGGTCATAAAATTAGAATATCATGACAAAGTTGATTTATTTCAGTAATTCCATTCAAAAAGTGAAACTTGTATATTAGATTCATTCATTACACACAGACTGATGTATTTCAAATGTTTATTTCTTTTAATGTTGATGATTATAACTGACAACTAATGAAAGTCCCAAATTCAGTATCTCGGAAAATTAGAATATCAATTAAGACCAATGCAAAAAAAGGATTTTTAGAAATGTTGGCCAACTGAAAGGTATGAACATGAAAAGTATGAGCATGTACAGCACTCAATATTTAGTTGGGGCTCCTCTGGCCTGGATTACTGCAGCAATGCGGTGTGGCGTGGAGTCGATCAGTCTGTGGCACTGCTCAGGTGTTATGAGAGCCCATGTTGCTCTGATAGTGGCCTTCAGCTCTTCTGAATTGTTGGGTCTGGTGTATTGCATCTTCCTCTTCACAATACCCCATAGATACCCCATCCATATTTTTCTAATGCTCTTAAGAATTTGGGGGAACTACATTAGATATATGAGCACATGGAGATATCTCCGCTGAGGAACTCACTCAGGGTGTTGCTCTCCTTTTCTTGGCCACTACACAATCCCCTGAGACACCACCAGAAACTGGGATTGAAAATGTGTGGCTGGAATTTCAAGCAGGAATGTCCCTACCACTCAGCTAAACAGAGACCTCAATCCAGCCAGTGGCCATTCTAGCTGCTAGCTGTGACTGAACTTCTAATGTGCCCTCCCTAAGTGAATCCAGAGCATGGCATCATTTGTCTCTGCTGGGTATTTCACTCATGGTGTTGTTTCCACTTACATCTGCTATCACCATGCGATACCAGAGGTGAGACACAAATTCAGGATTTCGGGTTTATTAGGAGCTCTACTCAGCAAGCTAAACTGACAACTTGTGAAGAGACCTCTTGTGCAGCAGTGGCTTCTCCCTTAGCCAAGCTGCATGCTGCTCTGCTTACAGTGAACATTCAAATTGAAGGCAGAACAGCAACGGTCTCTGGAGCTGTGAGAAAGAGGCCCTCACCACTGCATACTTCTGGCAAGCAATCAAACGTATTTGAAACATACTGAAAGGGTAGAATATTTGGTAAAAAGCATAGTTTACAAAACAGGACAATGAGTGACTGTGGATGGATTTAGGCAAGAAAAAAATCATCAATCATCCAACCAATCAATCAATACATTTTTGCTTTACAATCCCCATTATCTTTTAACAAGCTTTTGAAATAAGCCAGAGGCCCTCATTAGAACACATATAGCTCAGACTTGGGCTTGGACCCGCTGCAGTAGGATTCATTGACATTTAGAAACTGCCCAAGCATGGACGTGGGTGTCCAATGTACAGTATATGTGACTTTCCTGCTTCTGTGAGGGACTTAGGATCTTGACTCTGAGAGGATCCAGAAAGTGAATAGATGGACACGACTGCCTGAAGGATGCCCCACTAGATGTAACAGAGACACGGATGCATCAATCCATCAATAATTTTCCTTTTATATTGTCTTTTAAAAAGCTTATGGAATCAGCCAGAGGCCAACATTAAGATCACATGTAGCCCAGTCTGTCAGATGCAGTGGTGACATATTGCCAGTGCTCAAGACGCATGCCTGTGAGCAGAGCTTGGAGACGAGGGTTTGTAAGTTTTTAATTTTTTCTTTTTTTTTCTTTTTTTTTTGTTGGCGAGCACACAGGTATACAGAAGCACTTGGCTCCAGATGCACATGGAATGAATTGAGAGGAGATTTATATTCAGCGTCTTTCTCAGCTGAGACCCACTGAGCCTCGGCTCGTGATGAATGAGTCTCTCTTCCTCTCTTCCTCTCTCTCTCTCATCACATTCTGACTGCATAGACTGCAGCCTGGGAAAGAAGTGGGGGAGGCAGGCGATGGAGAGAGAAAATAAAGAAAAGGCAGACAGTATGGGGAAGGAAAGGAAAAGGGGTCTGGAGGGGAGAAAGATAGAGAGAAAGAGGCACACAGGGGAGAGCAGCCCTTACTCTTCTGTTACACAGAGCAGCCCCGGAGATTGCGCAGATAAGGTGACGGAAGATGAGGGACGGCAGTTGTGCCGTCTGCAGGAGAGCTCTGAGGTACGTCATCAAGGTCAAGTAATGGCGTCATTATGGGGCACCTACTGACTAAAAACCGGTTTGAAATCAAAATTGAAAGAGGGGAGACTGCAGTGGGAAAGGAAAACATGAGCAACCCTTATACATCATTTAGATCTGAGTGATCCGAAAAAAACATGAGCATTTTAAATGTGATGACGTGCAGAAATAAACATGATCTCTCACAAGGGCTTATTCAGACAGTGTTTCAGAAGTGGCCAATGTATTCTGCTGAAATTGTGAGGTAAGACTTCCCAAGGGAGTGCCAGAAAAACTGCAGTCAGGTGGTTTATGCAGCTTTATGGGGGATCTACAGAGACAGAGTTCCGAAATGGAGGCCTGCTCCTAAAACTGAGTCTATGGATCTAAATAATATAACATTCTTAACCTCCATTTGTGGAAGTATTCTCTATCTATCTATCTATCTATCTATCTATCTATCTATCTATCTATCTATCTATCTATCTATCTATCTATCTATCTATCTATCTATCTATCTATCTATCTATCTATCTATCTATCTATCCCAGCAACATGGAGCACAAGACTAGAAACAATCGGCCACGTTCAATCACAGGGCCACTAAGTGAATTTGGATATCACCAGTTAACCTAACTGCACATCTTTGGCAATGTGGGAAGAATATTTATGCAGAAAACTGTGTAAACTCCACTTGACCTGGAGAGTGTTCAAGCATGAGATCTATACACAGGATCTATAGGATCACTGTGCCGATCTGTAAGAATCTAGATTTACAAAAAAAGAGATTCAAAAAGTAAGCCATCCCTCATTTTCAAATACTCTTAAGTCAGCTATAGGGGGTTAGCCTATCTTAGTATTGGGTTCAAAGCTGAAACCAACCTGTGTGACTCTGGGCAAGAAACCTATATGTATTACCTTCATTAACCTACTTGATTCCATTAGAAGGTCCCAGGGTCTGAATCCTATCACTGTAGCAGCTCATTGCCTGGTTTACTCACATACACAACCACACTCAGTGACCATCTTCTTCTTTAGCTTTTCCCACTTTCACGTGGGTCCACTATATTAGACCAGCCTCCTCCATTCTCATCTGTTTAACTCTTCATCACCTGGTAACCCTTTCTTCTTTACGTCCCCAGTTCCCTTTAATAGAGTCCATCCACTTTCTCTTAGGTTGTCCTCTTCTACTCTGTACTGACACTTCCATATCCATTATTCCTCACTAAAATGTTGCTTACCTCTCTTCTTGTGACATGCCCATACCACTTTAACCATCTTTTTTGTATTTTCTTTGAGGTTTCCCCAACTTTAACATTACCTCTGATTCTCTCCTTCTTGATCTTATCTTATTGTTGCTCCAAACAGCCATCTCAACAACCTCATTTCTATAGCATCCACTTCCTTTCATGCACATTTTTAATCACCCAGGATTCTGATCTATGCAACACCTCTGGTCTGACAACTGCTTTATAAACTTTACCCTTCACTCTTACACTAATTGTTTGGCAACAGCCACATTCATTGATAATGAGGCAACATCAACCAAAGTTACACATCTCTGGGATATGTTAGGAGAAATGCAGTACCTGGAGAGAAACGCAAGCAGACATGAGGAAAATTAACAAATTCCACACAATTACTAATTGATCCAGGATTACATCCCAGTCTTCTTGAGCTATGATGTTCTGGCAGATAGATAAAGAAAGAAAGACAGGAAATTATTTTGGAAGAGATCAGAAGATAAGACATTAGCCTAAAGACAGGTAAGGATTAATAAGCAGGAAGTCAAAACACACAATCAGCCAAAGTAAAATCCAAACTCATAGTCAAAAAAAAGTAGTAGATTTGGTTGCCAGGAGTACAAACTGAGGAATGTTCATTTTTTTGTTTTTCTTCATGATCTTAGATGATCTTGGAAGTGCATGGCATAATCTTTACAAGAAGCTCTGTTGGATCATCCTAAGCAAGGTAGTAGCAAGATGGAGGTGCCTGCAATGAACAAAATGGGGTTGAAAATGGCTCAAGATGAATTCAACTGAATTAAATAAATTTCAATAGAAAAGCAGTTAAGAAAATGAGAATCTACATCTTCCAAAACCTAATATGTAAATGAAGAAGTCTGTCAAAGTACCACAGAAAAAAACAAAAAAAAAATAAACTGAAGCCAAATCATAACAAATGAGGCCACTGCTACTTTGTTAATACTGCATAAGTCAGCAACAAATGAATTACTCCTTTTCTTACAGCACCTGCTGTACTGAACTCTAATATGAAAGTCTCTTCAAATTGATACTCACTCACTTTCATATTGGTCAGACATGCAAGCAAAAATTACACTGTACTCTGTATATGACAATAGATTTGAATTTAAACTTGAAAATGGGGTGGCACGGTGGCGCAGTGGTAGCGTTGCTGCCTTGCAGTGCGGATACAATGGGTTCGCTTCCCGGGTCCTCCCTGCATGGAATTTACATGTTCTCCCCATGTCTGTATGGATTTCCTCTGATGGTCCAAAGACATGCAGGTTAAGTGCATTGGTGATCCTAAATTGTGCTTGGTGTGTGTGTGTGTGTCCTGCAGTAAGCTGGCACCCTGCCCGGGGTTTGTTCCTGCCTTGCGCCCTGTGCTGGCTGGGATTGGCTTTAGCAGACCCTCGTGACCCTGCGTTAGGATATAGCGAGTTGGACGATGACTGACTTGAAAATATACATATATAAAGTAGAATTAGCAAATATATTAGTATATATTGATTCATTTATTTTCCACCACTTATCTGAGACTTGGTCATGGCACCAATAGTCTTAACAGTGAGGCCCATATGGCCTGTTCCCCAGCCACACTTGCAAACTCATACTGTGAGATCTCAAGGCATTCCCAGGCCATCATTAAGATATAATCCTAATGGCAGGCTCTGGGTCTCAGTATGGAGATGTCTACCACTTGAATTAGCTCCTCCGATGCGGGTGATCAGCAGCTCTACTCCGAGCCTCTCCCAAATGTCTATGCTTCTCACCCTGAAAAAGAAAACTTTCTTGTATCTGTGATGTGGTCCTTTCGGTCATTACCTAGAGCTCAAAACCATAGGTTAGAGTAAGGACAGAAATTGGTATAGCATCCTCATAACTGAGCTTGCCACCCCAATCTGTGTGCCTCACCATCCGTTTTCTTCTCATTCATGAACACGACCCAGAGATACTCAAATTCCTCCACTTGAGGCAGTAACTCATCTCCCACTTAGAGGAGACAGTTCACCTTTATCCTGCTGAGGATCATGGCCTCTGATTTGGAGGTGCTGATCCTCATCCCTGTCATTTCATACTTAGTTGCAAACCATCCAATGCATGCTGGAGTTCACAGCCAAGTGAAGCCAACAGGACCACATCATTTTAAAAAAGCAGTGACATCCAGTAATCTCCAGCTAGACCTTGATCTCCTGTCCATAAAAATCACAAACAGGATAGGAGATAAAGCACAGCCCTGGCAAAGTCACATATCCACTGGGAGTGGTGCTAATGTATTTCCGAGTATGTGGACAAAGCTCTCACTGCGATTATACAGGCCTGGAACCCTGTACTCTCCCAGCACCCTCACAGAATCCTTCAAGAAAGACCATCATATGCCTTCTCTATGTCCACAAAACAAATGTAGACCGATGGAGCATACTCCCATGCCCCTCCAGGATCCTCATGAGGGAAAAGAGCTAGTCTACTATTCAACTGTCACATTGCTCCCCTGGATCAGAGGTTCCATGACACAAATGTATACTTATTAAAAATCAAAAACTGAAATTTTTCATTCATAGAAGTATTTAGACCTTTAATTCAGTACTTTGTAAAAGCCTCTTTGGCAGTAATTTGCTCAGCTAGATTTGAGCAGTTTATTCCATTCTTTATTCAAGATCCATTATATTGAAAGTGAAGCATCTGCTAACTGCCATCTTCAACTCTCTCCACAAATGTTCTGTGGGATTTAAATCTGGGCTTTGGCTGGGCTACTCAAGGACAGTCAGAAAGCTACTCCCGAGTTGTCTTGGCTATATACTTTGGGCCATTTGGGTGCTGAAGGTGAACCATCACACCAATCTGAGCTCACTTGCACTCTGGAGCAGGTTTTCTTCTAAGACCACTGTGTATCTGGCTGTATTCATTCTTCCCCTCAATTCTGACCAGTCTCTCTGTCTCTGTGCCCCCATAACATTATGCTGTCACCTCCATTCTTCATCAAAGGTATGGTATTAGGCAGGTGATAAGCAGTTCCCTGGTCTTTGCCAGACATAGTGCTTGGAACTCTTCCCAAAGAGTTCCAGTTTTGTCCCATTAGACCAAAGGGTCTTTTTTGTCACACCCTCAGAGTCCTTTAAATCACAGGTGTCGAACACCGGTCCACGAGGGCCGCAGTAGCTGCATGTTTTCATTCTAACCATATTCTTCATTAGTGAGCCGTTTTTACTGCTAATTAGCTTCTTTTGCTTTAGTTTTAATTAACTTGACTCAGGCCCCTTAATTGTCTCTTTTTCCTTAATTAGCAGCCAAACAATAATGAGACATCAAACAAGACAACATATGACCAGCTCACCTGTGCCCATCACACAATATCTGAAAATAAATGAAGGTGAAGGTCTCAGTAAGGTTGATCTCTCAGGTCACCAAAACATTTTGAAAATGTTCTTAGAAAAAACAGAAAAATCACCAGATTTGGAAATGTCTGCTGTGGCAGAATGAGAGCAACAACAAACCATTGAATTAAATAACAGGCTTAATTAACAGCAAGAATCAGCTTCTCATTAAGAGACTGTTTGGACTGAAATTGGTTGGAGTTTGAAATCCCAGTTTAGCTGGTCATCTTTCGGCTCGTTTCACATCTCATTTCTGTTTGGCTGCCATTTAATGAAGAAAGGAATTAATTCAGAGGACTGACTCCTTAAAAACATGGCTATTGAAATGAAGGGAAAAGGAGTTAATTAGCAGTGAAAACTACTCACTGATTAGGAAAAGGGTTAGAATGAAAACCTGTAGCCACTGTGGCCCTCCAGGCCAGGAGTTCGACACCCCTGCAAATGCTATTTAGCAAACTCCAAGCGAGAGTTAGCCACTCTAACATAAACATCTCATTGATAAGTGCAGTTGAGATGGTTGTGTATCTGACAGTTTCTCTAATCTCAGCAGAGGACGTCTGAAACTCTATTTGAGTGACCACTGGGTTTTGGTCACCTCCTGACCAAGGTCCTTCTTGCCATGTTGATAAGTTTGGCTGGAGAAGAGTTCTGGTGGTTTCACATTTTCTTCCATTTTACAATTATTGAGGCCTCCTGGGAACACTAAAAGCTTTAGAAATGGTTTTATCTTCTTGCCCCACTCTATGACATGATACAATTTTATTGGTGTCTACAGAAAGTTCCTTGGACTTTATGGCTTGTTTTTTGCCCTTAGATGCAGTATGAATTGTAGACCTTACATAAACAGATGTGTGCATTTCTAAATGATGCACAATCAATGCCTTTTGCCAGAGGCGGACTCCAATCAAATTCTTGAAACATCCCAAGGAGAATTAAAGCAAACAGGATACACCAAAATTAGGAGTACCACAGCAAAGGGGTTTTTTTAAATACATTTTCAAAAAGTAAAGGGGTCTGAATGCTTTCTGAATCTACTGCATATAGTATAACAGGTTTATTCCAGGCTAAATAAATTCAGAGAAATCAGTAGCCGAAAGAAGAAGAAGAAGTAACCATATGGGATGCAGTAGGGAACAGCAGAATCCAGAGAAATACTCCAAGTGATCTCAAGGAGAATGTGACCAAGACAGGAACTGAACGTGTGAGTCAGCTGTGAGTCAGGAGTGCTAATAATGGTACCACTGCAGGGATGACCTACAAAGCAATTCATCTTCATTTTACAATAACAAAGTACTTTATAGGTATTATGATGTAAAGAAATATCTGTTTTGTGCAGTGCTTTGCATAGTGAGATCTCTGACAAAAGGTCATCCAAAACATATAGCAACCATCATATGAATTCAACAATTTTTATTTGTTCTACTCCAGCCATTGTAAAAAACCTCACACTGTTCCAGTGTGGTGCACTCGGGTCTCAATCCAGGTGGTTTGTCATGTGGTGGGTGCAGCAACGTGCTGTAATCACTGCATGCTCCCAACCTCCTCCTCCTCCTCCTAGTGCCTCTCACAGTGAGCACAATCTGGTAAAGAATTGATGGGTAATAGAAATGTTATATATTATGGCATTATGAATAGAAACCATAATTCAAGTCATAGAAAAGAACTGAAACTACTCGATAAAAAAAGACTAAGATAACATTCTGATTCCTATTCAATCACAAAGGGTTAAATTTTTCAAACGAGGGGACTTAAGAAGAGAGTGCTCTAGTATTCATTAAAATAGATACAACATGTCAACCTGACCGGGCATGCAAATCATTAGGCCCCTGAAATGTTACACTCACAACTGCCACCGGAAGGATACACATTGACAGTCACCATACATAACAAGACATTCACCAGACAGGCTTGGGTCACTGTAACCTGAAAATACTTTACTGCTTTTACAGCACACAATGTGTTCATCAGTCATGCAAAAAAGTGACAGAGTTTAGCAGGGGTTTTAGAATTTGCGAAGACAGGTAGTCAGTACATGGTTGTGGTTAGGTTAAGAAGTGTCTGGATGAGGTATTGGGACAGCTTAACTATTTACAAACTAAATGAGCTTGATGGACTGAATGGTCTCATCTCTTTAGTCAAATTTCTTATGTTTTTATGACCATTTTCCAAAAATCTATCAGACAGTGATGGATTCAAACCTAGAGGGCTGTTATGCAGCCAAGCAATCATTGATCAACAGAAAAAGACTCTTTAATGTTAAAGTGAAAACAGATCTCTGTAAAGTGGTAAAAATTGATTACAAATGTAAAACACAAAATAACTGATCACATAAGTATTCAGTGTCCCTTCAAGTCAGTATTCAGTACTTTGGCGGCCATGACAGCCCTGAGTCTGTGAGCTCAGGTCTCGATTAACTTTGCACATCTAGACACTTGTCATTTGTTCCCGTTCTTCTTTGCAAAACTGCTCAGATTGTCAGGTTGCATTGGAAATGTGAGTGAACTGCCTTTGTCAAGTCCAGCCACAAATTCTCAGCTCTGGACTCTGACTCAGCCGCTCCAGGAAATTAACATTGCTGTTTTCAAGCCATTCCTGTGCAGCTTTGGCTTTATGCTTGGAGCTGTTGTCTTACTGAAGCACACATCTTCTCATAAGAAACAGGTTTCTTATAGACTGAATCAGGTTTTATTCTAGGATTTTCCCATATTTTGCCGCAGTTATTTTATTTTCTACCCTCACAAGCCTTCCAGGGCCTGCTGCAGAGAAGCATCCTCACAGCCCTTGGCTCTAATGGCTGGTATTGCCCACTCTGGCAAGTAGGCTTTTTCTATAAATTTCTACTATTCTCTGACATAGACAGTGAGAACGTTTTATCCACTCTTGTGCAAGTTCTGGTCTTTGCCTAAGCATTCATGAGCATACCTTAGTCTTGTCCTGATGTTCTTTCTGGACAACAAATGTTTCCTCTTGGCCCATCTCTCATGTAGATCTAATTTCTGCAGCCTCTTTCTAATCCATATTACTAAATGAGAATGGTAAACCGGATATGGACGCAGGGTCGTGCCCGTGGACGCAAAAGACATAGTGCACAAGCGCCACACAAAGCCCCCCCCCATAGTGAAACGGGAGAGACTATGCACGTGCGCAGGCGCCACACAAAGCCCCCCCCACCGCAACAGAGCAAAACGGGAGAAACTACGAACCGTCAGAGTAGGAAACAAAGTAAAACCTCATAAAGAGGATAAAGAACAGGGACAAACACATGAAGAGCAGGTTACAGAACAAAGCCCCCCTCCCCAGAATACAACGACAGAGACTACGAACCGTCTGCCATGCCGCAAGCAGCATAAAGCGAGGTCAGAAATAAAACACAGAGTAGGAAACAAAGTAAAACTTCATAAAGGGATTAAAGAAACAAAGCACACACCCCCACCCCCACCCCCACCCCCGAGTGAAACGGGAGAGACTACGAACCATCTGACATGCCGCAAGCAGCATAAAGCAAGGTCAGAAATAAAACAGAGTAGGAAACAAAGTAAAACTTCATAAAGGGATTAAAGAAACAAAGCACCCCCCCCCCCCCCCGAGTGAAACGGGAGAGACTACGCACGTGCGCAGACACCACACAAAGCCCCCCCCCGCACCAGAGCAAAACGGGACAGACTACGAACCGTCAGAGTAGGAAACAAAGTAAAACGTCATAAAGAGGTTAAAGAACAGAGACAAGCACATAGAGGGCAGGTTACAAAACAAACCCCCCTCCCCACAGTAAAACGAGAGAGACTACGAACGGTCTGACATATCGCAAGCAGGATAAAGCGAGGTCAGAAATAAAACACAGAGTAGGAAACAAAGTAAAACTTCATAAAGGGATTAAAGAACGTGGACGAACACATGGAGAGCGGGTTACAGATGATGAAACCTGGAATGCAACAGCTACAAAAAAACCTACGCACGAAACACAGGCACACCGAGATACAGAATATAAAGGCAGAACCAACGACAGTTAAACGTCCACACCACACAGTGGATACGGACCCTGAAGGTACAGGCGCCTAGATCGGGCGTCACAAAGCCCAGTAAAGTACAAAAGGCAAATGCGCCTACACAGCATGGTAAGAACCAACATAATACGGAATGCGCAGGCGTGGCCGCCATATTGTGAGTGGCACTAATGCGTAGATCTAATGAACGTGGACTCCTACAACGCGCGTCTCAAACTGCATAGGCAAAGCAGGCACGGGTTCAACACGACACAGTTCGAGTTACCGAGATACAAACACGCGCCTGCCTGCATATAATTAATGAACGCAAGTGCCTTCAACGTGCGTCTGAAATGACGCAAACCAGGCAGAGACTCCTCCAAAAAGAAACATCTATCTATCTATCTATCTATCTATCTATCTATCTATCTATCTATCTATCTATCTATCTATCTATCTATCTATCTATCTATCTATCTATCTATCTATCTATCTATCTATCTATCTATCTAATGGAGTGACTTATACCCAGAAGTACTCTCCTCTTCACATCACCTGTTTGTAGCCTTTCTTCCTCCCAGTTCCAAACTTATTGACCCTTAGTATCTTTTGTGTCACACAACCCCTGGCTAAAACTCCACCCATCACTCTCCACTGTCCTAAAACCCCTAAGCACCATAGTGCTCTTGAAGAGCTGACTTTTCTGAGTGGTCTCAATGCTGTTTCGTTAATAGAGGCTGCATGTACCCGTTGCTCCCAGTCAGTAAGCACGGGCTGCCCATTAGCAGCTGAACCCGAGAGAAGTGATCTCCTGCCAGTCATCCATGGCCTCTCTCTGCCTTTGTAAAGGCTAAGACACATCTGTCATGATATGAACAGCTGGTGCAGTAGCATCCTTGTTCAGAACTGCATGTTTCTTCCTAGTGTTCCATACCCTCATGGGGTTTTGAGGCAGAGCCTACAATAACAGGATGTACTTCCCAAAGGCATATAGAGTCGGTTTTGACCAGCATGGATTTTATCATAGGACTTTAAGTTGTCCTTGGTAGTGCCCCTGCCAACAGGGTACCCCATCATTCCATTTTAAATACTCAATAAGGAAAAACAGACACTCCAAAAGGTGTCTCAAACTTTTGGTTTGCATCACTCTTTTCAGAATTCACTCATCTTAGGTCTGTCAACACTACAAGATTTTCAGGTGATCTGCTGGCAGAAAATGTTTAACGCAGAGATCTAAATGTAAAATTTGTTCATTCCAGTGAAGGCAGGGAGAGGGGAGTGAATGCTTCACAAAACAGTTATTGTTTCAGTAAAGGTCACAACTCTAAAATAAATACAAATTGAGATACAGCCTAATAAAGCACTGTCACTAATGAGACATGCTGCTGTCTCATCTCTAGGGGTACCTTTTTAGAATTTTAGAAAGTAATGCTGCATGCCTGGTGATATTTATATGTTCAATTAAGTAAAAATCAAGATGCACAATTTATAACCTGACATATCAGTGAGCAGTTAGCTCAGTAAGTATGAAATATTATCATCATTTATTAACCTTATACAGGTACTGAAGAACATTAACAAAACAAAGACAATGAAAAAAGGAAGACATCATGATAATTAAAGTGCAAAGGATGACCATAGGTCAGGGTCCACTAAATTATGTGAGCTCAGCTTTCCAGGTGGGTGAACCCAGTGGGGCAGTGGGTAGAGCTGCTGCCTAATAGATAAACTGTGCTGGGTTCAAATCCTGTGCCCAGACATTATCTTTGTGCATTATTCCTCCCATATACAGAAAGATTCAGGTTTGGATAATTAAATGTTATAACACCCTGCAGTGGACTGGTGACCTGTCCAAGAAAGAGCGGTTAGGAGCACGCACTGATACAGTGCATTGCCACAACCACCACCTGACAGACCAACTCAGGATCCCAGATTAGGTTATTTTATGGTGGCTGGAGTGGCAATTCTGTCACCAACTCCCAGGTTTTTCTATGCAGGTTGGACAGCCTACATGCAGATTAATGTCATACCCAGGATGGAGCAATTACAGGTTAAGGGCCTTGCTCAAGGACCCAATGAAGCAGAGTCACTTTTGGCGTTTATGGGATTCGAACCGGCATTCTGGTAGCCAGTGCAGATCCATAGCCTTAGAGCCACCACTCCACCCATCCGGTAGAGCTGCTGCCTAATAGATGAACTGTGCTGGGTTCAAATCCTGTGCCCTGGCATTATCTTCGTGCACTTTTCTTCCCATATACACAAAGATTCAGGTTTGGTTAATTAAATGTGTATGTGTAATAGCGCCCTGCAGTGGACTGTTGGCCTGTCCAAGGCTGTTGTCTAATTTGTGTCAATTACTGCTGGGGTATTCTCCTGAACCTGGATTGGATTAAGAGGTTTTGAGAATATGATGATATGAGATTGCCAGGAAATAACCGCAGTCAGGGATCATCACTATTGACGATCTCCATTTTAGCAAATGTGAGGACAAAAAGCATGGGTAACTGGGATATCTAGCTCAATGAAAATCCTCTGAGAAGCTTAAAGTATCTGGAATGTCCAGGAGAGCAAAAAGAGTGATTCCCTCAGTTTAGGAGAACAGAGGACCACATTTACCCATAGTCCTCTGTGATAGGCTTACCACAAGATAGTTTTGTAAAGTAGATACAGTATAACCAATTATATCTTTTCTTTCTCTTATAGTTGGTTATATGATATGTCTTTACCTGCAGAGTAGGCGAGAAGACTCTGGGAGAAAAGCTGTGGCAGCAGCATGGAGGAACGCTATAGGTGGAGATGTCGCTGGCTGGCAGATCAATTCGAGTGACACAGTCTGTCGCTTATTTTGAACCCTCAAGTGCTAACTTGCCAACAAGGTAAAAAGACAGGAACATAAGCTGGGTGTGAAGCGTACCCATAAAATTTGAGGTTCTGGATAGAGAGCAAAAGTGAAAGTAACTTTAGTAGGCTGCTGAAGCTACGTGCACATAAGTGGGTCAGCGAGTAGAGACTGCTGGAAATAATGACACATCCGGCAAAATCGAGGCTGCATGGGTGGAACATTATGACAGCAGCACTCATTAGATTAAATAGGGCTGTTGTTAGTGATTGACCGGGTAAATCAGAGAGAAACAGCCAGCAGTGTCATCTTTTGACCATCAGGCGTTGGAGAGTGAGGAATGTAGAAGAGCAATCAAGAAGCAACTCTTGACGATTACTTCTGTATGTAGAGTATCCACTAATTTACAGTATTGTATTATTTGTTCTTGTGCCATTTTTCACTTTTGATTTTTGATTGTTTTGTAAGAATTAGGAAGAAGAAGAAAAAATGTCTGTTTTTATTATTTTAGCTTTTAGCTTTATTTTTGAGAGCCACTGTACTCACCATCACTTATTTTGTTTGTTGTTATATATATCTTGTGCTGGGAACTGAGTTTATTTTCAAATGCATGACACTGGATTTTTGGTTTCTAGCACAATAAGAATATTTCTTTCTGGAAACATTTTCCTGAAGTCTATGCTGCCACTCATTTTACCACTGGTCCACTCAATAAGGTGCAGATACCCGGAGGTTAAAAGTGATGCCAGTACATGGGGCATCACATCCCAAAATCTAGGAACTTTGTGAAGTGCGTAGGGAAATGAGGAAAATCAATGAAGTCCATATGTCTGTGATCACATTTGGAAATTTTTTTCACTAAAGCCCAAGATGACTTTTCCAGAGATTTTCAGTCAGAGCTTTAATTAACATAATCTTAGCTTGTCAGCGGCAGTCATCGGCATTCTCCCGTGAATCCAATTCTAGTCTGCAAATGGCTGGGATAAAATCAAACACGTCTGATTTTCTTGTTAGTGTTAGGGGCGGGCTGTGCATGAAGGTGAGCTGACAACCAATGAATGCTAATCTAGAAGTAGACTGTATAGAATGTAGCAACGACGAATAAGAAACATACATCTTTTGAACCTCACATCTGTGTGATGTCTCAAATATTAGATATACCATAACAAGATGGAAAAAAGAATTAAAGGGCAGGGATTGCTACAGAATTCATTGCATATGTTACCCTTTCGTACAGCGCAGCAACTACAGAAAAAGGGGCAAGCACAACTGTGCTGGAAGATCAATGTTCAATTGGGATATGATGTTCAGTCATGTAAGTTGACCTGGTGCAGCAATAAGATTAGATTGGCAAATCTGACATACCCCATCGCGAAATGTGACATCAGTTTATGCTTCTGTGACAGTATGGCAGAAAAGCTTATTCAGCTAGAATTCTTATATTTGCTTTGAGAGGCACCTTGTCATGATGGTGTCAATGAAGACTGGTTGATTTAAAAACCTGTGAAAAAGAGGTGCGTGGGTTTCCTCTGGGTACTCCGGTTTCCTCCCACAGACTAAAGACATGCAGGTTAGGCGCATTGGCGATTCTAAATTGTCCCTAGTGTGTGTGTGTGTGTGTGTCCTGCGGTGGGCTGGCGCCCTGCCCGGGATTGGTTCCCTGCCTTGCTCCCTGTGTTGGCTGGGATTGGCTCCAGCAGACCCACGTGACCCTGTAGATGGGATATAGCAGGTTGGATAATGGATGGATGGATGGATGGATGGATGAAAAAGAGGTGCAGGGAAGATCAGAGGTTTCAGGTTTAGTGGGCTCTGGCCTGTATGTTGATATGAGATAGTGACTGCTGATGAATGAAATGGGCAAGTGTTGATTCGCATTAAGTTTCACAAACCTGACGCTAAAAATCATTTTGCAGTTTTGCGAAACTAACTGAACAGGTTTTTGGGGGTTTTCAAGGTTGTTTTTCTTTGGGGTAGAAAACAAGAAATACTGCTCTCTTCAAAATTGTTGTTAATTTCTGAAGTAGTGTAAAGTATGTAATCCATCCCATACCAAAGAAGAATCAAAGGTGTAATTGCTGCCAAAGGAGCTTCGACAAAGTATTGATCTTAGGGTCCGAATTCTTATCTGAGTGAGGGATTTCAGTTTTCAATTTTGAATTCTTTTCTAAACTTTTGTGAACACATGTCTTCAATTTGTCACTACAGGTTACTGAGTGTAGACTGATAGGCAAAACTGGCAAATATATCCATTTAAAATAAAATCTATAACACAGTCAAGTGTCCAGAAAGTGATACGTTCTGAGTACTTTCAAAATACACTGGACATTCTAGAGCTTCATAAATGACACTGGTGTGTATGTTCAGTTGTATTGAGCCGTAAGACATTCTGATCAGGCCATACTCTTTAGCAGGAGTGAGGTGTGCCTCCCACTAGTGACAGGGGCTGCAGCTTTCTTTTGGGTTGTATGATTGCATAGAAATACACTGTATATTCAAGCCATTCTGAACTATGCTCCTGTATTTAATTTCCAGTTGCTATCAATTGCTCTTTATGCCACTCACATGAAAATATAATACTGACAACACTTTAAATATGACGTTCACAAACTTTTTTTTAATTTGAATGTTTTTAGCTTTTAACTTAGCATTGTACAGATTTTAAACCAAAATGTACCTACAGATTTAATCATTCTACAATAGATTTCCACACGGCCTCTCCTGCTTTATTATTGGTGGACAATAAAGGCACTAAATGAAAAAACCACTGACTGTTTAAAGCCTAGTGAGTGATGCGTGCAGGTATCAGTGGTGAGATGGGTAATTAAGAATTTTAGTTTACCTTGACAGATTCCTTGTCTTTAATGAGAATTATCAGCTAATGTACATGACTCTTGGGTAGGCAGTACAGAGAGCTCAATGTCACTGTGCAACTTGGATCAAATGACAACCTCCATTTCTTTCCTCCTTTTAATATCAGCTAGGTGTTGTCTCCTTCACCTTCTTTCTCTATCTATTTCTCCACATATTGAATGTCTATATAAGTGATGTGACTGTAGGGCAATAGTAGTAACTGAACCAACGACTTTGTGGTTTAAGATACAAGACACTAGACATAAAACTACTCTTAACACTTACAATATAAAGTCAGATTATTAAGAACACCTGTACACCTGCTTATCCATGAAATTAACTAATCAGCCAATCATATGGCAGCACCACAATGCATACAGCCCTGCATATATAAGTCATAAGCTTGAGTTAATGTTCACATCAAACCCAATTATGAGGAAAAAATGTGATCTCTGTGATTTTGACTGAGGCATGATTGTTTGTGCCAGACAGGCTGGTCTGAGTATTTCCATAAATGCTGATCTCCTGCAATGTTCATGCACAATAATGTTGACTCAGAAAGGGTGCGAAAATCAAAAAAACAACCAGTAAACATCAGGATGAAAATGTGTTATTGATGAGAAAGATCAGAGGAGAATGGACAGACAGACTGAGCTACCTGAAAGGCTATGATGACTCAGATAACAACTCTGAACATAGGAACATTAGAGAGTAGACAAACAAGAGGAGACCATTCAGTTCATCAAGCCTGTTTGTTTAGCTAATAGATAAGTTGTCCCAATATCCCATCTAGATTCTTCTTAAAGGTTGTTAAGGTTTCTGCTTCAACTTCATGTGTCTGTAGTGTGCTCTGGATTCCCACAATTCTTAGCATAAAGAAGTGCTTCCTGGCTTGAGTCCTAAATGCACTTCCTCTTATTTTCCACTGGTGTCCTCGAGTGTGTGATTCACCAATAAGTTGAAAAGATCTAGCTCATCAATGTCTTTGAGGATTATGAAGACCTTGATTAGATCCTCACACTTTCTCCTTTATTCAAGAATAAACAGGTTTAATTCTCTGAGCTCGTTACAGAAGGACATGTCCTTAACTTCTGGGGCACACTATTTGCTCTCCTCTGCACAGCTTTAGGAGCTGCTGTGTCTTTCGTGTATTGTTGTGACAAGAACTTCATGCAATGCTCCAGATGTGGTCTCACTAGTGCATTATATTGTCAAAGCATTAAATCCCTCTAAAATTTTATTTGCCTTTTTAATTGCTTTTGTACATTGCTTACATGATTAAGGTGTTGTATCAGTTTAAACCCCTCAGTTATTTCAGAGGTTGCTTCCTGTAGGACTGTGTATCCCATCTTGTATTCATAATTGACGTTCCTGTTGCTCACATGTAACACTTTGCACTTTTTTATGTGTTCACCCAGTTCTGAAGCTTATCCAAGTCTTCTTTTAATCCTTTTTGCTTCCTCCTCTGTGTCTGCTATTCCACCAATTTTAGTGTCACCTGCGAATTTCACAGGTTTACTAACAATACTGAAATCACTGACATTAATATAAATCAGAAAAAGTAATGGTCCAAGGACAAACCCCTGAGGGTCTCCACTGATGGCCTCACTCCAAATGGAGCATTCTCCTTATCTGTACTCTTTGTCTCCTGTCGGTTAACAGACTAAAGAGCCAGTTTTGTGGGTTACCTCTGATGTCTACAGTTTCAGGATTAATCTTTGGTGTGGAACTGTATGAAAGGCATTTTGAAAGTCTAAACAAATGATGTTGTCTGCTTTGTTTTTGTCATCTACTCCAGCTGCCTGTTCAAAAAAATCTAAAAGATTTGCTTGGGAGAATCTTCCTCTCATAAACTCATGCTGGCTGTTGCTTAGCATATTATTTTTATGTAGGTATTATACGATGTATTACTGTGGTGATCAGAAAAGCATCTCAGAATGCACAACATGTGGAACCTTGAAGCAGATGGGCTACAACAGCAGAAGACCACAATCCTGTTGGCCAAGAACAGAAAGCTGATGTTACAGTGGGCACAAGCTTGCCAAAAGTGAACAGCTGAAGACTGTTGGGGCACTCAGATGGCAGAGTTAGAATCTTGTGTCAACAGTATGCATCCATGACTCAACCTATCTTGTGTCAACAGTCCAGGTTCCTGATGATGATGTAATGGTGTGGCACACTTTGGGTCTGTTAATATCAATCAATCAATCATCACTTGAATGGTGCCATCCCAGTCACAGGATTTGAATCCAATAGACGACCTTTGAGATGTGGTAGAACAAGAGATTCACAGCATGAAGGTGCAGCAGACACAGCTGTAGAACTTGTGTGATGAGGTCATGTCAACATGGACAGAAGCTCAAAGGAACGTCACCATCATTTTATGGAGTCCATGCCATGAAAACTGAGGCTCATTTGCGAGAAGAAGGAGGCCCTAACCAGCATTAGTATAGTGGTCTTAAGAATTTCTCAGTGAGTATCAATACTTAACAGAATGGCAAGTGGATTTTATCCATATTTTGCAGAAAATATTCTTGCTGAATGAGACAGGCTGTGTATAAAATTGCATCTGTAATTTAAATTAAACTATCTGAAATATATTATTTTTACATAGAAAAAATTTGAAATAAATGAACTGCTGAACAATTTAAAATATAACATTGTGGTTTTGTCTTTATTTTTCCAAAGATGAAAGGGAAAAAAGCTACAACAATCAGGACCCATGTAGGATCCCATGTATGAAGCAAACCAAGGGCAATATGGCCTAGTGGCTAAAGTGTAAACCAAAAATCTGATGGTTTCATTCACTCCTCTGACTCACAGAATGGCCCTAAGCTTAGCTGCCATTCATTTGGTCACTTGACCAGCCAAGAACATGACAACAGCTGTTGTGTAGTTATAAAGCCTAGGAAAGGAGCTGTTTAAAAATTAAAAATTTATTTCTGCTATAATGCATAGAAATCAGAATGACTCAACTTAGATGACGCCAAGATGCCACAGAAAAACTCAAGCTCAGTATTTGTTAAGTTATTATGTAATATGTTTCTCCTTTAGCTCCATAAATAAAAAACAAAACTTGGGCTCTTCTAATATGCCAGTCATCATTGAGTGGTATCCCTTTATTATCATACAGTCAATTCTCAGCATTTTTCAATATTTCATAAAATGTCAGTAAAAAAATTTTCTTGCCTTGACTCTTTTTTATGCCACCTGTATATTTATGAAAACAGAAAAAAACCCCAGTAGTTCTGCTTGGCTGACATGATCAGGTCAAGCTGCCTGGGCGGCACACTGTCTTGCATAACTCCGTCAAGCTCCCAATTAGTGGCTTTGGTTCACCACGTTCCCAATTAGCTAAGTCATAATCACACTGTAATGATATGAGAAGCTCAACAGCCCATTTAGTTCTTTTTCATCTGCAGCTCCTGTTGAGTACAGAGCGGCCTCACGAGTCTGACTGTTTCAGCATGCAAATGACATTGGCTTCCCAGTACACTCTGCAGCATAGCATTGAGAGGAAGCACACAAGAGGGTGGAACATGAAACTTGTCGAGCAACTACTCCCAGTAGACATCTGGCTAGAGTAACCCTCCTTGGTGGATATGAGTATATGCTTCTCTACAACAAGTCTTAACAAATCATCTGAAAAAATACGGCCTTTAATCATGAGAGATAATGTCACATATACTGTAATCCTAAACACAAATTTAGCCCCACGGCAGTGGCTGAGTCCAAAAGCAACATGACCCGCTCCAAATCAGCTACATGCTTGATGCTTTCCGCTCAGATGGTTTTACATGTCTGACTATAGGAATGCCTCTTGTGCCTACTGGCAACAGACCAGGGTATTCCGGTGGTGCTCTGATAATAACATCTCCAGTAAGTAACAATAAAGAGTAAGCCCTGCTCATCTAAACTAGGCCAGTGGTGGGTGTGCAGTGAGGTGAGAGTCACATGGTGTCTCATTCATTTCTAGTGAAAATCCAATTGATTTCCAGGTGGTAAAAAGACAATTGAAATATGTCTCTCTTCAGTCTCCTCTGAGCTTTATAACAAGACTAATCAAAGCAGTGACATCTTACTGCAGCCATGTGATACCCAATAGAAGGTTGGATAAATGTTAACTAGGCAAGGAGATTGAGTGCCATGAATCAGAAAAAAAGTTCTAAAAGGACTTATTAAATCATTTACAGGAGAAGATGAATGCAAATATATGGTGGAATTATACCTCTGCCACGATGTCTACACCGATAGATAGATAGATAGATAGATAGATAGATAGATAGATAGATAGATAGATAGATAGATAGATAGATAGATAGATAGATAGATAGATAGATAGATAGATAGATAGATAGAACTTTATTTGTCCCCAACACATATACAGTGCCTTCAGAAAGTATAACTGTTCAGGGAATCCTTCGGCACTGCTGATTTGACGTAGCCTCAAACAAGTGTTTGTTCACAGAGTCCTGAATGAGGCACATTACCTGCATTTTGAGGAAATCTCCAAATCCATGTGTTCGTTTCCCATCTTGGGTGGTGCTGTATACCAGTACATAAAAGTGCCAAACTCCAAATTTTTAAACAGCATGGTACCAGCATTTAGGAATGTTAGTTTTCTTCTCAATCCCCACACTCCATCACCCCCCCCAAGCCCAACACTTCCTTGACCCGTGCTAGTGTGGATGTGGAAAAACTTCTGTTATGTAGACTTTTCTAAATGAAACCACAGATTTCTACGTAATGAAGACTCCTTTGGACCCTCCACTCCAACTTATTGCTTTGAGGTTTCTGCGGTTATCAAGAGGAAAATAGTGAAAAGTGTCGCACAATGGGATGGCGCACCAGGGATGCAGGGGGCTAATGTGTGGCATAGCAGGAAGGCTAGAGTAAGATGTGGGGGACTATGAATTTATCCATTATTTGAATCTTCTTGCATTGTTACTAAGTTGAAAATATTTGCATCGGTCCAACACTAGTTGCATCATACTCAAGAAGACTCCAGGCTGGAATTGCTGTCAAAGGTGCTTCAACAAAAAGGAAAGGGTCTGGATACTTGTGTCAAAGTGATATTTCAGTTTTTTATTTTTAATAAGTTTGCAAATGCTTTTGCTTTGCCATTCTTGTGCATTGAGTGTGGTTTGAAGTGGGAAGAAATTAATTTAAATGATTTTATCACAAGCCTGCATCATAACAAAATGTGAAAAAGTGAAGGCGTCTGAATACTTTCTGAAGGTACTATAGATACATAGGCCTATAGAGTACACACATGCAGGACAGGAGATTCAAGTGACAGAGCTCAGCAACATCCTAGGACACAAAGAAAAACTCAGACTTGCACATAAAACATACATAACATTTCTGTGTTTGATTTTTATAAAGTCTTCATACTGTATTAGTACTGGCATTAGTCAGGAGCCAATCTCGACATTTTGGTTGGCAGCAGTCACCAGCACCTGTTCTTTTGCAAATCACCTGAATGGTTGCTGATATTTTATATTTTATACACTCTTTAAATACATGAATGCCCAAGTTCCCCAAAACATCATCTTTTAAGATGTTGTTATACCTATAGGGCCAGAATGTGATCCAAGTAAGTGCTGACATTTTAACAGAAAATTAAAACTCCTTATTTTTTATTTTAGTCTTTTACGGTAAACCACATTACAAAAGTGCTTTCTAAATACAGTTAACCAATATGTTCATTTTTGATGCCCATAATCCAATTCATTGTCAAGGAGACCTTGATAACGTGGCAGCACTGGGTTGGTGCATCAGCCCATTGCATTGCAACACTCAGTCCCCAACACTCATATCTACTCATACCAGGCATGTCTTTGTGGTATAGATAAGAACAAGGGGGCTTCGCCCCCTGCTCGCTTCGCTCGCCTACCCCCGGCGTTTTGAACCCGTGCCCGCTGGGCAGCTACGTGTCCGGATGACGCACGTTTAATACGGAGCGTTTGCCCGTGTCATTCTGGAGTTCCCCACCGGTAATACAGAGCTTCGTCATACTATTACGTGGTGCATTGTGGACTACTGCGGACCCCGTAGTTTTTCTCATTTCAGTTTGTATCTGTGGTCAGTTGAGCTCATGTTTTTCAAGCTTTTGAATTCCGGTCTTCATTATCTGCAACCTGCTGTCCATGTGCGTGGCCCCCTTGTTCAACCTGTTTATGACGTTTTACTTTCCTTTCTACTCTGTCTTTAATTTGTTACCGTGCTTTATTCTGGTTTTGTTTCAATGACACTTGGTTCGTGGTGATTATATGTAAAGGAGGCAGTCTAATTTTCCCCTTTTGACAACAACGTGTAAATTCATTATTTGTATTGCCAGTTGTTTCTTCTGGGAAGTTAAGTGAATGACAATGATTGCAAATAACATTCATTAATCCCAATGAATTTTCCTCAATAGTGGACTCATTATTGAAGGCGTTGCCAGCCAACTGGCGTAAGCATTTAGCAGGTGTCTGGCGTTGATGTCCGCGACGGGCATGTTTTGCTTGTGGCGTTTGACTGCCGCGTTGTTGCATGTACATTATTTGTGACGCGCTATTTTGTAGTTTTAATTGATTTGCCACCGCTTTGCGAAAAGTCCGTTTCAGTCTACGTCGTGCATTGGATAAGTAATAAGGAGGATCACACTCACTGTTAATATGTAGCCTTTTCTGCAGTTGAATGGTTAATAGTGCTTTATTGTAAGGAGATCCACCTATGCTCACACCTATGCTGCCTAGTGTGAAGGTGTTAAGATGACGTATGTTTAATATGGACGTTTCCTTTAGAAATGTGGTTTTGGGTGTCACTTCTTATTGAGGGGGGGGGGTTGAGGATTGTTGTTGCGCGAGCGTCTTCTTTCTTTTTGTGTTCCATGGGCTTGACACCTATGCCGACACCTATGCTGCCTAGTGTGAAGGTGTCGACGTTGACTTTAGAAGATGTGGCTTTGGGTGTCACTTCTTATGGATGTGTGGGGGGGATTGTTGTTGCGCGAGCGTCTTCTTTCTTTTTGTGTTCCTGTGTCTTGTTTGAATCCCCCTCTTTGTGTGTGTCCCGTCCCTTGCTTGTAGGGTCTGTGGGGTGGTTTGTGTTCTTTTTTTTTGTCTTCCATGGGCTTGTTGAATCCCCCTCTTGGTGTGTGTCCCGTCCCGTGCCTGTAGGGTGGGGGGGGGGGGGGGGGGGGTGTGTGGTCGTGCCTTGCTGTTGTGCGCTCGTCTGTTCTTTTTTTTTGGTGTGTTTAGTTTCGTGTGACTCCTTTTTGTATGTGCTCACTCCTTTTTTCTGTGGTCTTGTCCGCCACTCGCGGCCCCTCATCCGCCTTTGTCGCCCTCTTTTGTCCGCCTTTCTCCGACTCTCGCGGACTCTTTTTGTGCCTGCGCCTCTCGCGGACCCTCATCCGCCTCTCTCGCCCTCTTTTGTCCGCCTTTCTCGGCTCCTCAGCCGACTCTCGCGGACTCTTTTTGCGCATGCGCAGTATGTCTTTTTGCAGCTACGGCCCATGGCCGGATGTGCCTGCGTCCATCATCCGGTTTAGCATTCTCGGTTAGTAATATAGATAACAGAACCAGGAGAAAAAGCCAAGCAGACAAAAAGAAACCATGAAAATTCCAACTGGGTCAGAATTCAAATCATGCTGATGGCATTTTGAGTGAAGGTACTGTAATTTACACAATTTACTAAATGTAACAATGTTCAGGATCTGTTCTGTTCTGGGCACAAAGTCTGCCTGTACATTTTACTATTATACCTAACTGGTGCTTTACTTTGGTTTTAAATGCTTGTTTTTATAACAAGTTTTATCCAAGTCATTGGTCATCCAGCACTCAAAACTGAACGTGATAAGTGATGAGAAAGGAACAGACCAGTTTAAGAAAATAAACACAAAACCTCCAAAAATATATGCAAGAATGTCACTCTTAAATATGTCTTCAATGCACGTGTTCCTGAAATATATACTGAGTAGACATTTGCAAAAAAAAAAGGATGAGGCTTGGGCCAAAATATAATGGCTCTGTCTGTTCTAATACTTTGGTAAAGTGTAATGACCTTACCAGGCAACATTTTTACATTTTTTTTCCTCCTGGGGTCTCCCATTTCCATGGTTGGGTGTGATTTATTTCAAGCTGCTACACTGAACAGGAAGGATTAATAAACAGGCCTACAAATGAAGATGGGGGCTCTGCAGGTTATTCCAGTTCCACTGCATTAGAAATCCCCAAGAACAGAAAGTTTCTGGAGAAGAAATCAGAAGGTTGCTGTGTGTTGTAATTAACTGTTTCATTGCTGGTTTTACCTTCTCTTATCTTCTTGTAGAAGTACTGTTCCAATTCATGTTATTTGTTTGGTTTCCTCCGGGTACTCCGGTTTCCTCCCACAGGTCCAAAGACATGCAGGTTAGGTGGATTGGCGATTCTAAATTGTCCCTAGTGTGTGCTTGGTGTGTGGGTGTGTGTGTGCCCTGCCCAGGGTTTGTTTCCTGCCTTGCGCCCTGTGTTGGCTGGGATTGGCTCCAGCAGACCTCCATGACCCTGTACTTAGGATATAGCGGGTTGGATAATGGATGGATAGATGTTTTAATTTGTGCCCACCAGGCATAATGATGACACTGAGTGACATTTAAAAATTACTACAAACTTTAACTCCTTTCATTTGTGCCCTGAAGAGGTTTACAAATATAAAGTGGTTACTGAGGCTATAGATATTCAGATAATTCTGAAATGACTGCATATAATCAGCTGTTAACATTATTATAGAGTGTAGAAGATCAGCCCGGCTACAGACAGACACCGAGACACAATGTCCACAAACATGCATGTTTATTACTTTTTGGCACAACACAATGCACAAACCCCAATAAACTCAGTCCTTTCCTCTGCCACCTCGCAAGCTCTGTCTTACTCCTCCCGACTCCAGCTCCCCGAGTGGAGTGAGACAGCCTCATTTATACCCCACCTGGAAGTGCTCCAGGTGTTCCTCAATCAATTTCCGGCAGCACTTCCGGCTGTGGCGCTGCCTGGGAATCCAGCTCCTCTTCTGGCAGCACTTCCGGCTGTGGCAGAAGCACTGCAGACCCAGGCTCCGGAACTGTTCAGGCGCCCCCTGGTGGAGGCAACAGGCCCCAGCAGGGTTGAGCTTCTAAGCCCCAAACCCATGACCCTGATACAAACCAGGGGACTACCTTCTCATGTCCCAGGGGAGATACTGTTGCTGACATATCCATTCCCCCGGTCTTCTCCCCAAGAGTCTGTTATTATAAATGGCCTCGTCCTAAATTGTCTCCTGCTTTGGCCTCATGCTGCTTCACACCTCCAAGATGCTGGTTTCAGAGGCAGGTATGTGTGAAGTTGCCTCTTCTCCTGGCATCTACATGGATTCACCTCTGGGCTCTCCAGCATCCCTTGAATATGCCAAAGACAGACCACTACAGATTACAGATTAATTGGTGACTCTAATTTAGCCCCGTATGGAGGAGCGTGTACGTCTGCGCCCTTTTCAGGATTGGTTTCTGGCTTGTGCCCAAAGAGCATAAATCAAATTAAGTGGATGAGAAAATGGATAAATGGGTAATTATCAAGCATAATACAACAAAACTATTGTTTTGCTCATGTTACCTTTATATTTACAGAAATTTTTTTAAATTTTACAGTTTGACTCACTTTTTGCAGGTCACTATACAGTACATATTTACTTAAACACTGTTATAAATGGACTGTGAAATTGACCTTATTTATCTTAGGCTGCCATGTACAAATTACCTGAAGTGTGGCTGTTTACAAGCACATGTGCCAGTCATTGTGTTGTGATTTCTCTAAAACTGTGTGTATGATACTGTGCACTTGATATTAACAGACTTTGTTTAGTTCCTGTGTGTTTTTCTGTCTTACAGTGTCAACTAGTTAGATGTTTAAATTCCTGTAAAACTATCAAAAAGATGAAAGTAGGATAAATTGAAGTGTTTTTTTTTATAATTAGTGCATGCTCGATATAACATCACTTAATGGCATGCACATCACAAGTGTGTGCGTGTCTTTTATCCCTTCTTCTCATGATGTTCAGAACAATGCTCACATAAGAGACAGTGGACATAATTGTTTTATCATTTTCCTTGCGAGTAAAACAAGATAGAATTTGTCATGAGTTGAGCAGCACTCCCATGCACTCCCTCAACCCACCCTCAGAACACACACACAAATAAAGCTGTCACCCAGAAAGACATTTCATTATTATGATAAACAAACCCTGTCTGTGTAGACATTTAATTTTATATTAGGTATAATGGATTGACACATTACTGCCCATCGGAATATAATTTCAAATTTACTTGAGACAATTAAATCTTTTTAATATATTAAGTCAATCTGCAATGTGTAATATATCTCTACATTTACAGTGGATTCACACCACTTCATTTTCTGCTCACCTTATTGTGTTGTAGATTTCATTTTAAATGGATACATTTGCAGCGTTTGCCCATCAGTCTACACTCAATAACCCATAATGACAAAGTGAAAATGTGTTTTCAGAAAGGTCTGCAAATCTATTAAAATCAACAACGGAAATTTCTCATTTCTGTAAGTTTTCCAGTCATTTGCTGTGGCACTCCAATGTGTGGTCAACTGTATCATTTTTGTTTTAATTGTGGGCAAGATGAATCTAGAAGTACAAGGACATCTCTGTAGACATCTGCAATCAAATTGCAGTGAGGCATATATCACGGCTGGGGTATGAAACCATTTCTAACGCTTTGAATATTCCAAGGAGCACAGTTACCATAACATGTTAAACTGAAGAAGTTTGGAACCACAAGGACCCTTCCTAGAGTTGGCCATTCAGTCAAACAGAATAACAGGTAAGAAGGGCCTTGGCTAGGAAGGTGACCAAGGACCCAGCTCTCACTTTAACAAAGCTTCAGAAGTCCTCTACTGAGATGGGAGAATCTGTGAGAAGGATGATCATCTCCGCAGAACTCTGTTAATCAGGTGCATATGGCAGTCCACTTGGAGTTTGCCAAATAGCATTTGAAAGACCCTGAGAGAAAGAAGAAAAATATTCTTTGGTCTGATAAAATGAAAACAGAACTCCTTTGGCAGAGCTCCATTTACTGGGCAGTGCTCATCACCTACCTAATACCATTCCTGCAGTAAAGCATATTGGTGCCAACATCATGCTATGTGAGTACTTCTCAGCAGCAAGGACACCGAGAGAGACAGGTTTGAGGAAAGGATGAAAGCAGCCAAATAGAGAGAGATCCTTGAAGAAAACCTGCTCCAGACACAGTAGCTCTTTACATAGACAGTACCACTATAGGGACCTTCAAAGCTACAGTTGATGTTATTTTGGAAGTGGATAGGAATGGTGAGCTTTGTTAGAATGAATGGCCTGTTCTCATCTGGACTCTTACATGTTCTAATTTTCAGAGTGCATGCAACCTCATGTTGAAGAGATGGTTCACTTTTTAGCACAACAATTACCAGAAACAAACAGCCAAGACAACACTAGAGGGGCTTCAGGGCAAGTCTCTGACTGTTATTGAGTGACCCAGCCAAAGCCCAGACTTAAACCCTATAGAATATCTGTGCCTAATAACAGCAGTTTACAGATGTTTCCCATCCAACCTAATGGAGCTTGACAGGATCTACCAGGAAGAATGGATAAACTTCCCAAATCCAGAAGAACATAGCTTATAGAGACTTACCAAGAAGATTTAAAGCTGTAATTGCTACCAAAGGGGCTTCTACAAAGTACTGAATTCAAGAAGTGAATTTCAGTTTTTGATTTTTACTAAATTTGCAAACATTTCTTCAAACATTTTTTTGTCATTTTGGGTCATTGTGTGTGGAGTCGTGGGCAAAATGGCATCAATTTAAAATTAGATCTACAACACTCAGAAACTGAATGGGCTGGAATACTTTCTGAATCCAATGTATATGTCTAGTCAAATATCTGATGTGGTACAATCCATGCAACCTCCTCTTCTACCACAATTGTTCCACTGTCGCCTCATTGTCCAGGAAAGCATAGTCTCTGCAGGCATGAGATGCCAGCACTCATGGCAAAACACAGACATAAAATGATAGCCTATGCCATCGCCCGAAGGATAAAAAAATGGAAATGATAAGAAGTAAAACTTAGTAAAATAATGGAATTAAACCAATATGTCAAAGTGAATTAACAACAAATTCCTGACAATTACAAAACATAACAAATTTGAAAATGGACAATGGAGCAACATTCACGTGATAATGGGGACTAGTTAATTGTTTCACTTACTTCATCAAAAAGTAAGTTACCACATTTTTGCTTATTAAATTTTTTTGCATCAGTGAATCATAATCAGAAATAACAGTGATAATAGAATATATTTAATTGTAATGTTTCTAAACTCTTTTGGGACTCCGCCTAACAGCATGACATGCCAAAGAGTGTCCCGAAATGCAATCGCTGCATCTGTGGAAGACAGCTTATCTGTCATCGATGGGTGATGCAAGGAACATTATAAACACAGGGAACAGTATTACATGGCCACTAACCTGGCCACAACCCTGCCTGATTGCTGTGTCTGTGTATAGGAGAATGGTAGATCCTGCTACAATAAATAACCGTGATGTTCCTGTTTCAAGCTGAATAAAGCTGGTTTTGCTAAAGTAGTGAGACTAAGCCTCGTGTTGTGCGGTGCAAGACAGGGACTCACACGTCATAACATATGGTATTAGACTACATAAAATGCATGTTTTAAAGTCATATTTACAACAGAGACAACTTAGTCTTGTGATTGCAGAAGTAGCTTTCATAGACGGTAGATTCCATCACAAAAGATGTAAAAATGGCATTTCTTGTACTGTTATTAGTTGTTGGCTGTGGAGAGTATGAGACTAACTGTAGTTGTTAAACATAACATTTTTAAAAGAAGTGCCCAAAATCTATATAAATAAAATTCTTTTCGTGTTTGAAACGGAAATGACATATTACCACGGGTAACGGAAATTACGTATGACCACAGAACATATTATAATATAGGAACGTATTATTTGTGTGAGAGTTATTTTACTGATATTGAAAAGAAGAAAGAAAAAAGATTGTTTAAATAAGGAGCTGGGAAGGTGAATGTAAAGTAGAAGCCAGCAGTAAAGCAAGTGAGACTCCGTTATAAGGACGGTTGGGTGCACGGAGAAGGAGTGCCGGCTAACCTCGAAGGACCTTCGGAGCACACGGCTTTACTTTGGTATTATGGTGTGGGCGTCGGCCATGGATGGACGCTAACACTGAGACATCAGGGTGAGACGGACTTCTTCATTCAACAAAGGAATCGTTATGCCAGGCCGGTGAGATCGCTTCTTTTACATTTAAATTCAGTATACGAGTTAGTGGAACGTATCTGACTAGATCTATGGATTCATTGCAGATTTCCCAGGCCGTGTGAATTTAGACTTTAAAACAAGAACGTGCTGTTTGTAAATAGAGTCATTTTTTCATTTCTTTTCCTTGCTTGCTTTCTTTCTTTGCTGTTTCGCCATTTTCTGGGAAGTATATTATAGAGTGTTTAAGGGGGTGGCATATTAATTAGGGTTTGTGTAGTTATTATAGATTTGACAAGGATTTAAAGGGTGTTTATTGTTTTGTTTGATTTATAATATATTCTTTTTTGATTGTTTAAAGAATTGTTGGGGTGATTATTTCCTTTGTATAAATTCATAAAAGACAACTCCAGATGAGGATATCAATTGGGGCTAAGGTTCGGTTGGGTTCCGTACTTAATAGAATTAATTTTCCTAAGAGTAGGAGATTTTTATGTGTGCTGGGCTCCTCATTCAACTTAAGAGGAACACGCTACACCTTGATAGTAAAACAGATGAAGAAAACAGCTTTGCGTCTTTCTACTTTTTAACTGTGCCGAACTGTAAACAATGTGAAGACGAGACCGCCTTCAGCGGCAAGGGGTCGTAAGAATAAAGTGGACGCTGGGAGGCACGGAATGTCAGGCTTTTCGTCCGGGTCAACAGCTTCGCAGTTTCAGGCAGCGTCCTCTCTTCTCGCACTGTTTGTCACACTTCAAGTGCCCCGTCGGCTCCTGGGACAGTGGAAATCTTTGTGAATAAGTGTAATTGGCACTATCGAAGCGGGACTCTCTTGGTAAATTGCAGTGCACAGCTATTTACTGTCCCTTAAGATGAATTCGGGTCATTAAAACCCCGCAACATTCAAGGTTGCTTTTGTGATGAATTCTTTTAAGAAAATGGAGGATCTAAAACATCCTCTTCATGTTAAGTATTAGACTTGGGAATTGTTTGGACCTTCTGCCCGTTAAGCACGGAAAGGCAGCATCCACATTTCTCAGAATAATTTTTCGCTTAAATCACAGGCACATAGTGCAAGGTTGTCAAGCAGGTAGTTTGTCCGAAACCACCGCAGTAGTACTCAATGTATCTTTACTTCTTAAATGTTAATGTTTGACTGTTTAATAATTTCTTATATCTTCTTCAAATTCTTTTATCAAAATGTTTTACTACTTAATAATTAATATTTATATAATTTCTATTTATTGTAAATGCTCTTTATTTGTTCAAAAATAACATTGGTAATTAACAAACTTATTTTATAAATAACTACATTTTATTTTTTTTCCCCTTGCACTCAGTGAGCGAAGCCACTGGGTAATCAGCTAGTAAACAATACATTTCTGTCACAAGCTAAAATTTTGGGCAGCATGGAACCATAATGAATATCAAAGTTCATGCATAGCTATATACACAATGTGTCCCCAAGCCACGCTTAGGGAGCTTGTTTCCTCTACAGTTCTTTTATACAAAATATAAGTTCCTCTCCTGCAGATTATGACTTCAAGCTGCAGGAAGAGTGAGCTGATGTGACAGAGATCCTCGCAGGTTGCTGTTGCTACTTCAACAGTCATCATTGGACACAAGCTCATTCCTCGGCAGACTAGGGGCCTCATTTATAAAACATTGCGTGATTTCAAGCGAGAAATTATGCTTACACCAAAAAACAGCAAAATGAGTATGCCAAAAAATCAGAAGTTGGTTCTTTATGATTTAAAAACCTTCCAATATGTAGAAAAAAATTAAATATTTAATGTATTGTAAGCTACCTAGCAGGGCACTAACAAATTAAGAAAACCTGGACTTAGCCACCTGTGTTATTGTATGTATGAAGTGAGAATCCTTTTAAATTCATTACCCATTGGTATTTCATAAATCTGTTATCATCCATGGTTATTTACTGTATGGAGCCTGTAACAGATCTAAAAAAAATTGTTTTTTTTTCCTTGTGCGGATGAGTCTTTTGCGACCATACTATATGGCATCGCTCTGAGGAACCATTCAGATACCTTTAGTTTTAAAGAGTGTAGGCATCTTGTTAGGATGATAGTTGTGCTTGATCTGGCAATACAATGCCCACTTTTCCAGTTATGATGACAATCAAATCAATCAAAATCCTAAAGATTTGTAGGAGACAGAAACAATTCTCTGTTAATTCCACCACAACTCTATTCTCTGTCTCGAATCAAGGGTTAGGAAATAACAAGGGGCATATTGCCAAGTAGTGCCTTTTCCTGTTGAGAAAACACAGTATTGTGGACAATGGTGCAATTAGTGTGGCTTTGTGTGGAAAATATACAGCATTTCACATTTTTGCTATCCTTTGCAATGATGTGATCGACTATCTATATATATAATTCACTAAGTCCATGGCAAGTAAGACGCATGCAAGACAGAGCCCTGCCCACCAACAATTCACTAAGCAGCTGACCATGGCACGCACGACAGAGCCACACCCGCCAACTCACAGAGCCCCGCCCACCAACTCTTAGATCATGGGATACACACGACAGAGTCCCGCCTGCCAACTCTAACCCTCCTCCCGCGTCATGGGATACGCACGACAGAGCCCCACCCACCAACTCTAACCCTCCTCCCAAGTCCACCCTCGCTCTCGAGGCATGCACACTGCCTGCTCATGTGCCAGCACGCAACACCTCACCAAACACTGCCTCAGTTGCTTTCGTCTCTGCTACAGTCTACATGCACCGCTGAGCCACGCGGACTTTTCATTGTTCTTTTCGGTTCCAGCTGCTTTTCTATATATAATCCACCAAGTCGCCCGACCATGGGATATGCACACACGCAAGATGGAGCCCCGCCCGCGTCATGGGATACACACAACAGAGTCCCGCCCGCCAACTCTAACACTCCTCCCACGTCCATTACCTTCACATTGTTTTCCTTTTATTTCTGATCCTGTTCAACAACTATATGGCGACATCGACTTCTCAACTGTGGCTCCGGAACAACTCAGTACGCGAGCTATATTAAGCGTCACCAATGAAGACTCGCTACACCTTACTGAACAAGTACTGAAACTTATCCCTACCAACGAAGTAACTTTCACCAGCGTTGACTCCATCGTCACAGATGATCCCGCAGATCAAGTTTCATTCCCCGAAGAATTTCTTAACAGTCTTACTCCCACTGGCATGTCTCCGCATAAACTCAAAATTAAAATAGGTTCAGTCGTCATGCTTCTCAGAAACCTCATGCCAGCAAGAAGTCTCTATGATGGCACTAGACTGACTGTTACCAGCATTCACCGCAATGTACTGGAGTGTAAAACTATCGCAGCTCCTACCTCACAAACTGTCCTTATTACCCGGATATCCCTGACCCCATCAGATTTAAATTTGCCTTTTACTTTTACACGCAGACAATTTCCTGTTAGTTTGGCCTTTGCAATGACAATTAATAAGGCACAGGGACAAACTTTCAAAATGATATGCCTGTATCTGCCAAAACCAGTTTTCAGTCATGGACAATTGTATGTTGCTCTCTCCAGAGTTCCATCTTTTCATTCACTCACGGTCATATCCTCAAACCCATCCCATTTGGACAACTGTGTCTTTCAGGAAGTGTTCACCCATCAATAAATAATTATTCGGCGCGGATGGCTAGTATAAATATAATTAAACAGAAAAATGTGAATACAGCTTTAGAAAGCAAAATTCTTCATTTTTCCTCATTTCAGTGAGTGAAATTACATGAGATACAAATTTCTAAGTTCATTTCACAAAACTCCATGTGAAAATAAACCCATCACTAGTTGTCTTTGTGCTGCTATTTTAGATCAGGTTTTCACATTTATGGTGGTAGTCATGGTGTGTATAGCGACAATTGGTTGACAATTTCATTAATGCATGTCATCAGGTGTTAGTTTTTTTATATGTGATGTTTCTTGACTGTCCAATTTGCATTGAGACATAGTGTACCATTTAATGTGGAACTGGCTATTCAAATATACAAGTCAAGTTCAAGTTGGGGAGCATGCACTGGTACAGTGCATTGCTGCACCCACAACACAATGAAACAACTCGGGATCCCGGTTTGCAAACCCCCTACGCAAACACGCAGTCCAGATATCTCATATTCATCTACATCAACAGACAATCTCTTTTTAAGATGTTGAAGGGGTTATTTTCATATCCAATCTTTTGGATAAGACAAATATGTCATGGTAGTATTTCGAATATACTTTTGGTTAGGGACTGCTCTTGTCAGAGCCATTATTTGACCTTTGAATTTTTTAACTTCATTTTGTTTATTTGGTAATTGGTAATATTGCTTAAAACAATGATTGATAATTTTGCCTGCACTCTTTAATGCATTCAGCACCTGATTCTAAATAATTGTACTGTTAAGTGTACACCTTTCTAAGAAAAGGCCTAGTGAGCAATATGGGATCTGACTCGTGTATTTGTAATATTGCAATTATTTGAAGTATATGTATTAAATTATGTCACATACTACTCCAAATTACAGTGGAACCTCGGTTCACGAACATCTCGGTACACGTACAACTTGGTTTACGACCAAAAAGTTCGCCAGGCTTTTGCCTCGGTTCACAACCACACACTCGGTATACGAACAAGCCAGTTTCCCTTTCGGTTTGTGCGCGCCGATGATTTCCGCACGTGTTGCATTGTTCTCCGTGTGTGCGTGCTTTCGCTGTGAAGTCTTTGTGCTCTATTTCATTTCCGTTCGGGTTCATACGCACCAATTACTGTATTTAAGCACGTGTTCAGCCTCTACCTGTTCATTGTTCTCAGTCAGACATGCATGCTTTACCTGTGAACTCTTTGTGCTCTACAGTATTTCGTGTGCTTTTGCAGTTAACCATGGCTTCTAAGCAAGTGAAGAGTGGTGAGAATTATTGAGACTTAATTATGAGAAGTGTTGCAATGTTACTTTTCTCTTTTTTCAAATGTTCATTTTTTCCCTGTGCTTAAAACTCATTTAAAAAGAGTGTTTACAGCGATCGGGTTGTAATGCTACTAGCGTGAACTCCTGCAATGTTACTGTCTTGGTTGGCTTTTAAATAAAGTTCGGATTTGTTCAAATGTTCCTTTTTTTCCCCCCTGTGCTTAAAACTCATTTAAAAAGTGTGTTTACAGCGATCGGGTTGTAATGCTATTCGTGTGAACTTGGTTGGCTTGGTTGGCTTTTAAATAAAGTTGGGATTTGTTCAAATGTTCCTTTTTTTCCCCCTGTGCTTAAAACTCATTTAAAAAGTGTTTATACAGCAATCGGATTGTAAGGCTATAGCGCGAACTGCTGCACTGTTACAGAGAGAGAGGGGGAGGCTGACGTGCTGCTGAGAGAGAGAGAGAGCCTGCTCATGCAGCTGAGCAGGGAGCCTGGGTGTTTGTGTCAGTGTTATTCAATGTTTTTACATTAGTTTACTATTACACTGTGCATTCTATGGTGTAATTAACTATATATTTGTGCTTAAAAATCTTTAAAAAATATATTTACATACAGTTCGTACGGTCTGGAATGGATTAATTGTATTTACATACAATCCTATGGGGGAAATTGCTTCGGTTCACGACCAAATCGGTTTACGACCAGAGGTTTGGAACAAATTTATGGTCGTGAACCGAGGTTACACTGTATTAGGGAGGTTGGCACGGAATATCAAGGACACACAGTTTTCTTCTGTTCAGGACATATATAACACACACTCTATTGGAAAACAAACAGTATTATTTAAGACCTTTCGCACTTACTTTCTCCGTGATTATGTCAAGTGGTACAGGCCTTTAGCACTCACACCACTCAAATTCAGGGGCAATTTGTATTACTCAGATGATAAGACTCCACAACAGGCACTCATACTAACAACTGCAAAAATGTTTCTTGTACTTATTACATTAATTTTACATTTCATGTATGATGTTGAATTAATTGTCTGTTTTTTACTTCTGTTGTTGGTACTCTTCCTCAGTCACTAGTCTGTGGGAAAGAATCAGATAGAAATTTCATGTCAATAAACTTCAGCTTATACTTGAATTTGAGGTGTCCCTGATGACTAGTTGATAGTAACTCTGTACAACTTTAGATTCTTGATGAAATGTGTTTCACACATTTCCTTTGGAGTATATAATAGGGATTATAATTACCTACAAAGTGTCAAATGGAATAAAGTCGCAATTGTGCATTGAGCTCTTGATTTCTTATGAACTCAAAAGTTGAACTAGATGGTGCGCCACCACCATCTACCCAAAGCACCATGATGATCCAACAATGATGGATGGATTAAAAGCCAGAAGTCTATATGACCATCAGCATCAAGTGACTCTGTGAAAACCCGAACTACAAAGAGGACTATTTCATTTATGTTAGGTAGAATGCCCAGAGGGGACTGGGCGGTCTCGTGGCCTGGAACCCGTACAGATTTTATTTTTTTCTCCAGCCTTCTGGAGTTTTTTTTTGTTTTTTCTGTCCACCCTGGCCATCGGACCTTACTCCTTTCTATGTTAACTAATGTTGTCTTATTTTAATTTCTTATTTGTCTTTTATTTTTCTTTTCTTCATTATGTAAAGCACTTTGAGCTACTTTTTGTATGAAAATGTGCTATATAAATAAATGTTGTTGTTGTTTATAAGTTAGCTGGTCAAAAAAAAAAAAGAAATCAGAATCAGGTTTATTGGCCAAGGAATTTGACTCCGGTTTTGGTGACACTTCAATTATAAGATACATAATCAACATACACATAGCGGTTAATCATACACTTGAGTGATACACTGCCTGGCCAAAAAAAAGTCGCCACCTGGATTTAACTAAGCAAATAGGTACAAGGCTCCTATTGGATAATTACTGCATGGGCGATTATCTTTCAGCTGGCAACAAGTTATTTAACCCCAACTGGTGCAATGAGTTGCTTCTCATTTCTTAAACAACCATGTCGAAAGACACATCTCGTGGTCGAGGAAAAGATGTTAGTCTGTTTGAGAAGGGTCAAATCATTGGCATGCATCAAGCAGAGAAAACATCTAAGGAGATTGTAGAAACTACTAAAATTGCGTTAAGAATTGTCCAACGCATTATTAAAAACTGGAAGGATAGTGGGGACCCGTCGTCTTCGAGGAAGAAATGTGGCCAGAAAAAAATCCTGAATGATCATGATCGGCGATCACTTAAACGTTTGGTGAAATCAAATCGAAGAAAAACAACAGTAGAACTCGGGTCTATGTTTAATAGTGAAAGTAAGAGCATTTCCACAAGCACAATGCAAAGGGAACTCAAGGGATTGGGACTGAACAGCTGTGTAGCCGTAAGAAAACCACTAATCAGTGAGGCAAACTGGAAAAAAAGGCTTCAATTTGCTAGGGATCATAAAGATTGGACTCTGGAGCAATGGAAGAATGTCATGGATTGGCCACCACAGAGTCCAGATCTTAACCCCATTGAGAATCTTTGGGATGTGCTGGAGAAGGCTTTGCGCAGCGGTCAAACTCTACCATCATCAATGCAAGATCTTGGTGAAAAATTAGTGCAACACTGGATGGAAGTAAATCTTGTGACATTGCAGAAGCTTATCGAAACAATGCCACAGTGAATGCGTGCTGTAATCAAAGCTAAAGGCGGTCCAATGAAATATTGGAGTGTGTGACCCTTTTTTTTTGGTGGCAACTTTTTTTATTGGCCAGGCAGTGTAAAAAAAAAGTATTAACAATATGTGAATGGTGGCTTCCCCTGGAAAGCCTGGGGAATGAAACTAATCATTTGTGAGCTTGCTAGCCTGTGGGAAAAAACTGTTCTCAAATCTGTTTGTTTTGGTGTACAGTATATTAATCTAAAATGCTTGGCCAATGGAAGAAGTTCAAAAAGGTTGTGGCCTGGGTTTGAAGTGTCAGTAATGATTTTCATAGCCTGTTTCATGACTCTGGAATAATACTGCTCCTGTAAGGTGGGCAGATTGGCACCAATGATAATTTTGACAGACCTAATTATTCAATGTAGCCAGTTTTTGTCATGTTTAGTCACTGATCTGAACCACACTGTTATGAATGAGCTGAGAACAGACTCGATGAATGTTGTGTAAGACTGAATCAGCAGCTCCGGAGGAAAGATGAAAATCTTCAGCTGTCACAGGAAGTACATTCGCTGTTCTGCCTTTTTATTATGTTTCTTACCTACATTGGTCTCCCATTTCAAGTCCTGGGAGATTATACATGCCAGAAATGTGAAGGCTTGACACAACTTTTACAGCAGTATTAAATATTAAGCATGCCTTCATGAAAATCAACCCAAGGCTCACAATCTTGCACCAAAGATCCAAAAGAAGAATGCTGCTTTCCTCTTGTGTCTAGAATAATTACCACAGAGAAGAATTCAGACAAGTGGGATGCCAACTCCAATACCAGAAAAGAAATCCCAGTGATTTACTTGCATAGAACTGCTTCTCTTAACAACCATAACAACAATTTATTTCTTGTATAGCCCAAAATCACACAAGGAATGCCTCAATGGGCTTTAACAAGCATTGTTTTTTGACAAACCCATAGCCTTAACTGTCTAAGAAGAAAAGAAAAAGCTCCCAAAAAACCTTGTAGGAAAAAAATGGAAAATTCTTGGGAAAGACAATTCAGAGAGAGAGACCCAGTTCCAAGTAGGCTGGGCATGCAATGGGTGTCAAAATATGGGGTAATATAATACATAAAACAGAACAAAAATAATCCTCTTCGCAGACCTAGATGGCCAAGCTATCATGGCCACCTCAGAAATATAATACAATAGTACAAACTACTTTGTTCTTTCATAGTACTACTTACCAAGTGCAGATGCCACAACAACTCTCAAAGAAAAATGCAAGAATAGATTATGCCACTCACTAAATAAAGAACAATTGTATAAGGATACAGATTTGTTAAAATACATCAAAAACAAAGTAATTAACATAAATGAAAAATAGCAATATCATTCTATCAGCTAATTGTAGAACCATGGCCAGAATGTTGAAAAGGATTCAGATAAGCCAGACACAGTCAGAGTCAAGGCGATGTTGACCAACAAGCCGTCTCCCCCTATTGGCCAGTCTGCAGCTGAGTCATTGCTAGGCTGGACAATCAGATGAAAGGACCCTTCTACCCAATGATTCCAGTGCTCCTCTATCTGAGATGACTTTTCCAAAGGCAGGGAAACAATTTGGCATTATAGCAATGGCACCAAGTGACACATGAGAATACAGAGAAGAGAAACAGAATAGGGGAGGGTTAGTAACATTTTTTTAAATATTGTATTACTTAAATTTTAGTACTATGACTAACAACAGACAATCAGTATGCACATCTAACCAGCAGCTCTGGTCAGGGTATGCTAAATTGAAGTAGTGAGTCTTCAGCAGGGATTTAAAAGCTGAAACTGAAGGAGCATCTCTTATACTAGCAGGCAGATTATTCCACAGCTTTGGGGATCTGTCGCTAAAAACTCGACCTCTTACTGTTATTTTAACAATCCTTGGAATCATAAGCAGACCGGCATCTTGAGATCTTAATGTGCGCTCAGGTTTGTAAGTAATAAGTTCAGATAAATAAGCAGGGCCTTGAATATTTAAGGCTTTATATGTTAAAAGAAAGACTTAAAAATCTGTCCTAAACTTAAATGGAAGCCAGTGTAAGGACTTAAGAATACAAGTTATGTGTTAGTGCTTTCTGCTTCTTGTAATAAGTCTTGTAGCAGTTAAGAGAAGTAAAGACACATTGCTGACTTATTCAGTTTAATCACAGTGAACTAATGATCTGGTTGAGGTGTGGCTGGTCCACAATAGCAGTAGATAAGGGAGATGTACTTACTACATAACTGTCCATATAAAGAGGCAAAAACACTTGTTTTGGTAGCTTGACTAGGCAAAATAAATTCTCTGGAAAAAGATATATTTGTGGAGATGTAAATCAATATGAAATAGCATGAGTGTAAATTGAAATCAGTGGGAAGAGTATAATATTACACCTACTGTCTCTAACAAAGATTTGCACCTGTTCTTCAATAGCTGAAGCAGTGATAAAAAGCTGCAAAGTAAGGTTCAATATGAGTTCCTATAGAGTATTTTAATCAAGAAACAGTATAGCAGATGGGATCTGCCAAGATCTTAGCCAGACTTGTAAACAGAGTGATAGAATAGCCAGAGCCATGAATTCAAAATGCACTCTCTGATCTATATCTCTTCAAAGATGTCAGTAAGGTAGTCCCAACATTTGGTATTTCCTAATTGTATTAGCATAAACGCCTACTTCTGGCTCATTGATAACCATGCTAATGACATGTACCCTAATAACATAACATAAGATAACATAACATAATGACATAATGATGCAACAATTGATCTACAAACTGACAGATTTTTTTTGACATTCTTGACCAATATGGTGAAAACATGATGATTGACCACAGTACTCCAATCATGTTTAAATTAATTAAACATTTTCTAAAACTATGATGCATTAAGTAACTAAACACAGTCCTTTATCATTCTCAGATAAAAGAAGTAAGAAATAGCTTTAACAAAACCTTAAGACAAATAATTAAGCGAGTGGTGCATTGTCATGCTTGATTAGCTGTCAGACTTCTTCTCATGTAATTCCTTTTAGCTCTAAACTGGATGACAGCCGAGATGGCTGCTGGATATACAGAAGTGAAGGAAGACTGAGAAGGCACATAACAAAAAAATCAAGTGCAAGATACTTTAGATATTAATTCATTAGATTATAAAGTATTAAGAACATAAAAATTTGATAAATGAGTGTAGACCAGGCATGTCAAACATGCGGCCCACAACAGAAATCAGAGCGGCCCGCATGACAGATCCTAGTTAGCACTGAACTTGTACAAAATGATTACTATTGTTTGTGATTGAATCATTCTGCATCTTCGGTGTTACATATTGACTTTTCTTACTTCTGCCTTCAGACGAAAGCGCGTTTCCCATGGCATTACGGTACCGGAAACGTCATCTGCTAGTATAGCCACGAGCCTTGACCAAAGTTAATGAGCCGCAGCGTCACAACTGAAGTGCTAGGCTACAGCAGGGGTGGCCTTAGGCATGTGCAAACTGTGCACCTGCACAGTGCCGCCAAATCCCAGGGGCCACCACGCCAATATATATTGAATATAAAACAGAAAGAGAAAATAACGACACAGCTGACAGCAATGTGGCCGAAAAACATTATGTTTCTTGTTAATTAGTATGCTGTATTTACAAATATCACTAGAGTTGGAGCAGTAAGCTATATGTAGTATTATAATGTTCTGCCGTAATGAGAATATCATGGGCTGCCACTTGGTTTTCAAGTTACGGACATGCGTATATAGAAGCGTGTCATGAGCATGAGGCGGCTATGCAGTGTCCGCAACGGATGTGGCCATCCGCAGTGCATAAGATACCATATTGACATTGCCAGGCGAAGGGGCCACCGATTCTTTCTCTGCCCAGGGCCGCCACAAGCCTAGAGCCGCCCCTGCTAAGGCTACACTACTGACTGGGCTGCTGAGACTGGCCACTGGGCAGAACTGACCATCACGAGTAGTAATAGCCCGCATATTTTCACGTTTTTTGCTCTAGTTTCATGTAGTTTTGTGCTAGTATTGTAACGAACAGTTAGTGCAGACTACAGCTGAAGATCTGAAGTGGACGCGAGAAGTTGGTGAGTTGTTTATTAACATATTTTTGTGATTTTGAGTTTGTAAAATTATTGTAGGTCAGGTGGCTTTTTGCATAGTTTACAATATAAACTTTGAAGTTAACTTAGAAAAGTAAAATTTGATTTTTGGAGGATTTGTTTTCCAACTTGAATTACTGAGCAATGAATTCAGTGAGCATTTTCGTGATTTCAGTTCACACAAACAGGGCATTGTGCTGTTCTCTTACAACGCTGAGAATGCGCCTGAGAGTATCCAAATGGAATTGATTGAAGTGCAGTCAGATTCTATTCTGAAGGCAAAATACAACGAAGTTGGTGTGCCAGGCTTGTATGCTTACCTGCCACCCTCGTATGTGTAGATCTGTAAGTTGGCATCGAGAGTACTGTCAATGATCGGAAGCACTTACCTTTGTGAGCAATTGTTTTTGTTAATGAAAGCTACCAAAACCCCACATCGCTCAAGCCTTACTGTCGAGCACCTTTCATCCCTCATAAAAGTTGCAGCTGCACAAGATTTCAAGCCTGATATTGACGAACTGGTTACTAACAAGAGATGCCAAGTGTCGGGACAAAAGAAATAAATCTCACACTGTAAGGCTCCTATATAAGCAATGAATATAATATAACGAATATCAATCATCAAGACACTATATAAAAGCGGTCGGGACTTTATAAAGCGCATACAGTATATACATATAATGACGATATAATTTTTAAGATGAAATGCAGCAAAATACAGTATGTTTATTATATTATACAAATAAAACTTTAACTTCACTTAAATAATCTACATTGTTAATAATTAAACATGTGAGGATACGGTGGTGCAGCACTAGCGACGATCTGGTGCACCGTTCAGAGATTGTTCCTGCCTCTCGCTGTATTCTTGCTGGGGCTGGCGTGACACTGGAAGGATAGATGAATGGAATAATTAAACATGTACTACGAAGAAATTTCAATGTTCCTTAAAAGTTTTGAAGAATCAGCGTTCTCAGCTTACGGATGACTTAACGTCTATTACAGAGCTGATTGTGTGGCGACTGGGTATTTGGAGAAAGAAAAGGAAGGACAGGAATTGGGGGTTAGTACATTGGAAGAGACAGTACTGCTGCAATAAATTATTTCATTGAAGGTTGCGCATGGCGTAGCAAGCATCTTGCAGGAGGGCAGGAACAATCTCTGGACAGGGCGCCAGCTCGTCACTATCACTGCGCCACTGTGTTCCCATGTTTAATACATTCTTTAATTCCTATCATCATGAAAATGATATCAAGTATACATCTCAGTATTTTAATTATTCAGAGAGCTGTAATATCATGAATGTAATGGATTCTGTGTCCTGTCGGAGGAAGGGAAAGCCCATTTAAGAAGCACGTAGTGATTCACACACATAGAGCACATAGAAGAACATATACAAAACAAAGCATTTAACGTGCTACTTTAGTTACTGTGGGATTTGAGTAAACTAGTAAATTAAACGATTTAAAGATAAAGTCTATGATGTTTTACTTTAATGACAAAATAAACTACGTGATTAAACTGGAAATTTCGAGATTAAAGTTGACATTTTGAGCTTTTTTCCCCACTGTGTCCCCTTTTCATGGCGACTTTGATATCTGACAACTTTTTTTATTTCGGGCACTCTGCGACTTGTGAACTTGAGCTTTCGAGTTTATCCAACACTCTATGTCACTTGATCAACTTCCTTTTGTTGTTTATACCACAAATTGTTGTTTAAACCAACAAATAGTACGTTTTTCCTTGCCTCCACTTGGTATTCACTGAAATTCTTCTATTTTCCCCAGCTTTTGCCATTGCCTTTTCGCAGAACCCTGAGCTTAAGGGCTATTTATATTGATTTGCGTATTCAAAGAGGCATAATTCTAGGAGGAGTTGGGGAGTGGCAGCAGGCGCGGCACGTGCGTTACTTTTCATGCTGACCGGGATTTATGGAGCAGAAGAACATGGAAGTTGGTGAACGCACAGATTTATGCATCTGGATTTTTTTGTGCATACGCGCATTTCCCTTTTGTCCTTACGCCATGTTTTAGTGTGAATTCTACATACGTCATTATGCTTGAGGCCCCAGGTCTTTTTTAATTCTTTTTGCTGCCTCCTCAGTGTCTTTCATCCCTTCAATGTTAGTGTCATCTATGAATTTGGCAAGTTTACTAACTATAACAGAATCAGTGTCATTAATATAAATATATCAGAAAAAGTAATGATACAAGGACAGACCCCAAGGGACTACACTGATGACCTCACTCCATGTGGAGCAGTCAACTCTTATTTGTACTCTTTCTCTTCTGCTGGCTAACCAACTAGAGAACCAGTTTTGTGTTTTGGAATTAATCTTTGGTATGAGACTGACTCAAAGGCTTTTTGAAAGTCTAGTTAAATTAAGTTGTCTTCTTTTTTTTTGTCAACTCTTCCTGTTGTTTCTTCAAAAAATCTAAAATATTGCTTTGGCAGGATTTTCCTCTCATAAATTCATGCTAGCTACTATTTAATTTTTATTTTCTTTAAGGTGATTTTCTAATTTGCTTCTTCATAATTTTGCATGGCACAGAAGTAATACTTATTGGTCTGTACTAGGATGTATTTTGTCTCCCTTCTTGAAGGTTGGAGACACATTGTCAACTTCCCATCATCAGGTACTTCTCCTTTCTAAAGTGACTGCTGAAATATGCCTAATAAGGGTTTATCAGTGATTTCTTTCTTTTCTTTCAATAAAATTAGTAAGATCCCATCAGGTTCAGCGGTTTTATTAGTCTTCAATGTATCAAGAGCTTTAAGCACATCTGACTCTTCTTTTTTATAATTTATGAACTCAGAGTTTGTTTTTACTTCTACAAGAGGCATTCCGCTTCCTTCCATCTTTATAAATACTTGGGTGAAACATTTGTTTAGTTCATTTGCTGTTTCCTCCCCATTTTCAATGATTTCTTCATTCAGGTCCATAAGGTTTCTTAAATTCTATTTAACCATCTTTTTACTGGAGTACTACTGAAAAAAAATGCTTGCTGTTCATTTTGCTTCTCTAGCAATTTTTTGTGTAATTGTTTATAGGATACAAAGACATTATCTATATACAAATCTCTAAGTAATTTAATTCTGTACATTTTCCAAACATTAAAAACTATGCAAGTTTGAAACAGTGAAAAAAGGTGGTTATTGTGTTGAGGTGCCACAGAAAAAAGCTTCTGTATCTTGAAGTGCTTCCTATATTGGTTCCATGTTCTGAGTGAATGAAAGACAATTGGGTTGTTAGTATATTGACGATAACTTGTATTTACTGGGGCACAAAGCAAGGAATGTAAAGAAGTAGTGCAGGATTTTATTACTATTGCAGACCAAGCCTGTGTGTGTTCATCTATCTGTGTCAATGTCCAGGTTTTTATAGCTGTTACATTTGCCGCCCAATAATAAAATTGAAACTTAGGTAGAGTCAAGACACTTTCTGCTTTAGGTCATTGTAGGCAGTCCTTTGGATGCGTGGATATTCTGAATTCCAAATAAATTAGGTTATTACTGAATCTAATTTCTTAAAAAAATATTTGATAATGTATATGGGGATGATTTGAAATAGAAAAAGAAGTTTGGGAAGGATATTAATAATTACAGTGTTAATTTTCCCTGCTAAACTGAGATGGAGGGTAGACCATCTATACACATCTTAAACATATCACGTTTTTCCATGCAGACAGCAAACTTGTATTGAATAATAGCTTTATATTTACTTGTGATGTTTACTCCTAGGTATTTAAGCTGATCTGTGGATGATAAAAGGGAGGGTGTCCAATCTAATGTTGTGTGCTAGAGAGTTCACTGCAAAAAAACACACTTTTATTCAAATTAATTTTGAGGCCAGATATCTTTTGAAATTCTGCTAGTGATGTTGGGACTGTAGGCACAGTATTTTGAAGATCTGATATATATAGTGCAATATAATCTACATAAAGTGATATTTTCTGTTCTAGTCCTTCTCTGATAATCCCCTTTATATCTCAGTAGAATTTCAAAAGTGAACAGCCAATGGTTCAATGGCAATTGCAAATAGCAGTGGTGACAGGGGGCATCCTTGCCTAGTATCATGTTCTAGTTTTAAGTAGTCTGAAATAACGTAGTTAATACAAACTGACGCTTCTGGACTGGTATACAGTAGTTTGATTCTTGCACATATGTTTGGGTCAAACCCAAATTTGTACAATGTAGTGATTAGGTAATCCCATTCAACAATATCAAATGCTTTTTCAGCATGCAGAGATAATAAGATCTCCAAGATGTTAGACTTTGTGGGAGAATATATTACATTAAACAGCTACCAAAGATTGAAAGCTGTCTGCTTATAATAAATACGGTTTGGTCTTTTGATATTACCGAAGGAAGCACTTTCTCAATCCTTCAAGCTAGAACTTTGGAGAGTATCTTAACATCATTTATTCAGAAGTGAGACTGGTCTGTATGATGCACATTATAATAACTCCTAATTTTTCTTTGGAAAAATGGTTATTAATGCTTGCCGAAAAGTTTCAGGTAGAATTTTATTGTCTCTGGCTTCTATAAATGTTGCTAATAAAAGGGGAGCTGACTTAATTGAATTTTTTTTTTTATATAAAATTCGGCAGGGTAGCCATCAGAGCTTGCTGCTTTCCCACTCTGAAGTAAGTTTATAGCATCTAGTAATTCTGAGAGTGTCAGTGGTTTACCCAGTTCCTCTGCACTGAGAGAATCTAGTTGTGGCATATGTAATGTATTAAAAAACGCATTAGATTGTGTCTTGTCTGCTTTAAATTGAGTAGAATATAAGGACTTAAAATAGTCTCTAAATGTGTGCATTAAATTTGTATGGTCAATGATTCTGTCTCCATCTGTGTTGGTAATTACTGGTATTGCATTGTGAACTTCCTGCTTGTGAATATGTTGAGCTAAGCTCTTATTAGCCTTCTCTTCGTTTTCAAAGTAATGATGTTGCAATTTAAAAATTAGTTGTTCCATTTCTTTTGTTGTCAAGAGGTTGAGTTCTGATTGCAAAGCCTGTCTTTTCCTACAAAGTGCCTCATTTGGTAATCTGGTATGTTCTTGATGTATTCTGGTGATATCAGTGATTAACTCTGATGCCTTCTTGGTTTCTGATTTATTTTTGTGGGAGAGATATGAAATGATCTATCCTCTTATAAATGTCTTCAGTGTTTTCCAGAGTATTCCTGTAGAGACCTCTGAGGATGATAGATAGATAGATAGATAGATACTTTATTAATCCCGATGGGAAATTCACATGTATTTGTCTCTAAAAAAATCAATTTGCTTGGATAAAAATTCTGTATGGTTCTCGTCAGCTAATAACAGGGGGTTAAGACACGGGCTGCAACATGAGTTTGTGGGGCATAATGATTTCAGCTCCATGATTAGAGGAGCGTGGTCGGACATAACAATAGTGTCGTACTTGCAAGATTCAATCGTGGGCAAAAATTGTTATCTATGATGTACTAGTGTGGAGAAGAAATATGCTCTTGAGTTTGGAGTTAGAAATCTCCAAGTTTCTGATAAGTTATGATCAATTACAAACTTTGTAATTGTTTTTGCAGTGTTAGATGTTATCGCCCCTGTGGCTGAAGACTCTATAATGATAATGATAATGATCACATATCACCTTTCAGAATCAGATACTACATCAAGATACTACAAATGAAATTGTTCTGTGTATTAAGATTCCCACACCTCTAGTTTTCTTTGTGTAGCTGGAATGGAATATTTGGTCAGTTCAATCTAGTCAGTTGCAACCGAAACTAATCCTTGCTTAATAAGTTGTAAAAATACTATCTTGGCATTTAGACCTGTTAGGTGAGTGAATACTTTCTTTTTCTTTAATTTGTGATTGAGACCTTTAACATCAAAGTTCACTGTTTGGTTATAGAGACATTGCTTCTGAACTTTTGTTGACATTTTTTAGTCTTAAATTAAGGTAGTACATTTTTACATAACTTTAACCTTAATTTCCAATTTTACCAGGAGTTATTACTATGAAGCTTATTGTTGTTTTGACACAATTGTGTGGATAAAAAGGATAGATTAGAAATAGCTTATCTCCCTCCAGTTGCTGAGTTTTTGCTTTCCCATTCTGTGTTTTGTGATATTTCCTCATCCCCATAAAGTCTGCTTTCCTCAAGTTATAAGTCTTTGTTTTGATGTATGTTACTGTATTTTCAAAGATTATCTCAAATTATACCATGTTGTGATCACTGTTGCTTATAAAATCAGTAACCACTGTTGTTGTTACTCTGTTTTTATTGTTTGAAAAGATGAGATCTAAACAGGCATCACCACGACTTGTGTGACTTGCACTTAGTGAGATGGCGCATGCATGCATTTTTTAAATCTTTTCAGCACTTGCATGCACCTCACTTCTCATTCAACCCAAGCAGACAATCTCAGCTTTGTGGCACAAACACATTGTACGTTCACACAACGAGCTACCATACATTTGCCTGAGATGTTTTCCAGCCTGTCCTGCTTAATTTGTGCACAGCTGTACTCGACTACACGACCGTCTCAGACAAGATACAAAAACTGATGCCTCTGCAATTTCACCAATATAGTACAACTGTTATGGAGTCTTTGGGTTGTTTTTTTGTCCCAAAGACCACTGTCACACACGTGCGAGTGGGAGGCAGCTGAAGGACTTATATAATCGTAACAACCTGTCCGACTAGGAGGCAGAGTGGTGCACTGACTCTCTTTCTCAGTTCTCTACAGACTGTTCCCGGGAAATCCCGCCATGTGCCGAGGCCCAGAGGAAAACACTTCCAGTCCTGGCCTGAGGGCGACATCGCTTTCAGTCCCCGCCCTGAGGGCGACATCACTTACGGTCAACTCTCCATAAAAGCCGCTCCCCTTCCTCTGGTCATCAGTTCTGTACTGGACTCAGTAGTGTAAACTACCCTGTGCTATTTTTGCAACTACCTTTTTGCAGCCTGGATTACAATATACGGGTGGCTGCCCCAAACCTTCTTTGAGTCGTTTATTGACACCACACATGGCTAGTATATCTGATTTGATTAAATAATATGCTATTATCTAACATATGGGAATTTGGCAGCCTGTTGCAAACTCCAATAACCAGATCTCTGCCTTTCTTCCTTAGTAGCTTAACCTAAAGTGATTCTGACGTGTTTCCTTCTTCCATCTTGAAGATGTGGGACAATATTATATCTCACATGTAGTGCCACATCCCCTACTTTCCTTCCTTGTCTGTCTCTCCTGAAGCATGTGTAGCCACTAATATTATACTCCTCATTGTTACTTTCATTTAGCCATGACTCTGTAATTCCTATAGTATCATCGTTCCAAGTCAATACTGCTGTCTCTACTTCATGCATTTCTAATGCTTACCACATTAAAGAGCAAACATTTTAAACTAGGAAGTTTACTTTTTGTGTTTTTGGATGAGTTATCTTTAGGTTGGGTTAACTGTTTTTTTGTATCTTCCTCAACTGCTACCCCCACATAATTCCTTCCACATACATATTGATTTGTCAGGGTGGTGCTGCTATGTGACACAGAGTTGAAATCCTGGCCTGTTCACTTTCTTTGCAGAGTTTATATGTTCTTCTAATTGCAGCGTTTTTTTTATGTACTCCAGGTACTCTGAGAGTTGCAGTTTAGTTTCACAGACAATTGAAATTGACCCAGTGTCAGGGTTGAATCTTTTCTTGTACTCAATGCTATCAGAAGGTTACTGCGATGCTAAAGTTGGAGTAAGTGGGATGTGAAAATTGATTAGATAGAAGAAATGCTGTCAAAATAGAGAGCAAAAATATATTTGGGTGTTGAGATAGAGTATAAAATACCTGTGATACATTGGTCTAACAGTCCAATGGATGTTAAACACAATCACTGAATGTAAAATAACAGATGTAACCTAGAAGTAATCATATTTTATCTGAACAATGTGCAAGTTTTCCACTTATACAATGCCAAGAGTAGATGAAAGCCATGGAAAATAGGAACAAGGGCTTTAACCTTCAGAATTAATATCAATAATTATACTTAGAGAAGTCAATTTTCCCAAAAACAACCTTTCTTTTCTTCACCAGTTTGTATGAGTGTATCGAACTCTCATTTGGTATTCATTGGACACCTTTGACGTTTTAGAGTACTACATGATCATGGTCATTTCTTTTCAGCATGTGTATATGGTGCAATGAGATTTTTATGATGCACGATAACTTACAATATTATTATAAATATTATACATAATTTTATTTCTGCAACTTGCATTTTTCATCTTTCCAAGCAGTCTTGGATAGCCCTAGAGGAGTAGATTTAAGATAGTGATGCCCAAATCCCTGTATTTGGAGTGTATGAGTAAAGGTGGATTATACTACAATCATATAAAATCATACTTTTAAAGGCAATTATAAAATTTCCTTGAGCAGCCTTTATATCACTGTGCCACCATGCCGCCCTGCACTTTGGAGTTGGTGAGTGTTTTCACTGTGTTTGTGACTTTGGTACATTTTGAAATTTTGCTCTTCATACTCTGTATTGGCTTTGTTTCTGGATTATCATATTGGGACTTTGTTTGAATTAGATTTCTTTAGTGTTTTGGGGAAATATTTTTTGCTGCATTTGCTCCACAGAGCTTCATTGTTATGGAAGAGCATTTTATGAGAATAAACTTTTAATTTTATAAAAATTGGGTGCTTGCACTCATTACAACCAGAAGGCTGATGGTGATATCCCATTTTAGTGGGCATTTTATGGAAATACTTATAAGGACTTATGTGCTTTGGGATTCCTTGTGTATACCCTAGCTTTTGGATACTCTCAAAAAAGAAACTTCGTTTGTACTCAGCTCATGTTTACTTAGGTTAAGACTTTTTTTTTAACCTTTTGACTCCTGCTTTGTTCCTTGGTTGCAAATTAGTCTAATCTTTAGTTCTTGTTCACTACAGCTTCTGATCTGTTGGTACCTGAATCTCAGCTGGAAATCTAGAACCCAAGTTTGCCCTTTCCCTTATGTATTCTGTTTTCTTTTCCCTGATCCAATTCTTCTTAAGATAATTACTGGTGCAAGCTGCTAGTCATTCTGTTCACAGCAATAGGGAAAGGTAGTCCACTTACTGTACCACCCTCAAAGCCACAACGGTGGTAAAATAACAACAGCAAAAACTAATCACAACACAAATGATAATTTCATACATATCTTGCATTAAATAGTCATTCAGCATACAACCCATTTCAAGCTCAGCTGGGAAAACTCCAACTGGAAATTCTCTGTCTCTTCCTCCTTCTTTGATTACTGAGGTGCTCTTGGTTCTTCTTCATGTGCAGACATTTGAAGGGTGAAAGATTAGGGAGGGCAGCAGTTCAAAAATCCAGGGGATCATCTGGTCACTGGTTGTGGTGCTTTAAAATGAAATTTTTTTGCCTGTTTTTGCTAGAAATCTATGGAAACAAAGAACTTTTTTATTGTTTGAGCTAGCAGAGCCTAAGTACTTTCTTATAGAATGTGTCACAGACTCGAGACAGAGTCATATAAAGGTTTGGGGCAGCCATCCGTATAATTTGGTTTCCTGGCTGCAAAGTTGCTTTCAAATGATACAGCACTGATGTGCACAAAAGTCCAAACAGAACCGAGGGAATAGGGAAAAGGTGGAGGCTTTTAAAGGGGAAGACAGGAAGTGAAGTCAAAGGGGTCGGACTCATGTAGGTCTTCTGCCATTGGTGCAAGCCCGGACGTGACATCACAGGGTCCGGAGCCGGCAAGGTCTCCTTCCATTGGCTTGGTCCCAGAAGTGACATCAAGAGGACCAGGTGGAATCTCCCGTGAATGGTCTGCAGAGTCAGTGCACTCTGCCACATCCCGGTATGTCTCAGAACTGTCCTTACTCAAGCCCTTTAGCTGCCTCCCATGCACATGGACAAATGATACATCATAACAATGAAAATGAAAAGCAAGAATATATAGCATATAAAAAGGAGTGTAAAATAATAATAAACGAGAAGAAAAAAATATACATTATATAGAATTACTAATAACTCACAATCAAGTTATGTGTAGTATATTAAATGAAAACTTACTGTAAACATAGACTACAGTGATATATTGAAAACACAGGTCTACAAAAAAAATTTTTTTTTTCAGGTGCCAAGGTCTTTTGAACGGATTTAGGGTATTTTGGGGGTGCTGAATTTAAAAATCCCATTACTTTTGCTGAATTGGTTCTAGTTTTTGAGATAATGGACATCCATGAAAATAATGCATTCCCCCAATGCGACTTGTGTGTGATTACAAATGCAATAGCTTTTGGTCTGTCTTTTGACTCTTAGGTAATGAAATATCCCATATAATTATTTAGTATTTCAATTTGTAGGCCTACAATGCTATAAAAGCGACTTTTGAAGCCAGAATTCAACTGTGAATTTGCAGAAGAAAGAAGTCGACTACAGTATAAGTTTGTCAACCCAGTCTTGGTTTATACCCAAAATGTTTTGTCTTAATAAGTATATAAATACATGTAAAAATTATGACTTTATCAAGAAGGGCCTTCATCAACAATCCTGATGTATTCTGCTACATCTGTGGAGAGTACATGGTTGAAAAACAAAGAAGAAATATCACAGACTTTGTGCATTGAGTATACCTGGCTTATTTTGGAGTACAGCTTAGAGACCAGGATAAGTCTTGGGCTCCACATATGGTTTGCAAAACATGTGTGGAGCACCTACGACAATGGACAAAAGGTGAAAGAAAAAGTTTAAACTTTGGTGTGCCAATGGTATGGAGAGAATCGAAAAACCACCATGACGATTGTTATTTTTGTGTTGTAAAGATTAAAGGCTTTAATCGTTACAAGAAAGCTCGGTGGGATTATCCTGATTTGGAATCAGCAAGATGACCTATTCCACATGGCAATGATGTTCCCATACCAGTGTTTACCAGACTACCAAACCAGCCACTGTCAGACTCTGAAGAGAGGCAGGGATTGGAGTGTATGGCAGGTAGTAGCAGTGGAAGTGAATCTGAGAGAAGCTCTTCGACGCCTCAACCATTAAGCCAAAAAGAACTCAATGACCTGATTCGAGACTTACATCTGTCCAAGCAAGCATCTGAACTTTTAGCGTCCAGACTTAATGAACAAAATCTTATAAAGGCGGAAGTTAAAATTACAGCCTCTCGGACAAAAGAAGAGAGGCTTCTCCCATATTTCAACCAAGACGAAGAACTTGTATACTGCAATGATATCCCAGGAATTGTACTTCAAATGGGACTAACAGAATATTGACCAGAAGACTGGCGGCTTTTTATAGACAGCTCCAATAGAAGCTTGAAATGTGTTCTCTTGCACAATGGTAACCGTTATGCATCTCTTCCCAGTTGCTCACTCAACAAAACTTAAAGGAGAATATGAAAATGTAAAAATAGTATTACAGAAAATCTGTTATCATGAACATCAGTGGTCGATTTGTGTTGATCTGAAGATAGTGAACTTCTTGCTTGGACAGCAATCTGGATACACAAAATACCTATGCTTCATGTGCCTCTGGGATAGCAGGGTAAAGCAAGATCATTGGACAAAAGTGTCATGGCCTACAAGGGAAGAAAGATTGTTGGCGCTCCGAATATCATCAACAAGCGGCTGGTGGACAAGAACAAAATCATTCTCCCACCGCTTCATATTAAGCTAGGATTGATGAAGCAATTTGTTAGGGCTTTGGACAAAATGGGTAATTGCTTCAAGTACATTTGTAGATAATTCCCTGGACTGAGCATGGAAAAACTAAAAGCTGGAATCTTTGATGGTCCTCAGATTCGTAAACTCATGAACGATTCCAATTTTACCAAATGCATGAATGACACTGAGGCTTCAGCCTGGAAGAGTTTTGTCTCTGTTGTGAAGAACTACTTGGGTAATCACAGAGCAGACAATTTTGAAGAATTGGTACAAGATATGCTTGCTAACTTCAGAAATTTGGGAGTTAATATGAGCATAAAGATGTACTATCTCCATAGCCATTTAAACAGATTTCCAGATAACCTTGGAGACTTCAGCGAGGAACAAGGCGAGAGGTTCCACCAGGATATGAAGGTGATGGAGGAGAGATATCAAGGCAGATGGGACATACACATGATGGCAGACTACTGTTGGAGTCTCCAACGTGATTGTCCTGATGACACACATAAAAGGAAATCGCATAAAGTGTTTTTTGAAGCATTGACATTAATAACAATTAATAACTAATTAAAATTGTATTAATTAACCAAATCATACATAACATTTTTACTGTCACTGTTAGATATTTTTAATTACTTTTTTGCATAATGTTAGACTGTTTACTTACTAGTTGTAACTAAAATACAAATATTCTTGCAATTCTGAATGCTTTTCAAATGTGTTGCGTTAATTAATTAATTAATTAATTAATTAACTATTAAATCTCAGAAACTAGAGCCAATCTGGCAAAACCAAAGTCATATTCTTAATCAGCACCATAAACTTAATATAAAACCGTTCAGACATTGTTGGCACCAAAATCACTGTTATACCAGTGATTGAATTTCATTGTTGCCTACATCTTGAGCTTGATAAGCAATACAATTATAGCCTGTACATGAGCCTAAAACTTTTATGTTGTCTAAAATAGTAAAACTAACCTAAACAATTGTTTACCAATGAAAATAGCTGAATGAGGAAAACAGCTTGGAAGTACAGCAGGATTCCGGCTCATCTCTAATCTGCTAGTTTTACAGAGAGTGTCAAGACTGGAATCATCGGGAAATCCAACCACATCGCTTTTTGTTTCTCAGATATTCTAAGCAGCTTTGGAAGCTAAGGCAGGGGAAGATCTGACAGTATGTGTATATATGTTATAAACAGTTAGTGTATAATGTGAGGGAAGAGACAAGAAGGGACATTTGTAAGAGTGCAATGATGAATGTCAAGCCCTTCTGTATACCACTTTTACTGGATAAGGGTCACTGGGGTGGCATGACTCGTAACTATAAATGGTGTGTCAGGTGAGAAATAACTCAGGTCACCAATATTGTGAACTCCAGTACTTGTCTTGGTTTTTATTTGGGCACTTTGTATTTTTCTTTAGTAACTCCAACTATGCTGAGATTAGTTTCCATTTTTTTTGGTACCATTTAGTTCTAAGGCTAATAATTAAATTTCATTGTTATGTTTATGTTAAACTGAACCACCATTTTATTTCTTACTGAGCATTACCATTTTTTAGTCTGGCTGCCAATATGCTATTGTCCGTTTCCAGGGCCGTCCTCTTCAGAAGTAGGGACTAATGATGAGTGATTCCTGCTGAATTTGCTTTGCCTCAAATTTTTATGAAAATGTGGAAATGTTTTGGAAATTCACTGAAATCCAAGAAAATAATCTAAGTCTATGAGGAAGAAGAGACTTGACTAGCTTTGAGGAAATTATAATTGTGTAATAGTTTTTTCAGGGTTCCTGACAGATAGGGAAACATCTGCCAACTATATTGGACTGACTATTGTGGCCAAAAAATGTGACCTGTGCTTTGAGGTAGCAGTGTTAGCCACTGTGCCTTCGATAAAATTAATAGAATTAAATATCAGAATAGTTAAAATTCTTGTAGACAGGAAGCATGAATTTTTGGCATCCGGATATTCCACAGCAAGTACTCACCTCTTTTGAATCAAAAAGAACAGTTTTTTGTTTTAACACTAAAGCAGGTGGATTCTTCTCTCCTTCCTGTTTGCATCAACTGCAATGCACTCTGGGTAATATTATTAAAGGGATAGGCTCACCTATACACAGAGGTCACATAAAAGGCCATACACAAAAAAATGACCTTTAAGACATAGATACACCAACACATATCCACTTTCCTTCTGCATGTGCATTTTGTGTTTAAATGCATTCACATGTTTTCAGCTAATTTTTAGCCCAATACTGGGATCAGAGTTATATCCAATAGCTAGCGTGTTTACGTACACTTCAATAACCCAGTTATTCACAGAAACCTGATTGCTAAAATGCCACATAAACCCTTATTCCAATTAGAAAAATTAGGTTACTGACCTCTCAGAAATCTGATTAACAGAGGCCAAGTGGTCATGTAAACTGATAACCAGGGTACTATTGCCTGCTTTTGTACGTTATACTCAGCAGCCATAGGTAGAAGTGTCCACAAAGTACAATTCAAGATGGAAATTTTTGGGCAATCACATTATTCCTTCACCTGGCTGAAATAATCCATCTCAGTATTTAAAAAAATTGCTGTGTTTGTGTTGATGAACTGAATGTACAGTGCTAAACTCAGCAACACAATCTCGAGAGCAGTAGAGTAACACACTTAAAGTAACATGCATTAAGTAGTTTGATTTCTTTTTAAAGCAGAAAGTAGCCTAATACAATACATATTACTAAAGTAAAAATACCAACGTTATTATTATTGCACCAGCATTGGGTGTAAGGCAAGAAGCACAAGTAGTGGGTAAACTTATTTGCATGGCAAAGCAGAAAAGAATGTGCTGCATGCAGTCCAGTAAGAGAAACCTATAAATAAAGCATCAGATTGACTAAACAAAAAAATGATAACAGGCATGATGTTTATTTTCTGATTCACGGCAGCCGATGATGAAGTTTAACTCTTTTTTGTGCAGTTTAGTAATGTTGGAGCATTTTGACAAATGAGAACTCCAAAAGATTACTTATGCATGTAAACGTGGATTATTGAAAAAAACTAGTTTCTAGCTTAATTGGTTTATTCCTCTTAACCCAAATATTTGTGTATATGCAAAAGCACTGACTTGCATAGACGGTCAACCCTTCATCTCACTTTAGCTGGATGAATTAACGTTGTTAAGATGAATATCCTTGTTAAGCTTCTCTTTTTATTTCAAAACATTCCAATATACATCAATAACTCATTTTTTAAGCAATTACATTCAACCATAACCTCATTTATTTGGAATATAAAACATCCACGTATCCAAAGAGCGACCCTACAAATGCCTAAGGCAGAAGGTGGCATGGCTCTACCTAACTTTCAATTTTATTGCTGGGCGGTGAATGTACAAGCTATACAAACTTGTACATGGACACAAATAGACGAACATACACAGGCCTGTTCCGCAATAGAAATAAAATCCTGCAGTACTTCTTTATATTCCCTGCTTTGTGCCCCTATAAATGCAAGTTATTGCCAATATACTAACAACCCAATTGTGCTTCACTCACTCAGAATATGGAACCAATGTAGGAAGCATTTTGAGATAGAGAAGCTTTTATCTGTGGCACCTCTGCACGAGAACCACCTTTTTCAAAATTCGCAAACATATGTACTTTTAAATATCTGGAAAACATTTGGGATTAAATCACTTATAGATCTGTACTTAGACAACGTCTTTGCTTCCTACGAATAATTACATTCCAAATTTAACTTTCCAGCAACACATTTCTTTCACTATCTTCAAATTAGAAACTTTGTTAAACAGAACCTGCCTGATTTTCCTTATCTCCCACCTTCCTCTATGCTGGAAAAAATATTGTTCACTTTCGAGGACTCAGACAGCATTTCTGCAATATATAAAACCATTTTACAGTCCCTCCCTTTCAAAGATCCAAGAGGACAATAGGAAAAGGATCTCTCACTCATCATATCAGAAAAGGAGTGGAAGGTAGCAATGCAGAAAATTCACTTTGGCTCCATATGTGCAAAGCATACAATTATTTAACTTAAAATCATCTATCGAGCACATCTGTCTCATTTAAAATTGTCCAAAATGTTTCCACGCTAAGACCCAACCTGCGAACACTGCAATCAAGCTCCAGCCTCACTGGGTCACATGTTTTGGGCCTACGCCAATTTAACATCATTCTGGACCAAAATTTTTAAATGCCTTTCAGACAGCCTTGGTGTCACAATCCCTCCTAACCCATTAATAGCTGTGTTTGGTGTACTTCCAGATGGGCTTAAAGTGGAGACAAAGAAACAAGCTGTAATTGCCTTTACTACACTATTGGCATGTAGACTTATCTTGCTCAACTGGAAGAATCCTAATTCTCCTCTTTTAAGTCAATGGGTAACTGATGTTATATACTATGTGAAATTGGAAAAAATCAAATTCTCACTTAGAGGATCTGTTTTTCAAAACCTGGCAGGATCTAATTAATAATATTTTAGATTAAGCTCTTAAAGCACTGAGGAAGCAGCTTCTCTCTCTATTTCTTTTTCTTCTCCATTTATCTTTATCCGCTTATAAATTCATTAATTTACTTATTTTTACTAGCTTTAAGTTTTACTCTGATGGCCATGCTCTCTTTCTCAGGGGTGGGGGTTGATTTGTTTTCAATCCTATTTTTGTAAATTGATCTATCTGTATGGAATGTTGTGGGATTACAATAAAATCAATAAAATTAAAAAGAAAAAAAGAAAAAAAAACAAGCACTGATTGACTACTACAGCTATGTGACGTCACCTTGGCCTCACAAAGCATCATAAGGCACAAGGAAAAAAAGTTCCTCTAAGGTGGCTGCATAGCAAAGTTCCAGGAAAGTATTTGACGTACAAGGTCACCATTGAATATGGCACATTCACTGTGAAAAATGCTTTGGCAAATTTCACTGGTCAACACTAGTAGTGATATCAATAGCACAAAACTTTTTAAGCAATGAAGTCCAATGAAGTCCAATCCAAGTTTTTTGATACAATTCAAAAGCCTTTCACAAGTGTTGTTTTAAATGAATTTTCAGGTATAACAATAGTCGGCTAGGTTATTCTAGCTTTTGTTAAATAATCTCTTGAATTTTTTGTTTTGATCCTGATTTTTTTTTTTTTTGGTTTATGCACTCTCCTCCTGGCTTTACTGATTGCATGAGGCGGCAGCAGTAAAAATGTATCATTCAAATCAAGAGATGGAATCAAAGTTAGAAACGTGCCAAAGTCAGTGCCAGAGAGTCAAAAAAATCTTTCAAACCAGCCAAAAATGTTAAACTAAAAATGACAGAAATAAACAAATGAGAAAAGACAGTCAAAAGACAGTGAAATCTACAAAACCAATTTGAGAATGAGACAAGAAATTGCAGTTGATAACAGAGAAGAATATCAAGAAAGACAAGTCAATGCACACTGTAGTTTTTCTTTGAATATCTACCACTTGGACAATGTGTATGTCACTGACCATTATATATGTTACATGTTACGCACTTCCTAATGACTCTACCTAGCAACAGCTTAGTAACCAGGCCAAACAAATTGCACAAAAGGCACAATGTAAACAAAGTGGCACCATGGAGGAATGTACTGTATTTAAATTTTAACATTAAAAAGTCATTAAAAAATAAATGAAAGTATTAATGTCACACACACGTGTTATGGGAGATGCATTTGGATATGCAGCTACTAACCACTCTTCCTCTTCCAGCCTTGGAGTAAAGGATACGCTCACATAAGACCACTGACACCTCTTTTGAACCTTCCTGGACATCCTGCCCCTTCCCGTCCCTTTCCTATATAAGAAATGAGACAACCAGAGGTCGGCTTTCATTATTAAACACTGCTGGAGCTATCGATTGAAGAACACACCGAATGATCATTTTGGCTCCTTCCTTTTTTTTTTTATTTTCCTTAATTTCAGCTTAGCATTGCTGCTATCAAATGGTAACCTCCAGGAAACCCCAACTCTTCACCTTCTCCTGTCTCAATTCTCTTCACAAGATTAAAAATAAATTTCACACAATGACTGTGTTGTTTTTTCCTCACCTACTGTATGTGACTTACCAATTTTAACTTCTTCTGACAGAAGAACCAAAGAAAGAGTGCAAGGCCATGGAAATGGATAGGAAACCAAAAGGCCTTCTCTATGCTCACTGGCAGCAGTGCTAGAACCTCAGTTCGTACCTTACTGCCCCTTACAAAGAGAAATGCTGAAAACGTTCTTAGGAACATCTGTACTTTTAATACATAGAGTTGGTTCAGGGGTACAGTACTTTCTAAGGTGTCCCTCAGCCTGGATAGCCCCAGTGAAAATCCTGGCACATGTAGGTGCCATCAGGATTGCTGCAGTGGTAGTGATGGCGGTAAAAAATGTTTAGTCAGTCCTGAAGTGGTGGGTTAAGACAACAGCTCAAGTGGCAGAGCAGAGCACTAGAGAGTATATGCAAACTCGTAAGAGATAAAGTATGGTGGATTAAAGAGGAAAATAGCTCTCTAGTCAATTAAGGAATAGCTAGGTTCAATTGGCATAAAAGGTTTAGTTTTTGGTTTAATAAATTAATACTTTGTGCTCTCTCTGAGATCATTTACCCTGTCTCTATATGGATACATTTAACTATCATTTTTAATCTGCTTTGAAATGTAGTGAAAAAATATAATAATAATAAAAATCCATCCATCCATTATCCAATCTGCTACAGTATATCCTAACTACTGGGTCACGGGGGGTCTGCGGGAGCCAATCCCAGCCAACACAGGGCACACACACTAGGGACAATTTAGAATTGCCAATGCACCTAACCTGCATATCTTTGGACTGTGGGAGGAAACCGGAGCACATGGAGGAAACCCATGCAGACACAGGGAGAACATGCAAACTCCATGCAGGGAGGACCTGGGAAGCGAACCCGGGTCTCCTAACTGTGAGGCAGCAGCACTACCACTGCACCACCGTGCCACCCTAATAATAAAAATGAAAGCATAATATAATGAAATTGATTATAACTAAATATTTCTAATCATAATATGAGTCTAACACAGGTGGAGGCAGCTTTGGGCACAAGTTGTAAACCATCTATGGGGGTCCACCAGTCCATTACAGAACACACACACAAGGTGACAGCATTAAAAATGTAATATTTAAATATGTCATGAAATGAGGTCTGAAACATGGCAACAATGGGTGGACACATCCAAAAAGCTCCAGAAGACGACACATGATGCCCCTAGGTAGTGTTGGGGTACAAGTGCCCATTACATCTAAGAGTGAGTAGCCCTTAAAAACATGCATTATCGCAACACCATGTGAATTCAATGGACGTTTCTCCCATGGAGAATGGTGCTCTGACAATTGTAAAAAAAATTGAATTGGTGGTAGGTAGCAATGGAGATTGGCGCGCTTGCATCAACCTGTGTAATAGAAGGATTTGGCCCGCCTTGGAGATTGATGTGATAGCGTGTAAAATTGACGGATGGGAGGGGGTATGTCTCTTGAAGATTGGAAAGCACCTTTGATGGAGGGAGAGAGAGAGGGAGAGGCGGTTGGACGGGTTTTGGTACCCCTCCAAGTTGTGGTAGTCCTAGAACTGGCCCCGTCATGAATTTTACTGGCCAGTTCTGAAAATGTTCACTTAGCCCAGCTTGCTCCCAAACTTCAACAGTAGGCTTCAGCCTACTAGGCTCCAATAATGGGGAAATTAGTTTTTCAGTTCAAAATATACTTAATGATTAAAAAACGCCAAGCAAAATTCCAGCTTGTGACCCAAAGGCAACAAGAATGCTTTATAAACAAAAAATATTTACTTAAACAAAAAAGCAATAAAGGGTACTCAAAAGTGCAAAAAGGATTTTCCAAAAGGCAATCCTGAAGAAAACAATTCCCAAAACAATTTTCAGCAAACAAGATCCAAAAAACAGTGCAGAAAACAATCAAAAAACATAAAATCCAAGCCAAAGAAGCACAATGCTTACAAACACTACAGCATTTAAATGATCACATTACTGAAGCTCCTTTCCTCAGTCCTTTTAATAGCCAGAAAAGCCTGATGGTGGGCTCAGAAGAAGTGTAGTCCTGGTGGCCTGGTCCAAAAAGTACATGGAACATTAGGAAATTTAAAGAAACAGTACATAATTACAAACCTCACTTTGACATAAAATATGGAATATAATCATTCAAAAATAACAAAACCAGCAATAAAACATAAAATATACATACATTCAGGCTGTAATATAATAAAATGAGGAAATTGAATCAAAATTAGAAATGTGCCCGTGATGATACAAGTGAGTCAAATAAAATCTTTTGTAAGTCCTAGGAGGCTATGCTCGAGCTTTAATTCACACTTTTTAGACCTTATCTGGAGTATATGCAGTTTTGGTCTCCAGGCTACAAAAAGGACAAAACAGTGCCACAAAAATTCCAGAGAGGATTGTCTAGGCTGATTCCAGGGCTACATGGGGATGAGTTACGAGGAAAGATTAAAAGAGCTGAGTGTTTTCAATTTATGCCAAAGAAAATCAAGAGGAGACATGGCTGAAATGTTTAAAATTATGAAGGGACTTAGTACAGTGGATCAAGACTATTATTTTAAAATAAGATCATCAAGAATAAAGGGACACATTTTGAAATGTGGCAAGGGTAAATTTTGCACAAACAATAGGAAGTTTATCTTCACACAAAACCAAAGACACCTGGAATATGTTAGTGTGGTAGACAGCAGAGCTTTAGGGACCTTCAAAGCTCGACTTGATGTTATCTTGGGTGCCACCATTTTGTGAACTGTTTACTACTATCTTGCTTAGGAAATGATCCTGAAGTGAATGGCATATGATGTCACTGTCTATTCAGTATAAAGGTCATGTCATGCATTTTCTGGATCAACCGAGTTTTGGGAGATAAACAGAAGAATTAGTGTGTATTTCTTTTGTTAGTGTTCCTGGTAAACAAACTTATTACTTTGGGAATTTTTGGTGAAATTTTGGTGTTGATGATTGTATGTTTTGACGTTTAGGTTATGAATCCTTGCCCATCTTTTGGTTAATGTCTTAAACGGCTTACAATTTCACCAGGAAGATTTGAAGTTTTAATTGCTGCCTAAAGGGCTTCTACAAAGTACTGATTCAAGGGTCTGAATACTTACAGTATATAATTGAGAGATTTCAGTTTTTAAATTATAATAAATTTGAAAATCTTTCTGAAAACATATTTTAACTTTGTCATTAGTTATTGAGCATAAATGAATGAGCAAAATGACAGATTTATCCAATTAAAATTAAATTTACAATACATTAAAGTATTCAGTAAGACCTGAACACTTTCTGAATCCACTTTACTTTAATGTTAATCTCCATATTTAGTTATGGATGACACACTAGCACAGTGGTTTACACTGCTAGTGCACAGTTCCAGAGCAATATAAAGTGTACAGTAAAATGATCATGGCCTGCACAGTGGTTAGCACTGCTACTTCCTAGTCCTGAATTCCTGGATTGAAATTCCAGCTTTGCTTTTCTGGTGTATTTATACGTAACCAGGTATTCTTGCTTCCTCTTCTTAATCCGAAGACGAGTGTAAGGTTAATTGGTGGCTCTAAACCAGGGGTGGGCATTTTCAGTCCTGGAGGGCCGCAGTGGCTGCAGGTTTTTGCTCCAACCCAATTGCTTAATAAGAAGCCCTTATTGCTCAAGTAACACTTCAGCTTCACTTTAGTTGTGTCGCTTGTTAAGATTTTGAACCCTTATTGCTTATTTTAGTCTTAAACAGCTGTATTCTTAGTTTTTAATTGCTCCTAATTAGCAATACCATGCAAATGACAAAAGAGACCAGCATTTCTCCATTTAGCTTGTTTTCATTTACACCTGTGTGTATTTATCGTGCACTATTTGGTTTAATTAAATACTTGGAAGGAAAGTGAAGAGAAAAAAGTGAAGCACTGAGAATTACTCATTTGTTTTAGACTTCAAATCATTTGGATGATATCCTTAGAAAGGAAAATAAATCTAGGATATGAGAATGACTTGACATGGCAGAGTTAAAGCACTAGCAAGCCATGCAATTAAATAATTGACAAGGATTGGTTTTTAATTAAGCAACTGGGTTGGAACAAAAACCTGCAACCACTGCGGCCCTCCAGGACTGAATCTGCCCACCCCTGCTCTAAACTGTTCCAGCATGAAGGTAGGTGCATGTGTGTGCCCTGTGATGAACTGGCACCATCAGGGTCACCTTGGGCCTGATTGTTGCTGAGACAGACACTGTCTTGAGGAGGGTGAATGCTTACTGTATGCAATCAGTTATTTTGTGTGATAGACTCTGTCTCTCTACGGCACTGAACTGAATAAGGGGGTTAGAAATTAGATTGATGGAGGACTCATTTTTAAAGTGATATAAAATGAATAGTTGGGTGTGCCTCCCTTCCCCTATTCTCATTCCCATTTCGTTTCTTATAAGCAGTATCAATCTCTCCCTCTCACTCACTCTATCCTTTAAACAGGTATACACTTTCATAGCTAATCTGCTTATTTTCCTGCACTGATTCCAGATGGCTGGTTGCCTACTATATTGGGCATAGGAAGCTTCAGCGTAGAGGATGCAGGAGTTTGCTGGCATGAAGTGCATTGGTCACTGTGGCCATATGGCAAATTAGAAATCCTGCAGTTTCCAGGCATGGCACTCATTCATCAGCTCATAGGACTGGACTGGACTGGACATATGGTTAAGTTCAGTAAGGGAAAAGATTGCTGGGTAATAATGTTAATGGAAAAACGTGACACATAACAAATCCAATGCACAAACCTATTTTAACCCTCTTTCTTCTACTATGGGGTCTCTCTCTGTATCTCTGTCTGTCTGTTTTTCTCTCTCTGTTATCAGGAGATTAAAAGCATCTTTCTCCAGATAAGTCATACTAAAGCATATGCAGGAAATTAGCTGTGCCTCTGTCCTTGCAGAGTGAGAAGAATCTTAAAACAGAAAGAACACAGGCTGATACCCCATCTTGCATAAACAGCAGAGGTTCCCACTGCCAGGTACAGGCTGTACTTTCCATTCCCATCCAGGGAGCAACTCCTGACACAGGCCAACGCTTCACATTGCTCAGCTAATGAAGGTTATCTCTGTGCTGCCCGCCTCACCAGCCATGCCACCACCTGAAAAGAGCTGCCTCATGGTTTTTTTCTCTAAATTGCCAGTTTTAGGCCTAAAGTGTTTCAACAAACTGTTGACCCCCGTTTTATGCAGGGGCAGAACTAGATTGGGACACTAGTTAAAATAATTCTTACAGTAAAAATAAAAAGAAGGCAGTCTTGAATAATCACTACCAGAAAAGGTTAGTAGGCCAAGAGATATTAGACATGAAGTAAAAATGAGGAGATGGGGAATTAAACGTGTGCATGTGTGTGTGCATATGTGTATGAAGGGGGGTTGGTGGCGTTTTACAATTTAGAGAATGCATTTTATGTGAACGTGTACTGCTCTTTTATGAACATGCTGCTTCTCTGGCAGTAAGTAGAGGATTTGACACTTTATTTGCAAAAAAAGGAAATTCATTAAAAAGAGATTTAGAAAAGGGGGACAGCTATTTATAGAGCTTCTGGAAAAGTAGACACTAACAGAAGGTCACACAGATGAGGTAGAAACAGAGGTATAGAAATACATGCATAGAACAGTGGCATGGTGGCATAATGGATCACGCTCTTGCTTTATAGCTCCAGGGACCTGCATTCAAATACTTGGTTGCTGTCTGCGTTGATTTTGCAAGTTCTTCTCATGTTTATGCAGGATTATCTCTGGGGATTTTAACTTCCTCACACATCTCAAATGTGAATGTTAGGTCATAATAGACTCTAAATGTGGGTGGCACAGTTGTCAGCCTTCAGGGACTAAGGTTCAAATTGTGGTTTGATCACTTACCACACTAGATGGAAGGGCAGATAATGTAGAATCAGCTGCTGTGAACTGTTATAGAGTGACGTGGACAGCCCTGGGCAGATTTGTAGCAATTGATATCTGATGTAAATAAATTTAAAGTATCACAAGTAGGAAGTTAAAAATGTTTGGTATTCAATTGTCAAACTTGAAAATACTGTTTATAATATTTATTGACTTATAATCCTTTATTCACCATATAGAATTTCTTGTATTAGGAATTTATCATTTTTCGCATACCCCAACTTACTCTCCAGAGAGTTTTAGGGTCAGAGCGCAGGGTCATCTATTTGTAAAGTGCCCCTGGATCAGTTGCAGGTTAAAGGCCTTGCTCAAGGGCCTAACGGAGTAGCATTCCTTCTGTCACTGCCAGGATTCGAACAGGCAACCTTCGAGTTACCAGCCCAGATCTTTTAGTCAGAGATGCTCCACATCCACCCCTAATAAACTGTCAAACAAGGGGCATTCAAAGTGTACCTATAAGATATAATGGACTCATCACTATCTTCATCCAGTCAGTGTACGGAAGACATCAAGAAAGTTAATAGGATGTTAAGTTATATATCCCGATGTGTGGATTATAAGTCAAAGGGAGGCTATGCTTGAGTTAAAGATGCACAAGTGAGCATCACATAGAGTACTGTCATCAGTTTTGGTTTCCATATTACAAAAGTGACATAACAGAGATAGAGAAAGTCCAGAGGAGAGCAACTAGGCTGATAAGCTATGAAAACAGATTGAAATAATAGACCTTTTCAAATTAAGTAAAAAGAGATTGATTAAAGTGTTTACAATTATGAAAGGAAATTGTAGAGTGGATCCAGGCTCATAGTATAAAATAATCTCTGGAACAAGAACATGGCAATGTCGTTGTGAACTTGTTAAGAGCAGATTTCTCAGTTTTCTGTTTTCTTATCCTCTTTATTTATTTTACCATTCCTGCTTTCATTCATCCTATCTCTCCATTTTCAGAATTTTTCTGATCCTACTTTGTCCATTACAGGTTCACTGAGAGCTCCTCATAGCAGAAGTCAGTCCTTTACAGAGCACACTCAAGCTTTCAGCCCTACTCAACTTTACCTGAGATTTCCAACTTATGGTGAGTCAATATGGTGGCCTAACCTATATAACGAAGACCAAAGAACACTTGAAGCAACTCTGTGAGAAAGGGGATTGAACAGCATGAGTCAGGGAATAGAGACAAGAAAATTTCCAAGTTTCTGCATATAAATCCCTTTCAGATTCAGTTACATTAATCATTAAGAAATGGAGCGACTACTGTATGACACAGCTGCAAATCTGCCTAAAGCAGGCTGTCCACAAAAATAAGTGATCATGCAAGAAGAAGATACTTGTGAGAACTCTAAACGAGTTACCAGATATAATGGTAAAGATTGGAGAGACTGTGCAGACAACAAATGTGCCTGGGTTCTTCACCAGTCGCAGCTTTATGAAAGAGCGGAAAACAGAAAAATCACAAATGACTTCTTGGCTAGAGTTTGCCAAAAGGCACATGGGTGACTCTGAAGTGAGCTGAAGGAAGGTTATAGTTGAGCTTTTTGGTCATCAGATTAAGCACCATGTTTGGCATAAGCCAAAGATTGCACATTATCATAAAAACACTATCCCCAGTACGAAACATACTGGTGGCAGTATCACGCTGTGTGGATGCTTCTTTGCAGGAGGCCTTGAAAGGCTTTTCAGGATTGAGAATAAAATGAATGCAGCAAAATACAGGGAGATCTTGGAGGAAAACCTGATGCAGTCTACAAGAAATATGTGACATGGGAGAAGATTTTTGTTTAATCAAGACAATGACCCCAAGCAGAAAGCCGAAACTACACTAGAATGGCTTCAAAACAACAATCCTAATGTCCTGGAGTCCAAATCTCAGTTTCATTGTGGCTGGACTTTTTAAATAATCCCTTGGAACTTAATAGAGCTTGAACAGTTTTGCAAAGAAGAATGTGGTAAAAGAACAAATGTGTAAAGCTGATAGAGACCTGTGCACACTTACTCAAGGCTGCCATTGTCTGCCAAAGGTAAATCTACTAAATACTGTCTTGAGTGGGGTGATCAATTATTTTTACCACTTTGCAGAGTGGAAATTAAGGGGAAGTGGATTTAAGACTAAAGCCAGGAAGTGATTCTTTACACAAAGAATTGTGGGAACCTGGAGCAAACTAATGGGACGTGTAGTTGAAGCAGAAACCTAGACAACCTTAGAGAAGTATCTGGATGAGATATTAGGACAACTTAGCTATTAGCTAAACAAGCAAGCCTCATGGACTAAACGGTCTCCACTCATTTGTCAAATTTCTTATGTTCATATGTTTTCACTTTGATATTGAAGAGTCTTTATCTGTTGAACATGTTAAAAACAGACAAATTAAATCCACATGGATTCAATGCTGTATAATAATAAAATGTGAAAACATCCAAGAAACTAAATACTTCTTTTAGTTACTGTATAGCTGGCTCCATGGACACTTTGGGGCAGCATTTCTATCACTTGATAGCTGTATACCTCCATGCCAAAGTGTTTAGCCACTTGCATAGCTAGATGTTGGAGGTTTTACTTGATACTGACACATGTAGTTCCATTTTGGACCAATAAATTGTTCCTTTCCTGTTGTTTTGAAATAATTTCTTACTCGCATGTCACCTCCATGACTCTTGATTTAGATAGCGATTAAAGAAGTAGAACAATGACATCCATGACCCTTAGAAATGACAAACATGTAGAGAGGAAAAGGGAAGAATATCACCAAAAAGAAAGGCCAAAATGTATATAAAGAGAGAGTGAAGTGGGGAGAATAAAGAGCTGAGTGAAATGGGGAGAAATGGAAATTCATCTTGACTGAACATGAAGGAACACAAAGAGGAAAAAGAAAAGGTAAGAGGAAGGACAGTAGTGATGGGAGAAAAGAATGAAAACAAAGGAAGGACCACAACAAATGAGGAAGCTAGAAAAGACAGGAAGTCTGTGAATGCATAGAAGAGGCCAGGAAACAAGCTGTGAGACAAAGTTAGAGAAGAGCCCCAGCCATGAAATTTCACTCATCTTTCCTGCATTGGTATCTATTTCTTCTTTAATGTCTGAACTTCTATTGTACTCTCCTTCTCTAGGTGCTCCATTTTTTTTTATATTTAAAATATTTCACAGCAAAAATCATAGCCTAGGATAAAAGATGATTCCCAATGGTCACCAAGATGTAATTTTCTGAGCGGCACGGAGCACTAACCAATGTTTCATTATACCAGGGGTCTCCAACTCCAGTCCTGGAGCCCTACTATAGCTGCAGATTTTCATTTTAACCCTTTTTCCTAATTAGTGACCAGGTTTTGCCTCTAATTAATTTCTTTTCCTTTCATTTTAATTGACTTGTTTTTTTAAGATTTGTTCCACTGAATTGCTTCATTTTCACCTTAAACTGCACCCAAACAGAAATGAGATGTGAGGGAGCCAACAGATGACCAGCTAAGTTGGGGCCTCAAACCTCAGCCTATTCCACTCCAACCAGTTTCTTAATTAGAACATAAATCTTCTTGTAAATTAAACCAGTTATTTAATTTCATGCTTTGTTGGTGTTCTCATTCTGCCACAGCAGACATTTCCAAAACTGTTGATTTTCTTTTTTCTTAGAGCACCGTCAAAATGTTTTGTGGACCTGAACAGATTGACATTACTAAAACTTACACCTTTCTTTATTGTCAGGTATTGTGTGATGGACACTGGTCAGTTGGTCATGTGTTGGCTCATTTTGGATCTCATTATTGCTAATTAAGGAAAAAATAAACAATTAAGTGGTCTGAATCTTAAATAGCAAGTCAATTAAAATTAATGCAAAAGAGTTAATTAGCAGCAAGAACTGGTCACTCATTAAGAAAAGGGTTATAATGCCCTTTAGTGTCTCATAGATGACACTTTAACTTGTTAATGTTAAGATACTTGAAATGAAATGAAATAACCTTTTATTAAAACTGGCTAGCATGATGATGCAGTGATAAATTGCAAGAGAAATTGACACATATTCATGGATAATAACTATCTATGTGGATTTTGCAGGTGAGGGAGATAGAATATTTCAGAACAAGATAGTATTCTTCTATTTCATTGTACCTACTAAAATATTCACCCACAATATTTAACTACTAAAATCAAATAGGTAAAGTCATGTTCTGGACACATGTAGCTTATATGCTATGTTATGGAGAGTCATAAGTCTTTTGTATTGCCAAGCCTTGGAGCTCAATATCCCATGACATCAACAACTCCAGTAATTTTTTCTTCTTTAAATGTCACCTTAAGGATTATTTGTTCAGAATTAAATTTTGTGACAATGGTATGGTAGCAGAGTTACTTGTGCTAGTGCCTCATAACTCTAGTTACATTGACTAATTCCTTGACTCTGTCAATATTTATGTGAGGTTTGTCAAAGTTAATTTTCTCCATTAACTCCAGTTGCATTTCATTCATTTATGCATCCATCTTCCAAACCATCTTATCAAGAAATAAGGTGCAGGAAATCATGTGCCAGCAAGCATCAGGCACAATGCAGAATAAACACCTGGACAGGGTGCTAGTCCAATACAGGGTGAGGAAACAACCACTCAAACACACATACTAGGGCCAATTTAGCATCAGCACTTCACCTAACCTAGATTTCTTTGGACTGTGGGAGGAAACTGGAGCATGCGGAAGAAACCCTCACAGCGCACAGGATGTGAACTCCAGTCAGTTTCATTCCACATTCTAAATATCTACATGTGATTCTAATATTAGCCGTTGTACAAGGACATGGGTATCTGCATGATGGAAGGTTAACATGGACTGGCATCCTCAGTTCAGAGCTGCTTCTTACTAAGGTAGTCTCTAGTGCCCATTGGCCTTAAATTTTACAAAATGAATGCAGGAAATAAATGAATGAAATATAAAAAAGTCTGAAACTAGAGAAAAATAGTATTTTTTCTTTGAAAGCTCTGGATTTCAATTCAACAGAGAATGACAGACATGAGAAGTCACAAGTCAAATTTTGACATAGAGAGAGAAAGAAAGAGAGAAGGAAAAAATGAAACAAAAAGGAGAAAAATATGGTAAAGTGGAGTGGAATGGAAAGGATACAGTATTCATACTGCAATGAGAAAAGGAGCTAGAGAGAGCAAGAGAGATATTGAAAGAGGGGTAGACAAATATTGTTACTGAAACATTTAGTCAAGTCCAGATCAGATGGACTTTAGCATGCCAGGCCTTTCTATGCAAAACTGCTTCTCTGATTTTCTTGACGGTCACATGCATTGTCTCTGTAAAGCTGTCTATCCATCTTAGTCTCTGTCATCCTCTTCTCATATTGCTTTCAGTTTTCTCTGACATGAGAATCTTGTCCAAGGAATCCTGTCTTATCATTATGTGGCCCAGGTATTTAAGCTTTTTTTTGACAATCAAGCCTTCAAATGAGAAATCCGGTTGTTTTTCTTCAAGTACTGATTTTTTTGATGGTCTTTCTGTCCAAGAAACTTTCAACAGTTTTGTCCAGTACCAAAGATTAAAGGCATTGTTTCTTTAGTGATAGTCCAACTCTCACAGTCATACATCACGTCTGGAAACACCACAGCTTTAACAATACAGACCTTTGTTGACAATGTGAAGTCTCTGCTCTTTAGTGTCTTACCTAAATTTGTCATAGCTGTTCTTCTCAGAAGCAAGCGTAGTTTAATTTCATGGCTGCAGTTTCCACCTACAGTCTCTTTCTAATAAAATCTGTTACTGCTATTTGACTGACAAATAGTAGTAAGGATAATGTGGAAAAAACAGAAGGGAGAAATAAAGAATGAAGGAAATATAGGGAGGAAATAGAATCGGGATGAGAAAGAGGAAAAGACAGAGGGGACTGTAGATAAAGTAATGGGCAACAGCAGATGAGAAGTATAGATGAAAAAAGTGGACAGAGAGGACGTAAAGAAATAGTCAGGCATATAGTACATTGGGAGAGAATGAAAGAAGAAACAGTGGTAGGGAAGCAAAGAAAGAGATACACACAGAATGAGAAAGGTAGTGATAATGGGGAAAAGAAAGAAGAGATGAAAAAAAAGGGCGTGGAACAGAGACTGAGAGACAGAGGGAGAAGGAGAGAAAACAAGAAAAACACTCTTAGAAATAAAGGTGCCAGAGCGAATATTCAGAGCGATGACATTGGTTCCTAGAGGAGCCATGCATATGAAATTTCAAAGAAGAACCTTCATTTAGTTAGATCCATAACATTTCATTAACAAACATAAATAGCTGATACTTGATCTGTGAAATGCCAATGGCTTCCTGATTTTAAAAGGACTCTTGCTGCATACAATCACACAGGCTCAGTTCAGGTTTCCGTGACTTGTTGCATCCTACTACACTTTTTGTCCACATATTAGGAAACTTTTCCAAGCCTAAAGAACCAGTTTTATACGCAAAGTATTCTTTCCTGAATTCATTTTTTTTTTCAGGTAATGGGTGTTTGAGGAACCGCACATCCCAGCAAAGTGCCAGTTTAGATAGATAGATAGATAGATGGGGGTAAATGTGGTCTTTTATAGAAGACTGCAAGTAAATATATTTATATATTCTGTATATATATATATATATATATAGACTGCAATACACAATAGAATGATTAGAGAGGAAGAGCATTAAAAAAGAAGAAAGACAACTAAGTTGGCAATCACAGTCGCAGTGAGACACTATACGGGTGTATCGCTGTTGGTATACTATACGGGTGTATCGCTGTTGGTATAAAGGAGCCCCAGTAGAGTTTCCTGACAACTCTTCTGCTGAATAATTCTTTGGCTGAAAGCCCTCAGTGTAAGTGTGTCAGAGGAAGGATGTGCAGCATTTTTCATAATACCAATCAGTTTTGCTTTAATTCTGTCCTTCACTATTACCTCCAGAAGATTCAAAATGCATCCCATAACTGAGGCTGCCCTTTTAATTAGATATGTTGATTCAGTGAGCCTCTCTTGAAGTGATGTTACCAGCCCAACACACCAGTGCAGAAAATCACTCACACAATTGTAGAAGAAGTGAAGGATGTCATTTCACACATTGAAAGAACACAGTCTCCTAAGAATAAACAGCCTGTTCTGCCCTTTCTTATATATAGTAGTTCCTCTGTGTTATGAGACAAGTCCAACCTCCCATTGACGTGGACCCTCAAAAACTTATAGGTGTCGACCCCCTTCACGTTGACATCCAGAATAGGGACTGGACTCAGAGGCTCTTAATTGTGATGAAATTCAATAACCAGTTCCTTGGTTTTGCTGATGTTAAATTGCAGACAATTCCTCCTACACAAAGAAACTAAGACTCCTATACTCTGTCACAGAACACCCCATAAATGCAGAATCATTAGATAATTTCTGTAAGTGGAAGGACCTGGTATTATATTTATAGTCTGGGGTGTACAGATTAAACAGAAAAGGTTACAGGACTGTTCCTTGTGATGCTCCAGTGTTGCTCATATTTATATCAAAAACACAGTCCTTGAGTCTCACAAACTGCGGTCTGCTTGACAGATTGTCCATTATCCAGGACACCATAGGCTCATCCACCTGCATATCTCTGAGCTTACCTCTTAACAAAGATGACTGGATGGTATTGAGGGCACTGGAGAAATCGAAAAATATAATCCTCAGGTTTGTCAAGGTGAGAATAAACCTTTTGGATCTGGATAATTGCATCCTCCACTCCAATCTTTGAAAGGGATGGATAGAGATGGAGCAAACATTATAAAGAATGGTAAGGCAGAAAGATTGGAGTTCAGATAGAGAAATGGAGAAGCAGACAGAAAGAAGTAGATAAAATGGAAGGAAATGGAAGATAGAGGAAGAAAGAGAAAAGGTGAAATTACAGTTAAAGGTTATGAAAGATAGAAAGAGAAAGTCTGAGGCTAAGAAATGTATGGAGAGAAGAAGAGAATGTGAAGTAGCTAAAGAGAGGGGCAATGTAGATATGAGAATAAAGAAATACACAGGTAAGGATGTGCAAAAAAGGGAGGTAGTGAAAAAGGGTGATGCAAAGGGAAAAACAAAGTGGGAGAAAGAGCAAAGGAGTGTTAGAAAGTGGGGAAGAGGTAAACAAAGGGTTTTGGGGGAACATGAGAGAGAGAGAGAGAGAAAATCAGAATATTGAAAATGCAAGAAAGATGACAAGAGAGGGTTCTTGAGAAAGACAGATGTGAACAATAAAAGGGGAGAACTAGATGTGAGGGTAGAAAGAAAAAGTGAGAGAGAGATAGCGGGGAGGGTGCAAAGAAAAGACAAACGTGGGAAAGGTAAAAGCTGAGATAGGGAGAAAGAGGGAAGGAAGGAAGGAAGGAAAGAGGGGAGGTTCCTCGACCTCTGTTGCTTGTATCAAATGAAAAGGGATAGTGGCCGGGGAAGAGAGATCGGCGCTGCATATGAATAGGAGCGACTACAGCTTGTGCGAGAGGGAGGGAGGGGGCCGAGACAGCGACCTCAAGAGGGATGCTGCTCTGTCGTGTCTGCTGAGATGCTGAGCGCTGCTGGACGACGACTATAAGCGCCGAGGAGGCTGGACCGAAAGGGAAGAGAGGAGAGAGAGAGAGAGAGAGAACGGAGGGAGTGAAGAGAAAAAAAACAGTCCTGAAGCCCACGGTTACGCCAAGCAGCATGAGGCTGCAGGAGCTGGCAAACGCAAGCACGTTTGCCCACGCGGACACGGGGCTCTGAGGGCCAGCACCCCGTCAGCGATGGCACTGTCCTTGGATAACGTTGTCCGTGTCTTCCATCTGTTTTCATTCCATTTCGCCGCTCAGACACGAGTGGATTTTTCAATGATGATGACCTGTCAGTGGCAGCACGTTTGAAAACCCGGGACGAGCCAGAGAGCGAAGCAAGCAAGAGACGCAGAGACGCCCGAGGTTATGAGCCGCACAGCTGAATAAACTTCGGACCCGAGAGCAGTCGACCACAGGCTTTTTTTTTTTCTTTTGACAGACGCCAGACGCACACTATTTACACACTTTTTTTTTCCACACCAAGATTTTTTCCTCTATTTGTTGCAAATCTTGGAGGGCATAAGGACCTTCACAGGCAAGACGCGGGTGACTGGGGGAATGCTTGGAGCCGCGTGAAGCGATGTGTCCCGCTGAGCCTCTGCGTTCAGACTCACCGTGGTGAATGTGCCCGGAGCGGCCAGGCACGGCAGGTTAGTACGCCTGTTCTGTTTGTTGAATGATGCCTTGTTGTTATTGCTTTTCGAGAACCGTATCTAAGGAGACAGGGAAAACCACCATTGATTTTTTTTCTGTTGTGTTTTTCCACATCCTTGAAATATCCTGGAAGCGCATGGGGGGCAAACTTCAGACCCACTGCACATAGCTCTGCCCGTATATGTGCTGATTACGCACAGTCTTGTACGCGCCATCCGTTCCGTTTTAAGGTACCAAACAAACACCCAACAAGGTGTCCCAAAAAGGAGAATGCAAGTTAAAAATGATTAACTTGCGGTACACAGAGTTGCACTGAAAATAATAAATAAAAAAATACTGTTGTGAATTTAGCATCTGGATATTGGAGAAGGCCCCTGTCACACACCCTGCCCCTTATTAGGCAGTTGTCAAGTATTGAAAAAAGGACTCGTGTACTTATTAATATTAATTTTAAAATTGGGCAAAAGACCACGTAAGCAGATAAGAATAACGTTTGTCAGGCACCAAAACCCTAGCCATCCAAACTCCGAGACTGCTTTTTTTGGGAAGGTAGCCCAACTCTGTGTCATGCATGTCATGACCCAAAGGCTCTTCTTTAGGTTGTTAACCCCTGAAACGAGAACCACCGCCCCCTTGTGAATTAGGGTTGTGGCAAGCTGGAATAATGCATACTTGAATGGATACCTAACCACATCTCAAGTATGGGCACAGAATGATTGGAAAACAAACAACATTGATAATCTGAAAAGCAGAATGATGGCACTGCCGTCAATAGATGTGATCAAATGACACTGACAACTATTTTCATTGGTGTTTTCTAAATATTTTGTATATTATGTATGCATGCACATGCACTCATGGCTATAATGTTGTATGCACATGCACTTATATTGTGTAAACTTAAACATGGACACATATACTATAGGCACACATCTCAGACATTGTATATATGTGCACTCACACACACACACACAGACACACACATATTTATGTATATATATAATCAGACAGACATGTATAGGTAAACATTTACAGGTATACAATACAGATACACACACACAATGTGTGTATTTATAATAAACATGAACATATATTTTATATATTTAAATAAACAGTCACACACCCATATATTTACCCATTTATAAATAGAATATATACAGTATGTGTATATATAGTATATGTACAGCAATTGATTTCATGAGCATATTAACATTCTTAGGCAATATATTAACATGCTTATTTTGTAAATTTACTTGTTTACATGTATTTATATGCATTATTATTGCAATATATTGCCATTGATACTTTGTTAACTGTACACATGTACATATATTCATACACATGCTGTATATATTATACAAATAAATAAATATATATAGTTTTCTTTATCATTTGAATGACTTTAAATCTCCATATAGTATAAAAAAATAAATAAGTTAATTAAAAAATAAATAAATAAATATGCCCAGACAGACAGTCAAGCAATTCAATTGCCCTGGACAAAACAAGGTCTTACGCCATCACACGTTTGCTTGTTTTGCTCTTTGACCAAGCCCATTTTGGAAACCCCAGACACAGATGTTTGTCTGCCTCTAAGTTAGTCATCAAATGTTCTTGCCCAAATGCATGTTGTCCTTCTTTCATTCAAAGGTTATCAGAATAAATAAAAAAGAGCTGATTCTCGACTTGCCTAGAGTGTGTTGCAACAAAAACAAACACATTTGTTCTGCCTGCATTGCCCATTCAGACATGTACATAATTTATATATGAGATGCACATTATACCTACTCTGTGGTACATGATGAAAATGCCTGGAGCCTCTGATTTATGTATATATATGCATTTACAAGTAATAGGACTGTTTTGAAGCATTTGCGCTACCATGGTATAAACACACAAGCCATAGCCTGTGTTTAAACATACACTTAACACTTTACTATCTATTAAATAGGAATCCTAATAGGAGAAGTTGATTTTTCAATCTATTACTTCTTAATATTTGTGAAGAGCTGTTATTTGTCTCAGTAAACTGTTTTGCTATCTTTTTTATTTTGAATGATGTTTTTTTTTCTACATTGGGATGATCTTGTTCACTTTATACAATATAGGTGTCAGTATGTATGAGCATTTGAGACTGATATTAGAGCTGTATAATGATAACACAATGTTAGCATTGCATACTTGACCTGCACATGGTTGAATAGCTGTGTTCTGTAAGTAAAACTGACCATAGGTACCAACAACAATTCATAACAGCTGGTGTGTTCAAAATGCTTTAGGCTGGTATTTCCTTTCTTAAAATTTTAATACCTCTTTTCTGTCAGTAGATTGTACTACTATCATTTACCTGGAACCCATTCCAGGATTCCAGTCTTTAGAAGTCATTCGGTTCACACCCTTCAGCTAACAGGAGGCACAGGGTCTCATCCTGCAGTGGAATCTACCACAAGGGTCTCATATGCAGCTGAGATCTGGCATTGGGGTATCACCAGTGCCATCACAATTTAACCAATGTGCAATATTGGGATGTAACATTAAATGCAATTTTGAGTCTGTAGTATAGTCTTCCAGCAGAGACTTACCATAGATTTTAACATTAGGATTCACAATTGATATTGAGATTTAAAATCAATATTATTCTGTGTCTCTGAGATTTGTTCTCTTTTTAAGTGGATGAGGCAAGATGCTTCTTTCACCTTTGATGTTGCTATTCATATTCCACACACAGTTAAATGATATGTTTGTGTAAGATACATATTTAGTTTATAAAAACACAGCTTCTGAAAATGCAAAAGCCCTGGCAGCATTAATTTTTCCACATTGTTTGACTGGAGAGTCATTGTGTTCAAAGTAATACAAGCTAACTCTCACACATGCACACACAATTTTTAAATACCACATGCATCGGCAACTGCTCTGTTGCCATGGTTTTTAACCTTTCTGTGTTTACATGTCTTCTACATGGATATTTGAAAGCACAAATTTTCAGAAGCAGAGTAGAGACACTACATTCCTAGGAGTATGCAATGTTCAAAATATGAAGGATATGAAGTATACAGAGTAGATACTTGGAATGATCTCTTTTCAGAAACAGCTGATAAAATTTGAAAACTAGGAACAGGAATCCTTCTGACTTAAGCATGTGCCACAAACCAGGTCTATAGCATCTGAATCACTCTGTATGTTCAGCAGTGCTGAAGTACATTGGTATGTTGCATATGGAATATGGAAAGCAATAGTATAAGAGTTTTAAAATATTACCATATTTCCACTGTACGAGAGTATCAATATAGGAGGTTCAAACTACAAAAGGAGAGGGTCAGAATTTTAGCATTATACTGTTCTCTTTACAGAGATTTCTGCATCTGCTCTTATCTGCAGATATTTTAATATAAAGGAGAGATGATTATTGAGGCTTGAAGCTTAATTGTTAATATTCTATTTGATTCCTTGCACATCAATAACATTAATAATAATAATTTTGTGATATTAAAATTTTTCATACAATTTATTTCTGTTATAACCAAGGATTTTAAAGTTCTTAAACATTTATTATTTTATTTGAGACTCATCTGACTACGTATACTTTATATAAACATGTAATGTTAAATATTTTTAAACAGTGATTTGCAAATTAGTTCACATTCTGATACATTAACAAATGTTTTTTATCAACTGAGTCATCAGGTTTGTTTAACATAATTTTTTGTATTCTTACTCAACTAGTAGTAGTAGTAGCAATGATAATAATAATAATAATAATAGTAATAATAATAATAATAATAATAATAGAAGGGCAGCACGGTGGCTCAGTGGTTGGCTCTATCACAGATCTGGCATCCTGCGTTTGAATCTAGCACCCTATCTTGTTTCCTGGTCCTTAAAGCCAGGATGATATATCTAATAATAACAACTATAATAATAAATAATAATAATAATAATAATAATTCCAGGGTCAGAAGATAGCCCTCCTATCCACATATTTGTAAAGTACTAACCTTTCGATAATAACACCTAAGGAACCCAGTGGGTTTCAGGTAAAAAACAACTAGCACAAACTGAGAAAGAGAGGAAAATAATAATAATACTACTACTAATAATAATAATAGCCAATATGAGGCATTTTCATATTAAAATAGTGCTAATTACCATTGAAGCTGTTGTTATTGGTAAGAAAAGTAAGTAACTCTGCAATAACCATATTCATTGGTACTTAGAAAATTAAGCCTAGGCAAAAGGCTATGCTTGTTATTACTATGTCACTTGGTACCTTATACTTGAAGAATGCTGTAAGAAGGAAAATAATAATAATAATAAATAATAATAATAATAGTAATAATAATAGTATATTCCACTGTTTAAGCCCTTGTTCCCTAACCAGAATAAGACCCTTTTCCTCAGTGCTTTCTGGTTACCCTTAAAGAGTAAAGTATTGTGCATTAACAGATGTTAGTTGTTTTTCTGGCTTATACTGCATTTAAAAGACCTTAATATATTCTGGTGCAAAACCACTGAAATTCTGAAACTTAAAGGTAGCTAATGTCGAGATTCTAGAATATGATAAATGTAATCATTTCCCCTGGTTTACATTAAAACATCAAATTTAAGGTTATGACTGTTTTTTGCTTAACAGGTATACAAAGTCCACCTTAACATTTCAGTGTTTTCTGTAACAAGATAAAATGCCTGCACTATAATGCATTATAAAGTAAATATTGATAGGTTGATTATAAAGGTAATAACCCACTCAGAACAAGTCCAACAAAAGATCATGGAATCTTCGAATCAGTGCAGACCAGTTAGTCTTTTTTGGCCCCTAACTATCAACATGTATCTTCAAAGTTTGCTTGTTATTGCCTAAAGGATATGGAATAGTTTGAGTTGTTCAAGAATTGCGACCTTTTCCACTTAATATTATAAATTTGTGTAATGTAGACTCCTCTGAAATAGAGCCTCAAACACAGTTTTCCAAAATTACAGAGATCGCTTTAGGGAGAATGCTGGGCTCTATCAATTTGTTTTCTCCAGATATAGCAGGTGGTTGTAATTGTATGTGCCCTCCTTTCATTTTCTTTTTCTAACACTTTTATGGCAAGATGGCTTTGTCTCCCCTAAAATTAATCTACTGTACTTAACTAAGCATCCACTTCCAGTAGAGAGGAGGCATTTCTATATTCACAGTCTTCTCAATAATGACTCTCAGGTAAATTACTGGAAAATAATCAAAAGCTAAGTCTGAACTTTTAACCAGAAGACCAAATAGGGATTTCATTGTAAAGGTGAAGTCTATATTAATGAAAACAATCAAAGAACAAACAGCCTTTGTTTTAAGCAGTATCTTTCTTCTAGCACAGCACCATCCCAAAGCACTTTACAAGTACAGATGTATAGGTCAATCTGTTTACAGGTATCTTTTTCAGTCAGAGCACAGCCACACTTATTCAAGGTCACATAGTAAGACAGAGGCAAGGATAAAACCAACAGCTGTCACATTTGCAGTCCAGTACCTTATCAATTATGCCACAGTGTTCCTGAAACATTAACTGGTAATAATCATCAAAATAAAATAATGAAAAACAGTGGTTTGACACCAAAAAAGCACCCACACCTCCAAATTTGCCTGGACTAAACTATTAGTAAAAGCTTAGTGGGCCAAAGATGAGAAAAATATGGTTGAGGAATAAAGCAGCTGACTTCATGGATAATGTGATCTCTTCCTGTTTGACATGTTGATTTCAAAGATTTCTGCCAACACTAGTCTTGAATTCAACTTGTGCATGTTTAGTACATTTCAGTATTTCCATTTTCATAGGTACTAATAAAGTTTAAACTAAGTAAGAAAGGTAAGAGATGTATTTTCTTTTTATTATAACTGATTGGTTTGATGTAAATTTAGAATGTTGTAATTGGCAGTTTCAGCTTTTTCCTAATATTGTAACAACAGTGGAAATCCTGGCAGGTTTGAATTGCATAAAGCAAAATACATAAGAAAGAGAAAAACCCTGATGCAGTCTTTTCTTGGAAAGAGTTAAGAATGTGTTATACACAGTAAAATAAACACTGCTCTGCTTTCTCTCCGTCTGTCGCAGGAATTCATATTGTCCCTAATGTTATTTTCCAGTGCTGTCTGTCAGTCATGATTTGACTTGCCAAAGATCCTGAGACCGGGTGCAATCAAATTAGTGGATGTGCTGCTCCTCCTCATGTACAATAGGTGTAGTAACATTTACAGGACAGGCTGTTATGTTTTTGTCTTTTTATCAAAGGCAAAATGATCATTTTGTGTCTTGAGATCTTTGATTCTTCTTAGTTTAAAATGCTTCCAGAGGTTTGCTGCTGCATTCATAGCTCTGCTAATCTTGCCAAATCAAATTGTAAATAAACATTTTACTGAGAAAAACAAACAGATGTAGGATTTTCAGTGGCGAGAAAGGAACTGCAAGAAGGATGGAGAGAATGTGTTTATGCCTTCTAAAAAACAACATGATTTGCATACCAGACATCACAGAGCTTCTAGGGACATAAGGAAGGTCAAGGAATCGTGATGATTTTGCTATGTCACACACACCCTTTTTTTATACATTTCCGTCTCTCACTCTAAATTCACAGCAATAATAATTCCCATACCCTGTCACAAATCACTTTGAATTGTAATTGACTGATTCATTTGTTATTTAAATATGGGTAGTACGAGGATGGCCTGCTGTTCCTTCATGTGTATTTATGTAGACCTATATTTTGCATATACTTACACATGCTGCTAATGATAATAAATAGATTGATACACACAGATGCACTGTATGTGTGGGAGTGTGTTCAGATCTGTAATTAGAGATCTGTAGACGTGTTTGTTCTTCTTTATTCAATATATGACCCAATATGTGAACCTAAATAATATGAATACATAAAATATAAAATAAACAAACGTTATGGAAATGAAAAGTAAATATTAAACTGTGTGCAATACCAGTAGAAACACAAAAACACTAGATAGATGGATGGGTTAAGGCTTTTTTACATCAATATACATTTCTATATGTCCATTAGATATACAGCATATGCCTTTTTTACTATTTAAGTTTCTTGAATATGCTTCTACATGTGGTTTTACTGTACATGTGTTTGTATAACTTACTGTAGGTAATATATTTGAAATATAAATAGGTAAACACATATGATCACTCTGATGACATGGTGGTACAGTTAGTACTACTGACTCAGCTCTAAATTCCAGTTTATGCATACTGTATATGGCTGTTTCTAGTTATGCCCCTATCTAACTCACTGTGGAATAGCTACTCCATTAATAAATGAAAAAGTAATTACAAAAAAAGACATCCATGAGCAAAAACTAATTATTTATTTTTCCAGTGAAGTGGTAAAATGAAATGTAAAACCAAGCAGACAGAAGTGAAACGATGACTTTTAGGGGAGGTTCTGATTTTTTAAAATATGTATTTATTACATAAAATATTGTATATGGATAAATGCATTTTTGTATGTGTAGCCTTTATATGCTTGAATATTTATAACCCTGGGTTTCTACTTTATTACAATATGGCCTAGCAAATATAGAAACATAAAGTGTACCAATACTGAACAGGGATACTCTAAAAGTAATCCCTCCAATTTCTTTAGTGAATGCTTATTTATATCTGTACTCATATCTATATCTATATCTATATCTATATCTATATCTATATCTATATCATTTATATTCAGATTTCACTATAATATATATTTTCTTATAGTGTTTATCACTGAATTCATATCTATATCTGTATCAAATTTTCTTTTTTTTATAAATAGAGTTCTTCATCCAATTCATATCTGTATCTTCTAAATAACTATATCTAGAAATATCAGCAAACCTTCATATAGTTAATACATGCAAAAATATTGTAAAAAAGAGAAGTCTATAATTTTAAAAACTAAGGATTCTTTAGAGTTTAATTCCTTTCAATTCTATTATGCAACCCCCCATTCTTTTACAAATTAAAAAAAAATAAAAAAAAGAAGCAGTGTTAAAAAAATGCTGACCATAATCTTACATGTGCCAGCGCTAAGCATGTGTAAGTAAGGAATAGAATGAATAAAATTGCTGTGGTGGAGAAGTAGGACGTCCACAGCCAGTTCCTCGAATGCGTCTCTCATTTTTCTGTGACAGCAGTGTCGGGGCTGTTGACTTTTTAATATTCACAATGACACCCAAGGAAAGAAGCTGGAAAGCATGACTGCTCTACTCCTCTGGATGGGCATGCCCAGCTACCCTGAAGTACAAGGAAATTAGACCAATTTATTATGATAATTTTCAGTATCAATCTGTATTCTTTTCCACAGTTGTGCATTTGGATAATTCTGTGCTAGCTATTAAATTGCAAAGCTTGTGCATAACATAGCATTTTGAAATACTATTTATTTATATGCAGACATCCTCACACATCCACACACCACATTCCTGTGTATCTGTGCTAGGCAAGACTGAATGCAGCAGGCCAATTGTAGGGGGTGGGGTGCAACACTAAGAAAGGAAACAGAAAAGAAGCAGAAGCATGCTTTGTAGGTCTAAAGGACACTGTTGATATGATAATGGAAGAGAATATCTCTGGAGGAGCTCATAGGGCACAGATTGTGAGGGTCAAAGCAATAGGCACATACAATTTCTATCCGTTTGCCTATAAGACATTTGTCGCATTGACCGCAGCACACTGTAAAAATCCAAAGCTCTCAGCTGCTTTAGAATAGCCTGACTTTAGCTCTGCAGTCACTTAGAATGTTTGATGCTGTGATGAATGCTTTCCTTACTTTATATCAGCTGTTTCCAGTAATGCTACATTGCACTGGTCTCACAAAAACAAAGAAAGAACAGCACTCATTTTCTCTGCGTAGCTATTAACCCTTGAGTCATCTGTCAAAATTCCTGGAGATCTGCACTGTCAACAGCACCACAAATGGGAAAGCTTTTTGGTTTCATTTGATATCTTCCTCATTCATCCCTCCATTTTCAAACCTGCTAAATCTAATTACAAGGTCATGATTATGTCATGCAACTATACTTATCTTGTTCAAAGTCATATTTCTGATAATTTTCCATCAAAGAAAGATTGCTATACTTACTTACCATGGTGCTGGAGAGTGGCTACATGTTGCGCAATGATTAACACATGCAAGTTAGAATTTCTCTGTACTATGTACATATGACAATGTCCCTATAAATCTACTCTTTCAGTGATATTACATTTCAATAGAGTATATTTTTTATTTACCATATAATAGCCATTCATCCATTTATTTACACACTGTTGTCTTTGTTGAGGTTCACGAGGAGTGAGACATTAAATATGGGAGTAATATATTCAAACACATTCACAAAGGGTATCCCAGATGATAATTAATGAGTTCAGGGAGAAGACCATTGGAGTGGCAGAGGTTTCTTTTTTTCACAGACTTAACTTTTCTTTATTTGATATTTGTCTGCTTTGTTTATGGCATACTTCCTATTCTGTTTAATACTAGCGTTATAAAAAGGTCTATGCTCCATGTATGACTGGCATTTCATCCAAGGTGGGTTCTTGACGCTGGCTTTATATACCCAAAAAGTATAAATAAACAAAAAATATATATACGTATAACCAAATTACTGTGAAGGACTTCTATTGAAAGTAAATAAAATTCAGCCGACAAACCTTTCAGTTATCAAAATGTCTTCCATGTATATTTCAGTGTCTGTTTTAAATAAGCCACCTAATGAGGAGATGGGGAACACTACCACTTAAATAAGCTAAAGAATAAAAACATCCAACCCACTGGATCTACAAAATAATTTTCTAACTTAGTAGTAGTTACCACAATCACTACGCTTACAATAATTTTTGCTTTTCTTCTAAAGTTTATTAAGATGTGTCAGTAATTCCAAACTCAACTCATGCTATATTTTACTTTATGTTCAGTAAAACATGATACTACACAAGGAATGAATCAATTAATTCATTTAATCAATCAATTAAATGAGATAGTTAGATACTGGCTCTATCTGTTATCTAAATTAACAGAATGGGCTTTAGTGGTTTGTGTCCAACACAGATTAAAAGTTATTCATTCCATGTTTTTTATCTTCAAATGATATTTTTTCCTTTGAATTTGAGAGTTGTCTTTTATCCTTCAAAAGTCAAATATTTAGTGGATCAATAATTAATTGACTTTAATAATAAGCCTGTGCTTTTATAGTGCATTTATATGATCTGTGTAGATAATCATTTATACAACGCAAAATACACATGAATTCTTCAGTTGTTCCATCCTTCTACAGTTTGAAAATTTTCTCACTCTGTCCCACGTCCCATGTCATACCACAATGAACCACAGGAGCGCCAACTGACCACACCACTGCACTTAACCAAGGGAGTGACTGTTTTACAAGCCTCTGCACATAAGTGACTTAACTTTGTAGCATCAGAATCCCAATTGTGAAAGGAGTTGCTGAATGGTCTGCTAATTTGTGAAGAAGACAACGCTAGAAGAATCAGGTTGAAAAAAGGTAGACAGCCAGTTTCTCAGCATAATTAGATCAAGTTTCTTCCAGCTAGATGCAAGGAGAAATTTAGCAGTTACAGTTCCCAGACATATAATAATAATAATAATAATAATAATTTGTGCCAGAGAAACAGCAGAGCAAGCCATGAAAAATCTAGGGGTATAAAGAACAGGTGGCAAGAGAGGAATAATAACTGACAGCACTGAAGAAAGTGAGCAAGAGATTAGATTTGCCCTTAAGCTCAGCGTTCTGTGAAAATGCAATGGCAAAAGCATGGGGGAAAGTGGAAGAATTTCAGCGAATACCAGGTGGAGGCAAGGAAAAACGTACTATTTGTTGGTTTAAACAGTGGTATAAACAACAAAAGGAAGTTGATCGAGTGACATAGAGTGTCGGATAAACTCGAAAACTCAAGTTCACAAAGTCGCACAGTGCCCAAAATAAAAAAGAAGTTGTCAGATATCAAAGTCGCCGTGAAAAGGCGAGTCATAGTGCACCGTCTGAGTGTCATATGAAAGCTTATTAGGTTACACAGAAAAGAAAAATAATAGGGACACTGAGAAAAAAGCTCGAAATGTCAACTTTAATCTCGAAATTTCCACTTTAATTACGTAGTTTATTTTGTCATTAAAGTAGAACATAATAAACTTCATCTTTAAATAATTTAATTTACTAGTTTCTTAAATACCATCGTAACTAAAGTAGCACGTTAAATGCTTTGTTTTGTATGTGTTCTTCTATGTGCTCTCTGTGTGAATCACTATGTGCTTCTTAAATGGTCTTTCTCTTCCTCCGACTGGACACAGAATCCATTACATTCGTGATATTACAGCTCTCTGAATAATTAAAATACTGAGATGTATACTTGATATCATTTTCATGATGATAGGAGTTAAAGTATGTTATTATACATGGTAACATGGTGGTGCAGTGATAGTGACAAGCTGTCGCCCTGTCCAGAGACTGCCTCACGCAAGATGCTTGCTGCACCGTGCGCGACCTTCAATTAAATAATTTATTGCAGCAGTACTGTCTCTTTCAAACGTACTAACTCCCAATTCCTGTCCTTCCTTTTCTTTCTCCAAGTAACCAATAGCCACACAATCAGCTCTGTAATAGATATTAAGCTATCTGTAAGTTTAGAACGGCAAATCTTCAAAACTTTTAAGGAACATTGAAATATCTTCGTAGTACATGTTTAATTATTCCTTCCATCTGTCCTTCCAGTGTTGTGCCAGCCCCAGCAAGAATACAGCGCGAGGCAGGAACAATCCCTGAACGGGTGCCAGCTCCTTGCTAGCGCTGCGACATCTTATCCTCACATGTTTAATTATTAACAATATAGATTATTTAAATGATGTTAACATTTTATCTGTATAATGTAATAAACATATTTAGCTGCATTTCCTTTTAAAAATGATATCCTCATGTAAATACACGCTTATAAAGTGGCGCAGGTTGTGCAATATTACAACTGTAATGCAAGTTTACAGAGAGGTAATTGTACTAATAAGTACAAAGAGTTCTACAAGGAGCACTTGATGGACTGATTGAGTGCCTTTATAGTTCTTGGGATGAAACTGTTTCTGAACTGCGATGTCCCTACAGGAAAGGCTCTGAAGCGTTTGCCGATTGAGAGCAGTTCAATAGACAGCGCACATAACTGAGGCAGCGTGTGCTTGATGCTGTATACCGAGAATTCTCTTTCCGATCAGATTGCACACTCAGATGCAGTGGGATAAATAGTCTGAGTGGTACATTGACAGGAACAACGCTTAAGCAGCTATGGTATTTGGAATAGTTTGTCCATTCCGTGGACCATTATATTGTTACAGGTTAATTACAATCAGATGCCTTAAACTAATAAACAATATGCGGTTAATTTCAGTGTATATGATAAAGCCGTGTCAGGGATGTGGATCTAAAAAAGAAAGGGAAACACACTGGAACAAAAGCACTGCTTTGATGCTGGGTGCCACCAGTTTGCAAAACCTAGCGAAGAACTTGCGTATGCCAAGCATTTACCTACCGTGAAAATGCATGGCTTTACGCCAAGTTTAGGTTTTATACATTGCGATTTGAGCATGGAAACGGGCTTACGCAACATTTTTGTGTGTACTCACCGTTTATTCATGAGGCCCAAGGTGAGCAAATTGAAGGTTGGAGTTTCTTGATGAAAATTTGATATTTTTGGAAACTGCATCCCAGCAAGGAGGAAATGAAAATGTGAGATCCTGGGACAACTGAAAGATGAGGGTTAAGGGTTTATAGGAAGCCTTGCATAACTGGAGTAAAGAACTCAGACAGGCTTTCAGAGAGAAACAGGAGATAGCAAAAGAGAAAAGAGGATAATAGAGCAAAAATGATGTAAGGGAGACACCGCAGTCCATAACTGCTGAATCATTACTCAGTTAATTGACTTGTTTAAGGATACAAACTTGGATCAGTGAATCTGAACTTCTAGCCATGTGGTTTACAGTCCAATGATTTATCTACTGCACTATACCATCTACTGTATATCCTTCTCCTTAAGTACAATCGATTGTTTCACCTTGAAATGTTGTTTTCAGGAAACAATTAAACAGATAAAAACTATACATAGCAAGTACATCCAAAATAAACTGCATATGAACAAAGTGTTTTCCTGTCCAGGGCTGTATAGTTCTTTTTTACTTTCTTGTATACGAAGTATAGGGAAAGTATTGTAATCATCCAAAATTCGATGTCGAGATTTTGATGAATCTAAATGTTTTAGACCTTCCTGACTTTCTCATATATGAAGTATAGGGAAAGAATTAGAATCCTCCAAAAATTCAATTTCGAGATTTTGGTGAATCTCGATGCTTTAGACCTCCCTGAGTCCGAAAATACCATTTTTGGAATTATGTCTATGTGTCTGTCTGTGTGTGTTTGTGTGTGTTTATGTAAACACAATAACTTGAGTATGCTTTCATTTAGGTTAACCAAATTTTGCATACACTGCGGTGGGTTGGCACCCTGCCCGGGATTGGTTCCTGCCTTGTGCCCTGTGTTGGCTGGGATTGGCTCCAGCAGACCCCCGTGACCCTGTGTTCGGATTCAGCGGGTTGGAAAATGGATGGATGGAAATTTTGCGTACAAGTATTAGATACAAAACATAGATTTCTATCAACTTTTGGGCTATTTCCGCTAACCGGAAGTTGTACTTTACCATTTATATTTCTTTCTTCTTGTTTACGTTGAAGACCAGCTTTTGAACACTATGCCCTTTTCCACCCAGGCCAAGTAGAAATGAGCTGTCTCTGGTTTCCATAGTGTAGTGGTTATCATGTTTGCCTAACATGTGGAAGGTCCCTGGTTTGAAACAGGGTGGAAACAGCCTTGCCATCCCAACTTTGCTTTTCAGCCCCCATCAACCCGGGGTTCCCCCTTAATGTTAGAGATTACAAAAGCCCCATACTACTCCTCAGGTCTCCTCCAGTCGGACTGCATGCATTCTCTTCTAGCTGGAACATTCCATTCCTTAAACTGTCGCCAGGCTACCCCAGGAAGCTTGCAGCACAGCTCTGAATTTAGCCCCACTGCCTCTCACCAGCTTACGACCCAGAGTCCAGTTCACCAGGCCTCCTAGGGCAATTAGAGAACGACTTGGTTTCCATAGTGTAGTGGTTATCATGTTTGCCTAACACACGAAAGGTTCCCAGGTCAAAACCGGGTGGAAACAGGCTGACCAGGGGCTTTCTGTCATTCTGAAGCCTCCTGGTGGAATTTATTGGGAAAGGGTGCCCGTCACGCCTGTACCCACATCAAACAACTCAAGGTTCTGCTTTTGATGATGAGGTGGGTGTGCCTGCAGGTAGGCAGATAGACTACTGAATGAGGGCGGGTGAAGGAAAATCCTTTGTAAGCTCTCACTTTGAGGAAGTGCTCAGCCTAACAGGAAGGTAGGAAAGGCAGAGTACAGGCTTGGTTTGCATAGCATAGTGGTTATCACGTTTGCCTCATATGCGAAAGTTTCCTGGTTGGAAACAGAGGTGGTGTTTTTTCTGGTAAAGGGCAGCAAGCTGATCTAAGGTGCCTAATGTTAAATGTTCGCAGCTTGCTTTGCGCCCTACAGGAGTGCGTGACCGTCTGTCCAGTACCCACCAAGCGGACCTTCCCTTTAGGGTAAGAGTAGTGAGGATCTCCTTTTCCCATCTCTTTTGCTCTTTTCTTTTAGCAATTAACTGATTTGTTCCTTTCTTTATATTTATTACTTTCTCGTATACGAAGTATGGGGAAAGTATTGTAATTGTCCAAAACTTTGATGTTGAGATTTTGATGAATCTCCATGTTTTAGACCTCCCTGAGTGTGAAAATACCTTTTTTGGAATTATGTCTGTGTGTCTGCCTGTGTATGTGTAAACACAATAACTCGAGTACACTTTCACTTAGGTCAACCAAATTTTGCATACAGGTATTAGGTAGAAAACATAGATTTCTATCAACTTTTGGGCTATTTCTACCACTTTACCTGAACACATACTTGATTTTTTTTTTAATCATCTAGCTGCAGAGTCCGATTTAAACATCTTTACTTTTATAATAATTGTTCAATATATTATTTATTTATTTTGATTTGTTGTTGGTGGTTGTTTAATTATATAATATAAAAATATAATCATTGTCTTGTGGTTTGCTCCTCAAATATCCATCCCCATATCTGAGTATACGAGAAAGTGTAGTGGAGACCACTCCTGATTTTTATGTAGATTGGCATTTGGGAAAATTCAGAGTTTGTTTCTCCCTATGTTTGTCCCATTGAGGCAATCTGAAGGAAGCCTGTGGCATTATGACCTGGAGCCAAAATATCAACAGCAGACTGTGAGGAGGTTGCCACTTTTGAACCTTTGTGGTTTTTAATACATTATTTTCACATTGTTAGAAGACCACATTGGTATCTCTGTGTTATTAGTACTCCCTAGAACAGGTTGGTTAGTCAGTGTTCTCTTGTTAGTTGGACTTAAGTTTTATGGTAAAATTTTAAGCCATTAGGGATTTGTTTTTCTCCACTATTAATAACATGTCATGTTTGGTGTTTGATTATATATAAACTTTGTGATTATGCTGTATATTTTTATATTCTATGTGGTTTAGCAGTTCAAAATATTGATATATATTAATATATTAACTGTTTACATGGTTGATAGGAGTAATAGTACTGTAGTAGCAATGGTAATAGTATTGTCACAGTGACAGAATACAGTGAAGTTCTCACGTGTATGTCTATCCAACATACAAGTTGCTATTGCACTGTGTGGTAATAAATAAGAATATGTTAATATACTTAATGAAAGCAAAGTGCTTGTAATGTTGGACCTACTGATAGGAAAAATTTATGAAAAAAGATGCCTTCAAACTTGTGTATGTTTTATGCAGTGAGAAGTTGAAGTCAGTTGGGGTTTGGTAAATTTTTGTTCTTGCCAGGATTAGATAATGGTCCGCAGACAGGCATAAATATATAGTATTTTTGGTGAAAGAGAGAGGCTCTGTTGCAGGTGGCTTAGAACCTTTGTACATGTTATGACGCATTAGGTCTTCCTTAGAACTCAAGTCCTCCTTAGTACCCAATCAGGACAAGCAGCATTCAATATGATGTGATTACATATATAAAATCTTTTCAGGGGATGCACATCTCCTTCTTTGGCTTTGGGAGGCACTATGTACACATACTAATACTGCAGCACTCCATTGATCTTGTATAGGCTTGAAGTGATCAGTGGAGTCCCTCAGGTATCTGAAGGATTAGTTTTCAGATGGACAGATGATAGTTAATCTGGCTATATTTGATTTTAAGGTACTGTTATATTCATATACGTCAATAAACTAAATAAAAATAAAAATTGCATAGATTCGGATATAGTAGATACATTTCTGACATGAAGAATCTTTATTAATTTGGAGACATTTGAAAATAATATAAATATATGCATGTATGTATTTTAAAAACAGTTAAATAAAAAAAGATGTTATGCTGCAGCTGTATAATGTGTTAATGAACCCACTTCTGGTGAACAATTAGCACTTTTATTCATTGCATGAATAAAGGTATAGCAGTACTAGGATTTGCGTACAAAACTAAACTCTTTCCTGAACTAAAGCACATGTCCTAATCTGTCAGAATAAAGGTGCAGAAGTTACATTTTTTTATTTTTTCAAACTTACTTCTGTAGGGAAAACTGAGAGCTTGCACTATGGCACTACCTTTAGTGGTAAAAGCCCAAAACTGTTTTTGCAACTAGTCTGGAAAGTCAGCGAGCTATAGAATTCTGAGTGGAATGTGCACCGTATGTGACACATGTGAGTGTCTGAATTAGAAAAATATCTATTCATCTGTTATTTAAGGTGCTTATGCATTTCAAGTTTGGAAGGAGCTAATGACAATCCTAAAAGCACTGGGTACAAGAAACAAAGTCATTCCATTGCAGGGTACCTTTATATATTTGGCTAAGGAAGAGTTCCCAATTAATATAACACCCATGTCTTGACATGTGAAGGAAAAGTGGAAAAACCTGGGAGAAAAATGCAAACAAGAGGAGGATGTGCAAACTCTAAACTTGTAGTGCATGGGATGGGATTTAGACTTCAAACACTAGAGCTGTGAGATAGTAACACCTACCACTCCATTACTGTGATGGTAGAAAAATATATTTTTTCCAAAAAATTTGCTGTCAGATCAATAAAAAAACACAAAAGAATCAATATGCAAAATATAGACTCATAATGCCTTTTGTGCTCAGCCTTACACTTACAAAAATAAGAATTTCAATGACATTGCACAAGTTACCTAATTACTATGTACTGTATTTACTAGGATGGTGGCATACAGTTTAGTTCTCAAAGGTGTCCTGCACAATAATAGAAATATTGAATGTGACTTGGAATATAAAGAATAAACTCCTTTTTATGTATATTCTCTTAATACAGTGGAACCTCGGGTCATGACTGTAATTCATCCCAAAACTCTGGTCGTAACCCAATTTGGTCGTGACCCAAAGTAATTTCCCCAATAGGATTGCATGTAAATACAATTAATCCGTTCCATACCGTACGAACTGTATGTAAATATATTTTTTTTAAAGATTTTTAAGCACAAATATAGTTAATTATACCATAGAATGCACAGTGTAATAGTAAACTAAATGTAAAAACATTGAATAACAATGAGAAAACCTTGAACAGCAGAGAAAACTAACATTGCAAGAGTTCGCGCTATAGAGCTACGAACCACTTGCTAAAAACACTTTTTTTAATGAGTTTTAAGCACAGGGAAAAAAATGAACATTTGAAAAATCCGTAATTTAATAAACAACCAAGAAAAGTAACATTGCAACAATGCACGCTACGAACCGATCGCTGTAAGCAGAAGTGAAGTGGAGGCTAAAATCCAATAGAAAAAAGTCTTCATTAAATACAACGAGGTTAAAACAATGCTGGAATCTGTCTCTTTAAAAACAAGCCCAGTGCATTCTTTAACTACCTTCTCGGCCTTATGCGGCCAGCCCTCTCTCTCTTGCTCGCTCTCTCTCTCGCTGAGTGTGTGGTCGTGAACAGATGCAAAAGTTTGGCAAACTTTTTGGTCGTAACCCGATTTATACGTGTTCAGAGACGTTCATGAACCGAGGTTCCACTGTATATTTCCATAAACAAATGAGTGCTTACTTTGTTACCCTTGAATTTATAACTTTTTTTTATTTGTTTCAGACATGAACAGAAAGTGGGTCTGCCAGATGTATGAGGGTAAAGCAAAAAGTAAAGGAGAATTGAAAATTATTCTATAACTGCAACAAACAGAAGCTGATGCAGTACAGCTCATTTTGGCTTATGAAAATGGACACTGCTTTGGGATTGCACCATTGTTGAACAATGTGTTGTAGTAGGATTTCTTTGGGCAGAGGGCTTGAAACCTGCTGAAATTCACTAAAGGATGTTGGCTCAATATTGAAGTGAGAACAGCATGACACTGTGAAAACTTTATGAATGGACAGAAATATTTAAAGCGGGAAAAGCAAGTGTAACCACTGAAGCTTGATCTGTTCAACCATCTGCATCACACACACAACCCGACATTAACATAGTAAATTCTTTCATCAGAGAAGACTGATGGATTACATTGTCCGATGTTGCTGCATACTGGTATTAGGATAGCACCTATGTATCTGTACATGTGCATAATGACTGTAAAGTTTGCGCAAGACAGCTTATTTATCTGCAAAAGCCAACATTATTCTGTGAATTTCAGCAGGTTTCACTCCCTTTGCCCAAAGAAACTATAGTACATTGTTCAACATGGTGTAATCCCACAGTGGAGTGCCCATGTTCATTTGACCTTGACTTCAAGAGATGGCAGAGTGCTGCACTGTGTGTGTTCTTACTACCCATAAATTATCCCAAACGTGTTGTATTGCATCAGCTGCTATCCGTTGCAGTTAGCATGTAATTTTCAAATTACCTTCACTTTTTGATTTACAGTAATACTTACAGTACAGTTTGAATAAAACATTTTTTGCCTCTTGATTTCCTGCATCCATTGCCCAAGCTCATTGTCTTCATTTCAGGCTCAAGTAATGTAGGATACTTAGATGGCAGTATTGGGCAAAAGGTAAGACATGAATGTAGAGCGCATGCCAGTCAAATTTAGACCAATTAACAGCTGCCAGTCCACCTGAAGTGCACATCAAGTTGACCCAAACCCAAGTAGACATGGCGTAAACATGAAAAATACACATGAAAAGTGATTCCTTCACTAAACGTTGGCTTTGGAGCCTGAGAGAGCAGTGCTAATTACTGCAGCACTGTGCTCCATCAGGCACTTCACTTCATGCAAAAAAATTATGTTTTGTTGTCTGACACTGTAAAACAATAGTGTTGTAGTTTCTGACATTTGTTTTATGTAAGTGAAAATTACTTTAGGCTCAACAGACTTTAAAAATAAGTTGACCTCTTTCTTAGGTACTCCAGGTCCTGCAGCAGTGTACGTGTTTGAAAAGAACACTTGCACAACAATGGCAGATGCTTATCCCCTGGCAAAACATGCCAAGGCAGATGTCAGATCCCAGGCTTAAAACTTGTTCAGCCCTGGTGCTGGACTTGACTTTCTTATCTGTTTTTACTCCTTTACATCCCAAGGTTTTTGCAGATGTGATGCAGGTTTTTGAAGCAATGAATGCTCTGTAGACAAAAAAATATATATTTTGAATTTCAGAGGGCTGCTGTGTTATCGCGCGACTGCAGATGTTCAACGAATGCAAGGCCACAGTTGAGTTTTGGAAATAATGCAATGCTTAACAAGAGCTTTAGATTAAAATTAAAATGTATTCTGGAAGAGGAATGTGAGCAGCACCGGCATTACAGTTCCCAACTGTATTCTGTCAGACACTTACCAAGACCAGTAGTTGGTGTACTGTTTGAATCATTATAGTAGCAGCAGAAAAGTAGGTCTGTTTAACTCAGCCCTGACTTGTTCAGCAAACATGTAATAAAACTGAAACATCTTTCATTTAAGAAGTCAGCTTTGAAGGACGGGACTATATACAGTTGGTGTGCCAGTTTAATGTTCCCTAGGAGACTCCAGTTTGGCACCATTTCTTCACTAAGATTTGCTTTTTTATCTTTTTTTATCATTTCAATGCAAAGCTGTATGGTGACCACTGACCTTTTTTCATACACTAGCTATGACAGGCTTTGCCAAGGGTAGCAAGGAGGCCGGAAGGTGGTATGCAAGGCAAAGATAATTCCTCCAGTCAATGCAGACCTCCTGCCAGGTCACTGTTGAGCAGAAGGTCTGTCCCAGCTAAACAGCTGCAGTGAAAATAATCAAGCTTAGACCAAATAAAGTTGCCCCTTATTTGAGAGGGAGTATATCTGTATCTACTGAAGCATAAGGGGAAAGTGTAATGAGAATACTATATCATTATGTTTTGTATTACCCGAAGAACTCACATGGACATTTGAAGTACATCCCCTTGGATCTACTCCAAGGGTGTGGGTTTAGGAACAAAATTTCAACACTTAGGCTAATAATAATGTGATTCAACTTTATGAGATATTAGAAGAAAATCAGAGGACCAATATATCCCAAAGAGAGAACATGCACACTCAATACAGATTTGAACCTGAGGGACAGCAGTGTTAACTATGATGCCAGATTGCCTTCCAAGATGTTCTCATATCCATTGTTATTGAGACAAATGACTTTTTGTGTCTTTTTTGTTATTTGTGGAAAGCAATGATATTGTTGTTAAGGCATCAATGATACATATAAGGAATTTAAGAAAGTTTTCAAACATTATTTTTCAACTGAACAAGTGTTCATTTTAGAAATATCACAAAAAGAACATATCAACTCTGAGTCAACACTTTAGTGGTTAAATCCTTCGGACATCTTTTTAAAAGCTGCCATTGTATCCGGCTTCTTTAACACCATCACAATATTGTTTTCCTCACCATCCAAGACCCTTTATATTACGTAATAGTTTTTGTCTTGAAGTCAACAACAACAATTTATTTCTTGCATAACCCAAAATTACACAGGAAGTGCCACAATGGGATTTAACATGCCAAGTTTTTTGACAGCCCCCCAGCCTTAACCCCCTAAGAAGATAAGAAAAAAGGTCCCAAAAATACCATGATAGGGAAATCTTGGGAAAGGCAATTCAGAGAGGGACCCTTTCCAGGTAGGTTGGGCATGCAATGGGTGTCACAAAATGGGGTAAACACAATACACTGGTCTTTAATTTCCACAGGTATCACTGAGAAAATTTATTTGAAGAAATTCTTTGTAATCATTTTGACATTTTGAAGACATGCATGAAGTCCTTGGATAGCTTCTCTGTTTAAGACTGATGAGGATGATTTCCATTAGCCTTATGCAGTAGGGGGTACTCCTTTTCATCTACAGATGTGCCTGATTATGCTTGTTTGCATAGCTCCTAGTGCTGCTATCTTTTTTCTTTTAACATGGTGACTGGAAGTGTGCACAGAGTGGATACATAAAATTATTTATTTCATGTAATAACCTTAATGCATCATTATTTTTTTGCTTCCATTTTAATTGTACTTGCAAATTAACTATGGGTGAGAATGAAGTACCCACATGAATCCCTAAATCAAGTCCAACATTTACTTCCTAGAGGACATTGTCTTCCATTCTTTATTTAATATTTCTTGCCAGAACTTTGCCAACATTTTTGGAAATCTAATTAAGGCTTCACTGCTTACACATCAGAACAAGTTCCTGAAGATGGCCCATTCTCTCATCTACTGATTATCTGAGAATCTCATGGTGCTTACACAGAAACACCTGGTTGAAATTCTTTCACATAACAACTAAAGGTGAAGGGTCATGTCATAGATTAAATATAGACTTCAGTGAATCATTTAATCATGAAATGACTGTTTACTTTATGTGACAACTTTCACAATGAGCAGCATGACTATACATTTGTAAAATATGTAAGAATATACAGTAATATTACAACACAAAACCCTAATTAAACATAACTGCATGTCTTGATATTTCCAGCACCACTGCAGATTGATGTCTTCTTGACTCTTAACAATGATATTTACGTCATAAAGCTGTTTCACTTCAAATTGTACATTGGTTGAAATTAAAACATCTTTCTATTACCTCTGAAATCTTGCATAGTTTGATACTACCTATCTATTTATATGCAGAAATACTGTTTTCTATCTTCAACACTCCTATCAGTTGGACTGATAGAATTCTGTTTTCAGTTGTCTTCCTGCACTAAGTATTGACATGTGAGAGACGGTATAAAATCATGTTGCGAGAGTCCACACTTAGACCAGACACAATGAGCACATTTCTTCCTCATAACTGATTTGACTGTAGTGACTTTGGGTGCAACATTAAATCATCATTAAAACTTGGTTAACTTCCAGCACTCCCCAATGCTTGTTATCATTACTTTTTCAGTATAGTTCTCCAGGACATCTGAGATCCAGCTCTATCCCTAGCTCTCCATTGCCTGGAATCAGAAATTTAAACATAACAATGAACTAATAAAGAATTTTGTAAGTGAGAGTAGGTGTGTATGAGCATAGTCTTTGACGGAGATGTATTTGTTTTAGGGCAGGCCTGTCACAATGAGTATTTTGTTCATGATGAATTGTCTTAAAAATAATTTTGGTTAACAATTTGTCTTTTAATTTTTTTTTGCCACTAAAACTTAACTATTACAAGCTAAGGTCATTGATTTGTTTGAGTCATCAATTCAACAGGCTTAAGTTTCCAGCTTCCATTAAAGCTGGTAAGATGAGCAGATGATAATTTGTACAACTGATAACGTACATGGCTGGAATACAGTACAATGCAATTGAAAAGATTATTTGTTTGCAAAATTTGCATATTTAAGTTTTGGGAATCAAACGTGCAGCATTCATTTTCTTGTTTGTAGGATGTTTTTCTCTTTCTCCTGTTTTGACCTTCTGAAAATATTCTATCCCCCAGTGCTGGAAGAAGGAGCAGCATAACAGATGTGCAGGGGTCTCTGTCACAGCCTGTGACATGTATTTGATTATGCTTGTTGTTTTTTGTTTTTATTTAAAAAAAGAATTAAAATAAAAAACAGTTTGAGTGGTGGTCTGAGGTTAAATTTATAAGGCAAGATCAGATTTACTTTTGCAAAGTACACCAATTTCTAATTTCTGCACACGTGCACTCACCTCCCATTACATAAAATGCCAGGAAGTAAGTGACCTATGTAAAGGAAGGCTACACAGGCATTTAAGGAATAACTTAAATGAGGGGAGATTCAATCACAGATTCATATACTGGAAGCACATGCGAAAATCATCAAAATGTAGGCAGTCAGATTATTATCATGAAGCAACCATTTGTAAATGGATTATTATTATAGTGAAGAAAAATGCATTAAAACAGGACACAACAACAAAAAACTTTCATGCCCCATTTGAGTTGGTATAAGTGGATTTTTAAAATTATATATTTTTAAAAAGATTGTTTATTCAATTGTAGGCCTCAGAAAGTTAACACGTTAATTTTTGTGATTAATGTGGCCTGTTTAATGCATTTATAAATATTCTCATATCCAGGTGCTGGCAACAGACAAATGTCTAAGGCAGTGCTTTGATCAGGGTGCCATTTTTATGTATTTTTTTTAACATTACAAAACAATTATACAAATAAGTTAAGTGTGTACCTAAAGAATGACATACTTATTCAGTACCATATTTTTATTCTACCTTTAAAAATTTTATGAAATAAAATTTTCATTTAAAAGTTTATCTTTGTATATTACGGGGTTCACAATGATATGAGACTTGTCAATACGTAGCACTGGTGTTCGTTTTGTTGATTTATACATAGTGACGTAGGTGCAAGGGAATGGAATGATAAGCGTGTGGGGAGGGTGGGTTTGTGGCAGTCCTGGTACAATGCTAGAGAAAAGTTGCAAAGGTAAAAATTATGCCCTTTTTATCTCAATTGCATGTTTCTGTAAGAAGATCAAATCAATGTCATACCACATAAGTGCTAAATAAGTTATCTTTGAGTGACACTAAAACCAAAATAAGTCTCTAGTACCTCTGTATTTAACTCGCCAGTCTGCCAGCTTGCTTACAGTGCTGACTTACCTAATATAATGATAAAATTCTGTGAAATAATTTAACTCTCCAGTCTGCCAGCCTGCTTACAGTGCTGACTTACCTAATATAATGATAATGAGCTGCTTTTATGTTGACTTCTCCAGGTAGTCCTGTCCTCCTCAAACAGGTCTTGACCACCTGGGGAGCATGTTCCTCTCAGGTCAGAACCCAGGGGCACTACACTGTTATTTCCACAGTGCACCAGTTGAAAAATACTTGGGTAGAGTATAATTATGATGCTTATTTTTTCAATTAAATCAGTCTTCAGCAGTACATTCAAAGTCAACAGTTGTTTCGATCGTTTCATTTTTACTTTGACATGTCTGTGTATCATATGCAATGCCAATTTGATAATTAATACATTGGCCTCATTTTCTTTTTGAATTCAAATTCAAGTTCAGGTTTAAGTCATTGTTAAGTTTAAACTATGCCATTTTTTAAAATTCCTTTGTGTTCATTCAGTGTGTATTTACTTCCTGATTTATGTATTAATTTTATAATTATGTTTTAATGTTAGATGCGATTAATCACAATTAATTACATATATTTATGCAATTAATAAGTCAATTTTTTAAATTGATCTCCAGCCCTAGTTAATAGTAATAGCAACAATATTAAATCTACGAGTCTTGTGATAAAGCCAGGCCTAGCCCATTCTGAAATGTTGGCACTGTTAGTGTGTTAGTGCGCTTATGCTCAACCAGCGTTTCCTATAACACTGTGTTATCCTGTAAGTATTTCCCTTAATCTGATCAAAATGACTCTAATGATTCACATTCAATTTATAATAGAAAATTCCTTAGCATTTGAGTTTAAAGTCGTGAATTCAAATGATTATGTAGAAAGATTGCAGTCAGATAAAATAGTTGTGATCAAGTAATTATAATAATAATTGTGACAGGTATAGTTTTGTGTTTCTTTCTACTGCAGGGTAAGCTTTGACTCCCTACAGCCCAGAAGTGGAGGAATTATGTTAAAAAAATAAATAAAAAAGAAGTAAAAGGCTCATGTTTTTATTTGATGCTGTAATTTAAAATCGTAGATTAGCCAATTTAAATATAACAAAAAAGGGAGAGTCAAGGCAGAGAATGAACTATTCAAAGATAAACAAAACAAAACAAAAAACTATCATCACCCCATATGGCCTATATTATTTTGAGTTGAGATCCCTCATGAACTGTGTAGGTTACTTACCAGCTTACTTGCTTTTTCCTTTGCTTGTTTCTTTTTACCTGTCACTTTGTTGGCTCTGTTTATACACATATTGTGTAAAATTATTTTTTCTGCAGCAGGCATTTAAATTCTACAAAGAGTTCATCTTTAGGTCCATCCCTGGCTCTCTTATGAGTATTGATTATTAACTATAAGGTTCATCAGGCCAAGCAGATCTCCTGGACTTCCTTTGTGCTCCTACACCGATGTTTAGTGATACACATCTTAAAAATAATGTGTATTTTCCAGCCGGAAATCCGCTGTCATATATGTATGGTGACACAACTTCTGACATTAGGACTGGAATTAGAGCAAGATAGCGTTGAACAATAAATAAAATCTGACATCTGCCATTATAACTTACCTGGGTCCTAGAATGGAACATAACAAATTAATCTAGTAATGGAATTACTACAAGATAGCATCGTCAGGAAACTGAAGCAAAACAGAAATCCCTTGGCAAGAGTAAAAACTGTTACAGAAATCAGACATCTGGAGCCTAGTGTGCTCTGTTATCTAGATTTACATTAGCAATGTCTGGAGTCTGAAATCAACTGAAAGTCATCATCAGGAATTTCAGTTGCAATCATAACATTGTAACCGACATGAAACAAGAGTATTTTAGTTTAATTCCTCCTTTACAGTTTGCTGTATACATCAACATGTGCCCTCATGTCATCTCCATTATTTTGTTTTTGGGAACTGTCTTGTATAGGAAGCCAGTCCATCAAGGAGTAAATTCATGAATTTGTTAACTAAATCCATTTAAACTGATTGATATAAAATGTATAAATCTGAAATGTAAGGGGAAAACACATGAAAACATAAAGGTAAACAGTATAATTAAAGACCTCAGTCATCTTGCAGAGCCCATTTTCTTACTCATTCCTTCTGGCAAATGGTACAGGGCAATTGGCTGGATATTACACCAGTAGATTCAGGGGCAGTTTCTACCCACAAATGATTAGGTTGCTGACCTATCAATCATAAGAATTTAATTTACTATATAAATTAATTTACTGTAAGAATTTAATTTAATTATATATATACAAAGAGAGAAATTAAATACCTGCCATATCTATGAAGTTTTTGAGACCCCGACATTCCTCTAACTGTGCTTGACAACCCCCTAAGTGTGCTGTGTGCTAAAATGGTCAGGAACTGGTTGCCCGCTGCAACTTCAACTACAAGTTTGCTGGCTCACCATTTAACGTGTCTGTCACCCATTGGTGATGCGGAGAATATTTAAAATTAGCCGCTGACATGTCTCACTTTCTGTCTTCACTCTTGTGCAGAAAGGCTATCTGATCTTTTAATCTTAAAAGGGAGCGAATGCACGATGACATCATTGTCACTACTTGTATGTTTTGAGAATGTTCCTGTATTCACAACAATAATGCTAATTTTCTTGGAAACCTGGACTCAACTCCTTCTCCCTTGTTCAAGTCTGTGACCCCCACTATATACAGTACCCTCCAATATTATTGGCACCCTTTGTAAAAATTAGTAAGAAGGGTTAGAAAAAATCAATGTTTGCTGAAGAACCGTCATCTTTCACTGAAAAAATGAGAAGCATCTGACTTTTAATTGAAACAAGTTTATTCAAAGAAAAACAAAGTCCTCATCAAGAAATAAATACTGTATTTTTAAGAAAAGCACATGTGCCACAATTGTTGGCACCCTTGGAAATTAATGTGACACAATGTAACTGAAGCATGTTTCCCTTTTAAATTGGACATTGTTAAGTTGATTGGAGTGTATGGGAACTTTCCAGCTAAAATCAATGACTTCCTGATTAACTGAGATACAAATGTGAGGAGGCACAGAACCAAATTTCCTTAGCCAGCCATCATAATGGCAAAGAAGACAGAACACTCAATCCAAATGAGGGAGAAGTATGTTGTCCTTTATAACTCAGGGAATAGTTATAAAAAAAATAGATACTCGCCTGAAAATGCCAATTTCTACAGTTAGGGCAATAATAAAAAAGTGGTCATCAACTGGAACTGTGACAAACTTGCCTGGAAGAGGATCCAAGATTATTTTACCCCCCAAGTACAGTGAGAAGCATGGTAAGAGAGGCATTAATAATGTTGGGGAATTGCAAGTAAAAGTAAAATCCTGGGGTAATCAAGTCTCCAGAACCATCATCATACAGCATCTCCATGCCAACAGATTATTTGGAAGGTATGCCAGAAAGAAGCCTGCTTAAAAATCTTTAAAAAAATATGTTTACATACAGTCCGTAAGGTCTGGAACGAATTCATTGTATTTTACATACAATCCTATGGGGGAAATTACTTCGGGTCATGACCAAATCGGGTTACGAACAGAGTTTTGGAACAAATTACGGTCTTGACCCGAGGTTCCACTGTATAAGTGGCATATAAGTTCACGCCCACCCCAGAGGAACAGGCACTCTGTCTGGACTGCCAAGTCTGAGTTCAATGTCATCATCAGGTTTGCAGATGATACAACCATAGTAGGCCTCATCAGCAACAGCGATAATACATCCTACAAAGAGAAGGTTGACAATGAAGTAGTGAAAATAATTTGTCTGTAAATGTCGATAAGACAAAAGAGATGCTTATCGATTTCAGGAGAACATCGTCTGACTATTCCTCACTGCTCATCAATGGCTCTACGGTGGAGTCAGTAGCAACATGTTTCTTGGTGTGTATACAGTAATCCCTCCTCCATCGCGGGGGTTGCGTTCCAGAACCCCCCGCGAAAGGTGAAAATCCGCGAAGTAGAAACCATATGTTCATATGGTTCTTTTTATATATTTTAAGCCCTTATAAACTCTCCCACACTATTATAAACATTTCCCGCACAATTATACAGAATAAACCCTTTGTATTCTCTTAGATATTAGGTAAGATTCGTTGAAATTATGTATGTAAACACAGTTTATATACAGTAAAACCTAAATATTATTTTAAAGATATCGAGCGTCTCCAATATCACATATGTTACAGCCATTACGACAGACAGGCCACCAGCAATAAATACGTACAATGCAAGAAAAATTGTATACAGTAAAATGTGTGTACAGTGACACTAAACTATGTACATGTAATAAGTACTGTACGTAGATAATTAATTATGGTTACTCACCAACAATAACACGACGACTTGTCCGATAACGATGAGTTTAATTTTACTGCACAACAAAGGATAGCGTTACAGCTCTTCGAAAGGAGCCTCTTCAGGCAACTGTGTAGCACCGCCGTTGTTCTTCTTCCAGCACTCTTCAATCCAAATCCCTAAAGCAGATTCCATCCAGACTACTGCCTTATCACGTCCACTTGCAACTCGTTTTGTGCCCTGGTTAAAGGACACTGCGGCCGTAGATCTTATATGCTTTTCCTCCTTTTTAAATAAAAAGAATCGTGGATTTATTGATGCCGCAATGGTGTCCTGCAGCGGTGTAGCTGTTCCCTTCCTTCAACATATCCAAAACTTTTACCTTTTCTGCAATGATTTGCATCTTCTGTTGGCGCTTGGACACGGCCCCTGAAGCAGTAGCAGGAGCACGTTAATGCTGAATGAGTGAGATGAGACTTCCTGGTTAATGCAGCACTCCGTCGCTGAGCCAATCAGCACACAGGAACTTAACTGTGTGCTCTGATTAGGTAGCTTCTCAGTCATCAGCCAATAGCGTCCCTTGTATGAAATCAACCTGGCAAACCAACTGAGGAAGCATGTACCAGAAGTAAAAAGACCCATTGTCCGCAGAAACCTGCGAAGCAGCGAAAAATCCGCGTTATATATTTAGATATGCTTACATATAAAAGCTTGATATAGCGAGGGATTACTGTATTTCTCATGGCCTCTCCTAGACAACCAAAACTACTTCTGTTGTCAAGAAGACATAAAAACGCCTTTATTTTCTGCAGAAACTGAAGGGAACGGGATTGCCTCAACAAATTCTTACCATCTTTTACAGAGGAACTGTGGAGAGCATCCTGATATAGTGCATCTCTGTGTGGTTTGGCAACAGCAAAGCCCATGATCGCAAGATTCTGCAGTGTGTAGTGAGGACAGCTGAGAGTATCATAGGGGTCTCCCTCCACTTGATCCTGAACATTTTTCAGACACGCTGTCTGCATAGAGCCACCACCATTGTGAAAAAGGTAGAAGATAATGCAGCATTAGGACCAGCACAGCTTCTTTCCCCAAGCTGCCAGACATCTGAACTTTGCTTATGTTGTTTTGCCTATGAACCAGGGACTGTAAGGAACAAAATTTCATTTAGCCATCTGCTACTTATAAGGATGAACAACAATAAAAATTTGATTTGAGTTGATGATTAACAGCCTCATCCATAGCTGGTTAATCCCTTATATGTGTTGCAGGTGTGAAAGAATGCACCCATAGTATGGAAAATAACGTATTGTTTTCTTTTGCTTTTTTTTGTCCAGTAAGTATTTACGATATCTGTTTTAAATGAAATACCTGCCATCTCTATGAAGTTTAAATTAAAGTGATGGAGTAATTGGCATTGCTTTGATATTAATTTAGGATATTGAAAAGAAACCCGAAGACTGCTACTGCCTCAACCAGGCAACTAAGATGTTTTATCATTAATGTGTGTGCATAATCATCTTTGTTTAATGTATCATTAATGGTTTTTCAACACAATATTTTTGTCATGCCAATAAAATGTTTTAAATATGAAAATCTATATGGGAGAATCATCGAGAAAAAAAAAGACAGCAGAAGAGAGGGAAAGTGGAGGGGGGTGTGGGTAGCCTGCAGACATCATTATTTTATAGGAACTAGAAAGAGCTTCTTTCCTGGAAATTCTATGATTGTATTTTACCGGTACAATTTGATTACATTTACAGTATGACAAGATTACTCAGGCTGGCTGTCTACTGGCTTGTACAGTCAGATAATCTGGGAACTCCACATCTTACAAAGAATAATAGAATGGCATGTGGGGAAGAAGAGATGGCAGCCCTCCTTTAGCAACCGAAAATGCAGAGGTACAAACTAATGGAATGTTTGGATACAAGTGAGAATTGTGGATGGATGCCAGTGTTTCAATTCACATTGTGGGCCAAAAAGGTATAAAACTGAATACCAGCAAAGCAAGACTTCATATATGGAGAGGGAAAGCAAAGGCAATAAAGCTTTTCCATTACTTGGAATAGGCTCTTGTGTTTAATAGGAGTAAGCAAAACCTACTATACCATACTAATACAGTCTGAGGCTTATTGTGGAAAGGTACTATATAAAATTGTGTTGTTAATTCACTTGTTAAGGATAGGCGAAGATTATTTTCCAGCTGAAAGATGGTAAAGAAGGTTTAACAGACAACATTATGTTCATTACATTTGTATGATTTTTTAGCATAGAAGCAGCATTTACCTTTTATTTTTAAGTGAAATAGTGTTTTAAGTAGGTACTACAGGAATTTAGAACAAACATTGTAAATTTCGGTCTGCTTTTTTTAAAATAAAATAAATCAGTTTTGGTTATATAGCATAGTCATGGTGAACACTGCTGTTCAGAAAGATTAAGTGACTTTAACCCATAAACCCATTTTATACATCCAAAACTGTAAAACACAAGTACATAATTGTTATCACTCAATCACATTACTGTGGTGTGGCACTGAATACTTAACATCCTTGTTTAGCTTAGTAAATTTCAAAAATGTCTTGACAAGCAAGAGTTTAGTTACAGGAAAAATAATGTTCAGATACAGTATACCGTAAGCATGCCAGCTGTCAAATTATATCATGTATATATTAAGGACAGGAAAAATGTTGTTCTTCATTTGTCACAGCATCATAAGAAAATCTTTGAAAAGTTAAGTCTGTAGATCCCCTGGAGTCTCTTTCAACTAATCTTTGCTTAATAGTACCTTTCATGGTGAATGCCAAATTGAAGACCCTCATGACCAAACTTGTGGATCGATAACATTTAATAGTGGATTGCAGGTTTAAGTCCAATCTATGTGATGCACACCCTATCTGATATGATGTTGGGGGAGAATACTGAGATAAAGGCTTCTCTAAGACTATAGTTTGTTAATACATTACATGTGATGAATACTGGCTCATAAAGAATCATCAGCCAAAAAGAAGTTAGGCCATTTAAGGCCAGCTATGCACTATGGTCAGATTTCAAAACAGCAGTTGGGCTTGGGCCACTGCCGATTAGCAATGTGCTTAAAAATATTTTTGTAAAGCTAATGAAACTTGATCTGAGAAAATATTTGTCTTTATGTTCCTCTCTTTCTCATCCCTGGGCTGAAATTAATTTTTGTCTCAGCCTTGCTTGTTCTTTGCGTCTTTTCTGATTTGTAGCTATATTAATATTTAGGGAAAGAAATTTGTCAATTTCAACTTAGGAACTAGCAAACATCTCTGAATAACAGTTGTATGAAAGTTTTCATGCTTTATACTTGTTTTCTCAAAGCACAGTGAGCTCTAAGAATGACTAGTATGGCCTCCTCAGAACTTGCCCCTGTTGAAACGCAGTGTCTTTTCGGCAGTAAGCATTAAATGCTAAGACTGAAGTTCCCATCCCCTGTTCTTTAGAAGACTGTATGCTATGGATTTTCAAATTCAAGGCCTGAGAGCTTTAACATGTTGTATATTGTAGGTGGTGGATTTTTATGATTTTTGTAAATACTAATGAGGATCTAAATATAGAACTGAGTTTCTGAAGAAACAGCTGTGAATATGTGCCATTTCAGAACCTAGGAAATGTTTGAGTGTGAAAATACTGTTCATGTTGCTTGCAGTTGTCCAGTTGTTGATGATGAAATTGCAGTTTCTGATAGTATTAATACAAGCGAAGTCCTCCTGTTGAGAGTTTAGAAGAAAGATAAGTATGACCTTGATAAAAGATTAAAACGGAGGAAGATTAGAACATCAGAAGAGCTTTAATTAGAATTAACCATTAAGTCTAGGATAACTTCTTTTCCCATTCAGAAAAGTTTTCAGAAATATTGTTTACTCAAGACTAGTGTTGGACACCAGCTTTCAGACATTAGTACCAGTACCAAATCAATTACAAAGCAACTAGCAGATAATTTTGGACCCTCTTGTCTTACTCCAGCCTCCGTGGTAGCACATCTTGATAGAATGAAGTGTGAAATCATCAAAGCAATTGCATCCTCGTGAAGTCCCAATCATGTCAAAGCAATTAGGGTTGTGAGAGGGGTTCCTTGAAGTCAAAGCCTGTGGTATTGCTTAAGTTTGCAGCACTGACTTTTTTTCATGTATAAACTAGCTAGTGTCAAGTGAGTGGGTATGGGAGTTATTGAAAGGAATGCTGACGTATACTGAAAATCCTGAAATGCTGACTGTACCATTTTAAAATTTGGGTTTTTTGGTACTTCTCCAGTATTGGTATACTGCACATCTCTACTCAATACTTGAACTTCTTTAAAGTTTTGTTTTTACATGTACTACATTTTATTTCCTAACAATCCAGCTGTATTCTTGCTGAAGAAAGAAGTAATAGCTTGTATGCACCATTAACTTCCTTAGTACTTTTAAACATTTGATCACATCATTCCACGATTTTTGTTTGCTTAAACAGAAGTAATTCAGCCCATTCAACCATTTCTCTAATCTCATTACCTTCAATTCTCAATCAAAACACAAGCCTGTCCATGCATGGCATCAATTCCCCTTCAATCAAAACACAAGTGTGTCCATGCGTGTCATCAAAGCTCAGTCCAGATTCTTTATATGTGTAGCTTCTAGCTGGTGGAATAAGCTGCCCAAATCCATTCAAAATTCTGACTTCCTCAATGTGTTTATGAAGCATTTGAAGACTCTCTTGTTTGTTGAATTTCTGTTTAATTGATATCAGCTGTTAGGATTGTGTAACCTAGGGATTGTAAGTTCGTTTGTATTTTTCTTTGTACTCCACTTGTTGTCATCATTTTGAAACCTTGCCCTGTAACACTTTTTCCCAAACAGTTCCCTGGACTAATGTTTTACTCGATTATGTTGACCTTTTTTGTAAGCTACTTTGGATAAAAGTGTCTGCTAAAGAAAACAATGTAAATTTAAACAAACTGAAACTGGTAATGTTATTTTTACTGAAGGTAGTAATGGAAAGATGAAAAATGGTGTTTGCTAATTCTGAGCATACTCATACTAAGTTAAGTAATGAAAGTTGGATTGCAAATTTAGGAAGGCTGTAATTGTATTTACAAACAAATGCTCTCAAGTTAAAGAACAAAGAAAAATTAAAATAGTATTTATATTGTTGGGAAGAAGCCATATACCAGGGACTAATGTATATCTGAAGAATGCAAGCTTTATATATAGGACCAGTGTGATGTGAGGGAGAGTCAATAATTAAGAATATTGCAAATTTGAGAAATTTACTGGTGTTAAGTAGGTATGGGCAATTTATAGATGAGTCGTTCTGTGAGCACAAAACACCCATCCTGCTTCACTGTCATTGGCTCGCTGTGTCTTGCAGGATTGAATATAAAATTCCATTAATAACCTAAAAAGCTTTAAATGGCATTGCACCAGATTATATCAGTGATATCCATCACTATGCTCCTGCTCACCCATTTAGGTCCACTGATTTTAGCAGTTTTGCTATGTCCCATACTAACTTGCACTCAATGGGTGACAGAATCTTCAGCTCTATAGTGCCCATACTTTAGAATGATCTTCCAAAATTAAATACATCAGCTGGCCCAATTCATTCCTTTAAAAAACAACTTATTGTTGTGGTTCAGGAAGGCATGACTTTTTGACACTTCTTTCAGTTTAACTTCTCTGTCCATATGTCCTAGATAATTTGTGCGTGTGTGTTGTATTAAAAATTATGTTGTTTGTTCAAGGTTTTCTTCTAGTATTGTATTTAGTATTTTACTCTTGTTTATTGTCTTTTTATTGCATTTAATACTTTGTGTATTACTTTATTATTATTGTGTAATACTTTATTTATCTGTTCTTAGTGTTTTACACATTTATTATTTGTATCCAGTGTTATATATACCTTCTTCTTCTTTCTGAAACTCTTTGAAGCACTTTGATCATGGGAAAGGCACTATAAGAATAAAATGTATTATTGTTAGAACTATAAAATCACTTATGTCCTGTTAAAATTGATGTAACAGTATACAATGGATAAAACAAAATACTTTCAAGGCAAACACATTTTAAAAGAAAAATGTGAAATAATTTGAAACAATTTGTAGCCACAGAAAAAATATGTTGCAGAGAAAATGGAATACAGTAGAAACCAGAATAATGGCATTTGAAAGATATAGTGTGTACAAGAGTGAGGAGTACCTCTGCTGAGCATGTAATGCATGGTAGCAAGGCATCAACAACACCAGGCAGGGCATCTGGAATGTTTGGAAAGAAGGGAACAGGCCACTTTACTTCAATCAGCAAAGAAGTCAGCGAGGAAGAGTGTATAAAGACAACACTGTTGTGACACACTCCACTGTCAGAGTGCCATTCCACACATCATAGGAATTTGGTGTAAGGAGAAGTAAGAAGTAAGGACCATACCTCCAGTAGTAGAAGATGTACATGGGAATGAACTGTTCTTTTTAAGGCCAGGTAAAAACATTAACAAGGTGTACTTTATATATTCAATAACAAATGGTGTTAGCATAAAAGCAGAAATTGACACACATAGCAGTCTGTCTTGGACTTCTGGATTCATTCTCCTAGACCTCTTCCTATTGGTCTCAGGTGTTTATAAATTTTTTAACTCCACATCTTATTTTAAATGATAGAAAACTCCAAGTAACCTTTCAAAAGTCAATGCCTGAGTTGGATACTGCTTGCTGCTCACTAGCTGTTTGCTTTGCATTAGTGCCCTAGAAGTAGTAATCTCAGATGCTCCATTCATAGTACTAGTGCCTACAACTCTGTTTGTAGTAACTCATTATCACTGACAGTGATTTAGTATCTTATGGTGCCCCTCCTGCAGTTATTCCCTATGAAGAACCAATTTCCAGTGGCTTCACCTTTGCTGCACATCTCTTCCTATTGTGCTCAACTCCTGACAGCAAGTGTAGTTAGGTATCCTGGATCAGGTTTAGTGGTGTGTCCCGCCTCACTAAGGAAGGGTTGCATCTTGCCTAGTGCATATGTGAATAGTGGGTATTTTAAATGCCAAATCGGGCATATCTATCAATCAATTAGGGTGACAAAATTTTGTTTTTCAAAGACGAGGACCAGGGGCCTCATGCATAATGCCGTGCATAGAATTTGCACTATAACATGACGTAAGCACAAAATCCGAAATGTGGTTACGCACAGAAAAATCCAGATGCAGGAATCTGTGCGTTCGCCAACTTCCTCGTTCTTTCCGCTACAAAAATCCTGCTCAGCATGGAAATAAACGCATGTGCACGCGCTTGCTGTCCCGCCCCAACTCCTCCCAGAATTGCGCCTCTTTGAATATGCAAATCAATATAAATAGCCCTTAAGCCCAGCGTTCTCTGAAAAGGCAATGGCAAAAGTACAAGGAAAAATAGAAGAGTTTCAGCAAATACCAAATGGAGGCAAAGAAAAACGTACTATTTGTTGGTTTAAACAGTTATAAAAGCAACAAAAGGAAGTTGATCGACTGACATAGCATGTCGGAGAAACTCGAAAGCTCAAGTTCACAAAGTCGCAAAGTGCCCGAAATAAAAAATAAGTTGTCACATATCAAAGTCGCCGTGAAAAGGCGACTCGTAGCCCACCGTCTGAGTGTCATATGAAAGCTTATTAGGGTACAGTGAAAAAAAAGGCACACAATGTGAAAAAAGCATGAAATGTCAACTTTAATCTTGAAATTTCCACTTTAATCACGTAGTTTATTTTGTCATTAAACTAGAACATCATACACTTCATCTTAAAATCGTTTAATTCACTAGTTTCTCAAATCCCATCGTAACCAAAGTAGCACGTTAAATGCTTTGTTGTGTATTTGATCTTATATGTGCTCTATGTGCCTGAATCACTACGTGCTCTTCCTCCGACAGGACACAGAATCCATTACATTTGTATTATTACAGCTCTCTGAATAATTAAAATACTGAGAAGTATACATGATATTATTTTCATGATGATATGAGTTAAAGCAAGTTATTAAACATGGGAACACGGTGGCGCAGTGATTATTCATGGCTTACAGCAAGATGCTTGCTGCGCCATGCGCGACCTTCAGTGAAATGCTTTATTACAGAAGTACTGTCTTTTTCAAATGTACTAACCCCCAATTCCTGTCCTTACTTTTCTTTCTCCAAATACCCAATCGCCACACAATCAGCTCTGTAATAGATGTTAAGCCATCCGTAAGCTTAGAACGCCGATTCTTCAAAACTTTTAAGGAACATCGAAATATCTTTATAATGTTTAATTATTCTATCCATCTATCCTTCCAGCGTTGCGCCAGCCACAGCATGAATACAGCGCGAGGCAGGAACAAACCGTGAACGAAGCTCAAGCTCGCTAGCGCTGCGGCACCGTGTAGTTAAAGTTAAAGTTTTATCTGTATAATATAACATATTTTGCTACATTTCATCTTAAAAATGATATCGTCATCATATGTAAATACGCGCTTTATAAAGTGGCTCAGGTTGTGCAATATTATAACTGTATCATAAGTATAATTACCTCACGGTAACTTGCAAGTACAAACAGTTCTACAAGGAACACTTGATGGACTGATTGAGTGTGTGTATAGTTCTTGGGATGAAACTGTTTGTGAACTGCGAGGTCCGAACAGGAAAGGCTCTGAAGTGTTGGTCGGATGAGAGCAGTTCAAATAGCGAATGGCTGAGGCAGCGAGTGCTTGATGCTGTATACCGATAATTCTCTTTCCAATTGCTGTAGATCTGTGATTCACACTCAGATACAGTGATATAAATACTCTGAGTGGTGCAGTGAGAGTAATATGGAAAAAGATGATCGCTGTGGCAACCCCTGACAGGAGCAGCTGACAGAAGAAGAAGAAGGTGCAGTGTGAGAGTAACAACGCTAAAGCAGTTATGGTATTTAGAATAGTTTGACCATTCTGTGGACCATTATATTGTTACAGGTTAATTACAATCAGATGCATTAAATTTATGAATGATATATGATTAATTTCAGTGTATTTGATAAAGCCGCCGTCGTGGATGTGGAACTAAGAAAGGGTAACCACACAGGAACAGTAGCACTGCTTTGACACTGGGTGCCGCCAGTCTGCAAAACCAAGTGGAGAACTTGCGTATGACACGGTATGAGGTACCGTGGAAAAGTGCGTGGCATTACGCCAAGTGTAGGTTTTATACATCGCGATTTGAACATGGAAATGTTCTTATGCAACATTTCTGTGCGTACGCACCGTTTATACGTGAGTCCCCAGGTGCAGTAATATGATCAAAACTTGACAGATGCCTTCATATATAATGGGTTTTTATTAATTTTCCTAATCAAACAATTCTATAATTTTAAATGCCTTATATTCTATTATATTCTATATTCAACTATTTAGTGCCCCATTTAAGTACTTGCAGGGTTACATTTTCTCTTCCATAGTGGTAAAAAAGGAAAAATATAAAAACATACTATTTTAAAATTTGCTTTTAGCATACTGGTATATTAACATCTGAAGCTGAAATTAAGACTACTATATGTATTATAACCTAGGAGAAGAACTCATTGCATTTAAAAATAGTTTTATTGGAACATTATGACACATAATGAAACTTCTTATGAGCTCTCTTTTTTAAAAGCAGTTTTTGTCCTCTTCAGAGTATTGTACGGTATATTGGTACTCGAAACAAACTGGAAAACCCAAATTTTAAAATAGTACAGTGCCAGCATTTTGGGTACAGAAAGTAGTGTTACCTCAGCTATCCTCTCAATCCCAGCCCCATCCCATGAAACTACATGCTTTGATTCAATCGGAAGTTCATAGGATCCCCCTCACCTGCTTCTATGCAATTAGGACTTCATGGGGGATGCCACCCCCCTTTTTTCTACACAATTGGGACTTCATCGATACAACTATGACTTCATGGGGGAATAATTGCTTTGACACTACTGGGGCTTCAGAGGGGAATAGTTGTTTCAGTGCAATTCTTTCAACATGTTTGGGACCTCATGGGGGACATTTCTGATTTTTTTCTTTGATGTGATAGGGACATCACAGGGTAATTATTGGTTTGATGCAATCGTAACTTTGCAGGGGATATTGCAACCCTGCTCCTCCCATTACTTTAATACAATGACATGATCGAGAATTCACATATATCAAGAGGGAAGCGGTGCACAGTACGGTGCGATACTTGCTTCAGATTCATTTCATTGACTGGTTTTGAGTTTCAAAAGTGGTTACCAGTACAAAAGTCTAAACTTTAGTACCAATCTAAAACACTCCTTCAGAATGAACGTTAACTTTAAGTCGCATGTGCCAGCTCTCCTGATCGTATACTCAGCTTCATATTTATTGTATTATAGCAAAAAACATGGGTGTTCATTATTTATTATTATTATTTTATTTGTCTTTAGGTATGCATTTCTTTTGTGCCTTTCATAATTATAGGTTGGTGTTAAATAGTAATGTTCTTCTACCCAGTCCTCCTAGCTTTCACTTCAGTCAACTTGTCATGTGTGCTTTTCTTTAAACAAGCCCTCCACTGCATGCTTGTTATGCTGTGTGAACTTTCTAAACATTATTGTAACAGCACTGACAAGGTACATCAGCCAGGAAGTTGGGAGTTTTCCTAAGTATGAGCCTGGCATTACATTACCAGTGGCAGGGGTGCCTGTAAAAATGGCATGCCTGCAAAGCCGCATGCTTTTTTCCAGCTAGTGTGGCAAAAAGCGAGCAGTCCTTTAAAGAATAGAGAGCCAGCTCAAAGAGTCATGTAATGAGCAAAGAGTCCATCCATTGTGGAGCCTGACGCTGATGCTACATTGGTGTCACGAGTGGGACAAGAAGACCTACAGTCTGACTTGTGGTGAGTGCCTCGGAGACATAAAACACCTTCTGCTTGGCTCTTTGAAGATGTTCCTGGAGAATCTCAAGGCTCAGATCCGTAACACAGCTGAGAGACTCTCATTTCTGCTGATCAACCACTGCTTACTCGATCTGTGGAGGTCCCTTAGCCTGAGTATGTGGATGCCCATGGAGCTTTGGGCTTATGTAGCTGGAGAAAGTGTAGCAGATTGAGTTGCCACTGGTGCCAACTGAGCTATGAGAAGCAGGGTAGGTGGTAAAATGCACAAGTAAAGGACAAGGCAGATCATAGTGGCATTATTAAGTGGCGATGCAGGGAGAGTCTCAAAGCTGAGACCCAGACCTGGTAAGCAGTCTGCAGATCCAGTTCTGTAAAGATAAACAACCAAGAGACCAGTACATCTTCATCTCTGTGACAAGAGGTCTCTGGCAAAGTGTGTTTTAAACAAATGATCGAGTTTCAGAGTGTACAGATTCCGATTGGTTATGGGTGTGTGCTCGCTCCTGAGTTGAATGGGGTGCTTGGCTGATTGTGTACAAATGTGAAATGTGAGTTGCTCAGACAGGTGCCTCATTCAGACCTCAGAGTGAGTGGAGGACAACACTCAGATAAGGAGGAGAGCAAATTGAATGAGAAGATTAGAAAGATTAATATTCACTATGGCGGCGCGCACGGACACAGCAGCTTGGTGCTCTTCATTTCAGTGTTTAGTGTGCATGTGTGTGCTAGTATTAATACTTGTTTTACCTACATCTTGTCGAGCCAAAAACATCTACAGCCGACAGGAACTTCTCAAGATCAGTGTGTGCACCGAGGGCAGTGTTTCACCAGAGTTTCTCTGCTCCCACAACATTCCGGCAGACATAGAGAGGAGTCCTGGCTCTCCGTGGATTATCATCCCCGCGGGCAGGCATTGGAGGCGGCATAGAGAGCGAAAACAAAAGCGAGGCTGCAGGGCTGGCGCGTTAGCGAGGTTACGCAGGCAGCCTGTTAAACCACTGCTCCCCAGTGTTTTTCTCACCAGTGCCAGATCTCTAGTTAATAAAATCGATGAACTGAGGCTATAAGTGGCAACAAATAACATCGTAAAGAACAGTTGTTGTTTTGTTGAATCCTGACTTCATTCATTGATCCCGGACTCTGCTATCCAGTTAACAGGCTACACTGCAAAATGCCATGACAGGATCAGTGACTCAGGTAAGAGCAGAGGAGGGGGGGGGGGGGGGGGGGGGGGGGCTGTGTGTGTACGTAAATAACAACTGGTGTACAAATACAGTGACGCTCCCCGAACCTGGAGTATGTGACTGTTAGATGCAGACCATATATCTCCCTAGAGAGTTTACTGTGGTCATGATTACCGCTGTTTATATAGCACTGGACGCTAATGCAGACTCGGCTATCGAACTTTTACACCGCAGTATAAGCAGTCAGCTGACCAAGCACCCTGATACTGTGTATATTATTGCTGGGATACTTTAGCCATATGGATTTAAAAACTGTGCTCCCCAAATTCCATTAGCATGTCCAGTGTGCCACCAGAGGAGCTAACACTTTGGATAAAGTCTACACAAACATTAAACAGGGCTACAGGGCTACACCGCTACCTCACCTGGGCCACTCTGACCACGCGTCACTGTTTTTAATTCCGGCATACATCCCACTCAGAAAAACTGCCCCTAACAGCATACGGACAGTTAAAACTTGGCCAGATGGAGCCTCTCAGCAGCTGCAGGACTGTTTCAGTAGGACCAACTGGGACATCTTTGAACACCCAAACATTGAAGTGTTTAATGACAGCGTACTGTGTTATATTAAGAACTGCACAGACATTGTCACTGTGTATAAACGTATCTGGGTCTACCCCAATCAGAAACCCTGGATGACCAGGGAAGTCCGGAAACTGCTGAAAGAGAGGAACACTGCATTCAAGTCTGGTGACAAGGTCCTCTACAGCAGGCATGTCAAACTCACTACCATTGGTGGGCCGCTTTGACTGCCATACGTGTGTAAGCGGGCTGCACTGTAACAAATACTATTATAATATTATACAAAGTTACTGTAGCTTTCTTTCCAATACTGAAAACTTTAAAAAATGTAACACTTAAAGTTTAAAGAAAAGCAATTTATTTCCATACAATCTCCGTACAACAGTGTACAATTAGAGTCTTAGCCTCTTAGCTAGGTCCTTATATAGGAGTCTTACAGTCTGAGATATATTTCTTTTGTCCCGACACTTGGCATCTCTTGTTAGTAACCAGTTTGTCAAAATCAGGCTTGAAATCTTGTGCAGCTGCAACTTTTATGAGGGATGAAAGGTGCTCAACAGGAAATCTTGAGCAATATGGGGTTTTGGTAGCTTTCGTTAACAAAAACAATTGCTCACAAAGGTAAGTGCTTCCGAACATAGACAGTACTCTAGATGCCAACTTACGGATCTACACATACGAGGGTGGCAGGTAAGCATACAAGCCTGGCACAGCAACTTTGTTGTATTTTGCCTTCAGAATAGAATCTGACTGCAGTTCAATCAATGCCATTTGGATATTCTCAGGCGCATTCTCAACGTTGTAAGAGTATGGTGATGTAAACAGCGCAAAGTCCTGTTCGTGTGAACTGAAATCACGAAAACGCTCACTGAATTCATTGCTCAGTAATTCAAGTTGGAAAACAAATACTCCAAAAATCAAATTTTACTTTACTAAGTTTACTTCAAGGTTTATATTGTAAAATAAGCCGATATGTAAACAGCCCCCAGACATACATTACTTTTACTGAAAATCACAAAAAATTGTTAATAAACAACTCACCAACTTCTCGTGTCCACTTCATATCTTCAGCTGTAGTCTGCACTAACTGTTCATTACAATAATAGCACAAAATTACATTAAACTAGAGCAAAAAAACATGAAAATATGCGAGGTATTACTACTCGTGATGGTCAGTTCTGCTCAGTGGCCAGTCTCAGCAGCCCAGCCAGTAGTGTAACCTGCCAGGCTGCTACAGCCTAGCACTTCAGTTGCGATGTCGCGGCTCATTAACTTTGGTCAAGGCTCGTGGGGGGGTTGGTTTGTGGGGTGTAGTGTCATGCCTAGGGTATGAAGGAGCTGACACCGTAGCTGCAACTATACTAGCAGATGACGTTTCCGGTAAGCGTATTGCCAAGGGAAAATGCGCTTTTGTCAGAAGGCGGAAGTAAGAAAAGTCAATAAGTAACGCCAAAGATGTAGAATGATTCAATCACAAACGATAGTAATCATTTTGTACAAGTTTAGTGCTAACTAGGATCTGTCATGCGGGCCGCACAGATTTATGTTTCAGGCCGCATGCGGCCTGCGGGCCGTGTGTTTGACATGCCTGCTCTACAACACAGCCCGTGCCAGCCTAAAGAGGGGTATCCGAGAGGCCAAGTTAGATTATAAAAGGAAGGTTGAGGAACACCTGCACAGCAACAATGGCAGGTAAGTGTGGATGGGTGTCCAGCATATGACCAACTACAGGACCAGTCCTGGAGCTGTGAGAGGTGATTTATCGCTGGCTGAGGAACTGAACCACTACTTTGCCTGGTTTGAAGTGGATCCACCAGAGACAGCCAGACCCCATCCAGAAACCAACAACAGCCCCATCTTCATAGTGGGGGAGCACAAGGTGAGACGCATGCTGCGAGCTGTCAACCCACGGAAGGCAGCTAGACCTGACGGCATCTCAGGACGTGTGCTGAAAGACTGTGCAGACCAACTGGCTGGGGTCTTCACCAGAATATTCAACCAGTCTCTGTCTTAGTCCACTGGGCCATCCTGCCTGAAATCCTCTGTCATAGTGCCTCTAGCCAAGAAACAGACCATCACCAGTCTTAATGACTACAGGCCAGTTGCACTGACCCCTGTGATTATGAAATGCTTTGAGAAGCTCATCAGGAACCACATCATGTTATTCATTCCTCCCATACTTGATCCGCACCAGTTTGCCTACAGAGCAAACAGGTTTACGGAGGACGCTGTAGCCACTGTTCTCCATGTTGTTCTGTTCCACCTGGAGCAGCAGGGTAGCTACGTACGGCTGCTCTTCATAGACTTCAACTCTGCCTTTAATACCATCTTACCCCATAGACTGGTGACCAAACTGTCAGATATAGGACTTCCACACTCCACCTGCTTTTGGATCAAGGACTTCCTCAGTGATCGCACTTAGAGGGTTAGAGTTGGCCCCTACATCTCCATACCTATCAGCCTCAGCTCTGGCTCCTCACAGGGCTGTGTTCTGAGCCCCCTGCTCTATACCCTCTACACCCACGATTGCATTCCTGCCCACCACAGTAACATAATTGTTAAGTTCGCTGACGATACCATGGTAGTAGGGCTCATCTCTGGGGGGGTAGAGCATTCTGGCCTACTGCCTCTGTGTGTGATTCTCCAGCTTCACAGTAGCACAGAGGAAAGAGCTCCACAGAGTCATTAAGGTCGCCCAGTGGATAGTCGGCTGTCCTCTCCCCTCACTAGAAGAACTACATAGTTCCTGTTGTCTCAGGAACGTCAAGAAAATTCTTCAGGACCCATCACACCCAGGAATGCATTGTTTGAATGCCTGCCGTCAGGCAGACGTTTCAGATCCATAAAGACTAAGGCAAATAGACTGAGAAACAGTTTCTATCCTTCAGCCATCACCATGCTGAATGCTGCTAAGTGGTCAATCTGACCAAGTGCACCTTCATGTTTCCAATACAATACACTCTCATGTTTACAATACAGCCCTAAGTCAACATTGGCAATGGGACAAGTGCAATATGATGTATGTATGAATGGATAATTTTAGTTTTAACTTGAGTAATTGTGTTTTTTTTATTTATTTATTTATTTATTTTTTGCATTGGAAAATTGTACCTAAATTTCATTGTACATGTCTCATTGCTACAATGACAATAAAGATTTTGATTTGATTTGAATATCAAGGAAAAGAGAGAACAGAGGTTACAGGAAGAGAAAGAGGCAGGAGTGTGAGGGATGTGCCCTTGTCAGGTAATGAGGCAGGTGGCCGTTAGTATGCCTTAAGGAAGATTGTAACCTCCATGTATCACTTTGCTTTTATGGATTATTTATTTTTGATGGACAGTTTGTTTTTGCACTGCACTATTGAAAACTATTTTGAATGAGTTTTATTAAACGCACTTTGCACTTTTGCACCAATCCCTTGCTGAATGTATGTGCCCTCATTTGCATAACTTATCTTGGCTCATGACTAATGGGTCCAAGAATCTCATGGAAGCAATCGGAAAGCATGGAGCTAACCTGGATTGTCATAATCTTCACAACTGACCAGCACTGAATACCTCTGCTGCACCATATGACAGCGCAGAATCAACATCCCAGTTGTACTATTTGACAACACAGCGCTCATGATCCCTGCTGATATTCCCTCGTCACTAGCTGCATGACTGAAGAGAAAGTGAAGACTGTGCTGCCATTTCAACAAGTTTACATGCTGTTGCAAGGGTTGAAATTGATCGCTAGGGTCAAGTTACATCAGCCAGGAATGAGTCACCCAGGAATTAAATGGCATTACATCACCAGTGGCTGTTGTGCCTATAAAAATGGCAAGCCTGCAAAGTTGCATGCTTTTTCCAACTAGTGTGGAAAAAGGTGAGCAGTCTTTTTAAGAATAGTGAGCCACCTCAAAAAGCCATGTAAAGAGCAGAGAGAATCCATCCATTGTGGTGCTCTTCGCCGACACTACAATATACCTTCCTTGCATGGATTAGTCAAAAATGTAGGTCTTGTGTTTGTTTACACAGTCTAAGTAACAATCAAGACAAAAAGACAAAATCTTAGAAAATTTAGAGATTTTATAAATACCAGCTAAACCAATGTTTTCTGTTTCAAAAAGAGGATATTGCTGGTAAAAACGTACGACATCTGTGATTATATTGTGAAAAAAAAATCCTCTCATCCGTATAATATTTTTTTCCTTATATTGTAGATTCTGCTGTTTTAAGAATTCACTCAGGCTATGTGCCCAATTTAAGTGGCTTTTAAAGGGGAAAGCGGGTCAGGAGTACCTTTTGCAAATGCAGGAGAAATGGGGTGGGAGTGGGTGGAAACAGGTTAGAATGTTTTGAGGGTGGCTGGGAGTGGGAGGAAACTATGACGGGAGCGGTGGGGAGTTGGACTGAAAAGTCAGTACCATGCAGACCTGTAATTAAGGTCAAATTGGAGATTGCAAACAGCTGATTTTAGTATTTAATACATTTACTGTATTTATTTGCTTGCATTTTTAATTAATTTTCTCACACATCTTCTGGGGGTAGGTCTCATACATAAAAGGGTGTAAGTTCTTTCTCCATCCTACAGTAACAATGTAATAACCATTCATCCATTTTATTAAGATGCTTAATGCAATTTCAAGATAACAAGGAGTTGGGACCTATCCTAGTACTGGGAGCAAGGCATCAAACCAACCCTGGATGGAACAGCACTGTGTTGCAGGGCACTCTAATATTAAGTGCACAGCTGTGAATAGAACAGGCTTCACACAGGCTGGGTCATTACAAACTCACTGTCTGCCAGATGTGAGAATGCAGCATTAACTACTGCACTACTGTGCTTCTAAAGAAAATATTGCACAAAAAATGACAGAACGACACAGATGACAAAATCTCAGAAATTGTACAAACATAGTAAGAGATACTTTATTTTGTTGTAGAGGGGATATACATAATAAGAGAGCAATGAAATGGTGCCAAAATATTAACAACTGCAGTCAATAGTATACAGTAATAATCAAAGACCAAAGTGATAAAACAATCCTACACAGATGTTAGAGTCTGCAGCAGTGCTGCCCTAAATTGAATACTGTCCAACAGCAAATGAAAACTGTAAAGAACTGACTTATTTATCATGTTTTTGTGTCCTTGAAATCCATATGGAAATAAAATTGTCACAATAGGAACATGCTGTAAATGTTTTTAAATGAAATATAGAGAACATGTACAGAAGAAACTGTTCTTGACAACAGAGACTGATATATTGAAAAGTATAAGTAACTTCTGGGTAATGAGACTGGATAAAAACTTCAGGGAAAAAAAACAACCCTCCCAATACAAAAGCAGTGTGAGAAAGAAGATTACTACTGTATATGCAAAATTTAAAACGTGGCAAAAAGCCACTTTGCAAAACTAAAGACACATAATTCATTCTTAAAGCCATTTTATCGGATTTAGAACTTCAAGGAGCTAGAGCCTATCCCTGTCAGCACTGTGTGCATATTTGGAGCCAACCCTGGACAGCACAGCAGTCCATTTCAGGGTCAACCCATATGCTTGCTCACCCTTGAACAGGGACAATTTAGAATTTCCTGTTATCCTGATGTGCACATCTTTAGGATGTGGGAGAACAATGTGTGCTCAGAGACACAGCGATAATGTGCAAACTCAACTCTGGGACTTTACCAGGCCAAAATACAAGTGTAGATCTTTGGTACTCTGAGACAGCAGTACCTACCATTGTGTTAGTATGCTGCCCTAAAAAATGACCCGAATGCCTATAAATGTCACACTGGATATTAAGATCTTCAGCAAAAGTGTGAAATTGAGAGCAGACCTGGAGAATGAAAGGACGCAATAGAAAATAATTGCTATTGTAGTGGGGTACAATGTTTTCATTAGGCAGTATGTAAGGTCCATGATTGTAAAGCAGAAGGCTGGCTTCTGTCCCCTTCATTGTGTCACAAAAATTTATAGCTGACAGTCTTTCAGCTTTTTTCTGTGAGGTTCTGTTTCCTCTTTCACATCATTTCCCTGTGTGTTATAGGCACTGTTTTAAACAACTTGTCTTTTTGCCTATTATCCAATATGGTATACATCAACCCCTCAGTCCTCCCGGACACACACACACACACACACATACACAAACACTAACACACCCCTCCCATCTTCCCTGCTGCTTGCTTGCTTTGCTTGTTTGGAGGATCACCTTGATTATTGCAGATACAGGGAAAACTGTGCTCAGCCAAGGACAAGCACTTGAAATAGGAAGAGAGAGACACAAAGAGAGAGAGAAAGAGAGAGAGAGAGAGAGAGAGAGAGAGAGAGAGAGAGAGAGAGAGAGATGGCAGAGGCTGGAGATGGGTGAAAGGGGGGTTAGTGCAGATGGAAAATAAAGAAAGAAGGTTGTTAGTTTTTCACAGCCACATTAATGACCATGAACATCTCATTGTCTTCCTGCCATCTGTAACTTCTCGGCTTTTAAAGAGTTTCCTGTAACTATGGTAGCTTAAATATAATGATCTATCTGTTAAAGTGCAAATGTATAATATCTGGAATTACAACCAGGTAGGCCATTTCCATCTAAGGCACAAGGGTGGTCTAAAGCAGCTATATTCCAATTTAAAATGACATTTTTATTTATTACTGAAATTAATATTAAACTATTTTTAATTTACTTTTGCTGATACCAGAAAACAAAATAACACTATATGTATAGAGACATATTCCATACAATATGTATAGAACTGTAGCACCTATTCTTTAGATAGCTCTACTCTTACTATGTTTTTGTTTATCTCACATACATCTTAGCTTATGTGTCTCCCTCCAAATTCAAATATCAAAAGTAACAACAACAGTCTTAAAGTATCAGGACCTGGTGTACTTCTATAGCTGAGAAGGTTCCACTTGGCTTATTCCACGTAGCTTATTACTGTATATTCTTAAATTGAAAAATCCAGGGATGTCGCCATATCAAGGTGTTTCTTCCTGTCTTTTACCCAGCGCTACTGGGAGATTATCTTTCTTCATGCAACTTTGGATAAAAAACGTGGGATAGCGAATGGATTGATGTTGGATATAAAGGTTTAATCAACCTACCATTATTTAGAGTTTTAACTCAAATGAAGGAATTTTTGGGATACCATTTGTGTAAAACTGAAATAAATAAAATGGCAATTATGAAATAAATAATAAAATGAAAAAATACACACACACACATACATATGTACTGTATATAGATATATATACTGTATCTTGTCATGCTTGGGTCACAAAGCTGCACAGGAGACTCGAAGAGGAATCAGGTTTCCAAGGTACAAAATCTTTATTGCTGACCTGGCAGGTACAAACACAAGACCTTATTCAGATGGGGTTTGTCAACAGCAGAAAAGCACACAGGATGCAGCTGTCAAACATGGTGGTCCCGCTCCCCTCTCCAGGTCAAAAGAACACAAAGTCCTACTCATCAAGCAGGTTCAACGGCTCGGAAGCAGCGACTGGAGCAGATGCAGTCTGAGCGAGATAGGATAGGAAAGTGAGCCATTAGGTTGGCTGGGGCTTGGTCTTTTAAATGTTCTAAACCTTGTGAGAGAAGCATGTTGTATGGTACGTCTACAGCCTGCAAGATGGGATGGGTAAGAGTGTGTTTGTTTCTCATTGAAATATTGTTTAAGAGGAAGTTTCTGAAGGTAGCTGTGTTTCTTTGCCATAGGTTTACTGTTAAACAGAGAGACAGCTCGCAGTTAAGAGTGTAAGAGCATGCAGCTAGCAGTGCTATGCAGGAGGAAAAACGGAGCATATGTAAAAATCATAAATAATAAAACTCACTTAATTATTATGAAACAGTGTCATTTTTTAATTTGGTTCAATAACATACCTTACATTCAGTCATTGCAGGTTTTATTTCAAAATGGCTTTATTTTTAAAAAATGTTTTTAATTAACAGTGAGGGTGTTCATAATGCCAGCACTATTTATATCAAAATGCCTCTTTTCATGATGATTTTAGCACTTGTCAATCAAGACAAAGACCACCATGCTGATCCTGTTCCTATTGGCTAATTATTTGTTGTTGATTACTTTTCCCTGATTGTAGGTGGTAGAATACCATAGAGTTTTTACACTGCTTGAATTCCAGTTGACAAAAGGTGTAGAGGTAATTACACGTTTAGACAGTTAGTTTCGCTGATGAAATAGATTAACTGTTTTGAGATGAACTGATGATATATTGGAAATGCTCTGGACAGATAAGTGCTCTTGAAAATGTTGATGAAGAAGTCATTAGTAGTTTTAGATTGATTGAGGGCCATTACTGCACAAAAGGTGCTGATGTAAAAATTACATAGACAGTTACCAACTAGAAGTTCCAGGTGGACATGCTTCCAAAAAGACTTCCTGTGCGGACATGGTGCTCACTAGACTTTAAACTCCCTAGAGCTTCTTCATCAATGTAAACATTTTGAAGAGCTCTTATGCATAAGAGCATTCCCAGCATATCATCAGTTTATCAGTTCATATCATGTAACAGACTACACATGACATTGGCTAAACGCATTAGACGGGGACATGGAGCCCCTACATTCTATAAGCCTCGAGAACATTGGACAAGACAAGTAGATACTTTCAGAGGAAGGATAAATTGTAGCCTTATGAAGGAGATGTGGATCATGGACAGTGAAAGGGAGAGAGCTAGAGCGTCAGTAATATTGGTGATTTCATTAAGGAGAGGGCACAGCACTTGTGTCTTCTTCTCAGTGCGTGTTTGTTGCTTTATGAGTTGTTTTTTGTGGATTATAACAGCAGAAAAGTGTAACTAGGTTATTAGACTTTTAAAGTACATTTTATTATTGTTTAATAAATGTGCCCATTGATTGGTACATGTCATCATAAGTTAAATTATCTCTGTATATTTCATCTGTAAAACTTTTGCAATTCTTACTGCCTCGATGAATGCAAATACTCGTAATGCTAATGACATTTGGTAGACTGCCTCCTATAGTCAATGAGACAAAAGAAATAAAAAGGAAGGGATTGGCCAATATGAATATATTGGGCCCCTTGGCCTTTATTGGTAAGTGACAAAATCTTCATGAAAAGAGGTATTTTAAATAAATAGTGCCGGCATTAAAATGGCCATTTGGAAATGTTTCAATGTGAAATAATGACAGTCTTTACAAAAATGTCCATTTTGAAATAACACCTGTAAAAATTAAATGTTACGTAAATACATTATTGAACCAAAAATAACATTTTGTCAATGTTCTTATAATAGTTAGGCTGAAAGTCCTCAGTGTTAGTGCGTCAGAGAGGGGATGTGCAGCATTGTTCATATTGGCACTCAGCTTTGTTATAATTCTCTCCGTTGCTATGACCTCCGGGGGTCCAGAGTGCATCTTATAACTGATCTGCCCTTTTAATTAGCTCATTGATTTGGTGGGCCTCTCCTGAAATGATGTTACTAGCCCAACACACAAGAGATTAGAAAATCATATTGGCCATCATAAATCATGATTTTTAGTGGCTACTGTTAGTGACAAGACAGAAGCCAGAACAAATTGAATGTTAATCAAGTATAGACTAGTATCTCATAAAACCAGTTCAGACGCAAAAAGTGAAACAGCGATACATTTAGAGCTTCTGTAAAATGATGCCAAGAAGTTTAAATGACTTTCATTTTATGTTTTTTTTTCATAACTTAATGACTCACTAATAACTCATTTATACAGTGTATATGTGTATAACTGTGTACTTTTTTAATGTAGTTATTTATTTCATTATTGCCATTTTATTTATTTCATTTTGGCACAAATGGTATTTCATACAGATTTGTGATGCTGAATTATTGAAGCTACTATTATCAGATAATTTGTGCATGTCTTGTACAGTTGCTTATTGTGAAAGGCAGAGTATGTAAATTAATTCACCTATAATTAACTTTGTTTAGAAAGACAGGCAGTCAGGGCACTTTTTGTAAACTTGCATGTAATGATAAGGCTTGAATAGCTGATGTGGTGTAGTGCATGGGTTCATAAACTTAGTCCTGGATGAATTTTGAGTCTGCTACTATTTTTTTGGTCAGTTTTATTTAGATGCTAATGCCTGCCTTTAATTTATACAATTGCTTTTTTTAGTTATTCTGTAATTCTTTTAGAAACAGATCTAATGAACTTTGGTAAGAAATTTATAATTTTGTTCTGCAACCTTTACTAGTAAAACCATGTACAAGAAATAGACTTTAGTGCTCAAGACTGAATCTCTAAGTTTTTTTTTACTAAATTAAGTTAAATTAACTTTCTTGTTAACAGTCAGTATCTTTAATTACAACAAAGCAGATTTCTTTAAAAAATACAATTATCAAAGTATAGACACAGTTCTGCTGAGAATATATCTTAAATTGACTTAAAAAATAAGCAAAATATTAACAAATAAGTTCAGAATAAGAAGGAATATTTCAGATAAAATAAAATAAATAAGTAAATATGAAAAATGTAATGATAAATATCACAATGAAACATGAGCATAAATAATTAAATACGTCATAAAATAAATATTTGTTGCTCATTTCTTTATGTATTTATTTAATTATTTCTGCATTTATTTATATCGGTGTCATTGCCTACAGCATAAAATATTGCTTGAAATGAAAGCTTTTTTCATTGTTTTCTCAAGATAACAAAGCAGTTTTCTTGAGGAAGCCCAATATAGTTAGCTTTTTTTCTGTTCTCGAGATGACAGAAATCTCGAGATTTCCTCAAGATTTCAAGAAAACAAAACTTAACCTTTGTTCCTGGTGAGACTGCAAGACCACCACTGATAAGAACAATGAGAGCAACTGATGAAAAATTGTGTGATCTATACACAAATGTAAGCCTATTTATATCATGTGTGTCTGCTAGTGGTGTAATCACGTTGGATTATGTATTTTATGTCTGTCTTATGTTGTTTCAAACTGGAATGACAAACATTATTATCACTATTTTTAGGGCAAACCAAACCCACCCCCACCATAGTTTATCATAGCTGTCATGTAATTTGGACCTCATTTTCTTACTCTTCCATGTCTTCTTTGTAGAATATCTCTTGGTTCAAACATGTTTGTACTTCATACAAAAGATCTTTAGTGACCCACAATCCAGTCATCATACAGTATACAATAAGCTATATGCTTTGGCAAAAATTCCATTATAACAACTTTGCTTTCTTGAAAAAAATGTTTTCTCTAAATAATGGAATAAAGTTTCATTTTCTCAAGATCTAAAGAAACTTTTTCCTCTCCCTCATGAAATAAAATTAATCGTACTACCTTGAGAAAATTGTTCTGTTATCTTGAGAAAATAATACAAATAAAAAAATGAAATTGCATATCCTGTCTTGACTTCCTTATTTTCACTACTACGCTATTTGCTATATTAACTTATACTGGTAGTTTGAAAGCTTTATGCATAAATTACAAATGTACCCTGATTTTTTAAATGTATTCACACTTCTCTTTCCTAGTGTAGGTGAGGTTAACTACAGTATATATTCCATTTTGATATATGCTTTTCAGGTTTTTTCTCAACTTAGTCTTCATGTATTTACTCTTCTAATGATATTTGTCAGTGCTACATTTGTGTATTAGTTAGACCGATTGTATTATACTACTTAGGTGGTGTGTCTGATTTAGCATTGCAATTTTTGTTCTTTGAAAAGTCATCTGTGATTGTGCATACTATTGAAGGTGGTATAAATATAATTGATTTATTTGTAACATTGGTTGTCAAACTCAGTCCTATGCACATCATGTGTCTGCAGGTTCCAGCCAGTTTCACAATTAGTGAGTCATTTTGCAATTTAATTTGATGATCTTTTTTTCTCTTCTTTTTTCTGTGTATAGCTATGAAAGAGAGTTAAGGAGAAAGAAGTTTTTATTCTTTTGTTCACTGTGTGCAAGGGATGAAATAATATTTATAGGACACCAGTGTGCTGCATAGTAGAATAACTTGAACTGGACTAATTTACTATTATCTTCGTTAACTTAAAAGCATCTCTTTAGATTGTGTTGGAAATGAAACTCAGGCGCCCAGAAGACACAATGTGAATACATAACAAACATGCAAATTTATGCAGACATCACCCAAGTTCATAATTGAAAAAGAGTTAAAAAAAAATGCAACAACTCCATTGTGCCTCCATTCCTCGTACCGTAATTGTGAATTCAGTATATATTCCTCCTATGAAATGTGTACTTAATATGCAGTAGGGCTGGGCAGTGTATACATTTTCATATCAAATAGCAGTCTTAAATATCTCCCATTGATGATGCTATTGTTGAGGATGTGGTATCACCATTTGTTAACTGTTTAAGCCAACATTGCTTTTCTGCAGTACCTGTAGTTTTTGAATTGTCTTCAAGGTGTCCTCATTGTTAATGTCCATGTACTGTAATAAGGCACAAAATTACTTCGTTTAATATACAAAAGCACAAAAGGACAAATTGGTGGCTAAGAAGAAATGAGACTCGTCAATTTGGAAACACTTTGACTTCAAAGCAAAAGAGCATGGTAAGCCTAAAGATCTAGTCTGATAGTTGTTGAATAAGCAGGAAGGTTGTTGCTGTAAAAGATTCACAAACAACGAGCTTGCATAGTCATTTGGGTGTAAACCACCTAGTGGACTATACAAGTTTAGTCAATGTTGCTAGCATAAGCGCTAAATGCTTGTCTCACCAGCTGATAATTTATTACACATTTAAATTTAGAAAACCATCACATGGGCACAACATAACACAGCCATTTTATTGTTTGATTAAATGTTAATGCATTATCTTTGCTTTACACATTCTCTCCAAAGTGTCTTTTTAAAGAATACTTTTTTTTTTTGTTTTTTTGTTATCCACAATTGTAAGAGCCATTTTCCTTGTTCTATAAGATTCATGAATGTTTATTAGATGACAATGCATAAACTATGGAAGGTTCCTATAACCCCCGTGAACAGAATTGTTTTGGTATGTTCTTGCCATTTCTAATAGCTTGGAGTAAACACTATTCTACAGTGAGTTAGTGTCAGCCTTGCCTTGTATAAGGTGTAGAGGCATACGGTTTTTAACCGTGATTGCACGTCACCGTGCCTGGGCACTTGCCTATGTGCCAACCGGCTTACGAGCCTTTAGAGTGCGTGAAGTAAATATGCACCTAACAGCACTTAATTTATGTGTTGTGCCGTACGTAAAGCGTACAGAAGAAGAACCTTTAAGTAGGAAAGAAGAAATTAAGAACCTTTAAGTAGGAAAGAAGAAATTAAGAACCTTTAAGTAGGACAGAAGAAATTAAGAACCTTTAAGTATAAAAATGCTAAAGTCTTTCAAGAAAAGCTAAGTTTATAGAAGATTCATTTTTCCCTTTTTTTGCCTTTTATTCTATGTGTGTAAATATTTTTTCTTTTATTCTTGTTTGGATCATTCGCTTTTAACTTTCACTAAAAACCTTTAAAACGACCTCTTGGACTCTGTGAATTCTTTTGACACGCGTCTTACCCGTGCCTGATGACACCTTATATTTTTGCAGCTACAACAATCATCAACATTGAACTCATCCCAAATGGCAAATTTACAAGTTCAGGTCACGTCAGTTATAACCAGGAATAAAATTAAGTGGTATCCCTTTTAGTTGTAATAATCCATCTAAAATTCAGTGGGGCAGTGATGAGGCTACCCACAGTTTCACATACTGTAGGTGTTTCACTTGTGCACATCTCCTGCAGAGCAGATTGCTTAAAAAGCCATGGCCAGACATTTTTAATGCCAGCTAAAAACTCTCAGTTTGCATGATGGGGCCCCTCATTGGAATGCAGCCTCTGTGCCTTATCTGATAAGATGATCAATTCCAGACCAAATAACATTGCAGGGACATCCCTCAGAGGCACTAGGTGGACACCCAAGTTTGAATAAAGGAGAATAACTCAAGGATGTGCTTATTTGGAGTCATGAAACCAATGGCAAGACCACTGTTCATTCTTTTAAAAACCCTTTGCCAAATTCAGATCCTCCAGTTTTTCCTCTGTCATCTCACTGCTCAACCTGGCCATAACTTCTGCTGTCCTAAAGCAGAAGCTCAAGTGATTATAGATTATAGCTGAAAAAAAGAGCAATCCCTTCCACTTCAAAAAGTAACTGGTACTGAACTGGAAAAATATAAGACCATCCATAACAGGAGTTGGACGGGGTGTGCCATTAGTTCAAACCTTGCCTAAGATAGCAAGTGGCCGAGCAGAGGAAGGTGATATGTATACATAAATCCACATATTTGCCTTGCTAACGATGAGGACTGACTGATCAACAGCTGATCCATCATGTGTAACTATGCTGACAACAAGAGGACCGACACAGTGTGTTAGAACCTCAAAGAGAAACTGCATTACTGCCTGCAACCAGAAGGTGTGACCAAGGAGAAGGAGATGAGCTCCTAAAACAAAGAAAAAAACACACTGAAGATTCTTCCACATGTGCCAGAGAAAACCGGACAGGACAGGAACAAAACATTGCTTACACCTGACCATAAATATTCCTACTTTGATTCTGAGAACTATTAACTGTAATTTAATAGATAGGATAATGTTTTATGTATGGTGTTGGTACTACTGTAACTGAAAAGTAATAATCTTGTGAAGGATAGGATCTAGCTGTTATGAGTTTCTCAACCTAAATCCCATAAGAAAGTGCAGAACTAAAGAACTTATCCATTTTGACCACATGAATTGAAAGACCAGAATTATGTAATGTGTAATTAATAAGTCAAGTTCAACTAAGCAATTGTAGTTTTATGTTTTGTATTATTATTGTCTTTAGTCTATATATCTATATACATGTCTCTTGTGAAATTTCTGAGACCCCAACAACCCCCCAACTGTGCTGTGCACCGAAATGCTGTTAACACAGGCAGAGATTGCTTGTCCTCCTCCGGTACAACTGCAAGTTCACAGCCCTGCCTCGTAACATGTCTGTCATCTGATCGTCTGATAGTTATGCAGGGAACATTTAAAACTTCCTGCTTGAACTGGCCGTGTGCTCACTTTCTATCTCCTTGCTTGTGCAGGAAGGCTATCTGTTTTCTGTGCTCTCTTTCTCTATATCTATATCTATATATCTATATCTATATCTATATCTATATCTATATATATATATATATATATATATATATATATATCTATAATAATAAAAGGCAAAGCCCTCACTGACTGACTGACTGACTGACTCACTCACTCACTCACTGACTGACTCACTCACTCATCACTAATTCTCCAACTTCCCGTGTAGGTGGAAGGCTGAAATTTGGCAGGCTCATTCCTTACAGCTTACTTACAAAAGTTAGGCAGTTTTCATTTCAAAATTATACGCGTAATGGTCATAACTGGAACCTCTTTTTTGTCCATATACTGTAATGGTAGGCAGCAAGATGGCCGTAGGAGACTGAGTTGCGTGTCGCGTCATCACACCTCCCACGTAATCACGTGAACCGACTGTGAACTCAGTACGTAGAAAAGAAGGAGGAGCCCCAAAGAGCGCAGAAGAAAACATTCATTACACAATTGACAAGGCAGCGAAACAATAAGAAGCGAGTGAGTGACGCATACAAGCATCTTCATAAGACACAAGGTATAAAAAAGCATGGTGCAAACCGTAAGTCTAAATTTACTTTATACAAACGCTCCCGCTGCCGTTTGCAATACCATATTCGCGAGATACAACTTTAATGAGAAGACACGAGGTATAAATGAGAGTTTGCATCACTTTGTAACAGAGTTAAAATTGCTGTAGCGAGAAACTTTTAACTGCCGGGTCTTAGCTAACATTAAATAAACCCGTGGACATCGCAACATCACACAAGAGAGTGGCTCACGTGAAGTGACTGAACGCAGCAGGAGTGATCACTTCCATGAATCAAACCTGTTCAAAAAACACATTACACAATTGATAAGGTAGGAAAAGAATATGAAACAAGGCACGGTATAAACCGTAACTTTAAGTTTATAGAAACGCTGCCGTTTGCAATACCATATTCGCCCCTGCGAAGCGCGGTGATTTTGCTATATATATTAAACTATTTCAACCATTGTATGATCTGCTTCTCGCAACTGAAAGAGGGCACCGTGGCAGAAGTTAGCCGACTTGCTCACCAACCACAAGCGTTACCTGGTAGGTAACCACCCATACAATCAGATTGTGAATCAGACTACGAATGCCTGCAATGTAATTACCCCGATCTACATGCTGTCAAATGAACGAACCTCACGCCGTGGCACAACGTTAGGGGCTTCGCCTCTACGTCCGAGGATCGATTCCCGTAAGGGAGTGCAGTGACTGTGTACTCCTGATGAGCCAACAATTACGGCGAAACACGTGTCGCATACTATGCATCTTCAAAGCACGGTGTAAACAGTAAGTTTAAATTGAGTTTATAGAAACGCTCCCGCTGCCGTTTGCAATACCATATTAGATGACTTTGTAACAGAGTTTAAATTGCTGGAGCGATAAATTTTTAACTGCCGGGTCATGTCGCGTGTTCTTGGGTAGGTACACCAAAAAATGTATACATTTATGCATGTAATGGGCAAACAAAAAATGTACTATACCCGAAAGCACTACAGTAGTACTCAATGTATCTTTACTTCTTAAATGTTAATGTTTTACTGTTTAATAATTTATACGCTTCTTATATGTTATTCAGATTCTTTTATCAAAATACCAGTAACAGCGCACTGCACAATAACGTGGAGTGAATACACTTGACATGACCATTCATAGTATTTATCCTCTTTCTCTGTACGTTTACCATTCGTTTGCTCAGACGTTGATGCGCTTGCTGCTTAATGAGCAGCTCTTCACCCTACCGTCCCGCTGCTTCTCTTCTTTCGTCGGCATCTTTTCCCGTTAAAACTGATTTTTTTTAAAACTTAGTATGTTTTCTTTAATTTTTCAGTTAAGCTGGCACTTAAGTCTTCAATCTGCCTCAAGAATGATTAGCGAAGGTGGTAGACAATGAAAACGTCAGCCGTACGCATCCGCCACGCACGCACTGGTGCGCGCAGCTCTGAGTTGATTCTACAATAAAATAAAATAAAGATAAAAAGAGTAATAACTTGCAGCACCGCTATTCAATTACACTTGCCTAACGCCTCTCCTAAGGGGAAATACTGTGGGATCTGGGCATCCGTCAAAGCAGCAATCACAAGCCCGATTAGAAAGCGGGAAGCTGTGATTTGTCGTCTCCCTCCCATGTAACAATCACAGCCCGTGTTGCAACGCACTATGTATGTATATGTATATATGTGTATGTGTATGTGTGTGTATATGTATGTGTGTATATATATATATATATATATATATATATATGTGTTCATATGTGTGGGAAAGCGAATAGTAGACGTGACGTAGTATCTGTGTACCAAATTTCAAGTCAATAGGTGAAACGGTTTGCGAGCTACAGCTGACTTAAAATCCTGGACAGACAAACGAATAGCCACGGTAGTGTTTTATAGAAGAACATTTTAATGTTTAATAATTTATATTTATATGCAATGTGCTTCTTATATATTACTTCATATTCTCAAATGATAATGATGTTAATGTTGTTTATATTGATTTCTATGTTATTGTAAGTGCTCTTTATTTGTGGAAAAATAAATCTGGCAATTAAACTTATTTTATACATACATTTTATTTTTTTCTCTTGCACTCAGTGAGCGAATCCACTGGGTAATCAGCTATATATATATATATATATATATATATATATATATATATATATATATGTATGTGTATATATATATATGTATGTGTATATATATATATATATGTATGTGTATATATATATATATGTATGTGTATACATATATGTGTGTATGTATATATATATATATATATATATATATATATATATATATACATATATATATATACATAGATAGATATATGTGTATGTATGTGTATATATATGTGTGTGTGTGTATATATATATATATATATATATATATATATATATATATATATATATATACATAGATAGATATATGTGTATGTATGTAGATATACAAATATGTATATGTATATATATGTGTATGTGTCTGCATGTGTGTATATATATATATATATATATATATATATATGTATGTGTATATATATGTTGATATATGTATAAATATGTGGATGTGTATATGTATATATTTATGTATATACAGTATGTTTATGTATATATATGTTTACATAACCTCTTTAACACACTACTTCTCCGTTGCGAAGCGCGGGTATTTTGCTAGTATATATATATATATATATTATATTATATATATATATATATAATTGCATGTATTTCCCATCTGTTATACTTATGTTATAAATAAATTATGTTATTTTGTTTAATGCAACATGTGTGCTTGGGTTATTTCCGTAAAGTAAGGTTATGTTTGGATCACATCAGAGAAAGCAAAAGTGCATTTTTGCAGATTAATAATTGTACACATCTCATCATATTTCTGATGTTCCAGCTGGAAAGTGAAACAGAGATCCCTCACTCAACCCATATTAATTTAACTTCCCCCTTTTGGATGTCTTATTAATTGTGTTAAATAATTACCAGCACTCCTGAAGGCAAAACTGATAATGAATTAACTAAGTGATCATTCAACCCCTCTTTCCTACAATACTATGCTGCTGTTGGGTTCTTCTGTGGGCCTTCATTATCATTGAAATATACCAAGCTCAGACAACTGTGGTGCTCCCACCAGAGGAAGTTATCAGATTGTTTATTTTCATTTTTTTAAGGGAACATGTAATTGGATTGTTATCTGTCTGCTAAAGACTTATTTAATGTTTCTAGTATAAATACAATACATGTGCGATGTGTTTTACAGCCTATTTATATAAAATCAGTATATATGTGCCTAGTGTAAAAAAGGTATTTACGATCCCTCTGCAAAGCAGCATTCACTGTTGATGTAAGGAATCAGTTGTCAATTGCCGATGATCTGCACAAACCTAGCATGCAGTGTAATATAGAATGGTTACAGTGTATCACAAACTTTGACTTTTTTCAATGTGGTTTATGTTAGGACTCACTAAGGTAAGGGCTATATTTCTCATGTTTTGTTTTTGTATTGTTACATATTTTGTATTTTAATATTTTCTGTAAATATTTATTATATATACCCACAAACAGTTTTTGTTCCTGGGTTAGGGTTTGCCCTGCACATTGTGTTATAGAAAGTGAGTTAGGATTCTTCCACATTAGTAAATTAAGGTGATGGGCATGTAGTGTAGAGTAACATAAAATTCTCAAATCTGTTTCATCTAATTCAGGGTCATGGGGGTCAGAGTCTATCCTGGTTGTGTAAGGCAGGAAACAGCTCCATTATTTGAAGTACTCTGAGACAATTAGGAAAACTGATCCCATTTAATGTGAGACAGAAGACTATTATCTGGTCATAGTATGTTTTAGTGAACTGAATTCCAAATCCAAAAATTATATATAAGGCAGTAATGTAGAACACCATCTATATATATAAAATCCCTATGTGCGTCCAGGTGTCCGTGTGTGGGTGTCTTCTGATGAAGTGCGCATGCGCGGGGCACGGTGCGATGCGCGATATTACTGTCAGAGAAAGTTAGAGGCGTTTTGCGGAAATACAAGCCAGTATTACTGTGAGAGGAGATTAAAGGTACACAATACAGTGACGCATATTACAGCCACATACAAGCCAGTATTACTGTCAGAGGAGATTAAAGGCATATTACCGACGCGCACGCCTGTATTATCGCCAAAGAAAATTAAAGGTATATTACGGACGTACAAGACAGTATTACTGTCACAGAAAATTAAAGACACACAATACACGGCGGCAGCCCACGAAGAATGGTCAGCGCAGCAAGTAAACATCAACAAAAGAAAGGCTGAAAGAAAGAAAAATACGACCAACAAAAAGAATGAGGTCAAAGTCCCTTGCCATTTAATATAGACTGTTCCTACTAATGTTTATGTACTACTGTTCTAGCGCCCGTTATTGTAACGGGCTAAATGACTAGTATCATAATAAAGAGATACTTTGTGTTTTTACGGTATCCTTACCTTATAATCCACTGAATCTCAGTTTGCAGAGGTGGATAGCCAGGGGTTTAATAGCAATAGCAAACATCATTGGCAATCATGGCCAGTTCTGTCTAGTTCCTCATTTCAGAGTGAAACAGTTAGAATTTATAGTATTTATATGAAAGAGCCTTCTGGGTTGAAATATTGTAGTTTAATCTACATGTACATCTAAGGTACCCAAATCTATGTAGCATAATAAGGAGATGTCCCAATTTAATGTTATCAAAATAATTTTCTACATCTGGAGATAAGATGCTGTAGAGCTATATTATTACACTAAATAATTATTGAAAATTTGAAAGTAAATGTTGCCCTTTAACAAACTGAGCTTGATCTTGTGATTTTATAGAAGGGGAGCACTTGTTCTATTACTTTTGCCAACACCTTCACCACAATTTTGATGTTGTTTAGAAAGGAGAGTCTGTATGTCTGCAGGAAGCACAATCTAGAGGGGTTTAATTCTTTTTTGTAAGAACAGTAACTGACAGCTGGTATAATGTTTTCTGTATTATGTTTTATTGTCTAGTGTTTTTAATCATAGCAAACATTAACAGGACCACTAATTTAATAACTTTCAGAGAGTCATTTGAACCTTCAGCTTTTCTGCTTTGTAAAAAGTAAATTTCACAGTATCTTAGATTTTTAGAGTGCCATATAGGTATATCCAGCTTCACTATGCACAGTGCAGCAAGCTGTGATGTTTGTATTTTATCTAAGAAAGTACTGGCATAAGTGTCTCTGTCCATAAACATTTGTTTATGTTTATTATTTGTTTGTGTTCTGCAACTCTAAATCTAACTATATTATTAAATTATTCCATTCCATTCCAAAGTTCTTTCTTTTGTATTTGTTTAACAAATGTCTTATTATACATCCATCCATTTTCCAACCCGCTATATCCTAAGACAGGGTCATGGGGTGCAAGGCAGGAACAAACCCTGGGCATGGGCGCCAGCCCACCACAGGGCACACACACACACACCAAGCATACACTAGGGACAATTTAGGATCGTCAATGCACCTAACCTTCATATCTTTGGACTGTGGGAGAAAACCGAAGGACCCGAGGAAACCCATGCAGACAAGGGGAGAACATGCAAACTCCACACAGGGGAGGACCTAGGAAGCGAACCCAGGTCTCCTTACTGCGAGGCAGCAGCGCTACCGCTGCACCACGGTGGTGCCCCATCTTATTATCCCTTTTTCCAATTTCATATTGTTAATCACTTAAGATTCGTTGCTCTGTTTCCCTTGAATTTAATTTTGTTTGTGATGACAACCTTTTTTTCTAACTCAGCATATAGTATGGCTATCTTGTGTAAACCTAATTAGCTTTAAAAACATTAGAATTAATTCAGATACACTTCTAATTTGCAATATATTTTTATTTGAAACATAGGAGATTACAGTATTTATCTCCTTAAAATATGGTTTAAGTGGTTCCAAAAATACTCCTGTAGATAATTTTGGAGGTTGATTTGTCTATAAAAATATAATTTTTTGTTGTAGTGAATTAATGAAATTGTTATCAGCTAGTATTAATGGACAGAGTCTCCAATTATGGGGTAAATCAGTTATTATTAATACTTTGAGTTAGATAGATAGATAGATAGATAGATAGATAGATAGATAGATAGATAGATAGATAGATAGATAGATAGATAGATAGATAGAGAACTGTACTTGTCCCCAGGGGAAAATTTGGCTTTTCACAGAAGCTCTTTAAATGAATAATTAAATTATTACATTATTATTTAATACTTTAAATTATTTTCTTTAAAATACTGTATTTTGTGGGGTGTGTTTTCAGGGGACATGTTAAGTCTTTTGATAAAGGCTTAGCAATGTCTGAATGACACGGGATATGTGATAATCAATGCCAGTCAGGATCATTTTATCAGGGCAAGAGTGTACTTATCACAGGAAGAGTGTATCTACCAGCAACTGGTCTTTTTCGATAGTACTGAAGTGCATCAGGGATCATGACAGTTAATTCAGTTTGGTAGCCTCTCCAGTTGACACATATGAATACTTAAACAAACATCCATCGAGTTGAAATTGAAAAGCTAGCCCCATTCATCATCGAACACATTAAAATTAACTGGGGCAGAATCACTATGTATCATATTTCACACTAAAATTGGGCTTTTCTTGAAGAATTCACTCTGTTCCTTAGAAATGGGTGATCAACTCACTATGACTATAGTCAGGTGTGCCTTATAAAGTGAAACTGTGTATTGATTCATTTTTTAATCTTTTAATATTTATGTCCTGGGTATGACATTTACCTGCATCCAGCCCTGCAACCAGGTCCTCCAACTTCCAAGGGAAAATTCAGGGGTTGATAGCAGGATTGGCACTCTAGCCACTGTAAAACACCTCATACTGTTCCATTCCATTCAAACTTGTGTGGTGCTGAGGTCTCACCTGTTTCACGGCTGCACTTGGGTCCTAATTTGGGATCCTAAGAAGGTTTGTCATGTGGTTGTTATAGCAATGTGCTGTATCAGTGCATGCTCCAAACCCCTCTCTCTATATATATCTCTCTATCTCAATATTTAGGTTTTCACATGACTATTAAATTAGATATTAATCTAATGTTTGAAAACATTGGTGATCAAGGTCTTGGAAGAGTATTTTAAAATGTCATTTTACCCCAGTGGAAGATTATAAAACTAAATAGTATCTCTTTACATTTAGGAAATGTGAGGATATAGCAATTATTCCAACACAGAAAGACATTTACATTTTATTTCTGAAGGAAACAAAGCTTTGAAGGAAAACCTACTCTGCCTCTTTTTGCCAGGCAATACAGCTGTATAGTATTGCTGCTGAAGAGTACCATCAGTAATTGACAGTGTAGAGTACAAGATTTTCAGTTTCTGGGATTTAGCCATTGACAGCAGAAACTATCACAAGTCTTGGGATCTAATACTTCTATGAATCAGATCAATTACAGTTTATTGCATTGCAATATTCCATTCAACAAGTAGCAACATGAAAACACGTCTGTGCCATTGAGAGGTCCCCATTCAAAATGTATACTAAAAAATAATATCCAACATAGGACCAAAACAAAGATAGGATACAAGTAATTGCCAGTCAAAACATAAATGTTAAAATGGATGCAGCACTTTTAGTTTGTGGTTATTCAATGTGATTAGGCAGTTGCTCTGAGGATAAGACATGCCTAATTAACTATACACACATTACTTTACGTTCAGTTATTGATTATTATAGTTTGCATCTTTTGGGATGCATGACAATCTGAAGGGGAAAGTGGGGGTAGCAAACACAATACATTTTGTTAGTTGTATGAGGTCAGTGAATTAAAAAACATTAGAAACATACTTCTGAGTGTGTTTTTGCCTCAACCTTAAGAACACTACAAACAATAATGTTAATTTCAAGTGTAAGCTTATTATGAAATAGGCAGTGTGACAGATAGAGGGCGCTATCGCTCCCTTGAACCCTCAGACACCATGCCAGACACCAGGTAAAAGTCCAAATATTGACTTTATTATAATAAATACGTGCACAAAGCACCCTCCACCTCCACTATACTTCAATAAACAATACTACAATAATCAATAGACAATAATCCAATAATCCTGCACTCTCCCAGACACGTTGCCACCCAGCTCAGCTCAACGTCTGAGATCTCCCACAGTCCTTTTATAGTCCTTGACCCGGAAGTGTTTCTCTCTCTGTCCATGTGACTGTTAACACTTCCGGGTCAGATAAAAACTCCTTTTCTTCAACCCGGAAGCACGTCATTTCCTCTGTCCACGTGATTAGAACGCACTTCCGGGTTGTCGTGAAAATAATTCTTGTTCCTCCCTGCAGCGTCCTCTAGCGGCCCTCAAGGTATCCAGCAGGGCTGTAAAGGAAAAATCCACTGTCCATGATTCCCTGCTGGTATTTGGGGCACCTCCATTCAGCAGGGAGAGCTCCACCTGGCGGCCTGGGGGTATTGGCCAGGATGAACGGCTGGCCATATATCACAGCAGATCAGATGCTTCACAACTTGCATTCAACAAAAAAAAAAACAAGTCTACTTTGTCCTTAGTTGAGGATTTATCTTGCATTATAGTGACTAACCAGAATTGCAGAACAATCTCAAGAAAGTATGAAAAAATTCAAAAGGGAACTCCTTCTGCGCAAAGTCTCAACTTAGGTTTACTGCTGAGACTACACTTCAAAATCAATGATGAAATAAGATAAACAATGACTGAAGGCTTTCCTGTTTTAATTTTTATAATCTTTGAAGATGAGATTAAAAAAAAGAAAAATGAATCTCTGGCAAAAATGCATCAATCAGTTATGAAATTATGCACTAAACAGCAGATTTTAGGGATGTCAAAGTAATAAACAGTGCCTATACAAAGCAATCAACCTCTTGGAAGTTTGCACATTTTATTGTTATAAAACATTGAATCACAGTGAATTTAATATGGCTTTTTTGATGCTGGTCAACAGAAAAATTGAAAGCAAATCACCGAAAGTAGCTCTTTTCATGGCTAACTCTAATGATTCTTCTATGTGGATTTTGTTTTCTCCAGCTTTTATCTTCTTTATTCATTTATTATCTAAAGATATTTCTCTAAAATTTTGTGGCATACTGGGCACCTTATATTTATTGCTTTATAAAAATATTTAAACAACTGCAGTACATGTCAAATACCTAAGTAATAATAGTCATGTATACCAACTCTGATTCCCGCACTACAACAATTCCGTGTAGGTAAGTTGCACAATGACCAGTGCTCAGTGCTCTAGCAGAAAGATCTTGAATTTATACATGCACTGCAGCTAGTTGTATGCCAATTTCACTATAAAGGAGCTTTGTTCCCAAAGGAATTGTTAACCATAACTGTATACCAAAATATATTAATAAACAAAAGCTAAAAAGCCCAAAACTCAAGATAGAGGTTATGTTCCATTTTCCAAAAATAATGAACACATATATTCTTAAACCCACTCAATCCAGTTGCAAGTTGCAGGGGGCCACAGCCTGTCCCAATAGTACTGGGAAGAAGGCATGAAACAACACATGTTGTTGCCGAGCACACACACTTAAACACCATACTGAAGTAAATTTAGAGTTTTCAATTAACCTAATCTGTGTGTTGCTGAGGATGTCAGCAGACAACTTGTACACAGAAGAGAAAACATACAAACTGCCAGACAATGACTAGGTTTAGGGTTCAAATAAAGGACCCTGGATTTATAAGGCAACCATGCTAACCATTGCCTCTTCTGTTGTCAGCTCAAGAATTATGAATAATTAGTATTTCCACGTTCCTTACCGTTTTGAAGCAGATTGAATTATGATAATTTGTGTCTTATATTCACACAAATTATATAAAATAGAATGAAAAAAATTAACTTGCTGATCCACAGAATATTAAGCTACATCTTTCATTCTCATGGCTATTCTTGCACCAATCTTTCCATAGCCATCTTACAGTATGTGTGCTTTATTTACAGTTTTAGATCACCTTTTGACCTATAAATGCTTAAAAGACCTTAGACTGATTTATTGATCTAACAAGGTATTTAATTTAATGTATCTGAGTGTATGCAAAGTCCTGAGTTTATTTTTATTTTTTTTTCCAGCATGGGAATAGCCTTTCTATTTTTCTTTTCCTTTTTGAAAAACAAAGCTCACTTTTGCTTGGCTGGCTTTGTTGGGGCTTGATAATCAGGCCAGAGGTCCTTTGCCCTAGTCGCAGTATATCAAGGTTACAGCTCTTCACACCGACACCAAAGTTCTTACTAAATGCACAGTAAGAGTAAGCAATGAATGTTTTATGGAGCAGGATGACAAAGCCGAGATTAAATTGCCTCCTTGTTCGAATATTTTCTCAAAGAAGACAAGTGGTTTATACGCAGCATGCTGGAGAAACTGAAGTGAAGTGGTTTTTATTCTGACTTGGTGCCAGGACATTTGCAGGCTCTTCCCGGTGTCTCAGTTTTTCTCTGTGATCTTGTTGCTGATTTATCTTGTGTTCTGCGTTGTTATCTGTGTGCTTGCAAAGTCCCTAGTGATTGTGCCCACTAAAAAAGGCACAGTTTCAGCTAAAGGCTGATTGATCGATTTAAGGCTAAACTTGATCTATAACATTAGCCTTTAAAGCTAAATGCCATTTTCAAGTGAATTACCCCAGATGTTGCTGTGGTTCTACTGAGCGTCCTTGAGGGCTATATTGAGAATGTGACATTCTATACCAGGAATGCACATATGGCTTTTGGGAGGGTCTAAGACATGGCCATTCTGGGTCCAGTGACACTCTAAGAAAACTTTATCTGAGTGTACTGAATCCAGAGGCACTTACTTTCGAAAATGTAATGCTCAGTTGAAAGTAGACATGTTTGTTCATTGAGCAAATAACAATACTCATTGCCAAATAGTATTGTGAAGGATCCCAGTTTACAATTCTCATTCAATTGTCAGAATGGTAGTTCATTCTGCATCAGTATAATATCTGCAAACTATGAATTGTAAGAAGAAGTTAAGAGGTACTTCAAACGCTTCAACATATAACACCATAAGCCTATTTGCAACATGACTTAGATGAATGTATAGGCAATCTTCTGTAGTAGTTAAAAAATCACTAGCTAACTATAAGTTGTGGTATAATTTTAAGAAAGCCTGTCACTGCTGGAATTTAAGAAATATGGAACAAATGAGCCATTAAATTTAAGTTGTTTTAGTGTAAAACATGCAAAAAAATGAATGAAATGAAAATGCCAGCACTGGTAACACAGCTTCAGTATTTTCTCCAATAGATTACTAGTGGGAGTGTGAAGGTTGTCTATTCCTGCACACCCCCACCTCATACAATGACTATATTAAACACCCCCCACCCTGCCAACCAAGGTGACCATGGAAACGGAATGCTGCAGACACTGCACAGCTGGTCAGGTTTCCCTCTTACAATGAAATCAAAAATGCTGCTTTATATTGTCTTGTGCAAGGAAGTTCCAATAGCTGGAGCTAAGTGGCAGTTCAAAAATGATCCCATTTTACAAAGTGCTCATTTTGGTTTTTTATCCCATGTTACTAGACCTATAGCACAGGCTAACCCTTATTGATGTCACTGGTTTGTACATTAAAATGAAAAGAAGGGTAAACAATGTATTACAATTTAATGTAGGCTAATGTTGAACTTCAAAGAATAACAAAAAAGAACAAAAATAATTTCATAGCCTGTTTTTTCTTGTTAGACATATAATTTATTTTTTCATAATAAATCTCAAAATCAATATATATTTTACTCATGAGTGTCCAAAATTATTCATTCTTCCAAATAAACAAAACTAAGATAACAGGTAACACTTTAGTTTAGGTACTAGAAAATGCATCTATTACTCATTTAAATTTATCTGACAAAACCTTAAAAAGGCTTCTTTTGGTTTTAATGACACTCACAAAGCATCAGAAAAGTGGTTATTCATCTGAGAAATGTGGCCTACTAAAATAACTTCACTTTGGAATGGTCAGAAGTGTGTTAAGTGAAACATAATTCTCTTGATATTGCATACTTCAATGTATGGTCTATGAATCCTTAATATTCATAAGTAATTTTACCAGCATATCAAATGCCAAACTGCACAGAGATGAATAACCATCAGTAATACTGATGCTTTGTAAGTGTCATTAACACAAAAAGGAGCCTTTCTTAAGGTCTTGTAACAAAAGAGATGATGAGTAATAAATGCATTTTTGCAGTACCTAAACTAAAGAGTTACAAAATAATAATAGTAAGAAGTTAAGCAAAATGACAACTTTTATTGGCTAACTAGAAATATTACAATATGCAAGGTTTCGAGGCAACTCAGGCCCCTTCTTCAGACAATAAAGGTGTCATTTTGCTTAACTTCTCACTATATCCATAATGGCTAATATGGTACAACATCCTAGAACTACAAGTAATAATACATAGTATAATCATTGTCACACACACTCGCATGGGAGTCAGCTGAAGGGTTCACAAAGGGATAATTCCATGCCAGACCAGGGGGTAGCAGGGTGCACTAATCCTCCCTCTTTTTCATCAGCGGACCAACCATGGTAAATTTTGCCTGGACTGGGTCCAATGATATCACTTCCGGTTCCAGTCCCGATGACATCACTTCCTCTGCCCAAAGAGTCTTAGCTCACATCTTTAAAACAAATATTCCTATTGCTAGCCTTGTGCAGGAAAGACTGCTAATATTTTAAAAGAATGACCTGGAGAGGAAATGTAAGCGAGCACAAAGTCAAAACCACAGATCTGTCCTATTAAGTGCCAATACTCAAATCTAAATCTATGAATAACAGTAAGAGAAATTGAAGCAAAACTCATGAACCAGGAAATCTTAATTGCACAACAGATATGTGCAAAAATGTTTTTATTTGATATCTTCAAATACAGACAGTAATGCATCCGATGCGTCAGCATTGATAATGTCAAACATGTAACTTCTGGGACTGCATTACATAGCAATATTTATACATAATGGCGGCACCCATCGATATGGCGAATGCCTTCATCACAGAAGACAGATGGGTTAAGTTGTCTGCTGTTGCTGCACATTTGAATATCAAGTATGGATTTACAGATGTCATAGTGAGTAATGACTTAGGATACTGTAAAGTTTGTGCAAGACAGCTTACTGATCTGCAAAAGCCAACATCCCTTGGTCAATTTCAGAACGTTTTGTTCCCTCTGCCCAAAGAAATCATTGTGCTGTTCAGCAATGGTGTAATTCTGTGGAGGAGCGTCCATGTTCATTTGACCTTGGCTTCATGTGGACTAATGGCAAAGTGCTGCGGTGTGCGTGCTCAAATTACCCATAAGCCATTTTGAACATGTTATTTTGTGACAGGTTCAACAGTATCTGTTGTGGTTACCATGTAATTTTCAGATTGCCTTTACTTTCTGATTTACCGTTGTATATGTATATGCATATGTATATGTATATATGTATATATATATATATATATATATATATATGTATATATATATATATATATATATATATATATATATACATTCACACCTTTAATATAGTAGACTGTAACAGTACAGAACTGTTGTAGTATAATAATAATAATATAGAAGAAAAATATTTCAAAAGTAAATTGAAAAGGGATAACCATACCCAGCAAGCATGAGGAGCATAATAATGTGGAAAGACATCAGAGCAGAAGTAGTCTTTCTCAAAAAAGCAAAATGCAGGTACACCTGCCATCACACACTAGAGCAGACAAAGTCAAAATAAAAAGTCCATTTTATATCAAGGTTAATACAATAATAAAACACATGGCCACAACAGCTTCAAATGCTGAAGCACAAGTTTTACTGAGATGGCAGGAGCTTCAAGTGTTTTTGAAGTGAAGATTAGACTGCAGGGAGGAAAAAATCTCCTCATGTCGGATCTGTTTCACCTGTCATCTAAAAATGTATGTAAGGAACATGCACTGGCTGGGCAGAATAAAGAGCAGTCAAAAGGAGAGAAATCACGGCAGTACTGACAACAGTCCTGAAAACCATGTGTTCACTACAAAATAATGTCAAAATAAAACTCAAAAAAAAGGAACTTCAAAAAGAAATGCTTAAATTACCTAAACAATAATACTGCTGCTTAACAAAAACCAGGCTATATAAAATAAAATATGACATTTCCTTTAAAATAGAACCATAATTTTATCTTAAAAGATGGGTCAATAAAGAGTATACCACTCCACACATACAAAAGAATTTCTCATCTTAACCAAAAAAAGACAATAATGTATCTCATCCAATTAGATGTTTCTCCTGCACAAGGATGCATGTTGTGGTCTAGTGCTAGACACTTAACCTGAACTGTCTTGTTTGTGTATTGTTAAAATACTCAGAGAGGTGAATGGTATTCAGCTGGCTTAGCTAATTAGGATGTTTTATTTATGGATGGCTAAAAGGGGTTTGTATTTCTTCAAGATATGTTTCAGGGCAAAGTTTTTTGCTGATATTCAGTCTTCGAAATTTTGTTGATTTCTAATTTTTGAAAATTCAAGTGCTACATGTTTGTTTTTAAAATGGTACTTACTTATGTGTTTGCTAGTGCTTTCAGTATCTTTATCCATTTAGGATTATGCAATAGCTTATATACTGTATATATAAACAAAAATCTTGCACTGTATTTAGAAGAACTGTAAATAGAGGTATTTGCGAAATACATGAGACTAGTTTTATAAGTATTGTATATATTTTGAACCAAGGAATAGTTTGTTCCTGACATTATTAATTTGTATGGATCTATTTTGGTGTCAAAATGGTCAGGTACAAGTTCACTTCTCCTCACCAAGAAGAAAGCAAAAATGTGATTCCCACAGATTCAGTCTCCTCAACATGGAGCAGTAATAAAGCACAATCTTTCTAAGCTGATGTGGCATTTTCCAAAAAACACCCCTCTGAAAAATCTTAGATCATTCTTACCTTCCATGGTGATTCATATTAGCTTTCTGGGTCAGGATCACACTGAACTATGTCACATTGATAAATACAATAGGCCCTAAAAACATAGAATTTACGCAGTTCTTCCTTCGATTAAAGGGAGTGTTTTGCATCTGTCTGGACTTCTAGTAAGATTTCAACCTAGGTGCTTCCCACTGAAGATTTACCTGGTATCTTTAAACTCTAAGCAAATATAGCCAGGTGTATGTAATGGGCTGTTGTCCTCTCCTGGAGTGTCTGCCAGAATTTGGATGGGAGACCAACTGGGAAAACTTGGGTTGGTTCCTAGAAGAGGTGGTCTATGTATATATCCCAATGCCACAGAGCAGTGATGGGACACTGTGCTGTGATAATGGTGCCATCCTTCAGATGAGATGTAAAACTGAGGTACTGACTCTCTGTCTTCAAAAAAGATCCCTGAGCATTCTTATGTAAAGAGTGGGGTGTACCCTGATATCCTGGCTAAATTGCACATTATGATCTGGTTCATTCTGGAACCCTAATCATTACCTGTCTGTAATTGTCTGATTATCTCTCTCACCTTTTCACCACCTAATAGTGAATGTGTGGTGAGTATACTGGTACAAAAATGGCTGCCATTACATCATTCAAATCGAGGCTGCACATCTATCTATCTATCTATCTATCTATCTATCTATCTATCTATCTATCTATCTATCTATCTATCTATCTATCTATCTATCTATCTATCTATCTATCTATCTATCTATCTATCTATCTATCTATCTATCTATCTATCTATCTATCTATCTATCTATCTATCTATCTATCTATCTATCTATAATACACTGCTAAAACATCTATCTATCTATAATACACTGCTAAAACCCAAGATCACATTCTTCACACCTAGCAGGATGTACTCCTGAGATTTTTGCTCAATCTTGATGCTTTTATCAGTATCAATCAGCAGGAGTAATGGCTAAACAGTCCAGATAGTGCCTTTCAATGTATGTTTTTCACCCACTGCAAATTGCAAATGCACCTTCTTGTTTTATCCTGATAGAAATTGAACTAGTTTGCTTTGTCAGCATCCATAACCTAACTATTATAAAGTTTGGCATTTTATATGTTGCCAAAGTTATAATTAACTGATTGAACTGATGACCTCCTGTTTCTCTTCATAAATGGTGCCAGCTAAGATTTTGCCTTTTTCTTCAAAAGTCTGTACCCAAGCACAGGACCATTCTTAGGTGGATGGTCTGCTAGTGAAATTTCAGGTTTTCTGTTATTGACAACGTAATTGTGGCATGGCTGTCACCCCACTATATTTCTACATCCAAAGCCACTTACATCTTGCACATTGTTCCTCTGAAATGTATACACACACATACCATTTTGTTAGTGTCTGCCTATCTTAAATAACATTTTCTGCACACGCAGAATGGTGCCATCCGAAATTAAGCAGTCAGTTGAAGGGGAAGCACAAGTACAAATAAAAAGTAACCACTCATATTGTATTTTAGCTCAGCATAGTGTTTAGTGATGCTTTCTTACTGCTTCCTAGACCTGGGCCCATTTAACCACACAGACTACCTTTACAATATTTTTATGGGTGTTTTCTAGTTTCTGTCTGCTCATGAAAAAAAACTTGTTTAGGCAGTGGATAGAAATAATAGTCTGAAACATGAAAAAATGAGGAATAGCCGGAAAAAAACAAATAAGTTACTGTCTCATGATCCAAACAAGTTTCTCCAGACAACAGCTTGATTTTGTCTGTGGCTACTCAAGCTTCCTTTTTAATTACTAAGATGTGCATGATAGGTAAACTGATAAAAATGAATATTCTGTCTGTAAATAAGTACATGAATGAGGCTGCCCTTGTTACGCTGGCATTCAGTCCTGGGTTCTTTCTTGCACCTGATGCTGCCAAGATAAACTCAGATTCTCAGTACCCCTGGAATGGAAAAGTGAGTTCAATGAAGGGATGGATGGATGAATGGATGGATATTCTGTTTCATGACAACGAAGTCCAAAAAATGAGAGTTTTCAGCTGTCACAATACTTAAATTGCCAGGCTCACCTTGCACACTGCCACTGTAAAAGAAAAACAGCAGAAATAATTCAGAATTGAAAAAAATGTGCCATGTTGCTAGTATTATTATAATCAAATGTTAAGGCATGTGAGGATGTCTCCACTCAGAAGTAAAATTTATATCACAGTGTGGGCTGAAATCAAGATAAAGAAAACACCATATATAACTAGCTAACGTATAGACATAAATTGTGGAGTGTGAAGCCGAAAATGGTGGGACACATCAACATGTTCAAACAATCCATTCAGCCAAATATGAGAATCTTGCTATACTTTGCAAACCCGATGGTTTTTGGCATATTTTTTTTTGGCAAAAAATTAATGATGTATGACTATTAAATCAGTCCGTAAGTGTGGTATTACCACTTTGGAATCTGGAAACAAAGGTTGTGTACACATGTAGGAGTCACAAAAAAAGAGAGAGGAATACTAATGAGAATGTCACAAGAGGTATCATGTTTTGCTTTTGAAGTTCAGTAGACCCCCGCGAGGTCGTGGATCAGAGTTCGCTGCCTCAGTCATTCGCGGATTTTTCCTTAGAACCTAACTAATAATTGTTAGCGGAAACCACAAATATCCTCCGCAATTCTTATGGCTTTTTTCGTGGCAATACTGTACTATAGAGAGAACAGGAAGCAGCTGTAGAGAAAACCGCAACTTGGGATGGTGAAAGTAGCCAATAGAATTTGAAACTGCAACTCCCAGCAGTCCCTGCAGTGGCTCTGATTGGTCTTCTGCTGAGGGTGCTGGGGCTGTTGAGGTCAAAGGATGTCTGCGCGGCTTTTAAAAAGGGGGCCGATGACCAAAAGCAAAAAAAAAAAAAAAAAGTTTTTGTAATTTGTATTTCAAGTTCCTGTCTGTCTGCCTTCTGTTGGGCTACCTGTACTTATTCATTTTGTCCTGGATCGTTTTGTGCGTCTGGATTGTCTGCCTATGTACATGAAGACTGTAAGTGGATTCATGGCCATCCTGCAAAGAAAGGAGCGCTCCTGAACCCGTCCATCCGTCTTCACTATTTCAGGAACTACTGGTAGGACTATCTGTACATTCCCATTCAACGTGCGGATCTCTGAACTATCCATTTTCATCATTACATTTCATCCGTTGCTGTTTTTCATGAACTTTTTCATGATTAACTGTGTGTGTTTTGTTTGTGCTTTGTTGTATTTAATGTGTAATCGCCGTAAGGGGAACAGGGGTGGTATCGTTGTTTTCTTATTTCATTTATTTTCATTACATTCTTTATTTGCTGTTTGATTACCGGTTTGCTTTGTTTTTGTCTCTGTTTGTGAGTGCGTGCGTCAGGTCAAGGCTGGAATCTCCACCATAATATTAAATAAATCACTGTCTTCTCGATTGCGGCTTCTCGCACGATGCTACGCTTACTTAAAAGCCTGAACCGTATCTGTCCTTTTTGGCTGATTGCTTTGTTTCTCTCTCCTCCCCCAGACAGGGGTTGTGCTCCCCTATGATGTTTGTCTATTGTTTAATTGTTAACTAACTGCATGCTGAGCACCTTTTACTTCTGGAAGAGACATGTTTGTTTGAAGTGTTTGAATAAAGTTCCTGTCTCTACAATCTCCTGTGTTTGTGTGCAATTCTGTGACCCAAGCTGCACTAAGACTAGCCTGCAAACATCAGCGCTTACCTCTGTGTGCTTGCTTGCAGCCAGTTTAAGCGCAGTAGGCTCAGTGATTTACATCCATGGCGTCAGTTGCACTTTGTACATATTGTTCCAGTAGTTTTTTAAATAGTTTTTTTACAGTTCATTAGCAGTGTGTAAACTGATCAGTGTTGCAGTAATTGTGATGCTCTTTGCATGAAAAAAAATGTGTTCCATTAAAATTTCACTTTTTCTTTGTTAATTGTGATGTTTACTTAAAGTGCAGCAAAAAAGTATTTGGCGTCCAGGAATGCATTAACCCCCAAGTATGTGGCAGTTTAACGGTCAAAGCCCCAAGATGCCGCCAAAATGAGCTGCACCCTCTAGGGCTTCTGGCAATGAAAACGCGCTTGCATTAATTACAGTACATATTGCGGTAACATCGGTATTTTACATTGTAGCACTGCGGGAGACATAGCAGTACAGTATACAGGTTTACCTTTACACTCTTTATTTTTAGGTAATGTATTAAGCTGAGTATGAAATTAAGTTAAAGTGTTTTGGGGGCATATTTAGGGTTTAAACTGTGAAAATAGGCATTTTTTTAACCACATCCAAAATTCACGGTTTTTCACAATTCGGGGCATACTGTACTGTGAGAGATTCATCTGCTCATCCATTTTCAAGATAGTTTCCAACATAGGATTACAGGTGTCCATAACCTATATCAACAGTAATGGATTGAAAGCAGGAAGCAAAATTGAATAGAATGCTTGTCTTTGATTGGGTACTTACAGGCACAACTATATTCAGTAGTCCTTCAAATTAACAGCATTTCATTATGTCTAGAGGAAACCCGGATAAACATACAGTATCTACATAGATAGAGCTTTAGTGGGCAACAGAAGTGAATGCCATCTGCACTACTTTACACAAAAATCATCACTTAGGAATATGAACTGCCCAAAGAAATAACAATATACTGTAAATGGCTTGTGCCACACACTCTGTTTTTCTGAATTTATGTGCACTGTGCAAGAAATGATGGAATTGAGAATAATCCTGGCATACTTCATCCCCATTAGAAAAGCAGATATGTCAGTGGGCTGTTGTATCAAACATTCAAGATTATGATTGAAAACCTTTATAAGTAAGATCTTAATTCTATCTGAAAAACAAGTAATAATTTGCCACTTGGGATTAAGTAAATAAATGTTTCTGAGAAGTGTTTAATAATGGATTTGCCCTATAAAAATAGTTAAACAGGGCGGCACGGTGGCGCAGTGGTAGCGCTGCTGCCTCGCAGTTAGGAGACCCGGGTTCGCTTCCCGGGTCCACCCTGCGTGGAGTTTGCATGTTCTCCCCGTGTCTGCGTGGGTTTCCTCCGGGCGCTCCGGTTTCCTCCCACAGTCCAAAGACATGCAGGTTAGGTGGATTGGCGATTCTAAATTGGCCCTAGTGTGTGCTTGGTGTGTGGGTGTGTTTGTGTGTGTCCTGCGAGGGGTTGGCACCCTGCCCGGGATTGGTTCCCTGCCTTGTGCCCTGTGTTGGCTGGGATTGGCTCCAGCAGACCCCCGTGACCCTGTGTTCGGATTCAGCGGGTTGGAAAATGGATGGATGAAATAGTTAAACATATGTTCAGTTTAGTAAAAGTGTATGCTAGTAGTATGTAATTACTTTGTATAATATATATTTTTTTCATTTAAATGCAATGTTTACAGTGTATACACTTAGTAGCTACTTAGTAGCCCATCTATCCCACCAGTGTCACTAATGGCATTGCGTGTACCAGCAATGCTATTTAAAGCAGGAAGGCAGGTATCAGTGGTAGTGTCTGGGCATTTCACATGGTAAATGAGAATAACTAAACTTTTAAGTGATTTGGTGCATGGCATGCTAATGGACACCAAATGCACATAAAATTATGATAGCAACCGCAACCATTCTTATGTTTTCACACATGATATCAAGAGTGTATCACGGATGGGCCATGACCAAAATAACATTGAGCCAGCTGATACCCTGTTGGTGGCTGACTGAAATTGTACACAGTAACAGGTGGGCTATAGTTAGTCCTCTAACAGCTGAGTATAACAGTTGTGCCTAAAAATGCCTGTTTCTGATAGGCTTCTTCTGATAGGCTTGTCAGTTTGTTAATAACCTAACTGATGTCCATGCCTGTTAGTTAAGAGCAAAACTATGATTTGCAGTGGTCTAATGCATACAAACATAAGGGACAAAAAAAAAGCACCAAATAAAAAAAGGTTACTTTTTTTGGATTCATATTGATGATAGGACCAGGATATGGTCAAGAGCCCATGGATCTATCATGTTGGGTGTCTGCAAGTAAAGGTGGATGACGGAGGTGCAAGTAGGGAATCCATAATCGGGAGCCCGGGATTCTCGGACATTTTTCATTCCCACATTCCCGAGAATTAAACTTCTGTAATTCCCGGGAAAACGGGAACGGCCAATCTCACATATATAGCGTGTAAAAGTGTAAAAATCGATCAAGAAATAACAGAGTTATAGTTAAAAATAATTAAGTGGCACGGTTTTTTGGCCCACGGTGTAGTGTGTTGCCGATTAATTCAGTCAACAACAGACCAGCAACAATCAATCTCCCAGCTGACTGAGCACAGTGGACTGGAAGGAGTCTGCACTCTGCAGCGCACGAATGCCGGGACGGGGCAGAGTTCATTGACGTCTGTGCTGCTGACAGCTTTGAACAGCAACTTGAAATTGCAATGCATCAGTCTGTTGCATCCACATTATCTGTGCTAAGAAACTTGCCATCACAGAATGATGACAAGAAACTGGATGCATCAGTAAAAGCTGAAACGGCTGTGTTTCAGAGCAACGGCAAGCGCGGTCATTGTTTAGAACAAGTTTATCGGTATCTGATGACTGTGCTACTTACTTCAGTGGAGGCAGAGCGTGCTTTCTCAGCGGCTGGCGTACTCTGCACGAAGGTGCGTTCTCGCCTGGACGACTGCATGCTCGACACGTTGTGCTGTCTACGCTCTTATAACCGCAACTAACTAGATACATGTACATATATGACAGCATGAACTGCTTGTAGTTAAGGTTAGTCTTATTGGTGTCAACATATTGCAGTAGTTTTATTAAAAATAAGTGTCGCTCATTCTAAAACCGTTCAAATATGAGATGCCCAAGCCCAGGATTCCCGGGAATGACATGCGGGATTCCCGAATTCCCGGGAATGGATAAACCCGTCCGGGAATGGATTCCTGAGGTGCAAGGGTATGGAATGTGTTTTCATAACTCACTTAATATGAGTAAATCAACATTTGAATGCCACTAGGTGTATGAACATCTTTGCCCATCTGGTGCTCCACTACATGTCAACATTTCTAAATGGGTCATCTTTCCTGTACCATACTTTTAACACCTTGTTGAGTACTTAGTATGTACAGTATGTCCTGATGGATGTAAGCTATTCTGAAGCAAGTGGGAGACTAACTTGCTGTTAAATAACAGGCAGTTATATTGGGAGAATTATTAGTTAAATCTTTCTTTATATCAATCAGGGTACTTGACTTAAAATGAAAACACGCTATGTCTTACCAGCCTTTTCTACTAATAAAACACATTTAATAAAAGGTTTGTTTTAGTTAGTTAGATAGATAGATAGATAGATAGATAGATAGATAGATAGATAGATAGATAGATAGATAGATAGAACTAAACACACACATTTTGATTTGAGCACACATGAGAATGACTATAAAGCAAGAAAATTAAAAAGAAAGAAAAGAAATGTTCTGACTTGGCTGTCATAGTCACAGTGTGCCATTATATAGACATATTGCTGTTGGTACAAAGGAGCCCTAGTAGCATTTCTTGACACACTTCTGATAAATCGTTGGCTGAAAATCCTCAGTTTGAATGTGTCAGAGAGAGGAGGTGCAGCATTGTTTATAATGGTGCTCAGTTTTGTTCTAATTCTCTCCTTTGGTACTACCTCCAGGGGGTCTAGAGTGCATACTATAACTAAGCTTACCCTTTTAATTAGCCCACTGTTGATTCAGTGGGCTTCTCTTCAAGAGAGTCAAGTTGAGTATTTATTGTCATTTCATCCATATACAGTAGTACAGCATAGAGTGAAATGAAATGTTCCTCTAGTGCTACATAAAACACAGGACAACAAAGAATCCACGACACATAACATAAGGACACATAATATATAACAAGGTGCATGTGAGTCAAATGTGCAACCGCGTGCAATACTGCAGAACAGAACACATATATCAGATATCAGACCCGTCCATGAGCGTTCAGAAGTCTGACCCCTTGGGGGAAGAAACTTACACATTGTGGTGAGGGCCCAATTGCTTCGGTACCTTTTTCCCAATGGCAGGAGTGTAAAAAGTGAATGTGAAGGGTGTGTTGGATCATTCACAATGCTGGTGGCTTTGCGGATGCAGCATGTGGTGTAAATGTCCATGTCCATGATGGAGGGTAGAGAGACACAGATGATCTTTTCAGCTGTCTTCACTATTTGTTTTAGGGCTTTGCGATCCCTGACCGTGCATTTTCCAAACCAGACAGTGATGCTCAGAATGCTCTCTATGGTACCTCTGTTGAATGTTGTTAGAGTAGCTGGTGGAAAATGGACTTTCCTCAGCCTACGCAGGCAGTAGAGCCACTGCTGGGCTTTCTTGGCTAAAGAGCTGGTGTTGTGGGACCACGTGAGTTTCTCTGCCAGGTGGACACCCAGGAATGTGGGGCTATTGACGACCTCCACAGTTGAGCCGTCAATGTTCAGTGTTTTCCATGACCAGTCCAAGCTATCATTAATGTGGAGCCCCAAGTACTTGTAGGAGTAGACCACCTCTACATCCACTCCTTGAATAGTGACTAGGCATATACAGTGGTGTGAAAAACTATTTGCCCCCTTCCTGATTTCTTATTCTTTTGCATGTTTGTCACATAAAATGTTTCTGATCATCAAACACATTTAACCATTAGTCAAATATAACACAAGTAAACACAAAATGCAGTTTTTAAATGATGGTTTTTATTATTTAGGGAGAAAAAAAAATCCAAACCTACATGGCCCTGTGTGAAAAAGTAATTGCCCCCTTGTTAAAAAATAACCTAACTGTGGTGTATCACACCTGAGTTCAATTTCCGTAGCCACCCCCAGGCCTGATTACTGCCACACCTGTTTCAATCAAGAAATCACTTAAATAGGAGCTGCCTGACACAGAGAAGTAGACCAAAAGCACCTCAAAAGCTAGACATCATGCCAAGATCCAAAGAAATTCAGGAACAAATGAGAACAGAAGTAATTGAGAGCTATCAGTCTGGTAAAGGTTATAAAGCCATTTCTAAAGCTTTGGGACTCCAGCGAACCACAGTGAGAGCCATTATCCACAAATGGCAAAAACATGGAACAGTGGTGAACCTTCCCAGGAGTGGCCAGCCGACCAAAATTACCCCAAGAGCGCAGAGACGACTCATCCGAGAGGTCACAAAAGACCCCAGGACAACGTCTAAAGAACTGCAGGCCTCACTTGCCTCAATTAAGGTCAGTGTTCACGACTCCACCATAAGAAAGAGACTGGGCAAAAACGGCCTGCATGGCAGATGTCCAAGACGCAAACCACTGTTAAGCAAAAAGAACATTAGGGCTCGTCTCAATTTTGCTAAGAAACATCTCAATGATTGCCAAGACTTTTGGGAAAATACCTTGTGGACTGATGAGACAAAAGTTGAACTTTTTGGAAGGCAAATGTCCCGTTACATCTGGCGTAAAAGGAACACAGCATTTCAGAAAAAGAACATCATACCAACAGTAAAATATGGTGGTGGTAGTGTGATGGTCTGGGGTTGTTTTGCTGCTTCAGGACCTGGAAGGCTTGCTGTGATAGATGGAACCATGAATTCTACTGTCTACCAAAAAATCCTGAAGGAGAATGTCCGGCCATCTGTTCGTCAACTCAAGCTGAAGCGATCTTGGGTGCTGCAACAGGACAATGACCCAAAACACACCAGCAAATCCACCTCTGAATGGCTGAAGAAAAACAAAATGAAGACTTTGGAGTGGCCTAGTCAAAGTCCTGACCTGAATCCAATTGAGATGCTATGGCATGACCTTAAAAAGGCGGTTCATGCTAGAAAACCCTCAAATAAAGCTGAATTACAACAATTTTGCAAAGATGAGTGGGCCAAAATTCCTCCAGAGCGCTGTAATAGACTCATTGCAAGTTATCGCAAACGCTTGATTGCAGTTATTGCTGCTAAGGGTGGCCCAACCAGTTATTAGGTTCAGGGGGCAATTACTTTTTCACACAGGGTCATGTAGGTTTGGATTTTTTTTTCTCCCTAAATAATAAAAACCACCATTTACAAACTGCATTTTGTGTTTACTTGTGTTATATTTGACTAATGGTTAAATGTGTTTGATGATCAGAAACATTTTGTGTGACAAACATGCAAAAGAATAAGAAATCAGGAAGGGGGCAAATAGTTTTTCACACCACTGTAGGCTCTAGCATGCAGCAAAAGTCAATAACCACTTTCTTGGTTTTGCTGATGTTAAGATGCAGACAATTCTCTTTGCACCAAGAAAAGACTTCTCCACCTGACTCCTATACTCTTTCTCATCCACCTTGTCAATATACCCCATAAATTCATAATCATCTGGAAATTTCTGCCAGTGGCCTGACCTGGTGCTATATTTATATTCTGAGGTGTACAGAGTGAAGAGAAAAGTAGACAAGACTGTTCGTTCTGGCACTCCAGTGTTGCTCACATCCATATCAGAAACACAGTCCTTGAGTCTCACAAACTGTGGTCTTCCTGACAGATAGTACATAATCCAGAATGCCATGGGCTCGTCCACCTGCATATCTTTGAGTTTACCCCTTAACAGGTATGGCTGGTAGGTTTTGAAGGTGCTGGAGAAATCAAAAAACATCTATCCTCACAGTGCTGCCAGCTTTGTCCAAGTAATAAGATTTGTACAGCAGATAGATCATTGCATAGTCCACTCCAATCTTTGTTCGATAGGCAAACTGCAGTGGGTCTGGGTGGCATACTATAAGAGGACTCGTATAGTTCAGGAACAGTCTCTCTCAAATGTCTTCATGGTGTGAGACGTAACTGCCACTAGCCTGTAGTCATTATATGAAGAGGTGTCTGTGTTCTTTGGATCACGAACAATGCATCCTTAGTATTTCTGCTACAGTACCTACAAGTTACAAACTATACTTAGTATTCCAGTTATATATACAGGTTAAGGACTGTAAAGGTTGTGAGTCTGGGAGAAAAAGATATTTGTCTACCTCATGTTTCTATTTTGCTTTTCTTCAAACAAAGGCAAATTTGATTTTAGCATAAGAGAGAGCACAAGGTAGTGTATTGCTTCAAACATAAGAAAATTCCAACATACAAGAAGCTCAGGAGTCTAATTTAAATTATCTCAGTATGTCATAAAGCAGCTCTGAATGGCTAAATAAGTTGTGTAACATCTCCAAAGTGCTTCATATTTCATGAGAAATACCTTTGTGGCATTTCAAGAACATCTAGCTAGTGACCACTACTACTTTAGTGTGCCATTTTTATGTATTCATTTATTTATTTTTTCTTTTGCGTAACCATTTCCATTCAACTAAAATCCCAATCTGATACCTTTAACAAAGAGGACTCCATGTGTTTCCCTTAGAAATAATAAAAAGTATCTGAATTCTGCATAAAAATCCTTGTCAGTCCATTCTAGATGTACCCTCAATATCTTTCAAACTAGACAGGCTAGATCAAATCTGTTTTGGCCAGGCCATTTCCTATGGTCCTGCTTAGATTTGACTATTTCTAGTTACTACATTCTTCCACATAAAATAACCAAGAATTAAGGCAGATTCCAATTTTACAAGTAAAATACATTAAATAAATATATAATGGCTATATGGAGTGCCTGATACATAAAAGACCATTATGCAAAAACAAAAATTGTGTGGCCTCTGTTCACCATCAGAAGCATGTAATGGCTGCACATATTTCAATTGAGACCAAAACCCTCATACTTGTATTTGTGTCTTATCTGCTCAGCTTGTCTACTGTTGGAGCACTAGTAGCTTAAGTGGATTTCTCAGGGTCAGCCAGTAAGTACATTGTGGTATTGACAGTGGCCAAATAGTCGCAAAACCACATTGCTTCCATCTTGTGGCTTAAACGGTCATTGTAGATATCGCACTCTTGTCTCAAGTGACAACGTCTAACCATAGATTTATATCAAATTAGTCAGCTGGTACTGTAAGCAAGGGGCAACAGCTGCCTCAGCTCTCTAAAGACACCATGAGCCTTGAGTAAACCGGCAGACAAATGCATCCTTGCCTGAATGTTTGAAGCCCTGGGGGAAAACATTTATTTCCCAACCAATCTGTTGTTCCACAATACTATATATGTAGCTCTCTTTCCAAGTCCTAGAGCCCATTGAGGTTTGAAGTTTTAGCTGTGCTTGTTTCATGCCATCTAGTGTAACCACCTGAGGGGTAGGATCAGTAAAGGAGCCCCAGTCTCTGAGGTGCAGTATATTCTATGCTCCATCACTCAGGCTAGCGGCATTTTTCATTTTTATTAATTCATGCAGACTAATGGCACACTAGAGAGCACGCAGTTTAAATGCTTAGTGCTGCCACTTTCACGGACACACCTACGTACCCACATGCATTCAGTTGTTTAAATTCCTCCTCCCCCTTACACCTCATTCCATCTGGCTCCTTAATGAGCGGCGTAGTAGAATCTGTATTAATTATAACGTTGCACAGTTCAGTGTGGGCCAAGAGTAGAAGGCTGTGACAAGGTTTATTCAAAATCTGTGTTAATTCTGCTACCAGGCAACCCAAAAGCACTGCCACAATTCACAGTAGCTATCACAATTAGGTTAATCTCAATGTTTATTTTTATATTAAATATCTTTTTTCCTTTGTCATACCATCCTTTTTGTATGCCCATCACTTGTACAGGAAAACAAAAATATTGCTTTTCATATGGCACAAGCTCTAGTGTGCAAGGATCTTGCTTATGGTCATAAAAATAAATCAGTAAGATTTTTATCAGACTAGCCATAAGGTGTAACACAACTGCAAACGGTTACATGTAGGATTGGCCCACATTCATTTACTGTTTATTTGTGTAGGTCCCTGTTTTTACTGCAAGTTCTCCACAGCATTTAAACAAGGCAAACCTGTGATATTTTAAATGGTTCATTAATATTTCTTAACCCCCACCCCCACTAACAAATGCTTTAGTTTACATTCTCTTTTAAGCAAAGCCACACTCCTACTCCCAGGGCAGCTGCATGAGGTTCTTTTGTCAAAAACAGAGCTATAGTATGTATACATATTTGAATCTGAAAAGTGATGATGCCAGAGTGGGGTTATAAACCTCACGAGGACATGTTCAAATTCTACCCTGAGTAAGTGATGTTACCCATCTTGCCTAACAATAAAATAAGAATGTAATAGGTTTGCAGCCATGATTCTTTCACAAACACACAAGCCATGACTCAGTATTTTATTACCACCTGCTTTGATACAATCTCATGACCAGTGCTCTTTGCTAGCCTACAACAATCCAATCAAAACAAAATAATCATTTTGTATCCTCTGCTTTAGACTGTGGGTGTTTTGCCACTTTTGCAGGTGAACTTCATCAAAATCCATCATGTTCTGTCCCACCAGTGGAAATGGTGTCAGTCACCATCTATAAATTCCAATGTTTACTAAAGGTTTGCTAAGTGGTAAAAGAAACCAGTTTGTTAGTCATTAGGACATTAATACATCCACCTTAATAAAAGGATAAGTGTCTGTCTTTGTGTGTGTGTCTGTGTATCTGTGTATCCATCTGATTACTAGGGTTAGGAAGAAAAATGTAAAAATAGGCAAAACATGTAGAAAAAGAGCAAAAAAAAAATCAAAAATGAAAATACGGAATAAGGGTATAAAAGTAAGAAAACTGCACTCATTGACTTGTTATGTTGTCTGACATTATACGCTGACTACAGCAGTGTGGTAGTGACTTTTCTGAACCTCCTTCGGCCACATGGACAGTGTTTATAGCTGTAATGCTAATGACTGATAACTTTGCAGGGGGGGAATGGATGAGTAAGAATAACAATAAATAAACGCACATGACGGGAACCCAAAGCCGTGCCACTAAACAACAGCAATGCTGCAGTGACCACCATGGCATTTTCCTAGCAAAATACAAAATACATCAAAATACAAAAAAATCACTTCGACGAGCAATGCCGAGAGGAAGTGGCGAAATCGCACAGCTATATCTGAAGAAGGGAAGGAAAAGGGATTGAATGAGTATTTTTATACCTGAGCAAGAAAAATAAACATGAGATCTAAGTTGATTACTTAGATTTCAACCTGCCTTAGATGGACAGCACAGCTAGTAATATCTATATTTCTCTAGAAATCAAGTGACTCCGTGAGAACCCTAACTACAAAGAGGACTATTTCATTTATGTTAGGTAGAATGCCCAGAGGGGACTGGGCGGTCTCGTGGCCTGGAACCCCTACAGATTTTATTTTTTTTCTCCAGCCTTCTGGAGTTTTTTTGTTTTTTTTCTGTCCACCCTGGCCATCGGACCTTACTCCTTTTCTATGTTAACTAATGTTGTCTTATTTTAATTTTGTATTTTGTCTGTTATTTTTCTTTTCTTCATTATGTAAAGCACTTTGAGCTACTTTTTGTATGAAAATGTGCTATATAAATAAATGTTGTTGTTGTTGTAGACATTCCATGAGGTGCAAATGGTTGTAAAACCCTGCTGAACTAAAGCATGGGTGCTATACACAGTGCAGAAAGTTGACAGAGGCTGTTGTAAGAGCTAATTTAACTTGGAAAAAAATGATGGGACAATCACAAAGAGAAGTAAGAAGAAAAAACAATTGTTGGGAACAATGTTTGTTGCATAGGCAATTGTGCAGTCAAGCACTTGTAAATGATATTAACATAAGATATGTGAGATACTCTCCATCCATTAATTCTCTTGGAATCCTAGGTTTAAGGTAGGAAACCAGTCTCAATGGAAGTCAGGCTAAGATTCTGTACCTGAAACTGTGAGGCAGCAACACTAACTACTGTGCCACTGTGCCGACAAGATTGTGTTTAAATGCTATGGAAACAACAGATATTGAAGGAAGAATCCTTACTGCATTTACTGACTCAAGGACAATGAAAGTGTGAGGTGGCAGTGCTACCAACAGTTGAAAAATGTAATGGTTAACTAAGTAGAACAGAAACAATCTATATATATAAAATCCTTATGTGCGTCCAGGTGTCCGTGTGTGGGTGTCTTCTGGTGAAGTGCGCATGCGCGGGGTATGGTGCTATGCGCAATATTACTGTCAGAGAAAGTTAGAGGCATTTTACGGAAATACAAACCAGTATTACTGCAACAGGAAATTAAAGGTACACAATACAGTGACGCATATTACAGCCACATACAGCCAGTATTACTGTCAGAGGAGATTAAAGGCATATTACCGACGCGCACACCTGTATTACCGCCAGAGAAAATTAAAGGTATATTACGGACGTACGGACATATATTACGGACATACAAGCCAGCGGACCTACAAGACGATATCCTTCAATAAGGGCGCGCACAGGCATCCTTCAATAAGGGCGCGCACAAAAAGGTGAGCCTCAAAAGGACGACCTCAATTGGGCGCAGCGAATAAAGGCACGTGTAAATAAAGATCTGCACCTGTTGCTCTTCACATATTCCAGAGCCATTTGAACTAAATTATCTACGCGCCCTTATTGAACAGAGCCGTATAAGACAGTATTACTGTCACAGAAAATTAAAGACACACAATACACAGTGGCATCCTACGAAGAACGGTCAGCTCAGCAAGTAAACATCAACAAAAGAAAGGCTGAAAGAAAGAAAAATACGACCAACAAAAAGAATGAGGTTAAAGTCCCTTGCCATTTAATATAGACTGTTCCTACTAATGTTTATGCACTACTGTTCTAGCGCCCGTTATTGTAATGGGCTAAATGACTAGTAAGGTATAAATAAGAACCACATAATTTTTATAATCATGGACAGTACAAATTTTGATCTCTATCAATAGAATTTCTTTGGAGAATATCCTTTGTAAATATTGTCATATAGGCTGACAGTATGATTTAGTGGGTAAGGCATGGCACCATAAATGTGTTGGTTCAGTTCCTGGTTATGCCTCACTGGATAAGACTGAGCAATTCACTTAAACAGCTTGCATTAAAATTATAAAAAATATCTATGAACAGTTGTGGTGTATTTTTATCTTAAAAGTCACTATACTTTATTAATAATAATAATAATAATAATAATAATAATAATAATAATAATAATAATAATAATGAAAAAGAAGAAGAACAAGAAGAAGAAGACTGGAATCAAGGTACATAACTTCTTATTCCATAATTTTTAATCTAACGGTAAAGAAGTACAATGAAATTTAAGTGAACCCTTCCCTTCACAAATAGAGACACATGCTGTTAGTGAAATAAAATGTAGTTCAGTGGTGAGATGAGTCAGACCTTAATGGCATCAGTGAGTACCATCTAGAGTATGCAGAGAAGGCACATTTTGGAGTCCATTATTTAGATGGGACTGCCTATATTGCATGATTAACTCTAGTAGAATGAGGACTTCACCACTGCAAACATTAGTGCCAAATGTAACTTTGTGTGTCAGAGCAAGTCACACGTAAGTGCCCATCACACTACATTACTTTTCCAGTGATTTTTGGTTGTAGTTTAATTTATCGTATTAATCGTATTATGTCATAAACAGTTGCATTCTGTGCCTGTGACTGTCAATTATATAGTATGACATCATCAGTGATTCAGCCATAGTGCATTTAGCCCTGACAAAATCACGTGAATGAAAGACAAAAAGATGTTCCACCTTGATTGGCTGCCAAAAGGTGTTGTCCTTGTAGAGCTTCCCAAGCGCAATAGGTAAGATGAAACTGTGATGAGAAGTCATGTGGGAACTGCGTAACTATCATTCCCCACTATTTCTGTAGTAAAAAGGAAAAAGAAAATCAGTAGTATTGTGCTTATAAAATGTAATTCTCCTGTTTACCATGTGAACATCTGAAACTATCTCTATATATATAAAATCCAACGTCCGCCTGTCTGTCTGTATGTCTGTCTGCTTTTCACGAAAGAGCTACTTAACGGATTTAGATCTGTTTTTTTTTTCTATAATTTGCTTGAACATTCCGGTTGATTTTCCTACTTCTCTCAATTTGCTAAGAATCATAGTTTTCATGCAGGAGCGATATATTCGCGCTAATCCGAGACAGAGGCTGCGGGCCGAGGGGAGAGGGGGAAGCATGAGTGGGGAGCCGGGCGGGGCCCTCCTCACTCACACGCCAGCCTCCGTTTGAATCGGTCAACCTTTGGCCATGTTTTGGAGCATACCTTGCCTCTGCTTAGCTAGTGATACCTGTTTGTGTATTGATTTTTAAAGCTTGTCCTGTTTCACTACTACGCGAGTGAAACCAAGGGGGACAGGTAGTATGTTATATATGAACGTGTACACTTCAGTGCTAGTGCATCCATCCATCCATCCATCCATCCTCTTTCGCTTATCCGAGATCAGGTCGTGGGGGCAGCATCTTGAGCAGAGATGCCCAGACTTCCCTCTCCCTGGCCACTTCTAGCTCTTCCGGGGGAATCCCGAGGTGTTCCCAGACCAGCCGGGAGACATAGTTCCTCCAGCATGTCCTGGGTCTTCCCCGGGGCCTCCTCCCAGTTAGACGTTCCCGGAACACCTCACCAGGAAGGCGTCTGGGAGGTATCCTAATCAGATGCCCAAGCCACCTCATCTGACTCCTCTCGATGCGGAGGAGCAGCGGCTCTACTCTGAGCCCCTCCCGGATGACTGAGCTTCTCACCTTATCTTTAAGGGAAAGCCCAGACACCCTGCAGAGGAAACTCATTTCAGCCGCTTGTATTCTCGATCTCATTCTTTCAGTCACTACCCATAGCTCATGACCATAGGTGAAGGTAGGAACATAGATCGACTGGTAAATTGAGAGCTTTGTCGTATAGCTCAGCTCCTTTTTCACCACGACAAACCGATGCAGAGCCCGCATCACTGCGGTTGCTGCACCGATCCGCCTGTCGATCTCACGCTCCATTCTTTCCTCACTCGTGAACAAGATATTTGAACTCCTCCACTTGGGGCAGGATCTCGCCCCCAACCCTGAGAGGGCACTCCACCCTTTTCCGCCTGAGGACCATGGTCTCGGATTTGAATGTGCTGATTCCCATCCCAGCCGCTTCACACTCAGCTGCAAACTGATCCAGAGAGAGCTGAAGATCATGGCCTTATGAAGCAAACAGGACAACATCATCTTCAAAAAGCAGTGACCCAGTCCTGAATCCACCAAATCGGACCCCCTCAAGTTATGAACAGAATCTTTGACAAAGGGCAGCCCTGATGGAGTCCAACTCTCACTGGAAACAGGTTCGACTTACTGCCGGCAATGTGGACCAAGCTCTGACACCGGTTGTACAGGGACCGAACAGCCCTTATCAGGGGTTCTGATACCCTATACTCCCGGAGCACCCCCCAGAGGATTCCCCGAGGGACACAGTCGAACGCCTTTTCCAAGTCCACAAAACACATGTAGACTGGTTGGGCAAACTCTCATGCACCCTCCAGGACCCTGCTAAGGGTGTAGAGCTGGTCCACTGTTCCGCGACCAGGACAAAAACCACACTGTTCCTCCTGAATCCAAGCTTCGACTATCTGATGGACCCTCCTCTCCAGGACCCCCGAATAGACTTTTCCAGGGAGGCTGAGGAGTGTGATCCCTCTGTAGTTGGAACACACCCTCCGGTCCCCCTTCTTAAAGAGGGGGACCACCTCCCTGGTCTGCCAATCCAGAGGCACTGTCCCTGATGTCCAGGCAATGTTGCAGAGGCGTGTCATCCAAGACAGCCCTACAACATCTAGAACCTTGAGGAACTCCGAGCGTATCTCATCTACCCCCGGGGCCCTGCCACCAAGGAGTTTTTTGACCACCTCAGGAACCTCAGTCCCAGAGATGGAGGAGCCCACCTCCGAGTCCCCAGGCTCTGCTTCCTCATTGGAAGGCATGTTAGTGGGATTGAGGAGGTCTTCGAAGTACTCCCCTCACCGACTCACAACGTCCTGAGTCGAAGTCAGCAGCGCACCATCCCCACCATATACAGTGTTGACACTGCACTGCTTCCCCCTCCTGAGACGCCGTATGGTGGACCAGAATCTCCTCGAAGCCGTCCGAAAGTCGTTCTCCCTTGTCTCCCCAAACTCCTCCCATGCCTGCGTTTTTGCCTCAGCAACCACCGAAGCTGCATTCCGCTTGGCCTGCCGGTACCTATTAGCTGCCTCCAGAGTCCCACAGGACAAAAGGGTTCTGTACGACTCCTTCTTCAGCTTGACGGCATCCCTCACCCCCGGTGTCCACCAACGGTTTCGGGGATTGTCGCCACGACAGGCACCGACCACCTTACGGCCACAGTTCTGGTCAGCCGCCTCAACAATAGAGGCACGGAACAGGGCCCATTCGGACTCAATGTCCCCCACCTCCCTCGGGACATGGTCGAAGTTCTGCCTGATGTGGGAGTTGAAGCTACTTCTGACAGGGGACTCTGCCAGACGTTCCCAGCAGACCCTCAGAACACGTTTGGACCTACCAGGCCTGACCGGCATCCTCCCCCACCATTGAAACCAACTCACCACCAGGTGGTGATCAGTTGACAATTCCGCCCCTCTCTTCACCCGAGTGTCCAAGACATGTGGCCGCAAGTCTGACGACGCGACCACAAAGTCGATCATCGAACCGAGGCCTAGGGTGTCCTGGTGCCAAGTGCACATATGAACACCCTTATGCTTGAACATGGTGTTCGTTATGGACAGTCCATGATGAGCATAGAAGTCCAATAACAAAACACAGCTCGGGTTCAGATCGGGGGGGCCATTCCTCCCAATCACGCCCTTCCAGGTCTCATTGTCATTGCCCACGTGAGCATTGAAGTCTCCCAGCAGTACGACGGAATCCCCAGAAGGTATGCCCTCTAGCACCTCCTCTAGGGACTCCAAAAAGGGTGGGTACTCCAAACTGCTGTTCGGCACATACCCACAAACAACAGTTAGGACACATCCCCCCACCTGAAGGCGGAGAGAGGTTACCCTCTCGTCCACCGGGGTAAACCCTAATGAAGAGGCTCCAAGTCGGGGGGCAATAAGTATGCCCACACCCGCTCGGTGCCTCTCACTGGGGACAACTCCAGAGTGGTAGAGAGTCCAGCCCCTCTCAAGGAGATTGGTTCCAGAGTCCAAGCTGTGCGTCAAGGTGAACCCAACTATATCTAGCCGGAACCTCTTGACCTCGCGCACTAGCTCAGGCTTCTTCCCCTTCAGAGAGGTGAAATTCCACGTCCCAAGAGCCAGCTTCTGTAGCTGAGGAAAGGACCGCCAAGGTCCCCGCCTTCGACCACCACCCAACTCACACTGCACCCATCCTCCTTGGCCCCTCCCATAGGTGGTGAGCCCATGGGAAGGGGGATCCACGTTGTCTATTCGCCATCGAGCCCCACCTCCAGGCCTGGCTCCAGTGAGGGAAAACGCCTTCCAAATTTTTTGTTCTTCATAGGATGTTTTGTTAAACCGCTCTTTGTCTCATCCCTCACCTAGGACCAGTTTGCCTTGGGTGGTCCTACCAGGGGCATAAATCCCTGGACAACAGAGCTCCTAGGATCATTGGAACACGCAAACCCCTCCACCACGATAAGGTGGTGGTTTGAGAAGGGGAGTGCTAGAGCAGTTAAGCATAAATCTAACTATATCTAACTGTTTACCTTATTTTTGTTTGATTGAAAATATACGTACATGTGGCAATATGATTCTGATAGGTTTTTATTAAAACACAATAATATAATTATAATAATTGTTAATAAAACACTGCCTAATTTTATAGAATAAAGCTATATGGCTGGGTTCATAAACTGTTTAATCTGAGGTCCCAAAAAATTCATTACAATACTGGGGCCCAAACAAATGATTATTACCATTGTGATAGCAGAGCCATTCATAGTCAAAAAACATTGACCACATAATAAAAAACAGTGAACATTTTTGTTTCCATTCAAGCTTTTCTGACATTAATATTAGTATCATGATTTGGAGTCTTAATTAGTACAAAAAGTTGTGAGGTTTCTGTAATTTTTCACAAGGGCTTCACTGGCCAGGCCAGGCCTTCATTGTCAGCCTGGAATAAATCTCACCCTGTTGGGCCAATCCCTAGTCAGTGGCCTGCCTAAGGCGTTGTAGGCCTAAAAGAGATGTAGGCCCAAGATAACTTTAAAATTTGTTTAAATATCTCAAAAAGATCCATAAGAGGAGGTTAACCATAAACATGGCTTATGCACAAATAGCCTAAGAAAATAATTTTTATAAAAAAAAGATTTATTTGAATAATATCAAACAATGTCATAAAAGCTCCACAGAGAAACACAAGTATTAAAGGAGTTGCTAAAAAGGCAATCCACAGAGAACAAATCCTAAAAAAATATGATCTAGTAATCAGAATCCTAAGACAGAGCAAAATTATCAAAAATCTAGAAATCCAACCAGTATACAGTTATTAAACAGTTAAACAGTATACTCACAATTCACAATAACTTTAAAATAGCAATGATTCCCATTGAAGTGCCAGTCTCCACAGCCATTATAGAGCTGGGGGCAGTTGCTAAGTGGAGACAGACAGGTGGCCTCACCTCTTGGGTTTCCACCCTCAACGAACATGGAACATGCATTTAAACAGACACCAATACATAATCACAAAGGAAACTAATAAAAATAACATAAAGACATGAACAATAATAACAAAGAAAAATGATAATAAAACATAAAATGCACATAAGTTTGGATGAACAACTATAGACCAGTAAGCTTAACATGCATCACAGGTAAATTAATGGAAGGAATTATTAAGGAATATATTGATCAAGAACATGAGTTTTACTGAACAGTCAGCAAGGGCATAGACGAGGGAGGTATTATTTATCTTGACTTTCTGAACGCGTTTGATAAGGTGCCACATGAGAGGTTGGGCATCACACTAAACAGTATGGAAATTCAGGGTGTTGTGTGCGCATGAGTGCAGAATTGGCTCAGACACAGGAAGTAGAGGTTTATGGTGTGAGAAACGTTATCTGAAATCTGAGATGTTAAGAGTGGTCTCCCTCTGGGGTCAGTGCTAGGGCAACTGCTGTTTTTAATAAATGTAAATGATTTGAGTAGGAATAAAAATAGCAGGATGGTTAAGTTTTCAGATGTTACCAAACTAGGTGGATTAGCAGATAATCTTGAATCTGTTGAATCATTACAGAGAGACTTGAACTTGGCTTGGGCAGACTTGTGGCAGATGAAATTTAATCTGACTAAATAGAACGTATTACATATAGGAAGGAAAATTGTGAGATTTGAATACACAATGGGAGATTTGAATATTGAGAGTACACCTTGTGAGAAGGATTTAGGAGTCATAGTCGATTCGACACTATCAACAACCAGGGAATGTTAAGGCTAACAACATGATGTATAGAGTAAAGTTCAAGGAGGTTATGCTTTGTAACATTCTGGTGATGCCTCATCTGGAGTACTGTGAGCAGTTTTTGCCTCTAGGCTACAAAGAAGACATAGAAGTGCTAGAAAAAGTCCAGAGAAGAGCAACTAGGCTTATACCAGAGCTACAGGGGATGAGCTATGAGGAAAGATTAAAAGAGCTGAGCCTTTTCTGTTTAAGTGAAAGGAGATTAAGAGGAGACATGATTGAAGTGTTTAAAATTATGAAGGGTGCAACTAAACTACTGCCAAGCTATTATCCTACCCATAAGAAAGAATCTTGCCATGACAGGATGGAAAGATTATTTCATTATGTTGGGCTGCCTGGCTCAGACTAATACTGTAGAATGCCCAAGACGGGTGTGCAGCCAGCTGGTTGAAGTCTCCAGGATTCTGACTATGCCTAACTTACTTTGATATAACTGACCATAGACTCCCACTAGATTACTTTCTCCAGGGATGCTGCATACTGGAGTTTTTGTTTTCTACTCCTCTGCTGTCAGCTGGCCATAGTTCAACAATAATGTTAATGGAAAGGTACTCTTAGGTTCCATTTATGTTAATCAGATTTGAGCTTTTGTGTTTTACTGTGTGTTTAAATGAACCTGTATCTTTATTTGTATGCATTATGCAGTTAGTAATTTGTAAAGGGGCAATTCCTGTTTACCTGTGAACTTGGTACAGCGCTATGGACATGAATTCAGTGAATAGTGCTATACAAAACTAAACTGAATTAAATTGAATTGAATAATTGCTTTTGCTTGACATAGTATATTGTAACAGTGAGGATCATCAGACATTCAGGTAGCAGACTACTATGTTTGGAGAGCTTTCGTGTTAATCAGTAGTGGAGAAGTTAACCATTTATTTCCTGCATCTAGGCAGTATTAGAACTGCATTCATCTGAGTTATTTAATACATGAATCTCTCATTAATTGTTGTTTCTTTCTTTATTGCTTTAGGAGCCACCAGGGGGGTTCTTCCCTCACATGTGACTGCCTGGACACTGGAAAATGAGCACTGGCCCCACCCAGGATGTGGCCATTGAGCTTTTCCTACGAGATATTGAAGAAAGGGGCAGCCACGCGCACAAAGCTCTGATTGCAAGAGAGAGCCAAAATAGCGAGATGAACCTGCTCTACCGGAAGACAAGGATAGACTGGCGTCACCGTGATACAACTGATCACGATAACAAAAAGAGGTACAGTGCAGACAATGCACTTCCTTAAGTTAACAACATTAAAAACTATTGAAAGGAAAAGAGTAAGTGAAAATAAGCGAAAGGCAAGGAAAACTAGGCATTCATATATTTTCCAGTTTGCATTTAGAAATATAAAATTCAATTTAATTAGAAAATGCCAGTGAAATACCTTGTATATAGTGATATGTCAGTACTATACCTTTTAGATGAACATAACAAAGAAATGTTATTCTATAATATTTGATTAAGACAAATATCCACATCAGTTTTTTTACTCTGCTTAATTTATTACAGTATAATGGTGAATGGGCAGCATTAGGCAGAAGGCATACTCATATATACACACAAAACACTTACATTGGACCAGTTTAGTGTCAGACTAATAGGAAAATCTTTGGGATGTGGAAGTAAACCTGCACCAATGGAAAACCCAAATAGACACAGGGAAAATGTACAGACTGCCCACAGTGAACCATGCAGGACATTAGACACAGGTCCTGAAGATGTACATCTTTTAAAATCAATATTATTGTAAGGATAATAATAATTTACTTATGGCTTTGATTTTGACACAGTGTCACAGTATTTAGTACTGTTGTCTCACTGCTGGACCTGGTCTTGATTCATAACCTGGTTACTCTGTGTCAAATTTTGCCCCATGTCCACATTAATTTTTTTATGTTAAAATGTTCTCCTTCCTACCAAATATATAACTGGAAAGTGCGTTTGCCTGTCTAAACTGGCCCAGAATGAGTGATTGTGGGTATATATGCATTTCTGTCATTTGTGATGGAGTGGAATTTTGTCCATTATTGGTTCCTCCCTTTCACTGTATGCTTCTACAATATGCTTTGACTCATCATGACCCTGTAATGGAATAAATGATAATATCAATATTATTCCCTAACCCCCCTCTCCATTTTTTGGTTAACAGTGACAGTGTTATATTGAGTTAGATTGATCACTGAGGTAGACACACTTTTAAATATATTATTATTATCCATCTTTTGAAATGCTAAAATCACATATCAATTGTAGAAAAGGAAATATACCCCTAAGGCTAATGTTTTATTATGAGACTTCTAGTTGTGGGTTAAGTCAGACTTGCTAACCACAGTTGGTGATCTGCTTTCCAGACCATGTCAGTTTAAATGACTAAACATTGATGGCTATGTCACATTTACTGACTGAGTGTTGACCCTGCAGTGCAGTTGTGTTAACAGATACCGCAAGTTGAGTCAATGTCTCTGACTTTTTTGTCTTTTTTTCCAGTCTGTCATGGTATGTAGAATCTCAAGACATCACATAGACAAGCTATTCTCTGTTTGAGAGGTCCAAAACACCTACATTCCTTATTCCTCGTAACTGCATCATATAAATTGCTTCCGAATGAGTATTCCTTTGTTGTCAGTTGTCATGCACACAGTGCCCACCTCTACAATTTAAAGAGTAATTTCAAACCTATTTAATTTTATCGAAGCGAGTTGCAGACTTGTTGAAGTGCGTCGCTGGGCGTGTCACAGTATGTAACTGGCTTCATGGGAGCACAAAACCAACTTCCCCAACTCACAAAAATTATATAAAAGAAGACTGTGAAAATTGCTACACAAATTACGTCATTTGACATAGATTTAACTGTTATGAGCAACCGCTAAAGGCTACAAGCACTATTTCTATACATCATTAGAAGCCAAGACACCAAAATAAACTCTTTTCTCTAAAACTTGTGCATTTTACATTCTTAATAAATTTATGAATGTTATGATGTTTTACTAGTTTAGAGAACTTACAGAAAGTCGGTAATATTGTATCTGTCAAATCTGTGTTAAAGTCTCATATTGACTTCCTGTAGAGAGTGTCATTTGGCAAACACAAACTGCTATCAGGGTTCTTTGGTGATGAGTATATTGGATATATGCAGAATTTTTTAAACAGTATTTAATATTTTAATGGATCTCATTAGAACTGCAAAGAATTTGTAGCCATATACAGTAATTCTAGTAATTGTACTTGTCCTGGCCAAGTCTAAATTTTGTTCAAAGTCTCTTTGTTGCCTCTTTTGGAACATAACAGTGTCTTTACCAAGAATGTTAAATATCTTCTTTATTTACAGTACCAGTTTTGGCCATCTAAATTGGTGTCTTTTATTTATCTGCTATGACCATGTGATCTTCTTATACAATACGCTTCAGTGGCTGTCCAGGATTTTAAATCATGTGTATCTCGCAAACCGTTTGAACTATTGACCTGAAATTTGGTACACATATACTATGTGACGTCTATTATCCGCTTTTGGGGTGATGATTGACCTCCAAGGTTATTCCTCTTTTTATTTTGTATTTTATTTTATTGTAGAATCAATTCTCGTCAGTGGTCAGCAGGGTGGCAGTGTGGTGCATGCGTACGAGTGCCGTTCTCATCCCTACCACATTCGCCGTCACTTCCCCTACCTCTTCATATCTTAAATCATTCTTAAGTCTTCAATCTGCCTCAAGTGCCAGCTTAAGTGAAAATCTATGGAAAACGTACTAAGTAATTGCAACAGAAACAATGACTTAATCAGTTTTAATGCGAAAAGATGCCGACAAAAGAACAGAAGAAGTGGGCCGCTAGGGTGGAGAAAAGAAGAGCTGTTCAGTAAGCAGCAAGCACATCAACCTCTGAGCAAACAAATGTTAAATGTACAGAGAAACAGTATTAAAACTATGAATGCTCAAGTCAAGTGTATTCACTGCACACTATTGTACAGTGTGCTGTTACTGGTACAAGGATATTAAAATAAATCGGTTAGTCAATCAATTACTGAATCAGTCAGCTTTTCACTGTGAGCACCCTTACAAAACAAATAACACAGTACTGTAAAAGACACACAAGATAATAACAGGCTGATAAACAACATGGCTGGAATGCAGCTTTTGGCATAAAGTGTTCTCACAAAAACAGAAAAAGTTTTGGAGGATCTAAGTACACAAAAATTCCTGCTTCTGACACTGAAATGTGCATTGTGCTGCATCAGTCTTTAGAAAAAGAAGTAAATTCAGCATGGCCTTGTGGGGTTATACAAATGAGTGACTCAATATATGTACTGAGAGCAATTAGAACTTGGAATAAAGAAGTCCATTGGTGGTCTTCTTCATTGCACCTCAATTTTAATTCCAATTCTGCCCATTAGACGTGGTTATCTCTCTGGTGGCCTTTATCAGGTTTTATGTTGCAGATGTAGGTTTGCTGATACTCTGTTTTAGATCTTTTTTTTACTTAAGTTAATTTTTCATTAAAAGGAGCATTCAGTTTGATTTTTTTATATATTGCAAAAGAAATACAACAAACAAAGAAAAAGGCTTGGGGTTCCATTCCGTATATTAACAATTGTGTCTTAAAGACACAATAAAAAATGACACAAATAGAGAGTAGTCTCAAATGACTGAGTCCAAGACTGGACTGTTTGTGGAAAAGGAATGAGCTGGCTTTATAAACAGAGGAGACGAAGGGGAGTGTCCAGATGGCTGTATGTGGAAGTGAGATCAGAATCAGGGTGGGGACTGGAGCCGGAAGTAGAATCTGTTTCGATGTTGCGTTTAAGTAGGCTTTCCTTCTAATACTGTGCAGAGGACAGAGAAAAGACGTTAATGCACTTTGTCAACCCCCGACTTGGCATTTTACACTTAGTTAAGCCCATTGACTGCCTCTCATGTGCACGTGTGTGACAATATGCATCACTGTTATCAAGCTTGTAAAGTTTACTTTCCCTGTGACTGCTTGAAAATAGATTAAGATGTTAATAAAATCTAAAAAAAAAATAAGCTATACCATATACTTAAAGAATACATTTCAGAATTCTGTTGATCATGAAAATGAGAATGTTCAATAGAATCAGGATAAGAATTCTTTTGGGACTTTCCATGTAATGAAAGGTGTGACAAATGTTGATACTTTTTTCACATATCTCTCACTATACTTTTTCCATATTCATTGTGTCAAGTCTTTACGAGGTGAGAAACTCATGGCAGTGTGGGGAAAACCATTCCTGTGAAGCCTTCTATTTAAGGAGCATCAGTGACAAAAGAAAAGACAATAAATCCCATTTTGCTTTGTTGAAGTAATATCTTTATTAGTAATATTTATCTCTCTCTTTTCAATATATTGTCTATTCCTCACTGGAATACAGTACACAAACATGAGAAATATAATAAAAGGGAAGTGACATTGAATCTGGCATAAAATTAATAAAATTAACATGATACTGACATGTTCTAATCCTACTTGTATCATTTTGTGTCGTCCTGAGCATGCAACTTAAATAGCTTATACTTGACTTATGTGTGAGGGGTCTCACAATAAACACTCTACATAAAGTAGTGAAAAGTAGATTAATGGTTTAACACATCCAGAAAAATTGTCTGACATGAGATTCAATTCAAAAATAAAATATTTATTAATAATTCAAAATACATTGTAGGAAAATGCTGTATGGTCACTCGATTAGTCAGTAATTAGTTTTGGCTGAGGCATTGCCAGAGACAAATTAAAACAATTAACAAGACGCCTACCCAAGGATGCCAGATTTATGTAGGTTAAGTGAGGTATCTCTGTTCTACTTTCCAGCTGATATGTTTTCAAGCAGGAGAAATGAGCAAGTGTAAAAATCTGAGCTACTTTGACAAAAACCAAATGGTTATAGCTAGATGACTAGGTCAAAGCACCTCCAAAATGGTAGGTCTTGTGGGGTGTTTTCAGTATGCAATGGTTATTACCTGCCAAAAGTAGTCTAAGCAAGGACAACTGATGAACAGGCAACAGGGTCATGGGTGCCCAAGGTACATTGATAGCAAAAGGAAGCATAGGAAGCAAAGGCTATCCTGTCTGGTACAGTCCCACAGAAGAGCGACTGTAGCACAAATTGCTGAAAAACTAAAGGCTGGTCATCAGAGGAAGGTGTTAAAACACACAGTGCATCACAGCTTGCTGTTTTTTGGGGCTGCATAGCCGCAGACTGGTCAGAGTGCTCATACTCACCCATGTCCACCACTGAAAATGTCTACAATGGACGCATGAGCATCAGAACTGGACCATAAAGTAATTAATGGAATGGAAGAAGGTGGCCTGGTCTGATGAATCACATTTTCTTTTGGATTATGTGGACACCCTTGTGCATGTGTGTCATTTACTTGGGGAGGAAATGTCAGCACAAAGCACTATGGAAAAGGGCACGGTGGCAGGAGTGAAGAGTGATGCTCTGGGCAATATTCTGCTGGGAATCTTTAGGTCCTGGCATTCATGTGGATATTACTTTGACACATTTCACCTACCTAAAGACTGTTGCAGACCATGTACTCCCCTTCATGAAAGTAGTATTCCCAATTACATAGGTCTCTCTCTCTCTCTCTGTGCCTTGCCACACTGCAGACATTGTTCAGGAATGGTTTGAGGATCATGGTAAAGAGTTCAGATCTCAACTCGATACAGCATCTGTGGGATGTGCTGGAATAAATAAGTCCAATCCATGGAGGCCCCACCTCACAACTTATAGGATTTAAAGGATCTGCTACTAACGTCTTGGTGCCATATACCAAAGGATATCTACAGAGGCCTTTTGGAGTCCATGCCTTGATGTGTCACAGCTATGGGGACCTACTGAATATTAGGCAGGTTGTTTTAATGTTGTGGCTGATCAGTGTATACAGGGTGCGCCATAAGTTTCCATACATAGGAAAAATACTTTTTTTTTTTTATGAAAATTATTTTTATTTATATAATACTAGATGATTACCCAGTGGCTTCGCTCACTGAGTGCAAGGGAAAAAAATAAAATGTAGTCTATAAGTTATTAAACAGTAAAACATTAACATTTAAGAAGTAAAGATACATTGAGCATTGCTGGAGTGGTTTCGGGTAAACTACATTTTAAAGGCGCTATAACACAACAGGTAAGTAGTAGATCCCTTGTGAAAGGCACTACACCCCTGTGGTATAGAAATTACATTTTCTATGTGATCGTCCAAATTTTTGCCTGACAACCTGACAATGCCTGTGATTTACTTGTTAAAATAATTAATCACAAAAGCAACCTTGAATGTTGTGGGGTTTTAGTGACCCGAACTTACCTTAAGGGACAGTAAGTAGTTGTGCAGGGCAATTTACAAACAGAGTCCTGCTTCGATGGTGCCGATTACACTCATTCGCAAAGAATTCCACTCTCCCAGGAGCCGACGGGGGACTTGAAGTGTCACAAACAGTGCGAGAAGAGAGGACGCTGCCTGAAACTGAGAAGCTCTTGACTCGGCGAAGCAACCCGACATTCCACGCCTCCCAGTGTCCACTTTGTTCTCACGACCCCTCGCAGCTGAAGGCGGTCTCGTCTTCACATTGTTTACAGCTCGTCGCAGTTAAAAAGTAGAAAGACGCAAAGCTGTTTTCCTCATCTCTTCTACTATCAAGTACTGCCAACTAAAAAAAAGTTACAATGTGGCAGTTTCAGCGACAGTCACGTGGACGAATAAATAAAACTCTTTCAGAACGCGCCTAGCTAGGTCCTGTATTATAATATGTTCTGTGGTCATAGGTAATTTCCATATCGTGTGGTCATACGTAATTTCCATATCACGTGGTCATATGTAATTTCCGTTTCAAACGCGAAAAGCATACGTAATTTCCATTTCAAATGCGAAAAGAATTTTATATATATAGATGCTCTACATGACTGCCATTGTTTTGAAAACACATTTTAATATGTGTCCGCCACTGCTGATGAACATGTATTAACACAACTGGAGTTATGCTTGTAATGGCCTTGGTGATACTTTCTCTAAGAAGATTTATGTTTCGTATCATTTCCTGATTCACCATGGCCTTCAAATGCCCCCAAGGATAAAAATCAAGTGGGGTGAGATCTGGGAGGCCACGCATTCAAACACATTTTTTAGGGTATCTGATATATAAAAAATAAAATGTTAAAAACCAATATGTATGGAAACATATGGCCCACCCTGTATAGATATACTGTATGTGTATATAGATATATAGATAAAGAACAATAACAAACAGCACAAAATGTAAAATTAAGATAGCTAAGTTGAACTTTTTATCTCCAATAGATAAAGGCACATAAATTATGAATTATGTCTCTACAAAGAGAGAGAAAGAGAGAGAGATATGTATATAGATATAAAGACATATAAAGAACTAAAATTACAATAGTTAAGTTGAACTTGTTTCTCTCTTATAGAAAAGGACACAACTAATGAATTCAGGTCTTTCAATTCATGTTGTCAGGATAGATAAGTTCTTTAGCTAGTTATTAAGCTTCTGTTGCCAGCACCATGGAATTCATATGCTCACTGTCTATACTAGAATATTCCTCCTCATAAAGTTTCTGTGTGTGCATGTGAGGTGCTGCTGTGAACCTTCCTACTGGATTTTGGAAAAATATTATAATAGCTAAAGATTTATCCTACATAGAGGTTATTACATTGACACCAATGACATAATACATTAGGTTTATCCTAACTACTGAGTTACAATCAGAAGTTCTCAGAATCAAAGTAGATGATGCTTTTTGTTCTTGTCCTGGTTAGTTTTCTCCAGCACATTTGAAGGAAGTTTAAGCAAGCTTTTCTTTCTTTGTTCAGGAGGTCTTCTCCTTCTCCACTTTGGTTGCACCTTCTGGTTGTTGGCAGTACTGCAGTTATCTCTTTCAGATTTTTACATACAGTGTCCTCGGTTACTAAGAAAATTACCCCTGCTGGGAGACTAGTGCTTAGCCAGCTCCTGTCCTTAGCAAAGCGAATGGGTGGATTTTACATAGGTCTCTCTCTCTCTGTGTCTGTCTCTGTCTCTCTCTTCTTCTCATGCACTTCCTATTCATCAGAAAAATTTGGAGTAATGACACTGTAGTTGCAGTTATTCAAAATGACCAAAGTTTTGCAGCTTTTAGCTTGCTTCATAGCACAGTTCAGGCAATAATACGATGCGTTTTCAAATAATTCCACAATCCAAATATCTTTGCTTTAAAGTTTTTAGTAAAAATTCAAAGCAAAATAGTTGATTTGAAAAATTGGTTTTACAAAGAAAATAAAAGTTCTTGTATAAAGAAAGGTCTGTTTAAGGCTTATTCATCTTGTTTCATTTCTCTCCAAGTTTGGTCATACAGTCAAATGACATGTAGAACAGTTAGAAAACTGTATGCCAGCATTTCCCAACCTTGGGGTTGCAACCCCAAGTAGGGTCACCTGATATGTTAATGGGGTTGCAAGAAAATATTTAAGAATACAAAAAAAAAATGAAACAGTGTATTCAAAAGGAAATGAATATCAATATTACAAAATAGGGCCACAGACCAAAAAAGCTTGGGAACCTCTGCTGTATTCCAATATCCCATTTCCAAACACATCTAATAATCCATGCTTGCAGTGAGACTATTTCCTAATTGGCTTAATTAACACTCAGTTTTACAAGTATAGCTAAGAAAGTTCTATTCTATTTCATGTTAACTTACAGGGGATAAAAGACTGTAAGTACCCATTCTTAGTAACTATGAGAAACTGGTATTCTATTGAGATTAGATGTGAATTTAACACTAACATTCACTTTCTAAGACTGGTTCTTACAAGCACCTTTGTCCAACTCAAATATAGACTTGTCTTCTATCCTTTCAGCCTAGCTCAGTTGGCCTTTGGTGTAAAAGGAGTTGCTCCAACCTGTAGGCTATGGGGTCTGGATTCGAACAGCAGAAGTTATGGCCAGTTTGAATGCAGTGAGCTTGATGAGAAGTGAGAAGATTTGAGTTTTTAAGAGTTTTTAAAGGAAAGAATGGACATTTTACCATAGGTTTTTTGGGTGCACTTGAGCTCATCCTTTAAGTTCTGGCTGTTTTTGAGCTAAATGTTTAACTTGTGCCACAAAATGATGGCTCTGTGATGTCATTTGGCGATTGGTCATTTTGTCAAATGTGGCGCAGATGCTGAATTCTATAGAGAGGCCCAGTCAAGTAGAATCTTATATTAAGAATGGTTGACAGAGGCTTGTTAAGCTAAAGACTCCAGCTATAGGAAAATGGATAATACCAGTCTATCTTGTAACATACAAAGGTTTTCAGCTAATATTTGTTCTCTGGATGTTTGAGCTTTGAGACAGCAATCCAAAGAGAACATAAGGTTAAGACTAAAGTATGCCCATGATTCTCTAGACAAGGATTAGGACTTCTGGAACAATGTGCTCTTTATTTATGAGTGTACAGCTGCTTTTCTAATGTCATTAAATCGACATAAAGCAATTTGAATGGGTACAGTAAAAACTTACTTAATGTTTTATCTTGTAAATAACTAATGCAAAAGTTCACATTCCAGACTGTGGTTATCTTTTGCAAGCTGTTCAACTTTTTTTCACTCATAGATGCATAAGGTAATGAAAACTCTAATTAAATTGTGACTAAATTAACTTTTTTATCAATCCAATACATCATCATAACCCATATAAAAGAATTGAGAAGTGAGAGGATAAAGAGAGGGCAGTGCCTGCACATATAGTATAAGCACCAGGAAAACACAAAAGTCCCTATGTCCACTTGGACTGACCGTTCAGTTATCGTGGGATAGAAACACTATCTATAGTACCCACGAGTTCCCTTTTTAATTTAAGTTATATTACTTACAGTATTATAATTTGCAGTGAATGAAGATTTGTATGCTTCCTCTGTGGGATTTGTGTGTTTCTGTGCATTTCTCCAGGGGCTTCTGTTTCATTGTACAGTTCAAAGGCATGTATTTATTTAGACATTAAGTGTGCTCCTTGTCAGAGTCAGCATATCTTACTGCTCTTGTGGATCATCATAGAGTGCAAGTTCCACCTTATCGCTTTTGCTGCAAGACAAAGTCTCAGATTTCCATTAAAATGATTAGGAGTAATCAATAGTAGAAAGTACATAGATGCCTCTGTTTCTAGCTTTTTGATTGTGGGTCTTTTATATGTTGATGTGATTAAAAATTTTCTTTGACTTTATGTGGAATACTTTTGCTATATTCTTGTATTTAAAATTTGCTATAAATATAAATATTGTTATTATAATTGAAAAGCAGTACTGTATAATTAATCCTGCATTTTTGGACTTTCAAAGTTTGTGATGAGTGCATTTTAGAATATTTTAAATCCTTAAATCCTGAAATTATGTTTAGTCTCATGCCTAGGCAGTATGTCTTAGTGGCCAAGCCCTAAGGCCTACTTTGTATAGAGTCAAATTCCTGAACAAAGCCAAACCTAATACTTTAATGTTTTTACTTTTAGTTAGGCAAAGGAGACATAACTTGTTGCAACATAAAAATATGACAATGTTCAAACCAATATCCTGCAATCAAAGTCACATTTTATAAGCCACTAGCTATGTGACGTGTCAAAGACAGGTAATAAAATAAATTTTGAATTACTTAATATCTCTTGCCATACATTTACCTTCAGCACCTTTCCTTGTGTGTCTGAACCTCTCATTCCCGGCACTCCTTCTCTCGAATGCATTCCTGTCAAACCTGCTTTTCAGACTGTCATCTTAATGTGCCTTAATTGCCTACTGTTTTCTTTTATACCTTCCATCTTTAAAGGTGACTCTCAGAGAACCTTCTACAGTATGCATTTACTTGTCCATATTTGTCTCACACTTGCACTTCCACTTTCGATCATGTCACCAAAACCAAACTGAATACTCACATTGCACTGAGGGACAGTACACACACACATACACACTCCTTAGAATTTTACCATAAAGTAGATGTTTTTGGGAGACGGAGTATCACGGTACGTCGACTTTTTGTCTTAAATAATCATTTCATTTGTTTAATATGAAAAATAAAAACAGCATAATAATTTTATCTCAAGGGGGTTTATTTTTCCATTTTAATATTATATTGTTGATGTTCTTTGACTATGGACAATTAAATATTGTCAGAGTTAGAAATTCCTTTTACCTTTGAGCTTCAGTGTTACCTTAGAATATATCCTCACTCATTCATTAAACAGATCAGTGATGAAAGAAATTACATCTACAATGTGATGTCTGCAATGAACTGGACTTGGATGACACAGAATGAAAGACTTCATGATCAGTCTGCTAATCAGCTTCATCACGATGATGGAGTTTTGTTTTGTTTCCAATATGTCACTGGTGTATTGCATTGAACTGTAAACAATCTTCAGGTCAGATTTGCTGAATGACTGAGAGTCATTTTACCTGTTGGTGCTACAATTCAGAAAAATAAAATGTGAGCACTAGTACTTGTAAAGCTAAATTATGTTGCTGTAGAATATTCATTTTTCCCAGGTGGATCTGATATCACATCTTTATGCTAATTGACCTCCTCCTAGTGCATAAGGTTTTCTTCTTGAACTGATGTAAACAAAGATTTTTTAGAGCAAGGATATAAACTGAGTTCTTAACTTTGAGAGCTGAGACGTCACTGTCATTTTGTAAAATAATCTTGTATTCTTTTACACTAATAAAGGGGAACAGAGATATTTTGAGTCTGGAATCCAGAATTTCACTGCAAGAGTGAAATTGGCTTACAGGCAGCCTATTCATTTAGTGTGTGCAGTATCATGCTGCAGCAGTCTCAGTCTCCCTGCTAGCCCTGCTTCTGATCTCAAATGGAACTAGTAGAAAAATGTACTTACATATACGTAATAGTAAAAAATTTGTTTTGCTCTACAAGAATCGATTAATAAAAAGCACAGTGTGCATTAGTAATATGCCAACTCCTCAGTTGTCAAAAAACATTTTTTACACTTATTCATGATATAAAAGTCCCTTTATGAATTTCTTCTTGTACCTCTCTTTATCATTTTTGCTATAGTAAATCATGTACTGCGTGATTATCAGTTTCTTGCTTAATATTTTGCATATTTTATAGGCTGTCAGCTCAATCCTGTAAAATGGTTTTGCCCTTCCAAACTTAAAGTGTATACACAAGGAAGGGCATTTCTCTAACATCTTCTTAATCATTCATTGTACTTTATTTTTTTCTTGACTTTTCTTGGTGAGCTGGACAGAGCAGACCATAGCAACTTCTTCTCTCTTACCCTGGAATTTTTTCAGACCCTTGCAGACTATTTCAGAGATCTTAACTTTACATTGTGTCATGATTTTGACCCTAGGTTTTCTTTCAGTATGACTGCCTGGTATACATCCCAAGGAAGAGGTCTGGATCATCCAGAATCTGTACCCATAGCACCTCAACTGACTTGTCTTGATCTGGAGAAGCACTGGTTCTTCTCCAAGGTTCGACGGTGTTATTGAGCTCCTCACCCTATCACAGGCAATATATACAGAAGCCCTGTGTAGGAGTCTCATTTTGTCCATTTTAGATTTCTCATGTTTTGGTCATTAATCAGTACTTTAGAATATAAATGACAATGGGATGTTAAGTTACCTGCAATTGGAATTGTTCACACAATGACTAAGCTCAATCTTCACAGCCATGGTCCTATAAACTGTCTTCAAAACTTCTTCCACTGCACCAAATTTGGTCAGAATTTCATAATCACCTTTTCCCTGTGGTTATTCTCTGAGGAGATGCCCTGAGGTCCACTTGGGTGCTCAAATTTACCTGAACAGATGTAACCATGATCTTAGATTTGGAGGTTGTAATCTTCATCCCAACCATATCCTATTAAGATGTCCACCATTCCAGGGTGAGCTGCAGATCATAATCTGAAACCAAGAGAACAACGTCATGTGCAAACATGAAAGATACAATCCTTAGATTCCAAAACTGGATACTTTCTAAGTCCTTGCTTTGTTTTTTTATCCTGTTGATTGAAATCATGAGTAGGAGAGAAGGCAAGACTTGAGTTAGCATCAAGTAATTCTGCAGATATATTGACTAAAATCCATGCAGCAGTGGCATAATGACAGGATTGGTAAATCCCCATGACCTCTCATATATACGTGGAAGGAAAAGGAGTTCTTTTAGGCTGACTAAAAGTCATTCTCCTTTACCAAACTTCATCCACACTTAATAATAATAATAATAATAACAATAATAATAATAATAATAATACATTTATTTATTTGTAGGCACCTTTCTAAACACTCAAGGACAATAGACAAAACACAGATAATAAACAAAAGTAAAATCCATCCATCTTCCAACCCGCTGAATCTGAACACAGGGTCACAGGGGTCTGCTGGAGCCAATCCTAGCCAACACAGGGCAAAAGCCAGGAACCAATCCCGGGCAGGGTGCCAACCCACCGCAGGACACACACAAACACACCCACACACCAAGCACACACTAGGACCAATTTAGAATCGCCAATCCACCTAATCTGCATGTCTTTGGACTGTGGGAGGAAACCGGAGCACCCGGAGGAAACCCACACAGACACGGGGAGAACATGCAAACTCCACGCAGGGAGGACCCGGGAAGCGATCCCAGGTCCCCAGATCTCCCAACTGCGAGGCAGCAGCGCTACCCACTGCGCCACCGTACCGCCCCAAAAGTAAAATACAAAAGTTAAAATCAGACAGAGCAATTGTAATCAAAGAGAAAAAGCAGTCTTAAACAAATGAGTTTTAAGTTTAGATTTGAAAAGTGAGAATAATTCAATATTTCTAAACCCAGATGGTAGTGAGTTCCAAAGCTGGGGAGCAGAGCAACTGACTGCTCTGCTCCCCATAGTGATAAGACAGACGAAGGGGACAGTCAAGTGGATGGAGGAAGAGGATCTAAGGGTACAGGAGGGAATGGCAACATGGAGGAGGTCAGATATGGAGGGGCAAGGTTGTGGATAGCCTTAAAAGTTAGTAGGAGAATTTTGAATTGAATTCGGAACTGAACTGGAAGCCAATGAAGCTGCTGCAAAATGGGAGTGATATGGTGAATAGAGGGGGTTCTAGTAATGATGCGGGCAGCTGCATTCTGGACTAGTTGAAGCTTATAAAGAGATTTGCGAGAAAGACCAAAGAAAAGGGAATTGCAATAATCCAGACGAGAAGTGACAAGGCTATGAACAAGGATAGCAGGGGTGTGGGGAGTGAGGGAGGGGCGAATGCGATTAATGTTACGCAAGAGGAAATATGCAGACCGGGAGATGTTATTGATGTGGGACTGAAAAGATCTGCAGTGGGTTGGCACCCTACCCAGGATTAGTTCCTGCCTTGTGCCCTGTGTTGGCTTGGATTGGCTCCAGCAGACCCCCGTGACCCTGTGTTCGGATTCAGCGGGTTGGAAAATGGATGGATGGACTGAAAAGATAAAGTACTGTCAAGGATGACACCCAGACTCTTAACCTGTGGGTAAGGGGAGACAGAGGAATTATCAATAACAAATGAAAAATGATCAGTTTTGGGTAATGTTGATTTTGTACCAATGAGGAGAACCACAGTTTTGTCACTATTTAATTTAAGAAAATTTGAAAAAAAACAGGATTTGATTTCTGCTATGCAATCAATAAGTGAGGAGGGTGGAAAGGAAGCAGTAGGTTTCCTAGTGAGATAGAGCTGGGTGTCATCAGCATAACAGTGGAAGCTAATGTTATACTTACGAAAGATATTACCAAGGGGAAGGAGGTAAATAATGAAAAGGAGGGGCCCCAGGACAGAGCCCTGGGGCACACCTGAAGTAAGAGCGATGGGTTGGGATGTGAAAGTTTTAAGCTGAACAAACTGAGTGCGGCCTGAGAGGTAGGATCTGAACTAATCTATTGGAGTGTGGGTAATGCCAATCGAAGATAATCTATTGAGAAGAGTAGTGTGACAAATAGTGTCAAAAGCTGCACTCAGATCAAGGAGGATGAGAATAGTAATTAAACCAGAATCAGCTGCCATAAGGAGGTCATTAGTAATTTTTATAAGTGCCGTTTCTGTACTGTGGAGGGGACGAAAACCAGACTGGAACTGTTCATACAGATTATTTTGAGATAAATGAGAATGAAGTTGAATAGCCACTGTTTTTCAAGAATTTTGGAAATGAAGGGTAGATTAGAAATAGGACGAAAATTACTGAAATTAGTTGGATCGGCACCAGGTTTTTTCATTATTGGGGATATTGCAGCAGTTTTAAAAGATGGAGGAACAGTACCAGTAGTGAGAGAAGAGTGGATTATAGCAGAGATAAGAGGGACCAGAGAGGGGAGGCAAGCTTTGACCAGAACTGTAGGGATGGGGTCCAGTTGACAGGTGGATGGCTTAGACTTACAGACAAGATCTGAGATTTCTGAGAAAGTAGGAAGCTGAAAAGAGGAAATTGAGTGAGTTGGTGGATGAAATTCAAATGAAGTACTGGAGGAATCTGTACACTTGTGCTTCTGCTTCAGGCTTAGCTGTTATTGCTACAGTTTTTTGCATGCCAGTATGTCTTTTGCTTTTTTTTGTTAATACCATTGTAAAGTATTATCAAAAATCTTTCTGTCCATTTTCTGAAAATAATTTCTTCATTACAGGGTCACAATCTTGTAATGGTATGCTGCCCATTGCAGGGTACACTCTCACACAAACACTTGTTCTCAAGGATTAATGTAGAAACACTAATTAGTAAGCAGGAACATCTTTACATGAACATAGATGTAGCCAAATAAAACATACAAAGAAAAAATGTTCAAATTCCATTCAAATCTTGAGTAGAAAATTCAGCAGTGCTTTCCATGGCACAAACTTGCCACTTTTATTATTAACCAACATTTCATAATTGACATTGTAGAATTGTAGAGTTGTAAAATCAATATTATTTATGTAAAGGAAGATAATTATCTTCCATGGAATCTGTAGGTCACTAGATCACTGCAGTTACTGATTTGACCTTGTATTGGCCAGATATTGCCATGTGGAATGGTAGGTGAAGAATTATTGGTATGGGTCATACTATTGTAATTATGATGGCTAGTTTTTACATTATTCTGTATTGTGATAATTCATGCAGCACTATTAGTTAACATCTAGTTATTTATGCTTATCAGTAACTAGATTTTTATTTAATCAATGGAAGCAAAGTGAGAGGTTATGTCAGATACTGGAGATTGTCTGTCAGGCCGTGTACTCCTTCTCTCAGGTGCTTTGTCGAGTGTGTAGACCTGGCTTTTACAAGATAATACAATGATCCAGGGATGCCAGGTTTGGAATTAAAGGCCCAACACATTGGTAGCTCAGTCTGTGTTAAAATTCAGATTTGTTTTTTCCCCATGGAACCATGATTTCACCTCTCCTCATTCTTGTGTATCCCTTATAGTAAAACAAAAAGAACCCCACACAGCAGCTGTTATCTGATATACTGTACATTCATGTTAATAAATGTGCCATAAAAAGCAATATATGTGTGGCCACTTCATAAAAAAAGCAATCCAAAGCAGTTTTCAGAAACTATAAAAAGGGCCTGTAAGTGCTTTCCAGACACAGTAGTAAAAATAGTGCTGTAATTAATATCCACACTTACTTAATAAGGCAAGTTTAACCTTTGGCTCTTATAAGAAGCTTAGCATAAAATTGTGAAAAGAATTGTGGAGCTTTTTGACTTTGAATACTTTGAGCAATTTTTATGACAGAACACTTTCTGTGACTTTTAAGAGCCTCTCAGCTTTTTGCTTGAATAAACCTCCTTTTGTAACCATTGAAGATAAGTTGTATGGCTGATTAAATGCCAGTGAAGGTTTGTTAGTTAAAGAAGCTAATATCAGTAGCCTTACCCATCTCTTGGTCTATGAACACTCAGTCACGCACACAATCCATTAAACTCACAGTGATGCTTTTGGTATAGAAAAAGTTACTCATCTAAGGTGAAGCTTTTTCATACACACTTTTGCTGTATCCTTCTCAGTGAGAAGATGCTCATACAATTTTCACAAAGCAGAGCCTTGACCTTGATGTGATATTTGGAATAAGAGCAATAAAGATCTTGCTGTCAGACTGAGATATGTACACATTCTGTATCCACATTTTGGTGCAGTCTGTATCTATGCTGCCTCACAGTTTCTCAACCTGGATACTCTCTTTCTTTGTAAAGTGTTTGCATTCTCCCTAAGTTTGTGTTGTTTTTTTCTTTGGGTATTTTTCTTCAAAGATTTGTTGACTACTTGAAATAACAGTGAGTTAGTGTGTGTGAGCATGTGGACCATACAATGGACTTGTACCTTGTTCAGAGTGGATGAATGACTTCAGGAATATTTTGAGATCCAGCGTCAGCATTTGACAATGAAAGTCTGGTTTGGTCTTTGAGTATGCTGTACTGTTGGTATTGTGGACAAATGCTAAGAAGTTGAACCTAAAATTGATATAGGTTTCTTTCTCCTCACTTTATTTTTTACGTGATTTTATGCAAAGTTTGATTGCAAAAAATGACTTGAACCATCAGTTACAATATTGCCGAATTATCTCTAGCTCCATTTGTCCTTCAGTGAGAATTTAAACCTGTCAGTCGCCTTTACCGCAACAGTATGATTAAAAATGATACAGTGGTAAAGTAAAAATGGTATAATACTTCTAAAGTGGGTTATGATGAAAGCAGCAGTGTTTATATGAGATTTCCACAATCTCCCAGTGGTGTGGATGTGCAGTTGTGCCCTGGGTGTTTGAACCCAGCTCTCCAAAGGTATTGCTCTATACTCTGTGCTGTGTACGTTACTGTTTTGGAGTTGACATGAAAAGATGAATACTGGTCAAAAGGACAACATGTTCCTTTTATTCATATGTATTTCTCCCAAATATGTTGTGATATTCTGGAAACGTAACACTTCATACATTGTATTCCATTAAACCCTTTCAAATGACCATGAATGTTAGAATTAATGTACTTAATGTTGAGTAAATAATCTGTGCCTTCAATTTGTACTTGTTCTTTGGAGATGCTTAACTACAACTTTGCCCCTGCTCTTTATCCATTACAACTATGCCATAACTACAATAAAGGAATCAGCTGCAGTCAGCTTAAAACTGCAGTCTTAAAACAGTCAGGTGTGCTTTAAAAGAATTCTGTATGACCTTTTGTTCACTTCTGTGAGGTATTTTATTTTGGCTTATTGCATTGCTACAACAAAAGTCAAAGTTCAAATGTATGCTGTTTATCAAAAAAGTGTCTGAAAGTGTATGTGTGCTCTGGTGAGAGGTTTGAGAAATTTGTAAGTGGCCAAAATTAATTGCATTGTCCTGTCAAAATGATGGCTCATATTTAGTATATACATTAATTGTTACAGCAAATAGTATCTCCACCATTCTGTGATCCAAGCTGTGGTTACATGTATGCCTGGCTTAACTTTCATTATTTAGTTGGCCATTATCCTTGATGTTTGTGTGGACCTTGTCTTCGAACCGCAAATTTCTTTCTTAGTTCAAAAGCTTTCTGCTAAGTTTAGAATTACATTTGTCTAAGTATACCCAGTTGTGGTCTGTTTTCCCTTACAGGATTTATGCATTAACTCTGCTTTTTTTTATAAAGTTAAACTTTTTAACCAATAACCCCATCACATAATCTCCATGGCATGTCATTTTGAAAGGGTTGTTAACTCTGAGCTCATTTGATAATGTAGGAAACTTTGTCCCGATTCATGTAAAGATACTAAAGAGCCATCTTAGAAAATTACAGTTAAAAACTAGACTATTTTATTGGTATATTCTTTATATGACTAAAGTAATTGTCTAACCTAGTGATTTAGCATTTAGCATCTCACAGTATCAGGCACCTGAGTTCAGTACAGTCTGCACAGAGTCTGTATGTTCTTTCTTAATTCATGTGAGTTTCTTCCCATTTAGTAATGCCACTCATGTTAGGTTAAATGGTGACATTTAATTAGACCAGTGTGCTTGACCGTGTCAGTGATCTCCAAATTTATTGAGGCAGTGAAGTCAAAACTGTGATTTTTGTTGTTTACTGAAGCAGTTTGAATTTGAAATGAAAAGATGAGTATTGCTGTTGATATGTGTAATTTTTTTGGAATAATGCCACTTTTTGTATTCCATTGCCTCATAGAATAAGTTTATATAAAGTCATTTAAAGTATGTGTGACCCAGTGACAAATGGTTTTCTTTTGAAATTTTTTCCCAGGCTATTTTAGCATCATAGATCCAGTGTTCTGACTTCAAATTTTGCAACTAATTATTGTCCGTGTGAAGCTTGTATATTTTCCTTGTGTATTTGCAGGTTTTCCACTGAATTCTCTGATTTTTCTTCCATATCACTAATGAAGAGCAGGTTTGGTTTGTTGGCATTACAAATATGACATCTATGTCAATAATATTATGTGCACATATGGACCTAATGATGGACTGGCCCGGTTCTGCCAGGATAGGGTTTTACCCCCCACACTCATAACTGGGTTAAGTGGGTTTGAGAATGTTGTGTTATAATTTAGCACATCTATTAACAATACATCAACACTTCTAGAAGGTAATTCTCTTAAAGTGAGTATACATTGTTTATGTAGTTTGTGGACATCTGTAGTCATTGAACTGATTTAGTGAGTATGTAAGCTTAGACTTGTTGTTTGTCCTACTTAGGTTTATAGCATTTCTGTTATACTAATATAACTGTGTTTTCTGTATTGAGGGTTTTGTGCTTATTTTACTACTATGACTTGCCCTTGTCTTTAGTAGAAGTAGTCGTTGACTTATGACCTATGAGTTTTACGACTGTTCGACTTATGACTGCTATGGTGTCCCCTGGGTAAACGACAGTTTTTGCCACACCAGCTCTGTATGCCATGACTCATTCATCTCTATCTTAATCAGTTTATTACCTGCAGAATTCTTGACTACGTTCAGTTACGTTTGTCTTGCAATTGCAGGATAAAAGGCAATTCTCAACACAAAAATGAAGGGGATCAACCAGTATGAGGGAAGAAAGAAAGCGAATGCAATTCCTCCTCTCATAGTTAATACAATGAACACTGATGACATAACATAACAGACAAAGAAAGGATTCGTGAAGCCGTTTATGGTTTGGCACTCATGCGAGCAACAGTAATAATGAAACAAAATAGTAAAAAAAATATTTAGAAAAAAAAATAGAAAATTGGCACAATGTGCTAAGAATGATGATAAAAAGGATGCAAAACAAATAATATGATTTAAGGGACTTATTATACAGTATTATACATACGGTCTGGTATGGATACATATCCTCATCCATCTTACATCCAGATCGACTTACAACTGGTCTGTTGGTACAAAACATGGTTGTAAGTCGATGACCACTTGTAGTTATTTTCTTCAATTTCTTGACAATACTAACTGGCTTTGCCACAGGTGTCTGTTTGCCATACCTAATCATATAAAATCAAGCTGGTCTTACTTATCATAATTTAGCCTCTTTGATCAAGTCCTAATATGAGTACTGTCTAACATACAGTATCTGGTGACAACTGTTATCTTCTAAATGGAAACAAACTAAGAAAATGTCATATCGCTTGAAGTATTTGTTACATCAGATTTTTAACTTGGAAGGGATATAATTGTAAATTGCTCAGACTTCTAAATTAGGAAATTGCAATTGTTTCTACTGTTGCCCCCTGTCTGTGGTCATGAGGAATGTCTAAAGTAAAAAATCCTCCTGCCGTAATTCACATTGCCATTGTTACATCTAGTTTAATCAGCAACTGAGTTGTTTTAGTACCTCCATCCAATCAAAATCAATGGACATTACAAACAAGATAATGGCATTCATTTTGTGTGATGAGCATAATGTTGAACAGTTGGCAACTGGAATCGCCCACTCATAAAATGGCATTTAAAAGGGCTTGCTGGCTCATTACTTAATGGATATCACAGCTTTCATGATAGGTGATTAATTGCTGGATATAGCAGATTTTATTGTCTATGTTTATATGATTTTGAGGAAGCATTGAAGGTGGTAAATCTTTTGAACCTTTACAGAGATCCAATGAAAAAACACAACCATAAGCTTTTAAAGTAATGAATGGGAGTTAGCTGGATTGGTACTTTAAAACAATTTTAGTGAGGGCACAAGGCAGAGAGGTGATATGTTTGTAAAACCTGTTTTGTGAATTGAATTAACTAAATAGCAGTTTTATTTTATATAAATTTGATGTTGGCCAATCTCAAGTCAAAACCTGTCTGTCAGGAATTTAGCCTAAGGTCTAAGCACAATGATAATTTTAATTTTATAGTAAGTATATCAGTAACCAGAGTTTTGGAGAATACATGTTTATTTCTTAAAGCTTTCCTTTTCAAAACTGACTAAGCTGAAGCATATCTCCTTGGAATTTGGGACTGTCCTATTAAATTTGTAGTTCACAAAATGTATGCAGTACAAAATAAAAAATACATAGTGTGACACATGTAGAGGAGAGAGCTGCACATTCAATTTCTAGAGATTGTTTACTTATGAAGAACCTTCTTACAAACATAAGTCAGAAAGATGTGGGAGAAGCTGAATGTCAAAGGCCTTAACATGCAAGTCTTGTTTCTCTAATGCAAGAAGTCTTTACTGGCTGGGGTTCTTTTGCCTTTCAGATGTGTCTGGAAGGTAGTGTCCCTACCCCTCTCGAGGACAGCAGCTCTACCTGTTGTTGAAAGATTCTGAAAACTGTTTCTATAGTTTTGAGAATAAATTGTTCTTAGAAAGTAACTGTTTAATACTTTTGTTTGCTCAAAACACAACAGACAGAGCAAATCATGTAGCAGCTAGATTGAAGGAAGTGCAAATTCTTGACTCACATCTTTACTTTACTTTACAAAATTAATAGCAGTTGATGAGTTGTGATGAGCTGAATAGCCTTTAAGGTTCCAAAGATTTGAGTAAGAAAAAATAGACAACATATACAATATGCCAGCCATAAACTGCTTTATCAGCATATATGTATGCCTTTTGTATGCCATACTACCTAAAATGCTTTACAGATTTACAAGAATGGAAAGTTGAGAAGACGTCTCTTTCTTTCAAGCCAGTAACCTCTACAAATTATGTTTAGAGACTGGATACACAGGAATATTGACAAAAAGTGCAGCTTCTATTTTATAAATCATGACTGCTGTACGTCATCCTACTTCTAACATTTTGGATTTTTTCACCGTTCTGGTTTCTGCCTTTTTTGCTACAGTTCTTTGCTTGCAATTCCTCTCTCACATTCTGGGCTATGTTTTCTAAATATTGTCTTTCCGGTTTTAACCTTGATCAGTTAGTTTTTTTATGATACATCTTTTCATTCCATCTCAGTTCAAAATAACTGTTAGCCTGTGTAGTCAGTACAACAAAATTGTTTTAAATTTTGTGTTGATCACTGCTTGTGTGGAGTTTGCATATTCCCTCCATGTCATTTTTAATTATATTTTGACTTTTATTCCTCCAACATCTCGGTTACATACAGGGAAGGTTTTTAGACATTTCTTTGAAATTTAATGGTGTCAGTAAATTTTCCCTGTGAAGGAGTTCTGCCATAGGTGAAACGTGTCAGGCCTTAGGGGCAGTTTAAGAGATGGACGTGGGCATGAAGGATGACTAACTGAAGTCAAACCCATAAATACTTTTAAACAATCGAAATGCCCAATACATAAACCAAAGTTCATGATTCCCCACTCTTTGAATATCAAGCTAACTGGAAAGCAAGAAATACATTTAGAGAGCTTATCCACAAATTTGGACAAGAAAGACATGATGCCAGCTTAACAATCGTTGCATCAGCAGCAACGTTTATCTGCATCATACCAAACAAAACACTAAATGGTGGTATCCACTAAAAAAATGATAATGAATATATAAAATAATTACAGGTAGCCCCTTCATGTTTGCAAGAGTTAGGGGCAGAAAATTCCCATGATTGTGAAAATTTGTGACAATACTTAGGCCCTCTTAAGTGTGGTGGGGCTTGTTATAATGGGATATTTTTCTGGTTTCATTTATTAATTACTTTTAGTTTGTTTTTTTTTCTTACTCTCGTTAATTAAACAGAACAGGCACATATGTCCAGTCTTATTAATGAGTTGATTGCCGTTTAGTGCACAGTGTCAGCTGGGGTGCTAGGGGTGACCACACAGATTAAAAGGAGAGTAGCAAGTAAGAAAGAAGGAAAAGAAACTGTGAAAAAGTAAATTAACCAAGCGTGTGAGCGCTCAAGAAACGTGTGAGCTTAGAAAGATGGCTAGAGCTCTGCATGGGTTTTTTGTAGAGATGAGACTGAGAGAGAGAGAGAATGAGTGCAAGCACTGGTGTATCTGCATCCCGGAACCTCCACACTGAAGCATCAAGTGGGTGGAGTTAACTTACTCAATAGTAGGAATAGTAGAATTATTTGAATCAAAAAACCACCCACAACTAGGGGTGGGCAGTATGACCAAAATTCTATATCACGGTATTTTTCTAAAGTATCCCGGTTTGACGGTATTTGACGGTATTTTTTTCCCATGCATGAGTGGATGTTAAACACATTTTCCACTGCAATTACTGGCTAAGAATAACCTATTCCACTGTCAAGAGCATTGTACATTGTACAAAAAAAACATTTTAATGTGCACACAAGTATTAATACAGGTTTGCATTGCCCCATAAAGTGATACTTTTCAAGGGGGTGGCACTAATGAAGAGAAGGAAATCACATTGCATGACAGATGCAGTCAAAATATAGAACCTTTTTATGTAACAAATTTTGCAAAAACTTAAATTATAATTTTGACAACATATTTTCAACCATCCAAAGAGGTATTTAGACTTAGGAAAATATCCAGAAGTGCTTGTCAAAAGTTGTATTGCACTGAACATGTCTTAGAAAAGGAATAAATAAATATTTTTTGTAAAACAACTACACTTTCTGTTAATGTTAACAATCTCTTTCCACTGACACGTTAAAGTGACTTTTTAAACAACTTTACCATCATTAAACTGCATAATATTTAAACTAATAAATAATAACAATAAAATAAATAATTGTATTATTACTGATAGTTGCACTATTACTTCAAGGCTTCAAAAGCCCAGGTACATTACACAGTATTCACCAAATTGAATTCTGTGTTCGTCTCTCCGACCACCAGATTACAAGCCCAACATTTAAACAATATTTAAGTTAAACCTGTGCTATACCCATTCATACATCCAGTTTTTCGGAGCCTCATCACACCTGCCATAAAGTTCTCTACACTGAACATACACCTGGGGACCCCTTACTGCGAGGGAGCAGCACTACCACCACACTACCGTGCATGTTTAATACCTGCTTTAATGCATTTCATCATGAAAATGATATCAAGTATTTATCTTAGCATTCTAAATTTTCAGAGAGCCGGAATATCATACAGTGAATGGATTCTGTATGGTGATCGCTGTCTCCTCTTAGTGTGGAGGAAGTCAGTTTAAGAAGCGTAGTGATTAACAGCTGGGTCGGGGAACACAACACAAAGTATTTAATGTGCTACATAACTTATGACGGGGTTTGAGAAAATCTAGTAAATTAAATATTCATTTTACGATGAAGTTTAGTTTACGATGTTCTACTTTAATGACAAAGTACGAGAATAAAGTCAACATGTCGTCACAATATTACACAGTACCCAGGTACATTACACTGTATTGAAAACAAATAAAACAAGTACAACTTGGCTTGCAGTATTATCCAGTAGTATAGAAACAGTATTTACACATCTGACCTTTTAAAACTAAAGCATCTCCAGGCGACAGACGTGACTACTTTTTTTCGGCTCTCTGTCCATTTTCACCGCGCGGCATACCTATGCTACCGCCCACTATTTGGTGGTGTAGCAGTGAAAAAGAGCCCTAGTGCAACAAATCTGTGTTTAGCGGTGTAGCAGTGAAAAAGGTCCCCACTTGAACAGTTTCCCGGCTGCGCCACGTTCCGAATGTCGTTTAGGAAATTTACACCGGTGTTGCGGTATAAGAAAAATCTATATCATAAAAAAATTAAAAACGGTTTTTGGTATGAACCGGTATACCGCCCAGCACTACCAACAACCCTAATCTTTACCATGGTGTAACTGAGCGGATCTCTGGAGGTCTGTAGCTAGACTCTGTTGGCGCCCATTAGAGTCAACTCCACCTATTTGGACCACTCATTTTAGTCAACTCCACCTACTTAGAGCCCCAGGGTGGTGGTTCCAGGCTGCACAGATATATACTTGTGTGTGCGCACCAGCTTGGAAGAAATATTCAAATCTGCTGAATAACTAAGGGAACAGAGAAGCTAAAACATAACTGGCATAGATCCCAATGTTCTTTTTTAATCACCAAAAATAGTTTTTAATATTAAAAATATAGTATGCACTTACAACAACAAATATTAAAATAACACTATTGTTTATATTTTGTGTGATTTTATGTGATACAAATCATTTATATTATTTATATATTTTTGGCTTGCATGTTTATGCAGTCTTTGGGCACCTCCAAAAAAAATAGCCTTTTTTTTTTTTTTTTTTTTATGGTGTCTGATAAAATTATCAAAGAGAAAAAAATTTATTAAATCAGCAAGTGTACTGTATATGCAATTATTAAAACTATTATATAGTAAATCTGTAAAGGTTATCAGCACAATTAATTAAGTCATCCTAAAATATTAAGCAAATATTTACATTAGCTTAAACCTCTACTCATTGTCTAATATATTTCAAATATAGTTGACCTCAAATAATAATATCTGTATATGACAAAGAAAGAAAGAAAGAAAGAAAGAAAGAAAGAAAGAAAGAAAGAAAGAAAGAAAGAAAGAAAGAAAGAAAGAAAGAAAGAAAGAAAGAAAGAAAGAAAGATTTTTACTGCTGGTGTCTGTTTCAACTTTGAACCTTTTGGAAAGTTACCTGGTTCGTTCTTCAACATGCCCTCAATAGACTATGATACTGATGTGATGAATGGGAGCGCCCATTGTTACTTGGTGTCTGGCAGTGATCATTCAATGATCTGTCAGGCAGTAACCTTGTCATTGCACTTGTGAGCAAGATTACTCTGAGTTTCGAGCTTCTTGGGATGATATATTCTAGGATATTCTTTACACATTATGTTTAAAAACTTTATGATGTGTGCTGTTACTGGTCAAGTCAATTGCACCACCTGTTTCTTAGGCTAAAATAGTGTTAATATTTAAGAACACCCTTACTCTGATTTTACAACATGAGATAATGTCAACATGATAATACTTCAGCTCGGAAATATCAAGAAAAGTACCTCTGTTTGGCCCTATCACTGTCATAGTTACAGGTGACAGGTGAATTATTTCATTGGATATCACTACCATTGATTGAAATGTCCCTTTAAATTTGACATCCTGCAAAGTAAAGACTCATTGAATGTGGAAATACCAGAGATGAGATTATCTGTCAGAATTTCTGCCAGTTACATTTTTTATTTGACTATAGTGCCCTTACTGCTGTTGTTCTTACAGTCCTTCTTTGCTGTTTTACTTGTGTGATTTTATTACAAACTCTCTAAGCACACAAACCTACATTTACAATTAATGTTTTAACCAAATTAGCAGAGAATTACCATCTTTCAGCATGGTTCAGGTCTCTGAATTATGGTACCTTGTGAACATGTTAGTTTACAGAAGAATCACCAACTGCCAGTTTTAACCAGGACTATTTTTAAAGCTCTGTAAAAAACCAGCTGTTCAATTATGTAAGACACATACACAAATGAAAAAGCTGACAAGATCTATTACTTTAAATACATAAAGCAAGGCAGACACATCATACACTATCTTTCAGACACCGAAAGGCAGCAATGATTTACATTAATACTTTTTTCATTCTTTAAAGTTTGGAATTTCTTATATAAGAGCCACATCACCATTTTTTTAGATTCACTCATCCAAATTACCAACATTTTTAATCCATCTTATGCAACACTGGTTCAGATTTAGGTTACTTCATAGAATATACTTATGATTCCATCAGAAATCCTGCACAACAAAGCAGAAGTCAACTATTACTTAAATCAATACCATAATGCCTGTCTGTCCAATTTGGTTTTCACAAATGGAAAATTGCATCTATGAACAGCTGGAGTAGCTTATCTCCTTGCCCACAGTTTCTGTCTTTCACCTCAAAGCGTACTTAGTGACTATTCTGTCTCCCATCAGAGAACTTTTACACCGTGCCTTCTGTTCCATTTCTAAATTCTTATAAAAGGAAACATCCATTTATGTTTCTTCATTGGGTGATTTCTATGTCAGTAAAATATTTGTTTATTTACATTTGTCAGGCCTGTCATATTCATCAATATCACTGTTCGTGACTACTTCCAAATGATTCTGTTCCTATTTCTTTGAGCATATCATTGCAACAGGGATGCATACTAATTTTGCTCTTGCTGCTTCTGTGCTACTACTTCTTACGTTGTCCATACTAATGTGAACTATTAGTACTAATAACTTATATGATTGTTATTTACATTGCTGTTAGTGTATTTAATAATAATATTATTCAAGAGCTTAAGAACAGATTTGGTTAAAACAGAACATTCAGTCTAATGTGCTTGTTGTTTCCTGTTTGCCTAATGCTTCCCGAATATTACCAGGTTGAGTATCTGAAGATCTCTAAGGTGCAGCTTTCATTTATACTGTTTGCTGATTAGTTCCGTGTATCTTTAGTTCTCTGTGTGAAGAAAAACTTGCTGATATAAGGAAGATATACCTTAATATCTTGAATATACTGTCTGATTGAGGACACAAATAAGTCCACGTTTCACAAGACACAATTTCTAGTTCAACACACAGATTGTGAAATTATATTGAAAGGTTTTACTTCCAGTGTGATTATATTGAATATTTTAGTTTCTAACAGTGTCGTAAAGCTTGTTAATCCTTGGTTCTTGCAAAACTGCACTGTTGTCCTTTGTAATGAGAATTAGGGTCCTACTTGTCTTGACATTTCAATCCCGTAACAGTGATGCAGTCATACATTCCCTTTAACATTTTTGAAATACCAGCAGAACCTGAACTTACCTCTGTAAATCCAATGCAGAAAGACTTTTCCATATTTTTGTTAACCATCAGCCAAACTACTATAATCCTCTTTCCTTTTCAAGGGGTCAAAATATTACAGCAGGTTCAAAGTACTGCTACCAGAGTCCCAACAAAAATGTATACTGCTTTATCACTGAGGTGGCCCATGTACTGTATATTGGTTTCTTATCAGATTAAATACTGTATCATATTTAAAGCTCTGGCTTCTGACATATAGTAAATTGTTCAGACTTTTCAGAATACTTGTGGTCTAGACGTTTGTACAAACCAGTTGAGATCTTCTGGCTTTTGCCTTACCTGTTCCAGTACCCAGTGCATTTATTAGTTCTTGGCAAATGCTCATTTACAGTAGCTTTCTGGTTGTTACTCCATATAGTTCACTTCCTACTGGTGGCATTGTCTGCCTTAACGTTCCCCTCCAAACTGAAATCCACGTAATCTCTCCAGTTTTGTATTTGGTTTGCCTAATTTGTATGTTTTAGCAGTCACTTGTTTGTTTTTATAATACTGTCAGTACTGCACTGCACACTTTGCTAACTTACATTATCTTATATAAGTAGCTGCAAAAGCACTGCACTGTTCATCAGTTTACTCTTTATGGTTACTTTGTCTATAACTTTTACAAAATGTTTCTTTCAAAGTGTCTGATACAACCACTGCTCATATTAGTGTTGAAACTACCAGTCCTACAGAATATCTAATAAGCTACTAGGCATAGAGGAACTAGTGTCAACATCCTTATAGCTTTGAAGTATTACTTAATCTAGCATTGCATTTTTTATTATTAATGGTGTTCATACTGTAGCTGAGACTATCGCAAAGATTCAAAGTAGGTCTATGTATGCAAAGCTTTTTCTCATACTGTCTGATGAATGCATTGTTTTCATGTACATCATTTATATTCCTTTATGTTTCTTTATTTGTTCTCAACTTCAAGAAAATTTAAGTATTTTTTTTAATGTAAAATAAATATAGCAATCATCTTTAGTAAGTGATTTTGCCCAAGGAAGATCACACATACACTAAATATTAAAACTCTATTTACAGCACTACTAGGAATCTATTTCTCTTTATGATTTTCTGAAGTTATGGGTGTTTTTTTGTTAAAGATGGTTTCCATTATTTAATGCTAAGTAAGGAAGCTGAACAAGAAAAGTAATGGTACATCTACAGATGAATATACAATTATTTTATTGATAATTTGATGTGACTAAGTTAATGAAAGATATGCACAGTGTTATTTTTTAAGTTAACCTTTATTCATATGATTCCTAGCTTCACTTTTCTTTTTCTTGGAAAAAAGAAATAAGACAGACAGACAGACAGACAGACAGACAGACAGACAGACAGACAGACAGATAGATAGATAGATAGATAGATAGATAGATAGATAGATAGATAGATAGATAGATAGATAGACAGATAGATAGATAGAAACCACTAAGACTGGGTGCAATATGATTTACTGTCCAATTCCTTAGGCACTGCACTTCAGTGGCAATACATGGGATATATTACAGACGAAACTGCTTTTCACTAATCTGTTTTTTTATAAGTAAGAAAACTATTTGGCAATGTAGTTTCACAAAAATGTATCTTTATCACACAGGTACTAAATGCAGAAAAGCAAAATGACAGCTATCAGCTGTGTTTGAATCCTTTTTTCTGGACACAACACACCTTTGATCTAAAGAGAATTTTAAACGTAGTGGCCTCGTGTTACTGCTTCTATCCTACCATAAAGGAGCTTAATCAAATTAAAATCACTGTCTTTGTGAGACTCCCCAGAGACATGAACTGCAGTTCTGTGCTGAGTAAGGCATGTGGCTGCTTTCCTCCCTGGCCTGAGGTAGAAGTGCTTCAACTGCTGTTCAGGGGAGACATGAAATTTCAGATGATATGCTTTACTTTAGTTAAAAAATTGGCCTTCGGTGACACCTGCCCCTTTGGCATGTAAGGGGCTGGCACTGAATTCCAAATGATAGAGATTCAGGAATACAAAAAATTAAATAAGTGGGTAAATAAATCTTCTTTCTATAACAAGTGCTGAGTTAAACTGGATGGTAGAGTGCAGAGTGAGCAGGACCCACAGCTTTGCAAATAAAAGGAATGCTTCTTTATATTTTTAAGAAAAACATCAGTCCAGTAGTAGAAAGGAAGAACAAACATAATTCACTCAGTTGTTTGAAGTTAGGGTGAAAGCATCCTATGTCCACACTTCTGATAACAGTTTTTTAATGCACCCTTTCGTGATGCTTAGTGTGAAAAGTCAAACTATATAGCTGTTTGATTTGCCTGTAACTGTAACTTGCTACTTGTACTTATTCTTATTTCAAGGCGATCTGGTCTTTATCACATTATCAATATTTTCAGGGGATTAGCAGAATATACTGTTCTGCATATCTATCTACAATGTCTTCTATTAAACATTATCCATATTTTCATTTTAATGTGTCTGTCTTTTGATGTCCTTGTGACTAATAAATGCAACATACACCACAAACTCTGCAATGTTGGAAAAAACAAATACATAATATTTAAACTGTAATGTGGTAGCGCTTGTTGTATAAAGTAGCAACTCAATGTATGAGGAATAGTGAATTTTAAAAGGCCTGAATGATTTTGGCATCTTGAACTGGTTGCGTCTTCAGGAATTGGTATAATAGGCAACCTTTATTGCATGCACTTTTTAATACTCTCTTCTTATGTATTGATCGGATTTGCTCAGTAAGACACTTAAGCTGATCTTGCTTTTATCAGTCAATGCCACTGAAAAATGTAAAGTGTAAATTTGTGCCTGCAATTAACCTGCTGTTGTTTGTTAATTAACATTGTATGCACTTTATGAAATGTTAGAACAGTAGAGAATCTGGAGAAAGGTGCCTGTACTGTAATTCGGGGAATAACATGCAAACTGTATACAGACAGTGACCAGCAGGATGCAGGATGTGTAAGACAAAGCTACAGGTGACTTTGAACATTGTCAATGTCAATTTTAAAAGCTGTAGAAAGAAAAGCTTCTTATTTATATGAAGCTACCAGTCAATAAGTATAAAATTGAAAGAGGCAATTAAAAGATAAGTTGGTTCAAACTCTGTTGGCATTTCAACCATTCAGTTGTAAAATACAACTCTTTTAACATCTTCTGCGTTCCAAATGCATTTGTACCCTCTGTTCTCCTTGTCAATCAGACTGGCAGTATGTTCTTTAGAATAAAATATATAACTGAAATCAGTTTTTAATTTCTAATCATTTAAATTACTCAATAATTAGAATTATGCTTGATATTTAGGGATTATGAGCTTGCTTACTATGAAAAAAACACACACACAAAAAAAACATCAAATACTACTTCCCTCAAAGCTTATGAATTTCAGTCTGTGGTGTATTCAAAGCCTAAAATTGTGCCCTCCTGATTCATTAGCCTATACTATTTATTACCATGGGCTTAGTAAGAGTTCCTGATATAGATTTAATTCTGCCAGTTCTCAGACCTTACAAGAAGAAAACAAAGAAAGAAAACATAGTGCTGCTGCTCTCTGTCTTCTGGGCCTGATCATTCCTCTTATGTGCAGTTTCTCCCTCTGTTTGAGTAGGGATTCTCCATTTACCATGGTTTCTCTCCACATCTCAAAAATAGGCATATTTGATTAATAGACATATTATGAGTTAGCATATTGTGTGAGGATCTAGTGGTAACTCTGACAAAGTCCTGGCTCCTCTTTATTTCCCCAATGAAAAAAAAGTTTTAAATTAATGGCTGGATACATATTGAAAAATGTATTGTTATTATTATTATTATTATTATTATTATTATTAGTAGTAGTAGTAGTAGTAGTAGTAGTAGTATTGATTATTATAATTAAGTGAAAGTACTTTGAGTTTCCAAGTATGCTGAGATTTAAGTGGCAGTGCAGTGGTACAGTAGTTAGCTTTGCTGCCTCACAAGTTGGAGACCCTGACTCTAGCATTTTTCACATTCTCCCTGAGTCAACATGGATTTTCCCACCCATATAATAATCAAGCTAAGTAGGAGTCTATCATGGCAGCATTGTAGAAAAGGTAATAACCAACTCAAAAGGGACACTATTCCTTTATGAACCACGCTCCTACTATATTACCATTCAGTGTTTGAACATTAGCCTAATATGCATGTCTGTTGGATGTGGTTGCGAGGAGAATTTAATGCATAACGAAAATACTCAGTCTAGAGAAGTAACTTAGTTTCTATCAAAATTATTTCCAGTTATGATGCAAAATGTTTTTTTGTGAGTTTAAACTATAATTCAGATACTTGCTGAGAACCCCCATCTACATGTTCAGGCAAGAATGGACACCATTCTGGCCATCCAATGTCTGAATTCACTTTTTACGATGTGGTATGAGGTCATTCTGCTACTGGACTCTAACAGAATGGACCTGCTTCTTTTAGATAGTTCATCCTATAGCAAGGTAGACTGCTTTCCATTAATCCTGAATACTATCAATGTGACAGATATGGGCGCTCTCGCTCCCTTGAACCCTCAGACAATACATCAGACACCAGATAAAAGTCCAAAAATGAATTTATTATAATAATAATGTGCACAAAGCACCCTCCACTCCACTATTCCAATAAACAAGTACATAATAATCCAACAATAACCAATCCTCCACTCTCCCAGACGTGTTGCCACCCTTCCACCCAGCTCAGCTCGACATCTGGGATTTCCCATAGTCCTTTTATAGTCCTTGACCCGGAAGTGTTTGTCCCTCAGTCCATGTGCCTTTCTATCACTTCCGGGTCAGGTAAAACTTCTTTTCTTCATCCCGGAAGCACGTCATTTCCTCTGTCCCTGTGACCAGGACGTACTTCCGGGTTATAGGGCAAATACAAGTCTCTGAGCCTCCCTGCAGCATCCCCTTGCGGCCCCCATGGTATCCAGCAGAGCTGTGAAGGAAAACTCCAATATCCATGATGCCCTGCTGGAATTCGGGGCACCTCCATGCTGCCAGAAGGGCTCCATCTAGCGGCGTGGGGGTATTGGCTGGGATGAATGGCCGGCTATATCTCACAATCAAATACTTTCATCTCTTCTGTAACCAAATCCAAAGTTATTTTTGACATATGTTTCACTTCTAACTCAAAAGCCTCTATATTCAGGTAAATACATTGTGTTTGAAATGTCTTTAGAATTTCAAGTTTTATCTATCATCTCTGCTGCTGGAGCAATGATATAGTATCTTAATCACACATGTCTGATGGCTTAACTGTTCTGACTTCCTGTGCAATTCACAGCAGTGATCATGAACTCACAGCTCGCTTACATAGCTACAAAATCACACTTCCAGATTACCTCTTTCTGCTGTTTAACCCATATACAAAGAATCTTTTGAATGCAGTCAGCTATCCTTCAGTTCTTAAGTGCCTCTGAACACTCTTCACGAGTGTACATTAAGTACCTGCAGTCTGTAGTACTGTGTCCCATTATGTGGCTAGTGAAGCTTTCTTAAATCCATGAATTATACTTAAGCTAAATATCTACTTTTTATCAGTTCTGTTGCAAATATTTCAGATGAAATAAGTTGGTCTTGTAAGGCTGCAGCATTTGCAGCTTTCTTAAACCTTTAAATCTAGTACTAAGATGCTATATTATGTCCATACATAAACTCAAAATTCAGACAAATATTCACATTTTTATCTTTTTTTTTGTTGGTGACATTCAGGCTTTGTAAGCCTGTTTCTTTATTTATGCATAGCTGCTCAGTTTTGTTTTTTGCTCTTTTAACAAGTATAGTACCTATCCTTTTAACACGGTCATATTGACATATAATTATTAATATTTTTATTTGGTGGCATTTGAATGGAATCTTAAATATGTACTGATCATTTCATAAAACTTAATATTCAATATTATAGTTTCTGGACATTCCTGTATATGCTTAACATGTTTTTGTTTCACCTTCTAAGCAAATTTGATGGTTGAGCCTAGCATGTACAATATATTGTCCAGTGTATTAAACCAATAAGTAATGGATTATTGATGAGCAGACACCAGTATGAATGATAAAATATTAACTAGTATCTGTTATTATCTATGTCTATGCATTGAATTGGTTATGTTTAAAGGAAAGAATGTTGTGCTGTTAATTTCACTGAAAAGGACATTTCAGTAATGCTCACTATGAATAGCTCCTGGGATAACAGAAGCCAGAGTGCATACTAGCAATAATGTATAAATTGTCATGACTGATGAAAGATTTCAGTTTTTGATAGGTTAAAAATAATACTGTATATGGATGTTATAAAATTCATTTCAAAATATATTTTGCGCATATCTGTTCTGCTGTTCAATATATACAGTATGCTATGTAACGCTTTTTAAAAATTTTAAAAAATAACAGTATTGATTAAATGCTGTATAATACAAAAGAGAATGAAGTGCAGTCATTGGAGTATACCATGCATCCATTAACAATTATTCAAACTAAATTCCAGTATTAGAAACCATTTCTGTCATATTATTCTCAAGAAGAAGCATTTGTTACTTCCCAAAATTGAGGTTTTACATTGCTTAGTCCATTAGAGAGATGCTCAAATTCTCAATTTGCACGTGAACATCTTCTTTGACAGTAAACATGTCATGTCCTATATTTGCAGTTAAAATGCCCTGGATGCGTCCAACTCTGTTAGCACCCAAGTCCTAAAATGTGACGCAAATTGTACGCCCACTAGAACAGACAAACTGCCATAATCTGGAGGCTACATTAAGACATACTCCCACACAGAGTGAGGTTTGGAATAGATAGTTGAAATTTTATCTTTATACAAAATGAGCAGCCCACATAACCCCCCCCCCCCCCATGTACTTTTAAAAAAAAGATGATTCAAAATTACATAACTGTAGCCTAGCAGTTGGTATTTGAATATTTCTGACTCTAGTACAAATGTCCATGTTTTAGTTGTTATGTATTTGACTTTATTTGTCTGTATCTTGCATTCATTCTTTTTGCCAATTGTCTGTCAGCCTTATTTTATATTCCTCCTGCTGTCTAAGAAATGAGCATCTGTTTAAAAGCAACACTGATAACTCATCGTGAGATTAACAAAGAAGGATATTTTAATTTTAATTTAGTCTAAGCAGGAAAACGAATCATTAATAGTTGCTAAAAAAGTACTAGGGGAGGTATAATATGTGTGCATTGAGAAAGATATACACTTTCAGAACAGCTTAATAATACAGCTGGAGAGCCAAAATGTCATGTTTTGTGTGACCCAATTTAGTTCTGTCTTTTTCAGATATTCAGCAATATGGATCTGATCCTTGACACAGCTCTGTCTTCTTTTTGCAAATAAAGAAATAAATGAAGGTTAAATATTATAGAATAGAACTGTGTAAAAACCCATCAGCTATTTAAACTTTGTAAGATTAGACTAAAGAGAGTCCAGGGTTATCACTACACAGGTGAAAATGAATGTTATATAGTGATGCGTTTCGCAGCTTGTTTTAGAGATGTAGCAGAACTATTTTCACATCTTGACAGATTTGGTGATTGAGACTGTACTGACAAGTTTAATGGTTTGTCCACTCACAATACTACCACCCTCTATAGCTCCACAAATATCAGAACTCATTTAAAAAAAATAAAGAATGAATACCAAATACAGTACATAGAAACTACAGTGATGAGGGAGCAACCACAACAAACTACAAGCAGGGAAGATGTGCCCCTTCCTCTACTCAGAAAGCATTTAACTCTTTGAGGGCTGAATATTTTTTCCAAAAAGTTTCTTAAAAGCAATGGTTTCACACAGAAATCAACATAAAACGTCTGTTGCTGCATGCTGTGCCTGTCAGTTTGCCAAGAATATGCGGCAGTCTTGTTGCCAGGCTGTCTTTGCGTGGCTGGGACAAAGTCACAGTGCATTGCAATCTGGTTTGTACGTCTTATCATTGTTAAGTGTCAGTCCTCCCTGGCGAACACTGTCAGTACCACGGCTAGCTGGGGACCAAACAGCTGAAGCTGGAACCTCACATTTGTTTTTAATCACTTGTATCAAAATTGAAGTCCAACAAATCATAGTCCAGTTCAGAGATAATAGGCAAAAACGTCGTCCATGGAGTATTTTGCTTTACGCATTCAGTTTGATCTCTCGCCAGATGTCAGTGCCATTTTTGCCGTTGTTTGCGCCTTGCTACTCACACGAGAGCAGGAAATCTCGGTCAAACCAAAGAATCTAATTTCCCTTCTAGCAATGAGAGTCCAACTAAAACATAACGGTTGGTTTTGTCACAGTTTATAGTCGATTATCATCGTCAGCTGCTCCCTTTGACAAAAGTCGACATCAGCCCTGAAAGAGTTAATTATGTAGTTTGAGGTGGTGGCAGAGAAAAATTTATAATTTCATGGAGAAAGTACATAACAGAGATTTCAAGAGTTCAAGTTCAAAGTTTATTAACATGTGCACAGTAAGGAAACGTTTCCCTGTACAATGAAATTCTTTCTTTGCTATCCACACCAAATGCCAAAATCAACGTATAAAGATAAACATAAATAATAAGTAGCAGATAGATAATAAGTAACAGAGGCAGCATAGCAGAATAGAATTATAAAGTGTAACTGTGCAGGTAGGTGTGTGATGGACAAGTCAAATAAACTTGTGTGAGGCAGATAGAATGAGGTGAACCATGGTTATAAACTCCAGTCAGTTATTTAGGAGTCTAATGGCCTTTTGAAAGAAGAGTTCTTTAGCCTGGAAGTCCTGCATTTAATACTTCTATACCTCCTGCCTGAGGGTAGAAGTGTGAACAGTTCGTGTTGGGGTTGGGTGGGGTCCCTAAGGATCGAGGCAGTTCTCCTGCGGACTCTGCAGTTGTAGATGCTCTGCAGAGAGGGCAGTGGGGTCTGGGTGATCTTCTCAGCAGTCTTTACCACTCTCTGCAGGCATTTGTGGTCCACAGCAGTAGTGTTGCTGTACCACACGGTGATGCAGCTGGTCAAGATACTCTCAACAATGCAGCTGTAAAAGTTGCTGAGGATCTTAGTCGGCATACCAAACTTCCTCAACCTCCTCAGATAGTGTAGCCACTGCTGGGCCCTTTTGACCAACTGTGTGGTGTTAAGTGTCCAGAAAACAATGAGAAAACGTCCATAGGAAAAAGAAAAGAAAATTCTTATGTAACTAATTTAGATAGATAGATGGATAGAGCTGCTGAAAAGGCTGCCACTCTCGGCGGCGCCTGAGTCATATTATTTTGTATAATTAATATATCCATTACTCATTTGTATGATTAAAATATGCAAAATACATGCATTTCTGCTATAATATTAATATTTATTTCTGGATAACACAGGGTACAACAAAAACAGGAAAGGCACATTCTCATAGCACTATGCCTTTGAATTGAAGATCTACCTCTCCCTCTCATTCATTAGTCAAGACTATTGTCTTCAATTCAAAAGCACATAATCCTGAAGCAATAGCTCACTTCTTAATATCTGCAAGAGTTTCTCAGTAACTCACATTTAAATTTAAATATAGCTAAATAATGAGCTCTGGTATTATCCAGAGACATGTACTTCATAACAGTCCTACAAAGTTGCATGTTTATATTTTAAATGGGCTTAGTTCCATTGGAGAATCGCTGCCCATCAAGTCCGCCACTGGCTTTGGGCAATCACTTTTTTCCATGAATCTTTTTCACATTTCTGCTGTGGTACATCTTTAGTCACTATTAGGAATAGTGATATTACAATAATTTTATGTGCTTTGTCCATAAAAACCTGAGATAAGGTTTTTTCTTGGCCACTACTACAAATTATAAGAGATAACTAACATATAAAAAATAGAATTTTTAGGTGGAGTATTCCTTTAACAGTGATTAGTGAGCAGTCATGGCAATTGCTGTAGATTAATCATCTTACATACATACTGAGAGATGAGTGGCTGTTTTGGGTTCTTCGATAAAATACATTTGACATCCTGAACTTGCAGATTTCACATGTCAGACAGGCTCTTCTGCTTGCCTTTATTGGAAAGCTATATCCAAGACCATCGTAAAGAACTGGTCAATGATCTACATGTATTCATTAACCAACGCTGTATTTTAAAGTTCTTTTGTTTTTTTTTTGTCTGTAATATATGTTGCATTGGGCATTGCTTTTATGGACTTGCTTTACATTATGCTTTAGTTAGTTTTGTCCCGTCATCAATAAATTAAACAATATAGCAAATAGTTGCTATTCAGACTTACAGAAATTTGTATTTTGACAATATATTTGTACTATTTGACTAAATGTGCCACAAACATTTCTTTTACTACAAGCAAATTAAATACTTTGCATAAGGACGTTTGGACAGCATTCCTAAACTTCTGTGACTGTCTACTGTAGACATTATACTTTCTACCAGCAATACAGTTGTTGGTAGTGTCTTCAAGCTGTTTCAATCATTTCATCAGATTGAATCTCTAGATTGTCTGAGATAGTGTTACGATTTAGTCCTTTCAACTACATTTTCAGATAATGAATGAAAGTAAGTCCTTGACAAAAAACACCCATTAGTTTTTATAAACCATGATCTAATTTACCTTAAAATTGTACACCACACTTATCTTTCTCAACGCAGATAATACTAAACAACCCTGGGTTAAAATTTTAATTGTGAACAGTGTCATCATTGGGTAATATACTTGACAATAAACCTTTTGGATGCCTCACTATGTTTAAGTCATTAATTTATATCAAAGCTTTTTTTTCTTTTTCTGTTATCTAGATGGCTAGGGGAAATGGTTTGAAAAGATTAATATGTCTGGCTGATTCATAACTTACTCATTGTAACATAATCTTTAAAATCAGTAGCATTTAAGAAGAGTGAATGCTGCTTCTTTTTAAAGAGGGAAATTATGTAATAATAATAACATCTACGTGATTTACAAAAAATAAATAAAAAAATAAAGAATGAAAGCAAAAACTCCACATAAGAAGATTCAGAGTACACTCAGAGTATAAAATATAATGAAGAAGAATCTTAGCAGAGTATGTTATGAACTGAATAAGATTGGACAGGGGAAAGTGGAAGGTTGCAACTGTTATAATTCAGCAGCACACAAAAGGTAAAAATGTGAGACCTCAAAAATAGAACCACAAAGCAGGCTGGAATAGCCTGCCTTAATAAGGAACACTCCAAGGTAACTTGAGTTCCTTCTTTACATGTTGGCTTCAGCCTATACCAGGCCAAATGGGACTTTGGTTTCAAAAGTTTAAAAATACCAGCAAGATCCCAAAAATAATTAAAATGCCCCAGAAGTAGAAGGACCCCTATCAACCCCTATTTGTGCAAAAAATGCATATCAAATGAATGTTAATAAAAGAAGGATTTATTAACAAAGAATGCAGAGAAAATAAAAAAGCACTGAACAAAGCAAAAGAGAAAAGGATTTGCCTAAAAGGCAATGGACTGTTACCAAGTCTCAATATAGTAATCCAATAATCAAAATCCAATGACAGAACAAAAATTCATTAAAACCAAGAAATCAATAGAAGTGCAATTTCTACAATAGCTCACAATTCCACCTAAGCACATTCAAATAAAGTGCAAGGAGCTTCCTCCCTCCCTCCCTCAATGAGATAAGGGTGTCTCTACTACTTGGGGATCCACCCACAAAACAGAAGGGGTCTCATTCATGAAACATTTGTAAATTCATGAACACATTTGATTGTAACACCTTGATTTTTCCTTAATATCCTGTGTTGGTTCATAAATACCAATCAGTCGTAAATTGTCAGGTGTGTGCACATTGACAGTTCATTACCATAATCGACACCATCAGTCGTCACAAATCTTACCATATAAAGATGTGCTGCCACACGTACCCAGGATCTCCCTAAATAACAAAAGTGACAAAAAGAAAGAAAAAAAATTTTCAAGGAAGCAGAGATCGAAGTACTTTTAACAGAAGTTAACAAAAGTGAGTTCAAAAACAGCCAATGCTGTTGCGTGTGCATTATTATAAGCCAATTCCTGTGGCATTTGTGGATTGTTTAGAGGTGTCATAAGGCATGTGTTCAGTGGGTAACCCATGTCCCCTGTGGATATAAACAGTTAGCCTAATTAAACTTTTCAAATAAATACAATTTAATCTATAGAAGAAACTTTTACTCTTAACTGAGAAGCCAGCTGTCTTTTACAGCATCTTGTTACAGACATATGCCATGGAACTGCACTGCAGAATGAAACTATCGTGTATAGCTCTTGGCCATCAGGCTGCACACACTTTGCATCACATACTGTATAAGCTGCATGTTGATAGAATGGAAGTGTTTTCTATTCATATATGCAAACACATCATTGGATGGAGCTTTGGTGCGCACATGTGTGCAATCTATTGCACCAGTGACCCTGGGTAGGTTGGCCAGCTTGTAAAACCCTCGACTAACTTCCACTTGCCTTTCCCCACCATATGAGAACTGAATATAACACTGCATTAGTGTAAATATGCCATTAAGTACTCCAGGTAGTATGCTACTCATAGATGGCTTAGAAATCTCAGACCTGTCTGGAATCTCTCGCTGAAATGTCCCTGTAGCCAAAAAGCCAACTGTCGACAGGACTTGCAGATGTACACATGTGGCACAGCTTCTTGTTGTTGCTCTTTTCAGAACAGGATCCATGATAGTGCATAAATGTGCCAGAATGGGTCTTGGTGGTATTATACAACTAATCAACCATTCATCACTCTCTGCCAACATATTAGCATGATCCCAGAATCTGCGCTGTCTCCTCAGTACACCCTGGGCCAAGTCATGCAGTAGAGTGAGATCAGCCATTGTTACATTCAATCAAATCAGGTTCAAATCAATATTTTATAGGAAAGTACACTCAATTAGGTACACAGCTTTGTGATGTGTTTACTGATGAACAAAACAAGACACCTGTTTTACTGAATAATCAGTAGCTAATTTGAAAGATATTTGGTTGAGGATATAATATCTTGTATCTTATATTTATACAGCATTTATTTTATTTATTTAAAATGTGTTTTGTGCAAATGGCATTCATATATCAGGCTTTTTATTATTTACATACTCATTCCACCTGGTCTTGACCATTGGCAAGATCCATTTGTTTTTACAAAAGATGGTCTTTAATAAAACATTGCTAAATACTGGATTTGCCCTCTATGAATGCTTTACGAACAAATTTATTCTGCTCACGTTTCATGAATGAGACCCAAGAAATGTAATAGATATGACTACACACATAGAAACCAAATAATAGATAAAATGAAATTAATAACAATGCAATATTAGACAAATAGTAAAAATAAATAACAAAATTATAGTAACAGAAAAGATTAAACTAACAGCAACCAGGAAATGGTTAGGCAAATACCCAAGGCAGTAAAAAGGCAGATACTCATTGAAACTAGAAACAAATAAACAAAACTAAAGTTGTAAACTAGAACTTTGTAAAAACAAAACCTAACACTACAGTGTTCTTAGAAGTGTCTTGTTATCTTCCAGTAAAAACAAAGACGGAGTGTTTTCAGGTAAAAAGCAAAATTCAAAGCACCAGTTTTTGAAAACTGGAAAGCAAATTTTAACAAAAGTTCAAATAACAAAGTAAAAAGTATAATCCTACTCAAGCCAACCAAATAACCAAAACAAAAAGACCAAAAGACCACAAAAGATTAATGCAAAAAGAGCTTAATAAAACAGATGCAAAAAGAAAAGAGTCCCCACCACTTTCCAAATAATTTGACATTTAGTTATATAATTAACAGCAAACAAGGGGGAAAATAGTTCAATCAATAAAAGGGATTAACAAAAGATGATTCGTTAAAATGGGCTGGTGCACTTTCCAGGGATTGTTCCTGCCTTGTTCCTGATACTTGCTGGTATAGGCTCCAGCTTCCCTGCGGCATTGTTCATAATAAGCAAGAATGGAGAAAAGATGGATGGATTCATTAACAAAAAAAAGTTTGCGGTGGAGCCACAAAAGGAAGGAAGATTGTTTAGTTAGGAATAGTTGTGAACAAGCACAAAAAGAAATAAAAACAGTTCAAAATTTAAAGGACAGAAAATCAGGGGCTAAATACCCAAATTCATTAAAGAGGCTATTTACTTATATCTAAATACTTAGAAACTTCTTCTGATCACTTAGAATGATAAGGATTTCAGATTATTGATCTACAATGCACTTTTCCCATTTTGAACCAATATACAGTTTTGTCTTTTTCAACTAGTTTATGCAAAACAGGAATGTGAACGAATGTCCAATTATGTAGATGTTTTAGTGAGGTCTTCCTCTCCCAGCACCCTCAGAGCTTCTTTCTGAGACATTACATATCAATTCACCAGTAAAGGTTACTAGCATTTACTCTTGTACTGACCCATTCCACAAATTCACTAGTATAAAATGTTCTCTTATGGTATTTGTGTCACACCAGTAGAATTAACAGTGTTAAAGTCATGGCCAGACTATAGTAATATGTCTCTGTTTTGTAAAGTGCTAAGCCAAGACAAAGGAAGATGACTTATGAAGATTAGTGACACTGTTTTACTGTTCCCATTATACTGACCTGTTCTCCATATATTCATTAATTACAAAGGTTTTTTTATGGTAAAGGTGTCATACCAGTAGAAGTAATTGGTTAAATTTAGGGCCAAGTTGTACTGATATATCTCTATTTTATAAAGTGCTAAGCCAAGTCATAGGAAGAAGAATTATTACTGAGTTTTGGAAGAGAGACGTGAGACCGGCGTCAGCCTCCCTTGTGGTACAAACAATGAATACCGACTAGTTATAAATCTTTGTCTTGATTGAGCTGCTTTAATATGTGACATTTACCAATAATAAAGGGAACAACATTGGAATTCAGAAATATAAACTACAATTTCTAAAATACAGTATATTAGTAATATGCCTGTTTTTAGCATTCAGGAAGGAGACAATTGATCAAGTATTGGTATTGCATTGGTTGCCTCTCTGTTTTGGTTAAAATGTGTTTCACAGTTTAAACCAACATCATAAGTAGGTACATGTACTGTACATCTTCACTCCACCTACATGCCTTGAAATATTCAGATATATGTACTTGAATGAAACATAAATCAACCTGCTATATGAGTGCATTTCACATACCGTTCTATTATCAATTTAGCCTGACTGGGGAGATGCCTACCAAGAAATACATAATCTCAATGCTTACCCTGACCAGTTTAGATCTCTGTACATTTATTAAATGCTCTATGTAGTATTTCTTATCCTCTTTTACGTTTTGCATTAAATAATGATGGCATTTCACATTAGCTTTAGTTTTTGAGAAAAACACAAACACGCTTTCTAGAATATGAACTGCAAGATTATTAACATATATCTTCACACTTATTTGTTTTCCAGGTTGCCATCACATACCTATATGCCATTACTTTGAAACAGTGCTCATACTTGTTCACTAATGAAATGTGGCATGTTTTGAAGAACATTTTTGCCTTATTTGAAATTATGTTACTATTTTGTTAATATGTCTTTCCCATTTAGTGATTTGAGAGGAAAGAAACGTTTGATTTCAGCTCATCAAATTTTGTTTACATTAATTTATACAATGCTTTAGTTAAGAAAATGTGTAGAACATGTCACAGTGATTGAGAGTTGGAAAAATACTTTTGTTTTTTTTTATTGAGGAATTGAGGATAATGTGTATTTATTCTTTTGATACCATTTTTAGAAGTAGGCTAAACCCACATTCTGTTAAGCTTGTTTCTAACCATGTCACATGGAAATCTTAAGTGTATGATTGCCCAAAGCCAGTGCGGGATTTGATGGGCAGAGATCATCCAATGGAACTAAGCAGTGGCCAAACCCTAGTTAATGTATAAACATGCAACTTTGTAGGATTGTTATGAAGTAAGTGTCTCTAGACAATAAATTCTGCTAATGTCAGTTCTCATTATTTATTATATTTAAATTTAACGGTGAGTCTTACAGAAACTCATGCACATATTAAGAAGTGAGCAATTGTTGCAGGCTTACATTAAAAGTTTAAAGTGAGATGGCAGTGTGAAGTGATAGTGCAAGTCTTTCCTGATAATATCTGCTCCTACATTGTCAGAGGTGAATTAATTAACATTATCTTAGGGGCAAGAGTATAGAGCACAATTTATTTTTCCATGTATCCATTTTCCAGTTTTTCCATTTAAGGGTCACAGTGAAGCCTGCATCAGCAGCCTTGTATTCAAGCCTGGACTTTACCCCTGTCCATCAAAAACACATTCAGGCACACACCCACACTCAGTGTCCTTGAGGAAACATCGAGGAGCAAGGGCAACATGTAAATTCACCAGTGACAGTGACTGCACAGGGAATTGAATTTGCATCACTGCTGTTTACCATTGTACCATTGTACCACTCCCATTAATACGCAAACAGTAGTTCATCCATTCATTTATCCATTCCACCATACAGTACACTTAATTTCTCAACCCAGGTCAGTCCAGTTAAGGGCAGCAGGGGTACAAAGCTTATCCAGGCAACATTGGGCTCAATGTAGGAATTAATCCTGGATGAGTCAGTACTCAATTTCAAGGCACAATCTCATCCACTGGGATAGTTTAGAGGCTCCAGTTAACCTAATAAGCACGATTTTAGCAGATGCTTTGTCTGAGACTGTAAGTCATATCCAGAAATGAAGTGGTTGCATCAGCTATTTTGCCTCCACAGTTCAGTTTATTATACTTATCTTATATTTAAAAGTCTAGTTCCGTTGACTGGTAACATTATAGATCAGTTAGTTATTGCCAGGGGGAATGTTTGAGTTCACATACTAAATGAAAGTGTTGGAACAAAAAGACATCATTGAGGCTGCTTCTCAGTTTCCCCAGTACACCTTAAAATTGAGACAGATAAAGAGAAATTAAAGCAACATCTGGGCCAAAATGTTTAACTTTACACAGCACAATGCGATGCACAGCTCTATGTTTATTCAGTTTAGCTGACCATTATGGTCATAGTGCATTGTCATATACACACTTGCCATTTAGATCACCACAGTGATTGAGGATGAGCTCAATGCTAATTTTTTGTGTGTTGCTTAGTTCTTTGCTCATATTTCAGATATGAATATATTTAAGAGTTCAAGAGTTCCTGACAGACCGCACATAAAGGGTTAGGGTGGGTCCTCACATCTCCTCGGCCATCAGCATCAGCACCGGCTCTCCTCAGGGCTGTGTGCTGAGCCCCCTGCTCTTCATGCTGTACACACATGACTGCGCCACAGCCCACAACAGCAACACCATTGCCAGATTTGCAGACGACACCACTGTGATGGGGCTCATCTCTGGGGAGGATGAGTCCGCCTACAGGGACGGAGTGGAGCGGCTGACAGCATGGTGCACTGACAACATCCTGTTCCTGAACACAGTTAAGACCAAGGAGCTTGTTGTGGACTTCAGGAAAAAGAAAACGGACATCAAACTACTCTACATCGGAAGGAACTGTGTGGAGAGGGTGTCAGACTTCTGCTTCCTGGGAGTCCACATCATAGAAGACCTGTCCTGGGGTGTGAACACAGCTGAGCTGGCTAAGAAGGCTCAGCAAAGACTTTATTTACTGAGAGTCCTCAGGAAAAATCACATCCCCCAAAAACTGCTGGTGTCCTTCTGTCACTGCTCTATTGAGAGTATCCTGTGCTACTGCCTCTGTGTGATTTTCCAGCTGCACCAACAGCACAGAGGAAGACACTTCAGCAGATTGTAAAGACTGCCCATCAGATCCTCAGCTGTTCTTTACCCCCTCTGGATGAACTGCACAGCTCTTGCTGCCTCAGGATGGCAGAAAATATCTTAAAAGACTCCTCACACCCTGCTCATGACATGTTCCAACTGTTGCCATCAAGCAAAAGAAATAGGAGCATCAAAACAAAGACTAATAGACTGAAAAACAGTTTCTACCCTGTTGTTATTAGGGCACTGAATGCCACCTAATCACCTCCAATGCAGCAGTGCAATAGATGACATCTTGTGCAATAGTGTTCATGTGCAATTAAGGTCTTATGTTGAATGTTTGTGTTCTACCTTATTTCTTCATTTCCTTTCTTATCCTTTTGTAATTATATTTATTTATATTTTGACAACGCAGGGACTGCACCTAATTTCGTTGTATTTGTTACAATGACAATAAAGATATTCTGATTCTGAGGGATTACTAAGATATCAGTTCTTGGAAAAGCTACAGTCTAGTGTTTGTCTTTACACCCACCAGATCTGCAGATAGATAGATAGATAGATAGATAGATAGATAGATAGATAGATAGATAGATAGATAGATAGATAGATAGATAGATAGATAGATAGATAGATAGATAGATAGATAAGGGCGCTCTCGCTCCCTTGAACCCTCGGACAATACGCCAGACACCAGATAAAAGTCCAAGAATTATTTATTTTATTATAATAATGTGCACAAAGCACCCTCCAGTCCACAATACTCAATAAACAATACAATTCTCTATAATCAAATCACAATCCTCCACTCCCAGACACTTAGCCACCCTGCCTCCCAACTCAGCTCAACGTCTGGGATCTCCCAAAGTCCTTTTATAGTCTGTGACCCGGAAGTGCTTCTGAACCCTCAGTCCATGTGACTTCTTAGCACTTCCGGGTCAGATCAAAAATCTTCTTTTTCATCCCGGAAGCACGTCGTTTCTTCTGCCCATGTGACTGGGATGTACTTCCGGGGTGTAGGGAAAATAGTCCTTACTCCTCCCTGCAGTGTCCTCTGGCGGCCCCCATGGTATCCAGCAGAGCTGTGAATTAAAAGTCCACTGTCCATAATTCCCTGCTGGCATTCGGGGCACTTCCATGCTACAGAGAGGGCTCCACCTAGCGGCCTGGGGGTATTGGCCGGGATGAATGGCCGGCCATATCCCACAATAGATAGATAGATAGATAGATAGATAGATAGATAGATAGATAGATAGATAGATAGATAGATAGATAGATAGATAGTAGTGCTGGGCGGTATACCGGTTCATATCGAAAACCGTTTTTTATTTTTGTTATGATATGGATTTTTCTTATATCGCAACACCGGTTTAAATTGCCTAAACAACGTTTGGAACGTGGTGCAGCAGGAAGTACAACTGAGTACATGCATTAGTGAAAGTGGTGCACGGGGGCTCTTTTTCACTGCTACACCGCTAAACATGTGCAACGGAGTACAGTACATGTGGTAGTGGAGGTATTGCATGGTGAAAATGGACAGAGAACATTCCAAAACTGAAGCTTTAGCAGACGATAAAATTGAACATGATGACAAAGAAGAACTTTTGCTGGAAAAAGGAGCCATGTCTGTTGTCTGGAGATACTTTGGATTTAAAAGGTCGGATGCGGACCATTATGTTCAAATGTGTGAATACTGTTTCTATACTACTGGATAATACTGCAACCCAAGTTGTACTTGTTTTATTTTTTTAATACTGTGTAATGTACCTGGGTACTGTGTAATAGTGTGACGACATGTTGACTTTATTCTCGACATTTCTACTTTATTCTCGCCGTTTGTCGAGATTAAAGTCGACATGTTGACTTTATTCTCGCAATTTGTTATCAAAGTAGAACATTATAAACTAAACTTCATCTTAAAATGAATATTTAATTTACTAGATTTTCTCAAACCCCGTCATAAGTTATGTAGCACATTAAATGCTTTGTGTTGTGTTCCCGGAGCTATGTTAATCGCTACTGCTTCTTAAACTGACTTCCTCTTGCACTAAGAGGGGTCGCTGGCAGCACACAGAATACATTAATTTCATGATATTCCTGCTCCCTGAGCATTTACAATGCTAAGATAAATACTTGATATAATTTTCATGATGAAATGCATTAAAGCATGTATTAATCATGTGGGGGCACGGTGGCATGGAGGTTGCACTGCTGCCTCGCAGCAATGGGGTCCCGGGTGTTCCCTGCTTTGAATTTGCATGTTTTCCTGGTGGGTTTACTCGGCGTGCTTCAGTTTCCTTTCAAAGTCATATAGGATGGCGGGTTTTGTTATACTATATTAACCCTGCTAGTGTATTCATTGCTCGTATTCACCCTGCGATGTGCTGGCACCACGTTCAGGATTTCCTTCTGCCTTGCACACAATGCTTGCTGGGATGGGCGCAACCCTGAATGGACGGTATAATTAAACATGTATAACGAAGATTTTTTTTAAAGTTCTGAAAACTCCGTGGTCTAACTTTTTAACAAGTTTTAATTTCACAAGGACGTTTATCGTGTGGTGATTGGTTTATGTGAAGAAAGAAAAAGGAAGGATAGGAACTGGGGGTTTGGTACGTCAGAAAGAGACAGCACGCATGCAATAAAGAAAGCCCGCTCAGAAGAAAATCCATTGAATTCTGTGTTCGTGTCTTCGACCACCAGATCACGAACCCAACATTTACACAATATTTAAGTTAAACCTGTGTGATACCCATTCATACATCCAGTTTTTTGGAACCTTGTCACACCTGCCATAAAGTTCTCTACACTGAATGTACACCTGGGGACCTCTTACTGCGAGTGAGCAGCACTACCGCCACACTATGTTTAATACCTGTTTACCGCATGTTTAATACCTGTTTTAATGCATTTCATCATGAAAAATTATCTTAGCATTCTACATTTTCAGAGAGCATTAATATCATGAAGTGAATGTTTTCTGTGCGGCGAACGCTGCCTCTTAGTGCAAGAGGAAGTCAGTTTAAGAAGAGTGTAGCTATTAACAACTGGGTCGGGGAACACTTAACACAAAGCATTTAATATGCTACATAACTTATGATGGGGTTTGAGAAAATCTAGTGAATTAAACATTGATTTTAGGATGAAGTTTAGTTTATGTCATTCTACTTTAATGACAAAATAAACTACGAGAATAAAGTGGAAATGTCGACTTTAATTTCGATGTATAGTTTTTTTTTTCTTCACTGTGTCCGTATTTTGTCTGTGTTTTTTTTTCTTCACCGTGGTCCTAATACGATTCCGTAGGGCTATACCACAAATAGCATTATAAATGCAAGTTGCAGTTTTATTATTTATGTATATAGCTTATCTTGAAGCAAGGTCCATATATTAATGCAGTTTGCCTTAATGATGGTTCAGTTGGTAAAGACGTCATCACCAAGTTGCACTTGTTTTATTTTATTTTATTTTTCTTTGGTGAATACTGTGTAATGCACCTGGGCTTGAAGTCTTGGAAGTAATAGTATTATTACTGGAAGTTGCACTATTATTTATTTTATTGTTATTATTTATTAGTTTAAATATTATGCAGTTTAATGATGGTAAAGTTGTTTAAAAAGTCATTTTAACATGTCAGTGGACAGAGATTGTTAACATTAACAAAGTGTAGTTGGTTTACAAAACATATTTACTATTTATTCCTTTTCTATGACATGTTCAGTGCAATACAACTTTTAACAAGCACCTCTGGATATTTTACTAAGACTAAATGACTCTTTGGATGGTTGAAAATTTGTTGTTAAAATTTTAGTTTAAGTTGTTTGCAAACATTGTTCAATAAAATGGCTCTATATTTTGACTGCATCTGTCATGCAATGTGATTCCTTCTCTTCATTAGTGCCACCCCCTTGAAAAATATCACATTATGGGGCCATGCAAACCTGTATTAATACTTGTGTGCACATTAAAATGTTTTTTTGTACAATGTACAATTCACATGACAGTGGAATAGGTTATTCTTATCCAGTAATTGCAGTGGAAAATGTGGTTAACATCCATTCATGCATTGGAAAAAAATACCGTGAAACCGGTATAATTTTGAAATATACCATGATATAGAATTTTGGTCATACCGCCCAGCACTAATAGATAGATAGATAGATAGATAGATAGATAGATAGATAGATAGATAGATAGATAGATAGATAGATAGATAGATAGATACTTTATTAATCCCAAGGGGAAATTCACAATTTGGTAAAAGTTCAATGCAGTTCAATTAGGTAAAAGTTCCATTGGATAGATTTATGTTGGAGTTCTGAGAAGGTAAAAAAACAACAGTTGGAATTAAGTCGCCCTTATCATATTGTGGCCTCTAATTTAATTTCTATATAGCAGAATTTATACTGAATGGCAAGGAAGTTCAGTGATTAGCACCAGTGGCTTACAGATTCCGCATTCTTAGTTTATATTTACATTTCATTACATTACATTACATTCACATTTTCTGGATTTGTTTTGTCAAGTGTAGGGTACCTGCAGCCAGTCCATAAGAATCTGCACTCACACATTCACCCATCCACACTTTATCATACTGAGAATGTGGTACTGTCATACTGTCTAAGGTAGGTAGGTAGGCATCTGTCAGTCTCAAGAGACTATGGAGTTGAGCGCTGTGTTCAGCTTCTAATGTAGTGCCTGTTATGACTTAGTAGGCCTATGAGAGAATGGCAGTCTCTACTACACTTGGTGCAGACAAAGTCTAATGCCGGGTTTTCTGTCAGGAGTTTTGCCTTTCTTCTTAGGCATTTCACTTCTGTCTATTGGGCAAGTGGTTCTTCGAAACAGGAGAGACCTTTTTGTACCTCTTGCCTCCAAGATTGCCGTTTGGAGGCCAACGTTTCCCATGTGTCCGTGTCTATGTCTAAGGCCTTCATGTCTCTCTTGTATTCATCCTTGAATCTTAACTGTGGTCTGCCTGCAGGCCTTTTCCCTTTTACCAGTTCTCCATAAAATAAGTCCCATGGTATGAGGCCTACACCCATCCGAGCGACTTGTCCGTGCCAGCGCATCCGTCTTTGCTTCTGGAGCATGTATGTGCTACTGATCCCGGATCTCTTGAGGACAGCATTGGTGCAAACTTGACCTCCCAAGAGATGTTGAAGATTCGCCAGAGGCAATGCATGTGGGAGGCTTGGAGCTTTTGTTCATGCCTGGCATGCAGTGTCCAAGTTTTGCTGCCGTAAAGAACACAGGCTTTACAGACTTGAACCTTAGTGTGTCTTGTCAGCTTGCTGTTGCTCCACACTCTTTTGTGTAGTCTGGACATGGTAAGCTTCTCCAATACATTTGTTTAACTTTGCTTCAAGTGAGAGGGAGTCTGAGATGGTTGAGCCCAGGTACACTAAGTCATGGACAACCTCCAGTTCATGTTGGAGATTTTGATGTTGATTAACTGTCCACAACCTGCCCCATGACTTGTTGACCTGTGTTTTTGTCAGACTAATGGTGAGGCCGAAGTCACAACAATCCGCCGAAGTGGTCCAGACATAATTGGAGGTCATCACCTAAGTAAGAAGTAATTGCTGCATCATCTGCAAAAAAAGTCACGCAGGCACTTCACCTGAACCTTGGTTTTATCCCTTAGCCCAGAGAGTTTGAAGAGCTTTCCAAATGACCTGGTGCAAAGGTAGATGCCCTCTGTAGAAGATCCGAAGGCGAGCATCAGTAGAACTGAGAAGAAGATCCCAAACAGTGTAAAGCAGGGTTGTAAAGCAACCCTGCTTTACTCCACTTGTTGAAGGCACCAGATTTTGAGCCATCAAAGACAACTGTACCCTTTGTGTCCTCGTGGAATGATCTGATGGTATTAAGGAGCCTAGGTGGGCATTCAATCTTAGGGAAGATAATGAAGAGACCGTCTCTGCTGATGAAGCCAGAGGCCTTTGTAAGATCTATGAAGGCAATGAAGAACAGTTGTCTTTGTTTCCTGCAGTTCTCCTGCAGCTGTCTGAGAGAGAAAACCATGTTGGTTGTTGACGTGTTGGCACAGGATCCACATTGTGATTCTGGGTAGACTCGTTCTGCGAGGACTTGTAACCTTCTCAGTGCAGCTTGAGCATAGAGCTTCCCAGCGGTGCTGAGGAGTCAAATGCCCCAGTAGTTATTGCTCCTGTTGGCTTTGTTTTTGTTAAGAGTGACGATATTGGCATCTCTCATGTCTTGTGGAACTGTACCTTCTTTCCAGCATAGGAACAGGATTTCATGTAATTTAGTAATGATGGTGCCCTTACAGCATTTCAAGACCTCCGCTGGGATTCCATCGTTGCCCGGTGCTTTGCCAGAGACGATGGAGTCCAGGGTCTTGCTGAGTTCTTTGAGGGTAAGGCAGCCAGTGGCATTCAGGGCATCTTCAGTAGCACAGATTCAGCACCCAATGCTAGCTTGATTCTGTTGTACATCCCCTTAACATTCCCAGTGTCAGCTGCAATCTGAATTTGGGAGCAGAGCTGGAGCCAGTAGTCGTTGGCATATTGCCTGACACACTGTCAACCCTTACTGCGGGTAGTTTGAAGGACCTGTAGGTGTTTTTTTTCACTGGGTCAGGGCTGCCAGGGCTAATCTCTTCTCTTTGATGATAGGTGTCATTTTCAAAGAATGTGTTTCAAACTAATCTGCTGATTTGCTGGTTTTCTTGCCAAAATAGGACATTACAGCATTTTGGACAGTATCCCTGAAGTGTTTACATGTTTTTTTTGTGTGTGCGTTGGGCAGGCCTGAGAGCAATTTTTCTATAATTTGAACAAATTCCTCCACTTTTTCTTAATTTGATGTCTTGCTGATGTCAATACGAGGTCTGCCCTCCTTTTTCGAACGGTGTAACCTCTTTACTTGCAGTTTGATCTTACTGCAGACCAAAGAGTTGTCAGTGTCACAATCAGTGCTCAGAAAGCTATGTGTGATCTTGACAGTAGACAAGATTGAGTGCCTAGTGATTATCAGGTCAAGCAGGTGCCAATGCTTGAATCGTGGGTGTCTCCAGGAGACTTTATGTTGAGGCTCAGTGTTGAGCAATGCATTGCTGACACAGAGGCCATGATGGTAACAGAACTCCAACGGGCGTTGCCCATTCTTGTTCATCTTTTCATTGCCAAATTTACCCAGACAAGAGGGCCACGAGTTGTGATTAGCGCTGACTCTGGCATAAAGTCACCAAGGTTGAACAGTGGTTCATTCTTAGGGATTCTTCTTGATGCAGTACTTAAGTCATCATAGAACTTATACTTGGCCTCTGTGGAGGAGGTCAAAGCTGGTACATAAGCACTAATTAGGCTGATTAATGTCACTAAGGAGTGAAACTGGAGATATAAGACACACTCGCTTCCCTTGATAGGTGGAGTGACAGAGCCCAGCAAACTGTTTCTATCAGCAAATCCTGCACAGTGTTCTCTGGTCTCCTCTGCGACTCCCCCCTGCCAGAAGAAGGAAAAGTTTCTCTCTCTCACAGATCCTGATCCTGAGAGTCTGGTCTCCTGGAAGGCAATGATGTCCATCTGGAGTCTGGCTAGTTCCTTGTTGATGACTGCAGTCTTGCAAGTGTCACTCACTTTTTCTAAATTGTTGATTAAGCCAGGTGCCATAGTCTTGACATTCTAAGTGGCCAACTTTAGGGTGGTTATGTTTCATGGTGCTCAGTTATCAGCTTGCTTGTGGGTATTTACCCTACACCAATGTACCCAATGAGATTAACAGATCATGGCGAGGCAGCACCATACTGCCTGGGGTTTGCCCAACTTGAAGCGGGTGATAGCTGCCCAATGAGATACAATGATCTCTTCCACTGCTGGAAGAAGCACCTGGTGTCCTACTCTATGCCAATTGAGCATCAGACTTATAACCAGTATCTGCTTTTTCCCAAGTTGTGTCTACACTACATAGTGAAGCTGGAGTGTCCTCTCCAGTGCACAAAGCCTGGGTAGATAGATATAGAGAACAGACTGTTACCTATGCAGTATGTCTCCCCTCTCCACATTGCTGAAATGATCCAGTGGAAAGGCAGGTGCCGATACACATGGTTCCAACTCGTAGGAGTTGCCAGAATGTAGCATGTATACAACCTCAAACTGCTTTAGGAAATCCAACTCCCAAGTTTTTCCTCTGGGTTCACTCTCAAAGCATTTCCCAAGGATGGGTAGTGGAGGTTTTAAATCAGTGTTTTCCTTCACCTAGATGAGCTACCGGTCAGGGTTGATGAGCCCCGTCTGACCTGGCGTGATCCTTAAGTACACCTCTGCACTTCCTATCGGTAATTCACATGGCAAGCCATGTGCAAAGGTATGGCAGGAAGCTGCACCACTATGAATGGACCCTTTACTGTCCAAGAATGTGATATGAATTTATATTGTGAACACTGTAATGGTATTCACTATATTCATTGGAAAGAGTGAAGATGAAAAATACCCAAAGGGGGCAGATAGAACTATAGTCAGAAGGCTAGCAAGGGTCACACCAAAAAGTCTTAAGAGAGATCTTGCAACCAAGATGAAGTTCAGAAATCAGTAGTCAAAACTGAGCTAAAGCAAAGGACAAAGCCAAACTTTCAAAAAATGTCCCTAACTAAATTTAACAAAAGTGTTATGGATATCATACAATACATGAAACATAATGCAAAACTGTAAATAGATATATAAATGAAGACAAATAATGATTCAGACAGCAATAACAAACTTCATAGATTAGGAGAGAAGCCTTCAAGTATATATGGTAGATGCAGTAGAGAAAGTAAGAAATGCAGTCTGCCAGATATTTTTGCATTTGTCACAGATGACCGCCCCACTAATAACTAATTAATGAGATATTAATCTGGAAAGGTTTGGGCAAGTTAGCAGGGATCCAGAACATGACAGTAATTCAATGTAAGCATATTGACAGATTTAAAATTAGACAAACTTGTTATATGTGAATTTAATGACATTTTTGTTTCTGTTGCAGGAAAGATTTTTCATAATGGAAAACAAGATCATGAGTTCAAGCCAGTAAAGACATAGGCCACAAATAAAGATCCAGTTATCAGAAACAAGTTTTGTTTTTTGTATAAGCAAGTCACAGTTTAAGAATGAAGCAAAAACCTAAGAAGTGTACACTGAGCTGTCAGATATCCTTTAGAACAATTTATAAGGCATACTCTGCAGTATCAAATGCTTCTCTTTGAGTAAAGTAATTCACATATTATACCATTTGACAGTCCCTTACAGAAAAACAGCACATTGCTAACAGGAGCTACATAATCAATGTCGCTTGACTAAAAAAGGTTTGCACTTCTAATGCACTGTAAAACAAGGTCTTATGAATGGATGGAAGGTGTTTTGATCTTGGTTTTCAGAGTGAGGAGCCCAAGAGGCATAATCTACTCCAAATCTCAAAGTGTGATCCTGAAAACTGGTTGTCACACATCCTCCTTCTCAGTAGGTGCTATAAACTCTCTCCAATCAAAAGTGAGAACTCTCAAAATGCTGTGAAGAAAAGTACGGATATAACAGCAAAGGCTTAAAACAGAAAACCTTCCACAAAATGAGAGATGTACGCAGACTTCTTGCCATAATTTCCTTAGTGTCAACCTAAAAAGAGGTGGTTGGAAAACAGTTATTAATTACGTTTTTCATGGCAGACCTGTCAATGATATGTAAAAAAGAACTGTATATATACAAAGAGAACCTTCTTTTAAAATGCCAAATTATATTAGTATTTGCCAAAGATTTGTGTGGTTGAAAATCCTTAATAAAATCTGAACAGCACCAGTTATTTCCTTCTGAAAAGCTACAAATAGCACGTATCAAAAAATGTTGTCATGCATTGTTTTTTGCTTGTAAACTCTTAAGTGTAATACAATTTGCAATCATGGGGTGCTGGAGTCTATGCTGGCAACATTGGACAAAGCGACAAAAGAACCTTAGAATGGGGATCAGACCATTGTAGGACACATCTGTGCACACACTAACATGCAGATCTTTGGGATGGGAGAGGAAACCAGAGAACCTGGAATAAAAATCATGCAGGTTTAGTGAAGAAAATTGCACATTCCACCAGAAATAGTCATGTCCCATCGTAGAGCCCAAACACACATCCTCACCTATATTCACACAATGTAGAATTTATGAAAATATGAAAATTAGATAATCAGGTTATATAAGTACTAGGGTGTTGTACCATGTTAGCCGTTATTAATGTAGAGGGAAGTCAAGCAAAATGACACCTTTTATTGGCTAACTAAAAAGATTACAATGTGCAAGCTTTTGAGGCAACTCAGTCTCCTTCTTCAAACAAGATGTAAGATGCCTAAAGAAGGGGCCTAAGTTGCCTTGAAAGCTTGCATATTGTAATCTTTTTTGTTTCCCAATAAAAAGTTTCATTTTGCTTGACTTTTCGATAAGCAGGCTAGAAATTGACTAACTTTTACATATTTAGCATTCCTCTGTACAAATGTAACCTTTTGTAGTACGTTGTGAAGTCTGCACTTTATGGTCATTATTAGTGAACTTGTGGTGGGGTCCGAACTGGCAGTCTTGTGGCATAAAGTTCACAGTGGCACTGGACGTTTGTTTTTGGTCCATGTTTACACTTCTTTGAACTCATCATCCCCTGACCCATTAAGGAAAATCTCCTGTGGATTTTTCTCCAGATCTCCCATATACTTAAATACTAATAATTAAATGTTTTAGCCAAAAGGATATTTATTTAACGTCTCAACAAAAAATCATAGATAAAGATGAATTAAAAAAATTAATATAAGAAAATCACATTTTGCTCTCTGTTGTTCAATTTAATTCAACATAAATGTAGTTTCCTTGTACAGAAAAAGTTAATACACCCCTACATTTTTTATTGATTCAGATGTTTAAAATTAGAAACTTGTACATCCAAATAAGTACAAATGTTGCAACACCATTAGAAAGATACTTGGACATCCCTGCCTTATACAATCATGTGGTTTTGTATTTGCAACTATTTGGCTACAGTGGCAGATGTAATGTTTCATTAAAACCAAAACTTGCTATTGACCAAAAGAACTTCATACCAGCTGTATATTCTGGTGGTGGAAGCATGTGTGTGTCTTAAAAACACACTGCTCACTGGTTCTTGAGCTGCTGACCATTAAAGTTAGACCCTTTTACCTCCCGAGGGAGTTCAGTTCAGTTCTCCTTTCAGTTGTTTACATCCCCCCACAAGCTGATAAAGCTTAGGCTATGGATGAACTGTATGATGTTATCAATGGACTAGAGAACGCTAACTCAGAAGCAGCATTTATTGTGTTGGGAGACTTTAACAGAGCAAACATGAAGAAAGTTCTCCCTAGATACTATCAGCACATCTCTCCCCCCACAAGAGGTGATCAAACACTGGATCATTGTTACACCTTATTCAAGGACTCCTACAAATCTCTCCCTCGACCAGCTTTTGGAAAAGCAGACCATTGCTCTATATTGCTGCTGCCTGCATATAAACAAAGACTTAAACAGGAAAAACCGGTTTACAGGAACATCTACAAATGGGACAGTGAAGCTGAGGGGGTCTTACAGGACTGCTTCGAAACAACTGATTGGGAGATGTTTGAGGATGCAGCTGATGGCAACATCAATGAATTCACAGACTCTGTCACAGGATATATCAGCAAGTGCATTGACGATGTTGCCACTAAAACCACCGTTTGCATATATCCTAACCAGAAACCCTGGGTAAATAGGGAGGTCCGGGCTAAGCTCAAGGCGCGGACCTCTGCCTTTGGCTCAGGGGACTCTGATGCATACAAAGCAGCCAGATACGACCTCCGGAGGTCCATCAAGAAGGCCAAACGGGACTACAGGGACAAAGTGGAGTCAAGCTACCACAGCTCTGACACCAAGCGCCTGTGGAATGGACTGTGCTGCATCACTGACTATAAAAAGAAAAACACAGTCAGTGTTCAGCCCACTGCATGTCTTGCAGACGAGCTCAACACTTTCTATGCTCGTTTTGATGCAGCCAACAAAGAACAGGTGCTATGTCCTCAAGGGGGCAGTGAGTCTGTCACTCTGATCCTTGAAATATCTGATGTGAGAAGGTCCTTCAAAAAGGTCAATCCTCGCAAAGCTCCGGGACCAGATGGCATCCCAGGCCGTGCCCTCAGGGCGTGTGCTGACCAGCTAGCAGGTGTGTTCACCAACATTTTCAATCTCTCCCTGAGGCAGTCAGTGGTCCCCACTTCCTTCAAGGCATCCACCATCATTCCTGTCCCAAAGAAACCGGTGGTCTCTTGTCTGAATGACTATCGCCCGGTTGCACTGACATCGGTCATTATGAAGTGTTTCGAGCAACTAGTCAAAGGTTACATCTGCTCCTCCCTCCCTGACACGCTGGATCCTCTCCAATTTGCTTACAGAGCAAACAGATCGATAGAGGATGCCGTTGCGCTAACAATAAACACTGCCCTCACCCACCTGGAAAGAGGAAATACATATGTAAGAATGCTGTTCATAGATTACAGCTTGGCATTCAACACCATCATCCCCTCAAAACTCGTCTTGAAGCTTGATGACCTTGGGTTGGGGACGACCATCTGCAGATGGATTTTCTCTTTCCTCACAAACAGGCCCCAGGTGGTGAGAGTCGGCAAACACACATCCTCATCACTCATTTTAAACACAGGAGCGCCGCAGGGCTGTGTGCTTAGCCCCCTCTTGTATTTCTTGTTCACCCATGACTGTGTTGCAAAACACGGCACAAACACCATCATCAAGTTTGCAGACGACACAACCATCATAGGCCTTATCACTGACAACGATGAGACGGCCTACAGAGAGGAGGTGCTGGCATTGAGTAATTGGTGCCTAGATAACAACTTGTCTCTTAACGTCAGCAAAACCAAGGAGATGATTGTGGACTATCGAAAACAACAAGGCAGAGAACACCAGGCCATCTACATCAGCGGCATAGAAGTTGAAAGGGTTAACAGCTTCAAGTTCCTCGGAGTAAACATCACCAAGGATCTCTCGTGGACCCTTCAAATAGACACTGTGGTCAAGAAAGCTCGCCAGCGGCTCTACTTCCTGAGGAGGCTGAGGAAGTTTGGCATGAATGTCAACATCACCTCAAACTTTTACAGGAGTGTGGTCGAGAGTCTGCTGACAGGCTGCATTACCGTCTGGTATGGGAGCTGCTCTGCCAGCAGCCGGAAATCACTACAGAGAGTGGTGAAAGCAGCAGAGCACATCACGGGCAAGAGTCTTCCTGCTATTGAAGACATTTACCTCCAGCGGTGCTTGCGTAAGACAAGCAGCATCATAAAGGACCACAGCCATCCAGCATGCCAGCTGTTCTCCTTGTTACCGTCTGGCAGACGATACAGGAGTCTGGCTGCTCGGACTACAAGACTTAAGAACAGCTTTTACCACCAGGCCATTCCACTCCTCAACAGCAACACCTGAACACTTACATACACTTACATTACAACTACAATGCACTACATCTACTTTGCACTACTCACACACAAACTGTACCTGCACACACTCAGAATACTGACTGGAACATGCATCTGCACTTTATGGAATATGCATCTGTACTTATAAAACATTATCTGTGCAATAACTGTCATTTGTACTTGTTGCTCATTCAACTCATATTGCTCTATAACTTCTTTTACAACATACACATTTTATTTTATATGGCTTGTCTATTTTTAACTTGTAATCTTTTTTTAAGCTTTATTGGATCTAGGCTGAGTGACTTGTTTTTCTCGTCATACACATTTCATTGTATGTTGACCCTGTGTTAACCTATATATGACAAATAAACCTAAACCATTATAGTCTGGTGGTATTTTTCTGTGTCATTGCCTTGCTAGCTTGCCATCACAGAGTCTCCAATGAATTAAACTTGAGGACCTAATGACATTTTTGTTTTTGTCGCAGGAAAGGAAAATATGAGGCCTTCTGTCAAAACATTGAAATTAAACTATATGTGAGCATTAACACAAGGCAATGGCCTAAACACTTAAACAAGTCCACAAAACATGTGGCTCAAAAACAACAAATAAACAGTTATGTTGCTTGTTAATGCAAATATCCTTGCAGACAAGGTTAAGTGGTGTTTGTTGTTGCTTGTGCAAAAATCACAATGGTCAAGACACATGATCTCAGCAGTTTTGACCATGGTATGTGTGACTGTTGGTTCCAGACATGGTGGTTCAAGCATTTCAGAAATAACAGCTGTACTGAGATTTTCAAAAGTACAGTATTTAGAATTTACAAAGAATGGTGCAATAAACAAAAAACACTGGGAGAAAGGCAGTTGCTTGGTGCAAATATTGTGCTAGATTTTAAAGATCCTGAATATTAATCTAACTTTTGAAAAAATGACTTAAAAGTTGACAAAAAATCCATCCATCCATCCATCCATTCATCCATCCATTATCCAACCCACTTTATCCTAACACAGGGTCACGGGGGTCTGCTGGAGCCAATCTCAGCCAACACAGGGCGCAAGGCAGGAACAAATCCCCGGGCAGGGTGCCAGCCCACCTTAGGGCACACACACACCAAGCACAATTTAGGATCGCCAATGCACGTAACCTGCATGTCTTTGGACTGTGGGAGGAAACCGGAGCAAACCCACGCATACAGGGGGAGAACATGCAAACTCCATGCAAGGAGGACCCGGGAAGCGAACCCAGGTCTCCTTACTGCAAGGCAGCAGCGCTACCACTGCGCCACCCACAAAAAATCCATTAACACCAATATTGCGTTTTTTTTTTTGATCCTTCCAAATGCTCATACAGTAAATTCAGAAGTGTTGTTGTGGCACCCTCCACCTCCTTCTTTGCTCTTTATGCACATCAGTAAGGATCCAGATACTAGTGAGGTATGTTAAGTAGTGAGGATTTAATTATATGAGATATTAAGTCCACCAGTCTGAAGTCACTTAATGCCTTGGGTGTGTAGTATTTGCTAATAGAATAACATTTGCCTGTTTTCATAGGTTGGGCACTTGCTGTAAATTCAAAGACATCTCAGATATTTTGTGAAATATTGGAGAGAACTGCTCTGCACAGGAGTGAAGCAGGAACCCACTTATACTATCTGGATCCAAGCTTTTTTTTATTTTAGGTTATTTAAGCACCTTTGTGATATCGTTCTGTTTAAAAAAAGCTTGACTCCTGGCCCTAGTCCCAAGTCTGTTCTTTTTTTATAAAAAAGAAAAATACATATATTTACTCTAGTATATAGCACTCTTCCACTCTATTGCATTATGTTTTTATTACAGGTTTTCAAAACCGTACCAAAAAGAGAGGTAATAATAATTATTATCATTGAAACTCTGTGGTTGTGGCTTCCAGTCGACCCTATTTAGTTAGCCACAAAGCCACATAATAGGCATTAGAACAAAACTATACAGTATTGACATAACCAGTGTTTTAAGACATTCATTTATCTTGAAAAATAAAGCAGAATCAATATAAATGCAGAAATTATAGGAACACTAGTTGATTACCCAGTGGCTTCGCTCACTGAGTGCAAGGAAAAAAATAAAATGTAGTCTATAAGTTATTAAACAGTAAAGCATTAACATTTAAGAAGTAAAGATACATTGAGCACTACTTGAGTGGTTTTGGGTAAACTACATTTTAAAGGTGCTATAACACAACAGGTAAGTAGTAGATCCCTTGTGAAAGGCGCTACATGACCGCTGTGGTATAGAAATTACATTTTCTATGTGATCGTCCAAATTTTTGCCTGACAACCTTGCACTACATGCCTGTGATTTACTTGTTAAAATAATTAATCACAAAAGCAACCTTGAATGTTGTGGGGTTTTAGTGACCCGAACTTACCTTAAGGGGCAGTAAGTACAATACAATACAATACAGTTTATTTTTGTATAGCCCAAAATCACACAGGAAGTGCCGCAATGGGCTTTAACGGGCCCTGCCTCTTGACAGCCCCCCAGCCTTGACTCTCTAAGAAGACAAGGAAAAACTCCCAAAAAAACCTTGTAGGGAAAAAATGGAAGAAACCTTGGGAAAGGCAGTTCAAAGAGAGACCCCTTTCCAGGTAGGTTGGGCGTGCAGTGGGTGTCAAAAGAAGGGGGTCAATACAATACAATGCAGTACACAGAACAGAACAATTTCTCAATATAGTAAGAAATAAAAAAATATAAATTTTAGAAGTACAGTAATCCCTCCTCCATCGCGGGGGTTGCGTTCCAGAGCCACCCGCGAAATAAGAAAATCCGCGAAGTAGAAACCATATGTTTATATGGTTATTTTTATATTGTCATGCTTGGGTCACAGATTTGCGCAGAAACACAGGAGGTTGTAGAGAGACAGGAACGTTATTCAAACACTGCAAACAAACATTTGTCTCTTTTTCAAAAGTTTAAACTGTGCTCCATGACAAGACAGAGATGACAGTTCAGTCTCACAATTAAAAGAATGCAAACATATCTTCCTTTTCAAAGGAGTGCGTGTCAGGAGCACAGAATGTCACATAGATAGAGAAAACAATCTCTGGCAAACAAATCAATAGGGTTGTTTGGCTTAAGTATGCGAAGCACCGCGGCACAAAGCTGTTGAAGACGGCAGCTCACACCCCCTCCGTCAGGAGCAGACAAAGAGAGAGATAGAGAGAGACAGAGTTTGTTTTTCAAGCAAAAATCAATACGTGCCCTTCGAGCTTTTAAGTATGCGAAGCACCGTGCAGCTGCACAAAAGATAGCAACGTGAAGATAATCTTTCAGCATTTTTAGACTAGCGTCCCTATCGTCTAGGTGTGCGAACAGCCCCCCTGCTCAATCCCCCTACGTCAGGATCACAGAAAGTCAGCGCAAGAGAAAGAGAAAAGTAAGCTGGGTAGGTTCTCAGCCATCTGCCAATAGCGTCCCTTGTATGAAATCAACTGGGCAAACCAACTGAGGAAGCATGTACCAGAAATTAAAAGACCCATTGTCCGCAGAAACCCGCGTAGCAGCGAAAAATCCGCGATATATATTTAAATATGCTTACATATAAAATCCGCGATGGAGTGAAGCCGCGAAAGGCGAAGCGCGATATAGCGAGGGATTACTGTACAGAGCAGAATTTAACAGTAGATGATACAGTATATCCCATAATAAGATTTGGATTTGTGTAGAGTCCTGGAGACCTCATCCTTCAAGCTGCCTCACCCATTTGGCCATTCCACAGCTGAAACAGTGCTGGGCCAGCCAATCCGATGAAAGGACCCCTCTTTCCCACGATTCCTGCAATCCTCCATCTGGGATGACTTTTCCTTAGGCAGGCAAAACAACTTGGCAGATGGGCCGTGGCACCAAGTGCCACATTTGAGTACCGAGAAGAAAAACAGAATAAGTGAGGGTTATTATACAATTATAACTGTCATGTTACTTATGTTTAAGTGCTAATGACTAACAACAGAGATGAAGTCTGTACAGTTAATCAGCAGCTCTAGTCAGGATATGCTAAACTGAAGTAGTGAGTCTTCAGCCGGGATTTAAAAGCTGAGACCGAAGGGGCATCTCTTATAGTAGCAGGCAGACCATTCCACAGTTTAGGGGCCCTGTAACTAAAAGCTCGACCTCCCACTGTTATTTTATTAATCCTTGGAATCATAAGCAGACCGGCATTTTGTGCAGTAGTTGTGCAGGGCAATTTACAAACAGAGTCCTGCTTCGATGGCGCCGATTACACTCATTTGGAAAGATTTCCACTCTCCCAGGAGCCAACGGGGGACTTGAAGTGTCACAAACAGTGCGAGAAGAAAGGACGCTGCCTGAAACTGTGAAGTTCTTGACTCTGCGGAGCAGCCCAACATTCCGCATCTCCCAGCGTCCACTTTGTTCTCATGACCCCTCGCAGCTGAAGGCGGTGTCATCTTCACATTGTTTACAGCTTGGCGCAGTTAAAAAGTAGAAAGACACAAAGCTGTTTTCCTCATCTCTTCTACTATCAAGTACTGCCAACTAAAAAAAGGTTTCAATGCGTCAGTTTCAGCGACTGTCACGTGGATGAATAAATAAAACTTCTCTGTCAAAACGTGCCTGGCGGCGGATGGCTCAGCGCTGTAGTCCAGACAGGAGGGGTGGGAGAGGGCGACGTGGGGCATGCACAAATAATAACAATTCGTAAAGACAATATAAAAATGGTGTCCACAAACGAAGTGATTAGTTCCTGTATTATAATAATATGTTCTGTGGTCTTAGGTAATTACCATATTGTGTGGCCATACGTAATTTCTGTTTCATACGTAATTTCCATATCACATGGTCATACGTAATTTCCGTTTCAAACGCGAAAAGAATTTTATATATATAGACAGATTGCATGGTGGAAGAACAGCAAAAGAGATTAGTGTAGACTTGTATACATTTTGACAGAGGTAAGTTTGCTTTAGGGTCTAAATGTCATATATATGGATGTTGTCTCACATAATCAGGTACAAAATTAGACACAAAAGCTTCATTTCTTTTTTCTCATGCACAGGACAACTTTTTTCTGCTGTAGTCATACTCAAGAATAAACTTGTTAACACTATAGGAATGTTTAAGTTGCAATAAAATAAGTATAGAACAGAAAAAATACCTAAACCTTTTTAGGTACAAACCTTTTTTATTTTTCTCTTCTTTTTAATCCTCTGAAGACCTTATAGTGTGGTGTAGTGGTTTAACAAGTAGTATTTCTACTTCACAGAATTTTTTTCAGTATGATTTCTTCAATGCTTTCAGTGTTCTGGTCTCATGAGGATTATATCAGAGTTGAAAGACGCAGTAGAATGTATGGTTGACCTGTACTTTCAAATTCAGGAATTGTGAATGAGTATAGATAGGTTTGTGAGTATATTCAGTGATGGGCTAATACAGACAATAATCTTGTCAGAGTTTATTCATTCCTTGCTGCCATTTTAGGCTTTCTCATTGACCTTTCACTTGAAAAAGTGGACTCATTGAAAAGTGTGTTACATTGGTTGCATTAAAACTCTTTCTATAGCACAGTCTTAGATGACACATACACAAAACGCTGCAGATCTCTTAAAAGAAGGCAGCATAACTTGCGTACTTAAATGAAACTGATAAGAAATGGTAAGAATGATATTAAATCAAAAAGTGACAAACACCATCTTATAATTTTAAAGTAATCCACTAAAAATATTTTTATTTAACTTGGGGATGTCTGGTTAAAGAGCTAATTACCTAACTGTCACTAAGTTAAACATACTTATTTCTGTTTTTCACTATCATTTTCACTCTTTTTTCCTGGTGTGGATCAGAGTAGCAACATAATAAGATGATCAGACCAGGGGCCTCATGCATAACACTGTGCGTAGAATTCACACTAAAACATGGCGTACAGGCAAAAGCAGAAATGTGCGTATGCACAAAAACATCCAAATGCATAAATCTGGGTATACGCCAACTTCCTCGTTCTCCCGCTCCATAAATCATGGACAGTGTGAAAAGTAACGCACATGCACGCGCCTGCCGCCAACTCGCCAACTCCTCCTAGAATTTCGGCTCTTTGAATATGCAAATCAATATAAATAGCCCTTAAGCTCAGCGTTCTGTAAAAAGACAATGGCAAAAACACAAGGAAATAGAAGAATTTCAGCAAATACAAATTGGAGTCAAGGAAAAATGTACTATTTGTTGGTTTAAACTGTGGTATAAACAACAAAAGGAAGTTGATCGAGTGACATAGACTTGCGGAGAAACTCAAAAGTTCAAGTTCACAAACTTGCACAGTGCCCGAAATAAAAAAGAAGTTGTCAGATATCAAAATCGATGTGAAAAGGTGAGTCGTAGCCCATCGTCTGAGAGTCATATGGAAGCTTATGGAAGCTACAGAGAAAAGAAAAAATAGGGACACAGTGGGAGAAAAAGCTCGAAAAGTCAACTTTAATCTCATAATTCCCACTTTAATCACATAGTTTATTTTTTCGTTAAAGTAGAACATCATAAACTTCATCTTAAAATCATTTAATTTACTAGTTTCTCAAATCCCATCGTAACTAAAGTAGCACGTTAAATGCTTTGTTTTGTATGTGTTCTTCTATGTGCTCTATGTGTGTGAATTACTACATGCTTCTTAAACGGGCTTTCTCTTCCTCCGACGGCACAGAGTACATTACATTCGTGATATTACAGCTCTCTGAATAATTTAAATACTGAGATGTATACTTGATATCATTTCCATGATGACAGGAATTAAAGCTAATGTTATTAAACATGGGAACACGGTGGTGCAGTGATAGTGACGAGCTGGCACCCAGTCTAGAGTTTGTTCCTGCCTCCCGCAAGAGGCTTGCTGCTCTTTGCGCGACCTACAATTAAATAATTTACTGCAGCAGTACTGTCTCTTTCAAATGTACTAAACCCCAATTCCTGTTCTTCCTTTTCTTTCTCTAAATACCCAATCGCCACACAATCAGCTCTGTAATAGATATAAAGTCATCTGTAAGCTGAGAACGTTGATTCTTCAGAACTTTTAAGGAACATTGAAATATCTTCATAGAAATGTTTAATTATTCTATCCATCTATTTATCCAGGGTCGCACCAGTCCCAGCAAGCATACAGGAACAATCCCAAAACGGGGCGCCAGCTCGTCTCTACCACTGTCCACCGTGTCCTCACATGTTTAATTATTAACAATATAGATTATTTCAATAATGTTAAAATTTTATTTGTATAATGTAATAAACATAATTTGCTGCATTTCATCTTAAAAATGATATAGTCATGATATGTAAATATGTGCTTTATAAAGTGGCTCATGTTGTGCAATATTATAACCGTATCACAAGTTTACAGTGAGGTAATTGTACTTATAAGTACAAACAGTTCTACCAGGAGCACTTGATGGACTGATAGAGTGTATTTATAGTTCTTGGGATGAAACTGTTTCTGAACCGCGATGTCCCTACAGGAAAGGCTGTGAAGCGTTTGTCATTTGAGAGCAGTTCAATAAACATTGCGGATGGCTGAGGCAGCGTGTGTTTGATGCTGTATACCGATAATTCTCATTTTGATCAGCTGCTGTAGAGCTGCGATTCCACACTCAGATACGGTGGGATAAATACTCTGAGTGGTATATTGAGAGGAACAATGCTAATGCAGTTATGGTATTTGGAATAGTTTGGCCATTCCGTGGACCATTATATTGTTACAGTTTAATTACAATCAAATGCCTTAAACTAATAAACAATTTCCAGTTAATTTCAGTGTATTTGATAAAGCCACATCAGGGATGTGGATCTAAACAAGAAAGGGAAACCACACTGGATCAAAAGCATTGCTTTGACGCTGGGTTACACCAGTTTGCAAAACCAAGCGGAGAACTTGCGTACACCAAGGATTTAGCTGGCGTGAAAATGTGTGTGGCTTTACACCAAGGTTAGGTTTTATACATCGCGATGTGAGCATGGAAACGGCTTACACAACATTTTTGTGCGTATGCAGTGTTTATACATGAGGCCCCAGGTCACCCTAAACCTTCTTTCAGCTACTCATAGGGGACTCACAAACATCTCAAAGCCAACTAAGAGCTACAATTCCTCCAATTTATCCTGGTTTTGTCCTTCTACCTCTGGGTCTCCTTCAGTGGGCAGTGCCTCATACTTTCCCATGATATAACTACCTCATCTGGTTTGTCTCGATCTGAAAAAGTAGTGATTTTACTCAGAGGTCTTTCCATATTTCAGATGTCTTTCGAGAAGCAGTGGCTGTACTCCAAAGTTCTTTTTTATTTCTGAGCTCTGTAGCCTGTCATATAGAATAAATCAAACAACCCCTCACAGAAATCTTATTTCAACTTCTTGAGTTCATAATCTCAATTATTCAGATACTTTGCAGAGCCCATGACTTTGGGTTACGATGGGGATATAGGCTGCCCAATAAATCAAAATCATAATTTGAGGACTTAGCTTCTCGCAACATTCTAGTACAATGGCCACAAACTGGTGTGATGCATCAATTCATTGGTCAATCTCACTCTAAACTCTAACCTAATTTGTGAACAGGATTAAAAGGTACTTAAAACATCTCTACTTTGGGTAGCTTCTCATTTATTAATAGTAAAGAACAAGTCACAATTCTTGGAGAAGACCATGACCTCAGACTTGAAAATGCTAATTCTCATGCTTACTGCATCATAGTGTTCCATTGCACACTGGAGATCACAGTCTATTGATGCCAAGAGAATGGCATCATCTACACACAGCTGAGATACAATATTCAGGTTCCCAATCTGAATGCTCTCCTTGCCTTGGCTGCTGTTTGATATCCTGCCTTTGAAAATCATGATGATTTGGCCATGTATCAGTCAGAACTGGAGACCTTCCTGATAACTTTACACAGAACACCTTTTTTTCAACATGCCACCTTCCGTTCCTGCTGTTTCCAAGAGTTGCCATCATGGCCTTTCAACTGTTTAGACTGATAAGATTTTGAATATAATCTATTCAAACTCCATGTTACTGACCTCTACTGAGATGCAGAACCCTTTCTGGAAGTGAGAGTTAAACTCATTCCAAACAGAGGCACCAATTACCAATTGATCCCATTTCACCCTCACTGCTAACTTCCACATGTGTTCAGTGGATGCTTAGTCCATCTGAGCCAGTCCACCAACAAGTGTTGATCACGTGACAATCAACACTTTTCTTAAATAGATTGTTCAGAGCATGCACCTTCAGATCAGATCACATACCGTACCTGCAAGTTACTCTGGTACCAGATACAGTTACAGTATGAGCAAAGTTACAGTATGCTTGAACTATTTCCATCTATAAGCACCACAGACATAAAATAGCAATTCATTGCTTGAATGCAAGAAAAGGACTGTCAATTCAGACAAGCCTTTACATCCAGTCATGCCCCTGGTATTTGTGTCATTTGACGTCTCTGAGTAGGACTACAGAATCCATAGATGGTACTATTGCAAGCTCTAAATACATGACCTCTATAAAATTTGAATACTACGTAGAGTTGTTCGGTACTAACATTAAAACAACAAAGTTTTAGTTTCTGAAACTTAAAGCTACTTTAAGATGACCCTCTCACCTACCAGAAAAAACACTAGTTGTATAGCATCCAGGTAGGTCATTGTTTAGATATCTACATATGCCCACATACTCTGCTGTGCTTTATTCAACTTTATACAAACAATGTAGCTTAAAGTGTTTTACAAGATGTCAAAGTGAAAGGTACAAGAAAGGATTAACTAATAACATTAGGGAAGAATATTAATGAATAAGTAACAAAGAAAAACAAAAAAATTTATACGATCTAACAAAACAGATAAATAACTAGTAGAAGTGTTGCATCCTTATATGCAATATCATGATATAAGCCTGTAAAGATGAGTCTAGTTATAAGATCAGATGGTCAGAAGGATAGAATAAACAAAAAACAGACTCTAGTTTGTAATCTGTCTCACCCTTGCCTGTATCTGATTGGTATTACACCTGACAATAACCATTTGCCTTTAATTGTTAAGTAGCCTACATGTAGCTTCATTAGGCTGAATACAATCTGACCATGTGGGTCACCCTTCCGAAAAAGCAGTCACAAGTGCTTTTTCTAAGAATCGAACTTGGAATCCCTGTTCTGGTTTTAAACTTAACTGAAATTTTTATAACTGTCATTTATGGATTGGTATTTGCAAGACCCCCCAGAAGATTTTGAGATGGGTAACCCTATTAGTAGGACATAGCTCTAAGAATCCGTAAAGTATACAAGCCCCTCAGTGCATTAAGATAACAGACCTTGGAGATGGTTTATCTGCCTTTTATACTCTGATTGTAATTTGATTTTTCCAAACACATATTACATATCTGGTGATTGTATTACAGAAAATGTTATTCACATTGCTAAACAAAAACTAAGAACTTGGTGAAGCTAACCTAAGGCAGCACATCAGGTAATACAGAAGAATTAATATGCAATGAGGAAAATGTTAAAAGAATATTTCTAAATGATATAGAATTAATATGTTATAAAACTACCCCTTTTCTATTTTCTGAACACACTTATCAAAAAGAAAGGTAATGGGGAACCACAAGCTGACTGGCATAAATCCATTACAGAGCACACTGACAGGAATTCAGCACTAATTTCATTAGGTGTCGTTACCTTATCATTCAGGTATCTAATGAACTGTTATAGTCATCTTTACTATTCATCCAATTTTTAATGGCAATTTTTAGTTTTAGGTTGTGGGGCTCTTATGTCCAGTGCTACAGTATTATTTTAGAGGAGTGCACTTTTTCTATCTAAAATCTGATGTCAGTAATTTGATCCTTCTGTTAATGATACTCTCTAGGATAGCTATGAAAATTTCATATTCATCTGTCCTACTTTATATCAAATGTGCCCTCAATAGTGCTATGGGTATCATGAACAGAAGGCACTTTAAGAAAAGAAAATATTAGAATTTATATATAGAGTATATGATGCAAAGTTGACTGATTCGTTCACTCCCTCACTCACCAACAAAAACACTATTTCCTGTTTAGTTTTAAAAAAATCTGAAATTTGGGAGGATTGTACATCAAGGGCACAATGTATCCACTAAGAAAGGAGATTTCAAAATTTCACTATTTAGTGGTAATCCCTCCCACAATAGAAAAGATTAAATATCCCAATAATGCTTTGACTGATATGATTGAAGCTTACATTTGCCTTTATTCAAGGAAACTTACAATATTTATTATACAATTGGTTATATTTCTTTTGGTTTTCCAATTGGCGCACAGGCAGGTCTAGTGAATTGCTGAAGGTCACACAGTGTTAGTAGTGGGATTTGAACCTACCACATGAGGGTTTGAGGTCCAAAGTCTTAACCACTAAACCACACTACCTGATTATGTCATAGAATAAAGAAAATTAGCTGACGCATGTTTTTTTAGTTGTTAATATTTGTGAATAAGTGGAAGTTCTGTGACAAGGGAAAACAAACAGGATAATACTGTAGAAGGAAGGAAGGTTCAACAAAATATGATGAGGTTACACACTATGCACTGTACTCTTCAAGTCCAGCTGCCAGGTATGGGGAGAGAGGGGTTGGACACTGTAGTGGCAGTCAACCCATTAGGTTAGATAGGCGAGTCTGTGTAACACCAAGGGGGAACCATAACTCAACCCCCACACACACACACACACACCTTGGGTATCAAAAATGCAAGTGTCTACACTGACTGTACATATATTTCACAATATTATTTCTTTTCTATAAGGTGCCTTTTGCAACTAAATTAATTCTTCCCAGTACGTACATCAAATACTAAAATGCTTACACTATGTACTGAAATGTATGTACTATAGGGTGGCACGGTGGCGCAGTGGTAGCGCTGCTGCCTCGCAGTTAGGAGACATGGGTTTGCTTCCCGGGTCCTCCCTGCGTGGAGTTTGCATGTTCTCCCCATGTCTGCGTGGGTTTTCTCCGGGCGCCCACAGTCCAAAGACATGCAGGTTAGGTGGATTGACGATTCTAAATTGGCCTTAATGTGTTTGTGTGTGTCCTGCGGTGGGTTGGCACCCTGCCCGGGATTGGTTCCTGCCTTGTGCCATGTGTTGGCTGGGATTGGCTCCAGCAGACCCCCGTAACCCTGTGTTCGGATTCAGCAGGTTGGATAATGGATGGATGGATGTATGTACTATATACTAAAACACAAACTGTATACTGAAACACATATATAGAGAGATTTTGTCTCATACACAATACTGTATACTGAACTGTTCAGACTATTTATGAAAATGTGTACACTGTGTACTGAGGCATACATATGATCTGTTGTGAAAATAAATAATCAACAAACTTTTTTCACTTTGCCAACATTTTCTTCCTCTGGTCACAACAATACATACAACATATGGTGATATTTTGTCTCATACACTAGATGCAAACATTTATTGACTTGACTGAAACAGACTTGCAACAGATTAAAAATTCAAGAAGGTTGTAAATTTCTGTTTTAATGTGTAAACGTCCTGCAGAGTAGTATCTAGGCGAGAGTATTACTCTAACTCACACTGTGGTGTGATGTACAGAAAATCTCATGACACATATTATTTTCCTCATTAACACAGAAAAACCTGTTCATTGATATTCTACAGATAGGTTCCAATAAACATAGATTCCTGGCCTCTTGTCTCAAGGTATAGTGATGGATATCACTATGTGGTGTATGCATTTTTTATATAATACAGATTGCATATCCTTAATCCAAAATTACTGGGAGCAGTGATATTTTGGATTTCAAATATTTTCGGATTTTGGAATACTGTATATGCATCATGTGACTTTTGGGGGATGGGACCTAGGACTAAATACAAAATGTATTTATGTTTCATATCAACCTTATACACATAGCCTGAAGGTAATTTTATACAATATTTTTAATAATTTTGTGTATGAAACAAATTTTGTGCACAGTAGTATCGGCAGAATACCAGTATGGACTGTTAAACAATAAACAATGACAGGCTTTCAGTCTCTACACACAAAAGCTGTGTTATAATAAAAAGGTTACTATAAACAGAGAATAAGCAAAGTTGACAGTTTATAACAAATTGGCTATGTTATCTATGTTTCTATGTTATGTCTAAGCTGAACTTTTGAACTTCTTATCACTTTCCCTTTTGTGCAGCAGTTTGGAGGTGTCGCACAGCTGTTATCGCTCCGTTCACCCTTTCATAATTCACCTATGGCTCTGAAGTCTCCACTGACTAACTACACCCCCAAAAACCCCTATTCATCGATCATGTGTTAGTTCTTTCAAAGCTTTCAATACTTCATGGAGCACCCCTGTAGTGGTGCTTCGTAACCACTTGAAATTTAAAGAGGGTTTGATAAAAATCAATTGTAAACAGTAAGCACCAACGTATGTGTTATTCACATTTGAGTTATTCTCTCATCAGTAAAAAAAAAAAAAAAAAATTAGAGGGAACAATGCTCAGACTCCCCACATGAGTAAGTGAGGTCAGGTGTGGAATTATCCTATTGTGGTGTCATGGCAGCACTCAAAACGTATTGGAATATTTCAGATTTTGTAATTTTGGATTAGGGTTGCTCAACCTGTATAAGCATATCAAACATTTAATTCATTGCATGGGCCACCTAAATTTGAGGCCTGTAAATGTCATTGCTTATAACAAGTTAAAATAAAACACGATTCAATGTTACAACTTTATTGTTCAGCTATGGCTAAGGGAAAAAAATAAAAAAATTGAAATATGAAAACACAAAGCAATGCTTGAGTGAACAATATAAACAAATGTACATTTTTAATCTTAGTAATAATCATCATAATAATCCATATATCAATTTTCTAAATATGCTTCATCCAAAGGAGGATTGCAATGAAGCTGGAACCTATCCCACCAAGCATAGGGCACAAGGAAGGTGGATATAAATACTGAAATTACACATTATTAGTACTACTGATAACCCGTTTCAATTTAAAAAAATATAGTTTTCTGTAAAACTTGTGTTGTGTTTTTCAGTGACCATCAACAAAACCCAAGGTCAGTCACTAGGAAAAGCAGGAATTGATCTGCAGCAGGAATGTTTTGCTCATGGTCAGTTGTATATAGCATATTCAAAGGTATACAGCTCTAGTGAAGTACAGCAACAATATCAGCCCCTGGTAAAAAAATACAAATATTGTAAACAAAAAAGTACTTAGTTATATAGTACTTCAGAAACATCTGATTAAACAACAGCACTATAACTGAAAACTATTTTCTTAAGAAATTTCACAAGGAAAGATGGGTAACACAGCTAATAATAGCATAAGATGCAATGTTCCCTCTTAGTTAGTAAAATGTCCAAAGGCGTGTTTAGTGCACATATATGCTAAGAATTAAAAACATGTAAAGCTAAGGACAAATCCTTTGCTTGGCATGGAGAGTGTTAACATCTCAAGTCAAGTCAAGTCAAGTTGGGGAGCATGAACTGGTACAGTGCGTTGCCGCACCCACTACACAACGAAACAATTCGGGATCCCAGTCGGCAACCCCTCAGGCAGACACGCAGTCCAGTCCCACCCTCCGGAAGTGACCCTCTATCTGCAGCAGCCAGGTGTTACGTGGGTGACAACTTGGCCTGGTCCAGCCACTTGGGTCCCCAACAATGAGGATCTTACAAGCTGGATCACCCTCTGGGAAACGTGCCACATGGCTGTACTGCCGTAATTGATGCTCCCTCACAATGCAGGTAATGTGCCTCATTTGGGACTCCATGAGCAACCGCTCATTCGACACAAAGTCAAACCAACGGTTCACGAGGATTTTCCGGAGAGACACAGTACCAAAGGGGTCCAGTCTTCGTCTCAAGTCACTGGATAGTATCCATGTCTCACAACCATATAGAAAGACAGGAAGCACCAGGACTCTAAAGACTTGAACCTTTGTCCTTTTGCATAGATATCTAGAGCGCCACACACCCCTTTCCAGCGACCTCATGACCTCCCATGTTCTCCCAATCTGTCTACTGACTTCATAGGAAGAGTCACCAGAGACATGAATGTCACTACCAAGGTAAGTAAACCTCTCGACAAGATCAACACTCTCTCCACAAACAGACACCCTGCTGATGGCTGTGCCTAAGAGGTCATTAAAGACCTGGATCTTGGTTTTTATCCAGGACACTCGCAAGTCCAGACACTCAGACTCCTTACTCAGTCTCTCGAGTGCCCCATCAGAGCCACCATTGACTCCATGAAGATCACAGCATCGTCAGCAAAGTCAAGATCTGTTAATCTTTCTTCATCAACAGATGCCCCATAGCCGCTGGACCCCACGACCTTGCCCAACACCCAGTCCATATATGCATTGAACAAAGTAGGACCATGAACACACCCCTGACGAACCCCAAAATCAACTGGGAAAAACGCAGAGGTTCTGCCTCCACTCTGCACAGCACTCACAGTACCAGTGTACAGGCCGGCCATGATATCCAGCAATCTCAAGGGGATCCTGCAAACCCTCAGGATGTCCCACAGGGCAGCTCGATCAACTGAGTCAGACGCTTTATGAAAATCGACAAAGGCTGCAAAGAAACCCTGACGATATTCACGTTTGCGCTCCATGAGAACCCTCAGTGCTAGGATGTGGTCAATGGTAGACTTCTTAGGCGTAAAACCAGACTGTTCCGGTCATTGGTAGGTGAGCAAGTGATCACGGATCCTATTGAGGATGACTCTAGCAAGGACAACATCTATGTTAACATCTATGGCCCTATATTTATGTCATTTTTCATATTGTCCAGATGCCTAATACAAAGGCCTGAGGCTTCCCTTTTCTCATTTTTAAAAGTATGTTTACATTGTGCAAGAGCAGCCTGAGTTTTCAGGGGAAACAAAATAAATAACAATAATAATAACTGGACTGGATTAAGTGGGTAGATAATAGGTGAATAATAATAATAATCATCATCATCATCTTCATCATAATTTGTAATGGTAGACCCGGGTTCGCTTCCCGGGTCCTCCCTGCATGGAGTTTGCATGTTTTCCTCCTGTCTGCGTGGGTTTCCTCCGGGTACTCCGGTTTCCTCCCACAGGCCAAAGACTTGCAGGTTTGGTTGCATTGGCAATTTTAAGTTTTTCCTTAGTGCATGCTTGGCGTCTGTGTGTGCGTGCCCTGCGGTGGGCTGGCGCCCTGCCCAGAGTTTGTTTCCTGCCTTGTGCCCTGTGTTGGCTGGGATTGGCACCAGCAGACCCCCGCGACCCTGTAGTTGGAGTTTAGCAGGTTGGATAATGGATGGATGGATGTAATGGTGCTAACAGGTCGCATCAGCCTGGAGGTGACTCACCAACAATATGAGTCAGAGTTCCATCATGAAAGTGAGTAGCTTCAGAGTTAGATTCAGGAGAACCTTAAAATGACAAGCCAAAATCTCCTGAAATTCCACCTAGTGCATTAACAGCAAGCTATTCTTCTAATAATAGTGAGCTACTGACGTCAAGGTCAAGAACAGATTACTGTATGTGGTGCTACAAAACATTTAGTCCACATTTTGTATTACAGTGTTGCAGTTAGTCAGGATTACTGAGAACATGACAGGAGTCAAACTTCAATGGCATGCTAGTTCTTCATAAGGTGCACACATTCACTCAGAGCAGACCGTATTTTAGACACGGATTAATGTAACATGTATGTCATTTGAATGTGGAAGTAATCCACCACCTAATAAAGGCTTGCAAGCTGAAATTTACATTAAAAAACTGGTAATTCAGGACTCTTGGTTTTACCAATTTTAACTAGTCAATATCTCTTTCCCTTTAAATATTCTCCTTCATTTCTGTGTAAATGACTTAAGAAAACATTTCCCAGTCTTCTAACATACTTTCTTAATTCAAAACATTATACAGTATATATATAATCTAAAAAGCAAGAAACAAAACAAAGAACACACAAAGTAGGTTATTTAATAAATGTGATTTTTTTGTATTGCATTTTGCTTTTTACTTCTTGGAATTATTTTCTTGTGTGCTTGTATAGTACCTTGTAATGCTGGACTCTGTTTAGCGTGCTAATTAAAAAAGAGGATAATTGACTGAGTGATCCTTCTGTACAAATAAACAAAAAAAAAACAAAGACTATTACTCTTTCCAAAGAAACACAGCACTTAAAATAAATGAATGAATTACTATAATGCCGTGTAACACCCACTATTTTATATGGTCAGCTCAGAGAGTAAAATGAAACCTCCACAGACAGCTGGAACCTTTTGTGCCCCCTAATTATATCTATTAAAAATATCTATGGCAGTAAAATTTTACATGTAAAATTTACCTTTGTTGTGGGAGGATCCTGTTGTACCTAGATAAAACCCAGGCAGGCAAGTAGAGAAACTTATTGTACATACTCCACATAGACAAGGCCAGGAGCTGAACACAGGTCTGTGGAGATGTGATACAACAGTGGTAACCATTTTGAAATAATAATAGTCATAAATATAATACAGTGTAGCCAGCTTTATCCACTGTTCAGTTTGCAAGCAGCTGGGATTATCATTACCAAGGATTCATATGTTGTTAATATGCACTGGCGTTGTCACTTGAGTTGTCTCCATACACAGAGTACAATTTTGGTGAACTGTGTGGAAACATTTCATACCAAAAAAGAAAGAATTCTTCTTTTCATTGACATAGCTATGCAAGAGTACAATGACATTAGAAAAAAGAAGCTGAAACATCATCAAATACAAGACTCTGGATATTTAGGTCAGTAGGAAGTAGAAAATGCAAATGGGGTAGAGTCAAGATTGGTGAATCCCAAAAGTTTTTGACATGAACTGACAGTTGCTACTTAGTCGTCCAACAGTAGGTGAAGTCCAAATATTAGTCATAATGAGCCCAGCTCACAACCTGGGGATAGTTTTGAGGTAAACTTGTTTAGGTCACTTGTTGGAATATGATATCTGAACAAAACTGACTCAGGCATTGTGAAAAATAAATGCTTTAATATACAGAACTAATAATTACCAATTATTTACTCCAGTGATCCAGACCAGAATAAGCAGTCTTAGAAAATGAACAGAGAATGAATAGATGGATGCAATTATTTGCAGCCTTTTTGATCAAGCATTAAAACAAAGTGTAAGCCCCTGTGCCTTTGAGCCACTACTCCTTCTACAGTGTGCAACACAGTTTCTAAAATAATCCAAGCACCCCCTGCCACAGATGACTATACCAAGGAGTGCGGGCACGTGACAGAGTTCAATACTGCACTTAAATAGCCAAAGCTGGCTTTCTTTTATGTATCCCTTCAGTTTTGGGTAGAAGAAACAACACAGACAACACCCTAGAAATCAATATTTTTGGAAGCAAATGAACAGGCTGGGAGGTTGTTATTGATAAAGGGGCAGTAGTAAAGTAAACCATGATTTCTGTCTGAATAGGTTTAATAGTGATTACTGGGAATCTGGAAGGGATGTAATGCCACATAGAACAGAATAGTAAAGAACACAGGCTGGGGAGCCAAGGATTGTATCAGTAGGGTAACTTGGGGAAGAAGGAAGAGAACTGAGTCTTCCTCCAACATCTTTTTTATTAATGCATTTAAAATGTTCAAGCTCATTACAAAAAACTAAGAGTTCAAATTTACGTTTTACTACAAATGGAGAGCAATGAATGTTTTATAGGACACAAGCACCAGCCTTGCATTTACTCTGTTAAGATGAGCACAGATGTACACAGTGTAACGCGTGACTCATGTATGATACATGTCTTTTCAACTACCAGAGTACACGTGATTTTATTTAATAGCTCATCTGGAAACAGAAAGCAGGCTGGACAAGATACAGTATCACTTTAATATTTCATCTGCAGAGTGCAGAATGCTATCATTTTAGCTCCTCACAGACAAAGATAAATCAAGCCAGGTGGAACCTCATTTGAACATAAGATTTTTGTTTGCTGGCCAAACCTGGTTTACACTCACTGGAAGCATACACTGCTTTTTTTATGTAGATCCTTTCACAACAAAAAAAAAATGCTTTGCAGGTAATCTTAACTCAAAGATTTTTGATTCAAAAAATGTACCCATTTTCTAAACCTGCTTCCTCTGTTACAGAGTATTGGCAAAATGGAAATAATGCTGGCAGCACTGGGCACAAATCGGGATGAACAGTAAACTATGGGTCACACTACTGCATACTGCATAAGTGAATTTCTGAGGGATTTGCATTGAGCCTATGGTGAACTAGAATAATTAGATTTGATTTATCCAGTATAAAGTCCTAAACCACTAGATGGTCAGTGTGAAGAAGGTGCTGAGGTGTTATAGTGTAAATCATAGTAATGCATTCTCAGTCCCCACCATTATCTCACAGTGTGACCCAGCCGGTTCTTGAAAAGTTAAATGCTTTCACATTTAAGAAATAATGTTGTCAATGTAATTACTTTATTATCACTACAAACCATACCAGTGGTCGCCAACTCCAGTCCTGGAGGACCACCATGGCTGCAGGTTTTCATTCTAACCCTTTTCTTAATGAGTGACTTGTTTTTGCTGCTAATTAACATCTTTTGAAATAATTTCAATTGACTTGCTCTTGAAGACTCAGGCCCCTTAATTGTTTTTTTTCCTTAATTAGCAGCCAAACAATAATGAGATACAAAATGAGCCAAAATAACTGGCGTCCATCATACAATATCTGAAAATAAAGAAAGATGGAGCTGTCAGGAATGTTGATCTGGTCAGGTCCCCAAAACATTTTAACAGTGCTCTTATAAAGAGAAAATCAACAATTTCAGAAATGTCTGCTAATGCACCACGAGAGCAGCAACAAAGCCATGAAATTAAAGAACAGGTTTAATTAACAACAAGAATTGGCACCTCATTAAGCAGCTGGTTGGAGTGAAATTGTTTGGAGTTTGAGGCCCTGACTTAATTGGTCTTCTGTTGGCTTACTCAGTTCACATTTCATTTCTGTTTGGGTGCCATTTAAGGAAAGAAATGAAGCAATTCTGAGGAACAATGAAGAAATTCAGGGGAACAGATCTTAAAAAAGCAATTCAATTAAAATGAATTCACAAGAAGTTAATTAGCAGGACAAACAGGGCACTCATTATAAAAAGGGTTAGAATGAAAGCCTGCAGCCACGGTGGTCCTCCAGGACTGGACGAGCGACCCCTGAACCATACAGTACAATGACATATAAAAGAAAGTCTGTTTAGGAGGCAGTTGTGTTTGAGTGGCTACAGTGTGAAGCCTGTCTCTAAAATATCACCTCATTTACATCTGGCCTGAGCAAGTCTAAAATCTCATTCTGACTTGCAGTGCAAACTCCTAGCATCACTGTTTGCCATTCCATGCTAACAACTTCGAACTGAATTAAGTAGTGAAATGTAGTTCATAATAAAAAGATTGTTTAAAGGATATATAAGCATTGGACCGTTCATCTTAGGTACCTGATTATTATGGGTCAGGAAGGAGTCCAGGCAGTTAGGGCCTGTCATGTCACAACTTTGTAAAATGTTGTACAACATACTGTACCAGTGAAGACATATGTTGACCAAAAAGTACCACTTAAGTGTTGAAAATTAAAAAGAAAATCAAAAAGACAGATAAAAAATGACTACACATAAAATCTGAAATGGTAAAGGAGAACAGTCACATTTTTTCTCTCTTTCAACAAATTTAACAGTTTTATGATTCTTGAGATTTGCTTTCCTCCCACAGCTCAATTCTAGACCAATGATATCAACCAGCCTGCTGTTCTCTGGTAATTCTAATGAAAATGGCTGCAGTGTTTCACTCTGTTATTTTTGAAAGCTCTCACATGAAAGAAGACTTCTTACTATCAAAAGGCAGAAAAATGTGACCGTTTCCTTTTAATTTGAGTTGAGTATTATTTTCACTGACTACCTCTCCTTTTCCTAAAATAATAGCAACAAACTCCTGCTGGCTTCCCCTCCTTTGCAACATCAGAAGAGTCCACGCACATCAGACAACATCCTCAATGTGTCTTCTTGTCCAGACAATCATAATATCTTTCCTTAACTAACCACTGTTTTCTCATGGATTCTGTCTATTCCAGTTTGTGTGGAATGCTATACTTTAATGTGTGTACAATCTTTCTTTATAGTCATATATTATATTAAACCGATGGTGACCTTTCTTCATTAAGTATTGCATTCAGAGACTTTATTGTTGTGCTTACTGGGCCAGAAGCAGAGTTGACCTCTTCAAGATATTAACACAGCATACAGTGGGTACAGAAAGTACTGAATTCAGAATTCTTCACTCTGCACACTTTATGGTGTTGTAGGTTTAATTTTAATTGATAAATGTGCAGTTTTTGTCCATCAGTCTACTCTCAGTACCCCATAATGATGATGTGAAAACGTGTTTTCAGAAAAGTTTGCAAATGTATTGAAAATCAAAAATTGAAATCCTTCTTTAAACAAGTATCCAGACCCCTTAATTCAGTACTTTGCAGAAGACCTTTTGGCAGCACTTACATCTTTGAGTCTTCTTGAGTAAGTTTCTAGAGTACACCTGGTTGCACACCTGGATTTGGGCAGTTTGTCCCATTTTTCCTGGCATATCCTCTCAAGCTTGGTTTGACTAGATGGGAAGCCTTGTAAACTGACGTTTTCAGGTCTATCCACACGTACTGTATGTTACCATCTAACCACTCTACCATAAACGCTTACTACTGAGATGGCTGTCTTTTTGACAGGTTTTGCCATCTCAGGAGCGGATTTCTGAAGCTCTTGTTAGAGTGACCATTAGGTTCTTTGTCACCTCCCTGAACAAGGCCCTTCTGCCTGGTTACTCAGTTTGGCCAGGAAGCCAACTCTAGCAGGGACCCTAGTGGTTCCAAACTTCTTCATTTCACAGTTATTGAGGCCATTGTGCTACTGGGATCGCTCAAAGTTTTAGAAATGGTTTTATACTCTTGTCTTGATCTATGCCTTACTGCAGTTTTATTGCAGAAGTCTAACATGCAGTGTGAATTGTGAGACCTTATATACACAGATGTGCCTTTCTAAATGATGTACAATAAAGCTAGTTTTCCACCAGTGGACTCATCTCAAGAATAATAAAGCAAACAGAATGCACTGAACCACAACATGGTGTGCCACAGCAAAGGATCTGTATAGATGTGAGATTTAAGTTTTTTGATCTTTAATATGTTTGCAAACTTTTCTGAAAATATTTTCTCTTTGTCATTATGGGTTATTAAGTGTAGATTGATGGGCAAACATGGCACTTTTTATATCCATTTAAAATTAATTCTACAACACAATAAAGTATGCAGAAAATGAAGGGGTCTGAGTACTTTCTGAATTCACAGTGTTTTAGCCAGGCAATCTTTTGACATTTTACATTGTGCTGGAGGATAATTAATCTACTGCATATCTCTTCTCAGTTTACAGTATATATCTAAGTGGTAGTTTAGCCTTCCTGTTAAAACTGGAATGTCTAAATCATCTCCTGAATTTGAAAAATATAAAAAGAATCCCTTTTTTTAGAGTTAATTTAATTTGAGGAGCCTAGAAGCACCAACATAGAACTGTTACTAAGTTTTCTATTTCTGCAGATTGATAAAGTGTTAGTGGGGGCTGGAGCCTAACCAAGCAAAGCTTGGCACAAGACAGAAACCTACTCTCCATGGGGCATTGGGGCACACTCCTACACACTCACTCATACTGGGCCAGTTTAGAGTTGCCAATCAGCCTAACACATATCCTTGAGAGATGGGAGTCACCAGAAAAAAAAACCCACACAGACACACAGAGGAGAATGTGCAAACTTTGAACAGTGCCCTGGGTGTCAATTTGAATGTTTAGGATGTGATGTCCTGTAGACAATTCACTGATTCCTGTGCATGGCAAATACTATGCCACAGCCGGGACGTTGCCCTGGTAGTTACATTTATGCACCTGTGATTTGTGTAGTGAGTTGCCTTGAGACTAATTTTATTTTAATATTCAAATTAAAGAAAAAAGAAATTACCTGTACTGTAAAACACACAGCAAGCAGACAAAAACATATACAGAATAAAATATTTGAAAAGAATTTTAAATAGGTAATGTACCTTAGTGTCTGGCATTGGACGCTGCCATTTTCACCCTTGACTCTGAGCCACTGTGTGTCCCTGATTATAGCCATTAACTAGCCTATGCTCCAGTTATAAAACAGCTGTAATACGGCTCTGTACTTTTACGGTGCTCTGGTATGGTGGTGGCGTTCCCTGTACAAAGGTTGTTTTATAAAGTAATAGTGGCCTCATGGTCAGTGCATAGCAATCCTTCCTTATTGGCCCTGGACTGATTTCTTGTTGAGGTACCTTAAATGTTGAACTTATATTCAGATGGCAGATTGGTAAATCTAAATTTGGCCATTGTGAGTGTGTCTGTATGTTTAAGTGTGCCTTGAAATGGACCAATGTCCCATCAAACGTTTGTACCCATCCTGTGCCTCTTGCTTTCAGATTTAACTTTGGCAGTCTGGACTTGGAAGGCAGAGATATATAAAATGGAAAAATATGAAAATAATATAAAGGCCCATGTACATCTTATCTTAGTAGAAATTCACATTTTATATAAATATGGTGTCCACCACAGGCATGGAAGTACAGCATTTCCTAATTTAGTATCTGAATATACAGTATATTGTAAAATTGTAAATCAACTTTTTCATATGTGCACATAAATGGCATCAGACAAGTCAAAAATAAATTTAATACCAATATATAAAGTATACTCTTAAATATAAAGGTTATAGTTCCCAGTGGGCAATAAGCAAAGAATACATGAGCACCAGTTTAGCATTTCCAAATACTGGGAAAATTGGGTTCATTATTATGCCTTGCTGACAAGAATGAAGACCAGTAAACTGTTTAACATAAAATATTGACAGCTGAATGGCTAGCAAAAACTTGATTTTAAAACCTATTATGGGGAGGAAAAGCTGGCCAAAGCTAGATTTGGCAGGATGACAGATCAGCAGGAGCTTATGCATCTTTGCATAAAATGTAAGCACTGGTAAATGGAGACGGTCTTAAATTACCGGAACGGCTAAAAGCACTTGCCTAGTAAATGCTGAGACTAAATAAATAAGTTAATGCAAAACCGTAGCAGTATAATGCATTCACGTTGGCGTATTTCAGGATGAGCGGAAATATTCCTATAACGCTCTATTTCATAGTACTTCAGAAAATTACATTAAAAAGGCGTTTGCATCTCAAGGTTTTCCCTTGCGGTGACTGAATTACGTTTTTCATTCTGTTACTCCTAAGCCAATATACAATGGGGCATCGACAGAGGTTTTGTGTTCACGTGAAGTCTCGCCGAATCTTTCACGTCAATCCAGAACCACGCCTCCAGCTTCTATCGAAAACCGAGCCCGAGTCCTGGGCGGAGCCTGGCTTGCTCGCTCCAGTCCAGACTGTCGGTAACCATGACGACAGGTAGGACGCCTGCCAAGCGGGTCCACAAAAGACGCATAATCACTCAGCGCCTCACGCTGCGAATCACACATATAACGAGATAAAGTTGAAAAAAAGGTATCGACTGAATTAAAAGAAACAAAGTCGCAGACTGGACGCTTATATTTAATAAAACTTAATGATTCTCCTTTTTAATTTAATCATCAAATACGTATGTAATAAAATTGTACTTTAAAAAATATACACATACATATGTGGATCGTATCTTTGATCTTCTGCAAATTTATTATGAATGTGCATATTACAGGGTGTCACAACAGTGTGGGCCATTAGTGCCGGTATAGTGTTGTTATTAATGTTCTGGAGCCTGTTTGGACGGTTCCGGGTTATGAGCACCACGTCGGTGATTTAAAACTAAAAAGAAGCAAATAGCCACCCGCCAGTACAGCTTGCTTCGCCCCATATGTAAAAAGGGAGTTGCGGTTCTGCACTAAGGAGAAATGGGAGGAGCAGCCGTCGTGAATTATTGTCCAAATTATCATTTCAGCTTTCAGACCGCTAATTAGAACAGATCATTTAGAAAGATAATTCTTAATAGACTTAATAATATAATTAGCATGAATATGGGGCTGTCAGTGCCTCTAAATTTTTACACGCTGCTAATTAATACCGTTTGTTCTTTTATCCCCCCCCCCCCAACCCCCCATGCTGTGGGGCTCCTCCTGCATAATGTGTGTCGGAAACTCCGTGTCTTTGTTTCACTGTGCTATTTATTACCGACTTGTCAAACACGTTCTAACGACTGATGAAACAATAAAACTCTCTCATGCCTTCAGTAAAGCAAAAGCCATTTTCTCTATGCAGTCCTGAAGTAGTATTCATCCATTTTGTAACAGTCCAGTTCAGTTTCACAGGGAGCTGGTGCCTACCCCAGCAGCAGGAGGTTTGCCACCTGGTCATGACTAGGCACAGTCACACATTAAATACTTTGCTTTTACAGCTCTACTTATGATGCATTGTAATTATTCCTGATATGACAATTTAAGTATAATTCAACTTAATGGTGTTGAAGAGATAAACCATATGCAGCACATTCTCATGGTCAACATCACCTCAAGACATACTGTATACCAGAACAATACAAAAACAATGTGGTTTATAATTCAGCACCTTAACATCTATGTTGTACCATTGAGGGGCACCTTGTCAAATAATACTAAATATTTATCCATCTTCATAACCCACTTACCCAGGGCAGGGTTGCAGCTCTGGGGCAGCTGGAGACTATCCCAGCGATCATCAGGCACAAGGCAGGAACAATCCCCAGACAGGACACCAGTAATGCTAAAAATAGTTAAGACATTTGTGGGGATATTGGCAAAGGCACTGAATTTTAAACTAAAAGACTGTAAGGCTACAAAACCCTCACTGAATTACTTACGCTACCATTGCTCATATTGTATATACTCTATATTGTAATGGGAATCAACGCTGATATCCCTGCCAGGATAATACTAATAATAATAATATATTTTATTTATTGCTAGGCGCCTTTCTAAACACTCAAGGGCACTGAACAATAGATGAAACACACATTATAAACAAAACTAAAATACAAAATTTAAAATCAGACAGAGCAATTGTACTCAAAGAGAAAAAGCAGTCTTAAACAGATGAGTTTTAAGTTTAGATTTGAAAAGTGAGAATGAATCAATATTTCTAAGCTCAGATGGTGGTGAGTTCCAGAGCTGGGGAGCAGAGCAACTGAATGCTGTACTCCCCATGGTGGTAAGACGGATGAAGGGGACAGTCAAGTGGATGGATGTAGAGGATCTAAGTGTATGGGAGGGAATGGCAACATGGGGGAGGTTGGATAGATATGGAGGGGCAAGGCTGTGGATAGCCTTAAAAGTTAACAGAAGAATTTTGAATTGAATGCAGAACTTAACTGGAAGCCAGTGAAGCTGCTGCAAGACGGGAGTGATATGTTAAATACAGGGCAGCTGAATTCTGGACCAGTTGAAGCTTATAAAGAGATTTGTGAGAAAGACCAAAGAAAAGAGAATTGCAATAATCCAAACGAGAGGTGACAAGGCTATGAACAAGGATAGCAGTGGTGTGGGGAGTGAGGGAGGGGCGAATACGATTAATGTTACGCAGGTGGAAATATGCAGTCCATGAGATGTTATTGATGTGGGACTGAAAAGACAGAGTACTATCAAGGATGACACCCAGACTCTTAACCTGTGGGGAAGGGGAGACAGAGGAATTATCAATATCAAATGAGAAATTATCAGTTTTGGATCATGTTGATTTTGTACCAATAAGGAGAACCTCAGTTTTGTCACTATTTAATTTAAGAAAATTTAAAGAAAACAAGGATTTGATTTCTGCTATGCAATCAATAAGCGAGGAGGGTGGAAAGGAAAAAGTAGGTTTGCTAGTGAGGTAGAGCTGGATGTCATCAGCATAACAGTGGAAGCTAATGATATATTTACGAAAGATATTGCCAAGTGGAAGGAGGTAAATAATGAAAAGGAGGGGTCCCAGGACAGAGCCCTGGGGCACACCTGAAGTAACAGTGGTGGGTTGGGATGTGAAAGTTTTAAGCTGAACAAACAGTGCGGCCTGAGAGATAGGATCTAAACCAATCTTGTGGTGTGTAGGTAATGCCAATCAAAGATAATCTATTAAGAAGAGTACTGTGACAAACAGTATGAAAGGCCGCACTCAGATCAAGAAGGATGAGAATAGTGATTAAACCAGAATCAGCTGCCATAAGGAGGTCGTTAGTAATTTTGATAAGTGCCGTTTTTGTACTGTGGAGGAGGCAAAAACTAGACTGGAACTGTTCATACAGATTATTTTGAGATAAATGGGAGTGAAGTTGAATAGCCACTATTTTTCAAGAATTTTGGAAATGAAGGGTAGATTAGAAATAGGAACGAAAATTACTGAAATTAGTCAGATCAGCACCAGGTTTTTTCAGTATTGGGGTTATTGCAGCAGTTTTAAAAGATGAAGGAACAGTATCAGTAGTAAGAGAAGAGTGGATGATAGCAGAAATAAGAGGGACCAGAGAGGGGAGGCAGACTTTGACCAGATCTGTAGGGAGGGCGTCCAGTTGACAGGTAGATGGCTTAGACTTACAGACGAGATCTGAGATTCCTGAGAAAGTAGGAAGCTGAAAAGAGGAAAATTGGTGAGCAGGTGGATGAAATTCAAATGAAGTACTGGAGGAATCCGTACAGAGAGACTGGTGTATCCTCTGGATTTTTTCATTAAAAAGGGGAATTGCAAAAATCAGTTGAATAAAGGTGAGAAGGTAAAGAATCCAGGGGTTGTGTGATATTATTAAGCAGTGAAAACAATGACTTGGTATTACGTTCATTGGAAGAAATAATGTGAGTATAATAGTTAGATTTAGTTTGGGCAATACAGTCCTTGTAATAAAGTACTGTATATTGTTTTTGTACATCTCTTTGTGAACAAACAGTCCAGTGTTTTTATACAACCGTTCAAGTTGCCGGTCTTTGGCTTTCAAAACCCGAAGTTCAGGCGTAAACCAGGGAACAGAATAGGAGAAGGAATCAGACCTAGTTTTTAACAGAGCGAGAAAGTTAAGAATACCATTGAGACCAGTGTTATAGTGTGAAACCAGTTCTTCAGGAGTGGATACATTATGAATATCCATAAAGGAATCAGTACTAGAGGAAAGAAAGTCCAAGTTAATATTCTTAATATTGCGGAAAGACATGAGACGGGAAGGCTTAGTATTGGAAAGGGCAAGTTTAACATTGAATGAAATAGGAAAATGATCAGTTATGGAGAGTTCATCTGCAGTACAATCAAGCGGGGTAACTCCAGAATAACAAATCAAGTCCAAGATATGTCCTTTAGAATGAATGGGAACATCAATATGCTGCTGGAATCCAAAATTCTCAAGGCAAGATGTAAAGTCTCTAGTAATAGGGACATTGATATTATGTATATGTATATTGAAATCCCCCAGAAGTATTATGTTTGATGAAACAGTAGATAGGTGTGTAAGAAAAACAGCAAAGTCATTCAGAAAGTCATAATTTGATTTAGGGGGGCAGTAAACAGTTGCAGTAATAGTAGGAATAGGTCCAGTTAATTGACACACAAGAGATTCAAAAAAACTAAAGGCAGGAACAGACAATGGCAGGACTTTCCACTTCTCACGATACATTATCGCAAGACCTCTTCCCTGGCCAGAGCCACGGGGTTGACAGATGTAAACAAACCCCAGGAGGGTTTTCCATTACCAGACAGAGCTATAAAATGAATGGATGAGTGAGACAGCCTTCTAGGACTATGTGCTTGCCTGATACACAAGGTGTCATCATCCACATCAACATTTGCACCTGTAGTCCCATTGGGCAGACTTGGTGGGTCCCATGGGTGCTGCCAAGGGGAGCTGTAGGGAATGGCAATTGTTGTCCGTATTTTGAGGGGCTTCCACCTGACCCAGAAGCGCTTCCTTCATGCACTGTTCTAGCACCATAAGTACTCCGGGGTGCCGCATAAAAGGGTCCTTCTCATCTCATTAGGGGAGTCAGAGTCAAGAGGAGGAGGACAACACTTGCATGGGGGATGCCCCCTATTGACCACAATATTATATATATGTATATAATATCTGTACTCTACATAACTATTTGAATACCACCGTGAGGTTATATTTGCTGTGCTAAGATGGCGTGTAAAAATCAGTAAATAAAGAATGATTTCGAACATGCAAATGATTTCATATACTGTTACTCTATGTCATTGTTTTTTGGTTGATCTTTTTTTTTTTTGTTCAAAGCATGTACTGAGTAACTATAATGCCCTGCTTGTGACATTCATTCTACACCCAAACATGAATAGTCATAAACTGAGATGGAACAGCAGCAAGTGAGGAGATATTGCAGAAGGCAGTTTATTTCTTTTGACAGAATAAAGTGCCTAAACAATGTCTCAATTATTAACACTATATAAAACAAGTCACTTTACTGAGAGATTATTGAATAAAATTAATGCACTAAAAAAAAAAGAATTCCACTGTCCAGCACAGAAGATTGGGTGCTGACACAGCCTAGCTTCTCCCAGAAATCCAGGTCAGATCTCGGAAAGTTGCACACAGCAGCGTTGCTCTGAGCCCATACAAAGTACAGCTACTCTGGCTAGCCCACACCTCCACCAACCATTCCCTTTTATCAAAGATCCTTTCATCTTTCACTGTTACAGGTAAGTAGATCAGTAGATCTGGACATCTCTCTTTTAGCTTGCACTTTATTCTCTCTCTTTTCACTGTTGCCTTTCTTGAGTGCCTTTTCTCTTTTGCCTTCTCACGTTTTTCATATTACTTCCTTTCTCGTACTTATCCCTTTACTGTTATCCTCCCGGCTAATCCAGCCACACATGCTGCATCAAAAAGTTGCAGTTGACACATAATGCGAGTGGACATGCAAGCTGACTCCAGTTAACCTGTTGAGTAAATAAAAACTCCTATAAGAAATCAAGGAATTGCCCTACTAAAAGCCCCAGGCTATTTCCTATTTAGTGCTGCTGGGATATTCCTCCCTCCACCTCTGTGATCCTATTTTAAATTTGTTGGTTTGTTAATTTTATTTAAGTAGAGTGTGTTTAATTTCCACCTGAGTAGACTTACCTATGTAATAGACTAAAGGCCATGTCACATTTCACGATTTTTTCCAGCGATTGTCAGTCACAGACTTCATCTATATTATCTTAGACAATTGAAAGCAAGTGTAGTGTGCTCCCATGGCTGACAGTCATGTAGTCTAACATCCCTAGCGGCTCAGTCCAACTAGTCATAAGTCGTAGTGCCAGACATATATATGTGAGAGCTGACAACAAATGAGTGCTTACCTTCAAATACAATGCATGAAATGTAGCTACAAGCAAGAAGGAACACTGGTGTTTTAGACCTCACAAACAGAAGAGAGGATCGTCTGTTTGATGTCTTCTGTTTGACATACCAAGACAGAAAGGATAAAGGAAAAATCAAAAAGGCCAAGGTGGTGGCTGAACTTACATTCCCTGTAAAGACCTTGTAGAACATTAACTTTGTCATGCAGCACAAAATTGGCTATCAGAAAAAGAGGAAAGCTCACAATATTTTTGAAATGTGAAAATGTGCTGAACAGAGTTGTCTAAATTGTCATCGTTTGTGATTACAAGTTGTGTAATCTGACCTTCTCAGACAATGAAATTAACATCTGCACTCATTAAGTTTGACATCTCCTCCAACTAGAAGTAATGTAATGTGATGCTGGCCTAAGTCAGAACTATAACTTCTTCACTGCTCCAAGCAGTCTAAGCAGTTACTCAGCTTTCACAGAGGAGAATAAGAATTAGTTTTCATGTATCTGATCAATCTCAACATTTTTTCACATCATGCTGCTTTTTGGGATTTTGACTGCTTCTATTATTATCACTTACAGCAAACTCAACATCTGAACACTGGTACATACTATTCTTCTTTCTTTAGCAGGGCCTTCAGTTTCTTACCAGAATTCAAAGGATATTTATTCAGTATTATTACATTTTATTTGCAGGTGTGTACTTAAATGTGCCTTGTGATAAAAATGTCCTGTCTAGATTTTTTTTTGCTATTTGCCTGAATAGATTTCAGTTTAATATGACACTAACCTAAAATTAGAACGTGCACAAAATGGATGGGATTTGACATCACATTTCAGTCTTCTGCTTTAGTTATCTAATGATTTGCTTTGTAAATTTTGGTTTCAAGCTTTTGGATTAAAGTTTTTTTACCTAGTATAACAGTGGCACATATTTCTCACATATAGTATAGACAAAAAGTGCAGTTGCCATCTCTTGGAACATCTTACAAGTATGTACTCCTTCTTCTCTAAGGCCATAGATCTTGGCCAATGTCTGATTTCTGTCTCACTGCAGTCCACATATTAATAAGGGTAATTTTCTCTCACAAATAATCACTCTGCTAGCTACATTACTATTTCACCTATTCTGTTTTGAATTTTATTGAAACGGTTGGGCTACTTTGAGGTTTATCTCTTTGAAGTTTATCTGCCTGGCCTATATGTGGTAAACCCAAGCTGTGACTTCATAATTGTTTAAACTCTTTTTAACTTCATTTCCACTATGAAGATGGAAGTCTCTGAAGCCCAAAACAGGTTGGGATTAAGGGTTGCTGAGAATAACTGAAGATGGTTCTGGAACTCACATTTGCATGCTTTGTTCATGACTTTGACTAACCTTACTTTTTTTAGTGTGCTTTACATTACACATTGGACTCCTATCAAGTCCCTTGTCTTTTACACATCAGCCTAGCTCAGCTTCTATTCAGTTTCCAGTTTCATTAATGTCTGAGTGTTTTTAATGATGCTAAACATTTATCTTACTTTTGTTCACCACTTTTTGTATTTTTATTCACATTTAATTGATATACTTATTTTGTTTGGTCTGACTACATTTCCAACACAAAAACTCAAGTTCATTTTTGAATAGTGCTGTTAGCCCTTTCACCTTCTGAACCTCCAAACAGCCCTCTGTTTATTGGATAGATAACCATGGCTTTCCATGATGAGGTAAAGGCCAGATTTGTATTAGACTTAGTGTGCAGCAACGTGGCACTTGTAGACAAGAGTGTAAAGCTGTTGAAAGCAGTATAAAACAGGGATGCAGAAAGGTTTTTAAAATGTTAGCAGGAAACATTGAACTCCCAAAGCATGATGCCTTTAAGTTAGCTTCTAATTTGTTTAAAGGAACAGATCTGAAAATGATGCATATATGGCTGTATGCACTAGCCTTACAGACCAGCAGAAGTAAGTAAGAACATTTTGCTTTTTCCGCACAGCTAAACAAATGGTAGGAGATTACATTATTTTTTACTGGCCCATATTTGACCTACTTTGAGGTTTATTGCATAAATGTACATAAAAGCTACCTACCCTAAATGCACTTCTGTTAAAACATATTGCACCACATAAGTGAAGACTGATCAAAATGGCCAAAGCGAAGGCAGAGCTCACTGTTCTCAGTTATGAAGTTAGGTATAATGTCAGTTCCCCAAAGATTTTAATAAAAAAATAAATAAATAAAGTAACTCTTAATATAATATCCTGGTTAATTATTTTCTATAAAATGTCTCATCTGACTGTATAAATGTTTAATATAAAAATGTCCACATTAACAAAATATCACTCAGTTAAGTTTTAACAGAACATTTTACAGAAAGGTTATGAGAAAGGTTGAGAAGGTTCTGGAACTTTCATGCTGTGATTTAGCACCATTCACCCATAGTGTAAGTGCAACTGATTCCATCTTGACAATCCCACTAATGCCAAATAATATCAGAAGCATTAAATGTAATGTTTTCATCCTTGTGTTCTACAAACCATTTATTCACAACATTTGAGGTACATTTACTGGCATGGGCAGGTGCTTCACTCAGTCTGTCAGAAGGCAAAGTTAATTTAGTATTATTCCTTTCTGTGTAATCATGCAGATGTTAAACTGCAACTCTGTTTCCTTGGGGGATGCTTTAACTATCAGTGAATGAGTGTAGCTTTATAGAAGGCAGAATAGAAACTACTGCTGAAAGAAGGTAGGCAGCAATTAGTTGGTGGTTGACATATACATACATCGTTTTATCCAGCGCCTATAGAAGAATAACTGATTAGTTTATATTGCAATCCTTCAAAGTTCAGAATGCTACTGGACATTTCCTTGCAGTGCTAAGACTAACACTGCTAGGTGATAAGTATGTTGTAAACACAACCATCTGGTCCAAGCTTCCATCACTCAAATGTTTTCATTCAATGATACAGGATGCTCACACCTAGGACAATACAACTGTAGGCACACATAGTGGTACTGGAGTGGACATCAAACCGAAAGATTCCCAGTTCACCATCTACCTCTAATTGTAAAAACTGTGTATAAACAATATAATTGTATCCTGGTGCCCCACTGGGACTGTCTAAACACACTCGGGATAATGACCCCATTCTCAAACGTAGCCAATTTCTTCCTACATTCTGAACTTCTCTTTCCTCAATGTACTGCTTTCTCTTCTTCCGTGATAGGCGAGCTCCTGCCTCAACTCCTCTCTTGTCTCCAAGCACATGTTACAGAGAGGTAGTGTTCTTTTTAGCCTAAAGCCGTTGCATTAGCCTGGATCCCCACAGTAAAGTACTGCTGCCAGTTAGTGAACTGGAGTGTTACAACACTTATAAAGTGCATCCCCAGCTGAGTATTGTATTACCTTGCTGACTCAGCCAGATAGTGCTGCTCTTTCTTGCCTTTAAAGTGGCCATATCCATGCCTAATGAGCCTGTAATACCAAATTTTGTCAGGGTACCTATGGCAAAGGTGGTTACAAGTCCACATTGTACAAAAGGTTTAACAAGCTATAAGCTAAAACCAGACTCTTCACACTCTAATCTATGGAGTCTTTCAGATGAACATCTGCAGTTCACTGATGTGTATACATATGAACGTATTTTATTAGCATATGCACACATGGTCACACATGCCATGAAAAAGAGGATTTCAATTCTCACATTATAATGGGCTAGTTTGACAATGAATATAAATTAATCTGACAGGCATTCTTTCATGCAACATCTTCTTTGGTCTTTCCTTACACCTACAAAATAGAAGACAAAAAGTGAAACAAACTCCACAGACTAGTCACGTGGATGTTAGACTTGCTTAGCATAATAATACATTGAACTGCTGCATGCAAGTTTATCACATTGTTAATGACACACTCAAGGACACTAGTGAAAATGAAGAAGTACTTTCCACACAAAGGCTGATAAGTACTTCTTCAAACAAAGAGTCATAGAAATTTTATTGAAGGGAAACCTTGGCAGCTTTTAAAAAAATATCTACATAAGATATATGGACAATTATTAATTAACCAAATGAACTTGATGGGCCAAATATTGTAGTCTTTTTTTTTCCACTTTTTATGTTCATGTGTGTTTACATATGTTGTTCTGAAACTGCTGAAGTGTTTCTTTATGAAGCCTTAGGTGTTTCATCGGTTTATTGAAATTGTTGCTATAAAGGGTGGTTTACACTACAAAAACAACAAAGCAGATTGATTTAAGTGAAAAAGAAATTCTGAACATGTAATTATAGCAACTATTGTTGTCAACCATCACATATTTTGTCATGCAGTCACACAGAATCAGTTTATTTATGCCACAACACTGCAAAGGGTAATTGGTTGATGAATTTGTGCATTATTGTGAGAAATAAATAAAGTTACAAGTGGGTAAGAATTTGAAGAAAAGGGTCGCACAGAGATGGATATATTTTGACATTTTTATGTTTTAGTTTTCTAAGATTAGTGTTCCACCTTTACTGTGAATTTATCTTCATTGTAAAAAACAGTCCAATCACAGATAAAGTATGAAATGGTGGAGGTGAAATGTTCAAAGAAGAATTAGAATAACAGGGTTGAAGGCATATTTGGATTAAGGTATAAAACATAGATGAGCTTGTCACCCATAGTACAAGCTAGTAGCTGCACATGGTAGCTTGAACCTTTTATGCATAGATACAAAGAAAACTGTACATATACAGAATTTATAGTAAGACAGACACAATTGTGTACCACCTATGTACACGCATAGAAGACCAAATGTCCACAAACTGATGCAAACAAATCTTAATTGAGTATAGCTGAACATAATGGGGCACCCAAATCAAGGAAGCTGATCATAATGGGATTCAGATCTTGACCTCTGAAAAGAATATAAAGGACATATTCTTAAAATGGCCAAAGGCCCAGGGAAAGACCAGCAGTGAGCAGTTTTCTTATGTGGAACTGATGCCTAGGTTTTCTTGATGATTTGACCCATGTTGACACCTCCTTGAGTGTGATACTAGTCAAATGTATGTGATTTCAAAGTACTATATTCTGGTACAGATGCTATTATTTATATTAATGTACTTGGCCAGTACCTTTATGCAGAACAACGTACAAGACTGAGAAATGTCACTGTTGTTCGCATATGTTTTTACAGATGAGGCACAAGTGGGATTAGTTATACAGTGAGTAAGAGTGGGAAATGAACTAGACACCTTATGGCTTAAAGTCCTATGCCTTAGTCACTATACTAGCCAACATATTGTGTGCATCCCGTTTGGACATTATGTTAGCAAAACACCACGTTTAAAGTTTTATGGTCATGGGGCCCTGTTTTATCATTATACGGCTTTTGGGGACACCACTCCTCTTAAAACATATACCTTCTTCTACCAGTGCAGATTGATTTTAAGTTGGGCCTTAATTCTCTTCTACTCAGATCTTTTAGGATTTATTTTATATTGTGCTCCTGTATCAGTGCTATTGGAGGGTTCTCTTCACTTGTTCATCTGGCTAATATACTTAGTTTCCACAGTGGAATAAATAGAAATATAATTCTCTACCACTCTGACCTTTAATAGTACTTAGGGTATACTGTCCACACTTTATTCTATATATATATATATATATAGCAACAGACTGCTGTCACTGTCCTGCTCCACAGACAGATTGAGGAGATCGTTCCTCCCCCAAACTATGCGACTCTTTAATTCCACCAGGGGGGGTAAACGTTAATATTTAGCATTGTACATAGTTATTGTCTGTTTTTTTTTTTTTTTTTTTTTTCACCTGTATTATTATCATTCTTTAATTTAATATTATTTATTGTATCAGTATGCTGCTGCTGAAGAATGTGAATTTCCCATTGGGATTAATAAAGTATCTATCTATCTATCTATCTATCTATCTATCTATCTATCTATCTATCTATCTATCTATCTATCTATCTATCTATCTATCTATCTATCTATCTATCTATCTATCTATCTATCTAATGATGCTGTATACATTCTGTACAGCCCACACTTTAACCTGTATTGTACTACTGTATTAATTGTATACACCCCACACTTTATCCTCCATATCATGCTTACTGTTTAGAAGTCTATTGACACATACTCTTCCTCACCCTCTTGACCTAACTAATGCACTTACTCCCCAGTGGTAAAGTAAATAGACATACAATTTAGAGAAGCAGACAGTTACTTCAGTGCAAATTATAATTTACAAAATACTAATGTTAAACAATCTCTTTGCCAAAGTGTAAGCAAGTCAAGATATGGCAATACACACTATACAACCTAATAGTGATATGTGTTCTGTCTCTCGGTTGTCTCTGTTCTTGCGTTATATTTTGGCATCTTAAGCTCTTCTGCACCACATGTGTACCTCAGTCATAATGATGGTGGAAAACCTTTAATCAGCCCTTTTACTAACTTTATAAAGCTAATCTAAGAATGGTGAGATGATTGTGTATCCAAAGGGTTCATAAATCGTTGTCCCGTGTTGCGGAGGCTCACAAAATCTTTTTCCAATGACTCTGAGATTGGAGCTTGTAAAACCAACATTATGCTTAAGACATATAATTGCACATCCAGTTCTTATCTTGTATCAGTGTATGCTCCCAACCTCCTCCTCCTCCTTATCTCTTATCAGCACACAGCCACATAATACAGCAGCATTACTAAAACCCTAGACTTAACAATGCTGCAGAATCTTTGAGACTATTCACTTAAAAAAATTATCAAAATGTTCAGTCCATTTTTATATGACTCCGAAAGCAAATAAAATCAATTTTCATTTTTCTCGGAATATAATAGGCTGTTTTAACACAGAAAAATAATGAGAAGTCAAGCAAAATGACACATCTTATTGGCTAACTAAAAGAGTGCAATATGCAGGCTTTTGAGGCAACTCAGGCCCCTTCTTCAGGCAAGATGTAAAAGAAGAAGGGGCACGAGTTACCTCGAAAGCTTGCATATTGTAATCTTTTTAGTTAGCCAATAAAAGGTGTCATTTTGCTTGACTTCTCACTACATCCATAATGGCTAACACGGTACAACACCCTAGTACCACAAAAAAGTAAAAAAGTGCCCTTTTAAAAAGTCCGTTAGTTACATTTTAAGTCAAAGTCCAAATATTTCAGCCTGCTAGAAAAAGAGCAGAAAACAGCACTTTGTCTGATAGGAGAAGTCTTCAATAAATGACTGTGAATGGAAAACAAAATTACATAACTGTCATAGGCCCTTTGTGGTCAACTATTGATTCTCTAGGTGAATATCAGCAAAGGTAAAAGTAGATATCTCTTGTCAGAATTAAATTAACTTGGAGGAGAGCAAAATCTTTGGAATCAAATAGCCAAACAAATTATCAGCTGGACAGAAACAGCAGGGTAGTGGTGGTGGCTAAGGATTGGCTTTCATTAAGTTTGGGAGAATAGGCAGTCGTCTGTCCACACTTGGTTCTTATGTACCATGTGTAAGATTGGTAGATGCATTTATGAGAAATAAAAGATTTCCTGGGTATAAAAATGTATTGTCTCAGTATCTAGGTTAGAAGTTGAGAACCCAAGGAGCTGTACCAGCAGCATCAGGCACATGGCAGGAACTACACATTAACAGACAGATAAGGACCTGCCACTGATATCTTTGTTATCCTGTGTGCATATGAAAACAATGAAGAAAAACTGCATTGCACACACACACACACACAAACACACCCACCCAAGAGATATCTTCTTGCTTTCATAGTAGGTGTGAGGTTGACTCACACCTCCCTTTCTGCCTGTGCTGCAAGCTGATAATTTATGGCTGTTGGATTGCAGCCTTAAACTTGAACTGTGGGACAGAGAGGATAGAAGGTGATAAACAAACAAACTAAAAATATGAGTTAGCACTCCAGACATTCACATTAACACCTCGCCACCAGACAGGAGTGCCGCAGTGTGGGAGAGTGGATTCCCAGTTAAGATTATTTTAAATTAACAATTTATTTATAGGAAATGTGATTTTTGCTTACTTGAATTGGGAATTTAACTACTTAAAAATTCAGTCCTCTACCTGATTTGATAGTCTGCATTCTCATTTGATACTTTTAATCTATTAGCATTTATTAGCATTTTATGACTAATATTAATGGCTGTACCTAAAAAAAATACACAAAAGTCTGTATTTCAGATGTTATGTTATAATGTGTGTGCTTCCAGCTGTTATTTTATTTTTGGGAAAATTTGTTTTATTTATGTAAAAGTGTTAAAGAATTCTTAATATGAAAATTTGCTTCATTATGAGTTGTGGCTTGCTTTTTCATAAATTGGTGCCTTAATGGAGAGAGGGTTTGCATATTTGGTACAGTATATGCAAAAGCCAATGACATATAATCCACCTTTATCCACTTCAGGGTCTTGATGTGAAAATTCATGTATTTTCAGTGTGAGCTGGTGGTGCCAGAGTGGATAACTCTGCTGCCATACAGCTCCAGGATACCGGGTTAGTCTTTGCCTAACCACTATTTGTATGGAGTTTGCATGTTTTACTTATGTTTGCATGAATTTTCTATGCATGTTAGATTAAAGGGTGCCTCTGGTGAATGTGTCTTGTGATGGACTGGTGTGCTAACCAAGGTTTGCAGTTGCCAGGCTAGAACTGAACCCAGGACTTTTTCACAGAGCCATCTTCTCAAAGAAAATATATTCGACCTGCCAGGTCATGATGCTGAATGAGATGTCCTGACATTATCAGAAATGACTAAATGTCACATTCATTTTAAAAAAAGGTATTAGCAAACTAGATAAAAAAAGTTCAACTGAATGGTTTTATATATTGTGAAACATATCTCTGAGTCTTACAGAACTTCTCTTTTGTAACCTAGCAATTCTACTTTATAAATTATTTTCCATACGATCATTGTCATTATCATTTTCACTCTACTTACCCTGTTGTGGTAGAAACACGCTGAGCATGGATGACAGAGCCTCCTTGTTCTCAACACCTTCCCCAGGGAATTCCCAGAGGACTTCAGGTCATCTGAGAGATATAATCCCTCCAGGGTGTCCTGGTACAGTCCTTGTTCTTTTGCCAGCTGGCTATAGCTTGAACATCTCTCTTGAGAGGCAAAGGTGACATTCTAACTATTTGCTTAGATGATCTTAACTGGTTCTCCAGTTCTACTTCATGGTCCTTTCATATTCCTGAGGTCAATGTGTCATGTCAAATGAACCTAGCTAATCTGCACAAAATCCTCTATTTGGCCGCTTGTACTTGTGATGTCATTCTTTCAATCACTATCTACTGCTTGTCACCATGTGTGAGGATGGGAATATATAGACTAAATGGGAACTAAATGGGCATGGCATAACTTATTTTATGCAAGACTTGCTTTTGGAATGTATATAATTGTTTTAATTAGTTTATAAAGAGAAAATAAAGATACCATAGATTGACTGCAACAAAAGCTTGTCTGAGGAGTCTAAAGTTTATGAGATGCTAATAATCCAACAGTAGAATGTTTTTAAGTTGCAGTCTTATCAAACATTTTTGAGATATACATTTTTTAAAGTTTAATACTTCCAAAGTGGATCCAATCCCATGTAACTATGCAGTGAGAGGTTGATGTGACATCTCCAGGGAAGTGAATAGTTGTAATGAATGATAGCAACGAGGCAACAGATGTTTAAGCAAAGCTATGGGTTTTTGCCAGAAAATCAGTCCTACTTATGTGTAAGTTCAAAACATTACTACTAAATCGAAGATGAGAAAACAAATAAGAAGTCAAAAATCAATAGTCTTTCAAAAAAATAAACATTCTAGTGCACAGAGAATTGGTTTGAAATATCCTAGACATTAGATAATAAGATTCTAAGAAGCTGACCTTTAATCCATCACACAGCTGATGTCACTCATCGTGAATTCCCGTACCTTAACCTAATAACAACAACATGGCGATGACCATAATAAAAACAATATGCATCTCATAAAATGTGAATATATTGAATATATACTCAAACCAGGTGAGCTTCCAGAATGGAGTCTGTGTCAACTCCACACATCTCGCATTATTCTGTTCCAACTGGTCCTATATTTTCATAAATGTTTGCTCTTGCTGATCTTCTCTTGTAATAAAGGGAGAGTTCAAATATTTAATAAAGTGAAGATGAAAATGAACCATGAACCTTAATGTAAAGATATAAGAAAGAAGAACATCTGTCTAGGAGTTCTTCTTTACTTTTTGATAAGGCACATTATGCTCTGATTTATCTAGAGCAGTGGTTCCCAAACTGTGGTACGCGGAGCCTTTTTAGGTGGTACGCATCGCGGTCCCTGAAATTTAATTTATCTGTGCAAAACCCTTTATGACAAGCCTGTTGTGAGCAAAAACCAATGAAACTGTTTAAATACAATAATACGTGGATTCCCAAATTTAGTGTGGTGTGAAATTTCATCATCTGAATAAACAAAACCTATTATTCGAATCAGTATTTAGTTCATTTAACGCTACCATAATTCCGTTTCGCAGAAGTCAACTTCTACTTCTTCACTGTATGAGCTTTTGGTCACTAGATGAAAGCACAACGCCGACACTATTTAGTCTTCGGTAACTCTGCCTCACAGAAACCGCTTGCGTTTGTTGTTATACGTGCACTGCCACTGTATCGCATCGTAGTCACTAGATCTAAGCACAAAGCCGATACCATTTCATCTTCGGTAACTGCGTCACATACAGTGGAACCTCGGTTCACGACCATAATTCGTTCCAAACTTCTGGTCGTAAACCGATTTGGTCGTGAACCGAAGCAGATTCCCCCATAGGATTGTATGTAAATACAATTAATCCGTTCCAGACCATACGAACTGTATGTAATATATTTTTTTAAAGATTTTTAGGCACAAATATAGTTAATTACACCATAGAATGCACAGTGTAATAGTAAACTAATGTAAAAACATTGAATAACACTGACACAAACACCCAGGCTCCCTGCTCAGCTGCACGCGTAGGCTCTCTCTCTCAGCAGCACGCAAGCCTCCTCAGCCCCCCCCTCCCTTTCTCTCTCTCTCTCTCTCTCTCTCTCTCTCTCTCTCTCAGCAGCACGCAAGCCTCCCCAGCCCCCCCTCCCTTTCTCTCTCTCTCTCTCTCAGCAGCACGCGAGCCCCCTCCCCCTCTGTCTCTCAGAAGCACGGGAGACCTCTCTCTCTCTGTATCATTGTAGCAGTTCGCGCTATAGCTTTACAATCCGATCGTTGTATAAACACTTTTTTTTTTAAATGAGCTTTCACGCTAATAGCATTACAGCCTGATCGCTGTAAACACTCTTTTTAAATGAGTTTTAAGCACATGGAAAAAAATAAACATTTGAAAAAAAGAGAAAAGTAACATTGCAACACTTTCTTCTCACCACTCTTCACTTGCTTAGAAGCCATGGTTAACTGCAAAAGCACACGAAATACTGTAGAGCACAAAGAGTTCACAGGTAAAGCACGCACGTATGACTGAGAACAATGAACAGGGAGAGGCTGAACACGTGCTTAAATACAGTAATCGGCGCGCATGAACCGGAAGGGAAATGAAATAGAGCACAAAGAGTTCACAGCGAAAGCACACATGCATGACCGAGAACAATGCAACAGGTGCGGAAATCATCGGCGCGCACAAACCAAAAGGGAAACTGGCTTGTTCGTATACCGAGTGTGTGGTCGTGAACTGAGGTAAAAGTTTGGCGAACGTTTTGGTCGTAAACCAAGTTGTACGTGTACCGAGACGTTCGTGAACCGAGGTTCCACTGTACAGGCCGAAGGCAGGATTTAGTTTCGGGGCGGAATTTATCAATTTATGTACATGCACAAATTTTTTCATTAATTTTATGCATAATTTCTTCCAATTCTTTAACTTTTATTCAGATTTCGGGGCGTTTGTAGTCAGTGTCGTGACTGTATATTACCTAATTACCTAATTACCAGTGTTGCTGTATATTACCTAATTAAGAATTAATCATTCATTGCAGTACTTGCTTTTTAATTTTTTTGTTAAAAATTCGGGTGGTACGCAACACAACTCACTTAACCTCAGGTGGTACTTGACGTCCAAAAGTTTGGGAACCCCTGATCTAGAGAACACAACAATGCACAATACACATTTAGTAAGCTCTTCAGGGCAGTTTGTTGCAAGCTACAATGTACTACCAAAAACTTTAGGGAGGATAGAAACTCAAGCAAACAAAAACAAATAACAACATATGTATCATTAAAAGGCAAAGTTAGTATTCAATTGGAAGGACTACAGGCACCCCTTTTTAAAAACGTTAGCAGCAAAGGCTAGGGCAGAAACAAGAGGAGCTCACAAGATGCAGCATATTACTGTACTACTAAAGGGCAGTATGTTCTAGTCCATCTGTTCATGGAGCAGGCTGCTTAAAGTAAAGCACCATGCTGTTATATTTTTAGATGAAGGTGTAAGGATTATGTTTTTATGTATAGCCCTTAACCAAAACAAGTCTTGGGAAACAGTCTTTGTTGTTTTTTTATTTGATTTGCTGCTGTTGAGCAGCAGATTTAAAACAGACTACTCTGTGGGCTTCTTTAATTTTTCTCAGTCTCTGATGGTTACTGTTTTCAAAAACTTTTTTCACAGTTACATGTTTAAGCTTTACTGAAGTTTTATGCACTTTTTCTTTAGCAGCAGCAAAGATGGCTCTGTTACTGTGGGAAAGGTCAGAGACATGGCCTCTTTTCGACGGCACTTCCGAATGGGCTTCATGACGATGCCAGCTTCACAAGAGCACACACCACATCCATGTGCAAGCAGTATGGCACCCCGCTCACAGTCTTGTCACTCTGTGGGCAGCATGGAGAATGGTGGGGAGCCACACCACCCTACCTGTGCCAGAAAGCCTCCTGCTAAGCCAAAACGTCACCCCAGCACACGGTTGAGCACAGCAGGAGAGCTCCATGGCTCAGAGGAAGGAGGAGCTGCAGGGACTGAAAAGAAAACAGGTGATTTCCACAATTATATGCTTTGTATTAGAAGAATATTCTTCCTTACTAATTTTATCAGTAGAATTGACTATGACAGTAATGTCACTGCATATCACTTGGACCCAGTTTCACTTTAGGCCATAATTTACTTTGTGTGGGGTTTTCTGTGCTTAGTTACATTTTCTCTTGGCTGTCCAATTTCCTTAAAACCTCGTTTTGTCTGTCCATTTTTCCTGCTGTGTAAGTGTGTGTGTGCTTTTTCATTCAGAATATTTTCCTTCCTTGTCGCTGTTGCTGCTAAAATAGAATCTGACTTTCCACAAATGTAAGTTAGAATTAGTCAGTGAAAAAAAATGGTTAAATAGAGAAGAAAAGTTTAGGATGGCATTTAATATGAAATTGAGAAAACTTTGTAAAAAAATGTCATTCAGTCTGTCTCATTGGCTGTGTTTAAACTAAGGACCTTTAAGAAAACATATCCTATATAAATGGTCTGTCAACATATCATTGTGTTAGATTTATTACTATGATTACTAAAATGTCCAGCTACAGTTCAGCACACTAAATAACTATGAACCCAACCTACACCCCCACACAAATCCAATATGTCCTGGTACTAGACCAAACTGTGCTTTCTGGTTAGGCTCAGTATGTAAAGGTCATGGGTGATAATAACATAATAACATCGTAAAGTTTTATCTTTCAGCAGTTGCATAGTTTGAGTATATGAAGCTACAACCATAGAGTGCACTGAAGCACACTTAATGTTGAAAATAAATCATACCAGGTTAGGAAAACAGAGAATAACTTTTGGAACTTAGCCTGCATACCACTTAAACACATATATTCAAAGCATATATGACCATCAAGTAGTCTCTTTGTTTAAGTTGCCTCTTTTTAATGCCCCTCCTTATTTAATTACATATGTGAACCTGGAATCATATCTTTCTCCATATATTTATACAATACAATACAATTTATTTTTGTATAGCCCAAAATCACACAAGAAGTGCCACAATGGGCTTTAACAGGCCCTGCCTCTTGACAGTCCCCCAGCCTTGACTCTTTAAGAAGACAAGAAAAACTCCCAAAAAAAACCTTGTAGGGAAAAATGGAAGAAACCTTGGGAAAGGCAGTTCAAAGAGAGACCCCTTTCCAGGTAGGTTGGGCTTGTAGTAGGTGTCAAAAGAAGGAGGTAAATACAATACAATACAATACACAGAACAGAACAAATCCTCAATACAGTATAAAAATAAAAATTTTAGAAGTAAGGAGCAGATTTATATATTTATATTTATAGGCTATACAATCTTAAAACTACTATGATTTGTTTTGATAAATGCTTTCTGTCTCCTCAGTGAGGCATAAGACCATTCTTAAAATCACTTTACTTAATAAAGCCATTAATCTAACACTAACTGGTTTATCCATAAATTGACAGAATTGCTTTAACTCCACTGATGCTCATGCTCTGCCTTTGCCTGTCAGATAAAAGCAATAACCTAAAGCATCCGATGTGTAGAAACACTAGAAGCTGCATGTGGAACCTTTTGTGGCAACACTTTAGTATAAGTTTCTGTAATAAAACACCTGTTAACAATCTATAAATGTTTTATTAACTATGTTATTAACAACAGTAAACTGTTAATACAAATAAATCAGATGCTTAGATTGTGTACTGTCAATTTTCATTGTTTTATATCTTGTTAAAAAAATCTTAGAATATTTTTTAAACGTGTAGTGTTAATAGTTACTTACAAATTGATAACTAAAGCGTTATGCATATTGTATATTGGACAGAAGACATCTAGAGCAAAGACTGTAAACATAGAAGAGATAATAATGATATTAGCACCTAAGCCTGAATTCCACTCTAGGCTTGACAAGAAAAGTGTATCTCATACCTCTCCAGTCAAACTAGTAAATATAACATCTATAATATGGCTGAAAGTACTCTATCTTGCTGTGTCAGAGAGAGGACGTACAGTATTGTTCAATATGGCACTCAATTTTGTTTTATTTCTTATCTGTGATACTACGTGAAAGGGGTCCAGTGTGTCCCATAACTGAGTTTGCCCTTATACTATAACTAGCTTATTGATTTGGTGGGCCTCGCAATGAAGTGATGTTACCAGCCTACCACATCGTAGAAAACCGCACCGGCCATCACAGAGTTGTAGAAGAAGTGAAGAATACCACTACCCTTAATAAAGGAGTGTAATCTACTAAGAAAAAAGAATCTGCTGTGCCCATTCTTATATAGTTCCTCTGTGTTACAAGACTTTCTCCAACTGATCATTGATGTGGGTCCTCCAGTACTTTTAGGAGAGCATTACTATTACATTGATTTCTGAAAAGTGGCTGGGTGTACAGTCTGTTTGATGCAGTGAAAGTAAATAACCAGTTTCTTGGTTTTGCTGATGTTACTGAAAGTTTTAGACAACTCTGTATCAAGAAAGAGTCTCCACCTAACTTTTGCACTCTGACTCAACCCCTTTATCAGTACACCCCATAAGTGCAGAATCATCTGAGAATTTCTTCAAGAGACATGACATACTTTAGTACCTGCACTGAATTTAATCCTATCTTTGGCTTCATAGAGTTGACCTTACTCACCCTTCTGCTGCTTCTGTCAACACACTGCCAAAGGACATATGCAGTAACCTACAAATGAAGTTATTTAGTCTTTGAACTTAACACATGATCATTTGGCAATTACCAGTAGATCTGGAGCATTAAACATGGATACAGAAGATTTTTTTCTATAGGCCTTTATGATAATGAATGCAATTCAATTGCAAGGAGTGATGGAGAATATTAATATTAGACCAAAAACTTTAACAACAAAGGAACAAACTTATAAATACTGATGGAATCCTTTAATCGAGTACATTGTTACCATAAGAACTGGAATGTAAAGCACAATTTAGCTTGTTACTTCAAACCTTCCACAACTTGCTAGGTAAAAGGTTCAGGTGCATATGTAATAAGAAACTTTGATATTTTTACCAAAAGTAGGGCAAAAACTCTCTTTACAGATTAAATTATATTTAAGATTGTGCAGATATGTATAGCAAATAATTTGAATTTAACACTACAGTCTGTATGTGTCCTTTTTTAGGGGTGAAGAAATCAGACACAGGTGAACAACATGGCAGGAAGATACCACCTTTGAAGCCAAAGAGAGCTCCAAACACACAGCTATCAGTATCCTTTGATAACACACACCCCACACAACCACTTAATCCTACCAACTCCAGGACTATCTCGCACCAGTCTTTCTCTGCTTCACGGTATACCCCTGACAGCCAACACTCACAGTCACATGCATCCACTCCTCAGAATGCCAGAGAATTGGATGAGGAGGAGCCAGTGTATATAGAGATGGTTGGAGATGTTTTTAAGGATCCATCCCACAGCACAGCCACTCCAGACTCAGATTCTGACCAGAGTGAAGCCATTTACGAGGAAATGAAGTATCCACTTCCTGAGGATCCTGGGTGCCCTGTTGGGGAGTTCCAAAACCATGGAAGAGGAGGGGAACATACACACCATAAATCAACCAAGGTCTCCCTTATTCTCCCTCCTCCTCCACTACCTCCTCATAATTCAGCTCCTCTTGCACCTAAAGTTAAACTCAAGCGAGAAGTGGCGGTGGTGGCCCCAACTACTGCTGCAGTAAGTGCTGCTGATCAAGCATCTTTTGTGCATTCTCAGCTTTCCACGTCTTCAGCTAGCTCAGGGACCACCAGAGCTCCTACTCCATTTGTCTTTGCCAAAAACAGTTCCTGTGAGATACCAGCCCCGTTTCCCAATCTCCTTCAACACAAGCCTCCCTTGTTGGCCTTTCCACAGCCAGCTGCTTCATCAAGTGGCATTTCTGTCCAGAAATCCTCCAAACTAGGCACAGTATCTACTCAGACTGGACAATCTGGCCAGCCCAGCTCAAAACTTCCTGTGCTACAGCCCAACGTCCATGGCAAAGATCAGTTACAAACTGCATCACAACAGAGTAGTAATGTTTCCTCTTCTGTGACTTCCACAGTTGGGCCCAGCTCCAGCAATGCAGATGGGCAGAATCAAAACCAAAATCAGCAGAATCAAAGAGCTCCTGATATCAAGGAGCAAAATCTCTTGGTTCTAGGGCCAGCTGGTAGAGCTCGAAGCCATTCAACTCCGCTTCCTCCTCCCCAGTCATCTCAGTCATCTTATCTGCAGCACAAAGCAGACAAAGACCTTCCTGTCTCACAGAGCATGAAGCTGGGATCCCATTCAGCAGTACAATCTCTGCTTCCTGTCCTGCAACAACAGGTAGCTTCTGGAAGCACAGCAAAGGATAAAAGTGTAGGTGTATCTACAAGTCAAAAGTCAAGTCAGGACAGAGATAAAGAAAAGCAAGAGCCATCCACTGGTAATACTGCAGTCCCGTCTGGACGCTCAGCTACTCCTCTGGCACGTCCCATTTCCTATCGCAGCCCAACACCTCATAACTTAATGGATCATCCTTGTTCAATGTTGTGGACATACCCTTCTGCTGGTCTTAAGAGACCTCCAGCCTATGAAAGCCTACGGGGACCCACACAAGGAGGGATTCCTAAAAGCAGCTCAGCCTCTCCTGCAGCTTTACCTGCACAACATAAAGGCATGCTTGGGGCTCTCTCTACATGCACACGTCAGCAGACGCCCTCCGCCCTTCCTACAGTTCCTGCTGGCAGCACTGTGGGAGGAATTGGGGATCCTAAGGGACTTTCAAGTCCAGTTGAGGAAGGCACATACTGGCCAATGCAGAGGAAGATGTCATTTAGTAGGGCCAGCAAAGATTCTGAAAGTAAGTTGTCAAGATTGAGCAAAGACAATGATTTGTTTATACCTCTGGAGAACTGAAAGCACCTTTTGTTGATTACACTCATTATTCAGACTTAAAGAAGTGGGAGTTCAGGGTGTAGTGTGTGAATAGGTGCAGAACTGGTTAAAATAGAGGAAGCATAGACTTATGTTCCAAGGAACCTTATCAGAATTGTATTATGTTCAAAGTAAGGTCCCTTAGGGATCAATGCTAGGGTCACCTCTGCTTTTAAAATACATAAATGATTTAGATAGGAAAGTAAATAACAAGCTAGTTATACTTGCAGATAATACCAAGCCAAACAGCGTGGCAGATAATCTAAAATACATTTATTCATTACAGAGGGACTTGGGCAGCATAAATGCTTGGGCAAATTTGTGGCAGATAAAATTTATTATAAGTAAATGTAAAGTATTACATATAGGAAGTGAACATTTTAGATTTGAATAAACAATGCAAGTACTGCTTATGAGAAGGAGTAAGGAGTCATAGTTGACTCGACACTGTCAACTTGCAGACAATGTTCAGAAGGCATTATTTAGGCTTACAGAATGTTACATAATATAATGACTCTGATGTGCAGAGTACAAGTCCAAGGAGGTTATGCTCAAGCTTTATAACAAAGTAATGAGACTTCATCTGGAGTATTGTGTACAGGTTTCATCTCAAGGCTACAAAAACACATAGAAGTGCTTGGAAAAGTCCAGAGAAGAGTGAATAGGCTGATTCCAGGACTACAGGGGATGAATTATGAGGAAAGTTTAAAAGAGTTAAGCAAAAGGAGATTAAGAAGACACATAATTGAAGTGTTTAAAATTATAAAGGAAATTAGTCAAGTGGATCGAGACTGTTACTTTAAAATTAGTTCATCAAGAATACAGGGACGCAGTTGAAAACTTGTTAAGAGTAAGTTTCGCACAGAAATGTATGGGAGTTTTTCTTCACACCATTGACAAATGGAATAAATTGCCAAGTAGTATTGTAGACAGTAAGACTTCAAGGACCATCTAAAGTGGACTTTACGTAATTTTGGAGGATTCAAGTAAATAGAATTGGCAAGCTATGTTGAGCTGAATGGCCTGTTCTTGTGAAAATTTTACTAATGTTCTAATTATGCGTTAATTGTCATATTTGTCTTGTTTCAGCAAGACTTTAAACTGGTTATACTGTATGTCCTAGTCAGTGTTGTAAAACCAAGGCTAGTTAAACCTTTTTGCATTAGATTCAAGAAACTGAGACTCCAATGAATTATGTATAATGTGTGGTTATTGCTATGGCTGAATTTCAAAACTGACAAGGTGAAAAAAAGGAAAATCAAGTGATGTGGACATGGACGTGGATGATGCTAACTTTCTTTGAAGATTATAAGGAGCTGGAGGGCCATGATACACAAAACCAAAAAATGTCTTTAACCTTCTTGCCATGATCACATAGTGTATTGCACACATTTCATTATCAATTTAACATGCTAATATTATTTACTAACTTTGAAAGCAGTCCAGAATACCTATCTCTCTTGTTAGCCTGTTTCTGCATCAGCACTGGAGATATCTGTAATACCTTGAGCTTATGGACTTCGGCAGCAAATTCCCTGGGCTTTCATGGTGCCATTGGATATTTTACCATAGGGCATATTTCATTCTAATCAGAATTTCTTGCAACCCTCATACAGTGATTATAAAGTGGCTGTGCCACCATATTACTTAACATGGTAGAGGCATGACCGGTGTTAATGCTTTGTTCATTATGATCCCCCGTTAAAAGGAACACATTGATGCACACACTATTTTTAAAGCAAAGCCTTCAAGTTCAAAACCTAGTAAAGACAAGGAGCTGCACCTGTCTTTTGAGTAGGACATTAAACTGATGCTATGACATTCTATATTCACTAAAACTGCCACAGCTTTCTTTAATCATACTAGGGAAGTGATTTTCTGGTGTCATTGTTACAGTTCCAATATGACTGCCTAAAAAATCTCATCACCTAACAGTAAAGACTTACCTTTCTAGAGGCACTAGCAGACTCTCACAGCAGAGTTATTATTAGAACAATTGAGACAAGAACAGGGCATTCAGTCCAACAAGCTTATCTGTCCTGTTTACCTAGATTGTCCAAAATAACATCAAGTTGAGGTTTGAAGGTCCCTAAAGCCCTACTGTCTGTTACACTACTTGGTTATTTATTATATATGTCTAAGGTTCTTTATGTGAAGATAAACTTCGTAACATTTGTGCCAAATTTGCCCATATCAAATTTCCAGCTATGTTCCTGTGTTCTTGTTGAAGAGTTTATTTTAAAGTAGCTGCTGGTATTTACTGTACTAATTTCTTTCATACTTTTTACATTTGGATCATATTAACTCTTAATCTGCATTTGCTTAAACTGAAAGAGTTCAAAATTTAAATCTCTCCTCATAGCTCATACTTATCAGTCCTGGAATAAGTCTAGTTGTTCTCCTCTGGACTTTCTTGTAATATAGAGAGCAAAACTGTACATAGACTTGTACCCCACATATTAGATGCACTATATAACATAACATCCTATTAGCCTTCTTGTTTGCTTCTATATACTGTTTTAATGTAGATCTTGACACTATGGCGCCTTGGTCCACCTCATGAGGGTTACTTTCAAGTTTCAGACTTCCCATTGTATATTAAAATCTTTTAATTTTAATTCCTATTTGTAATGCTTTTACTTACATTAAATTTCATCTGCCACAAATGTGCCCAAGCCTGCATACAGTCCAAGTCCCTCAGGTAATACCTGTTCCTGAGATACTTTGAGGGTAAATTTTGGTGTTACACAAATACAAGTTAATTGATTTAAGCAATCAACAGAGGTGCCTACAGGTTATACATTTATCTTTTGGATTATTTAATTTTTTGGTTTGTTTTACTTATGATTTTTAGTCTGTTTGCATCTGCACTTGGAGGTAGGTGATACAGCCTAATCTTTTAATGGCTTTGAAGTTATGGTTTGCCAGCATACCTGAGAGAATGGGTAAATTCTCAGGGTGTAATTGTATAGTTGGATGAATTATTTGTACTTACATGCACTTACACAAAGTTAGGGTTTAGATGAGAGGCGTGCTTTTGTATAGATCAGAGGCTTTGGGGGAAAATTTTAGGTAACAGCAATTCTAATTAAGCAATTTTTATTGTCACATTTAGAGACTATAGAAAATGCCAAAATGTGGAATGGGAGCACAGATGCTCTGGTTTGTACCGATAAGGAAGAAAAGTTAATGGGACAGTCAGGGATTCCTGTTCGGACGCATGGCCTAGATGGGACTTCTGGGAAAGGCTTGGCCAGACCAGGACTGCCAGTGCCATGCCAAACCTTCCCCGCTTGTCACCGAAATGGAGGTAAGCAAACTTTGAGCTAAAGTTTATGTGACAGATTTGAAATTTAGGGCACTCAGTTCTTCTTGTTAAGTTTAATCTTAAAGAGCAGATTTGAAGGCAATAGAAGAGCTATTCTGTTGTCAGTTGTATGTCTTCTATTCCATTAAAATACAAGAGTCATTTAAACTTTAAGGTCCCCATAGGCACATAAAACGTAATTGCAGTGATGAGACATCTGACTCTTTAGCATGAGAGTGAGTGGTGAATTTCATATAGATTTCCACAGTTTTATAAGATACAGAAAAAGAATAGAAGTTAATGAGAGTGTTGACAAAAAGAATGGATTGACAATACGGTACAGATACTAAAGATGTTAACAGGACGCATTAGGGATTAGCTCAACATATGTTTGTAACAAATGATTTGTTATTGTCATCCACAATCAAAAATTGATAATTAAAATTTCTTTCTGTATTTCTTGCAGATATTTTAAAAACAACAGGGTCTTTCACTTATCAAAGTGCCAAAACACTATTTTAAGGTCAAAATGGACGTGATAAGCTATCATCTTGGCAAACAGATGCATTTTAAATTGAATTGCGTATAAGCCATTAAGGATGCTGAAACAGATAATTCAGGTCAAGCATTTTAACTGGAAAGAGAAAAATATCCAGCAGCTGTGAAATGTGACAGCATTCATAGTCATTCTTCCAATGCTGCAGTGATTGCATATTGTGTAGTTTTCATGTTTATTGCTTGACTTTTATGCCAAAATATACATTTTTGAGTTATGTGTCAATAATTTGTATTCCTTTCTAATACATGCATTATTCAAAAGCTGAAACTAGCCAGATAGGACTAGGTCACATAGTTCTGAATTAGGAGCCCTAACTGGTGACTTTGTTCTCCTTTTATTACTTATAAATATGCTCCAGCAGAACTGTTATCTGTGCACTGTTCTTAGAACAACTTCTATGATTAGTTTTATAATGAAATTCAAAATAGATTATTTGAAAAATAAAGCAATGTTCTAGTTACAACCGAGCACTTCAATAATGAGTGAATATGATGTTAAAGTTACAGTTTGATTATCTGAACTTCTGAAAGTTTTAGAAGCCATTGCTTTTCATAAAAAATGACTAAGGTTAGCTTTATATTTTCACAGTAGAGTTGCTAGAAAAGCTTATTACAGATTGAAGAAGCGTTTTTGTTATGAAATAATAATAATATTAAGTCTACATCTAAGATCCCTAAGCAGCTTATTTTTTCTGTAAGGAACTCAGAAGTTGATTGTTAATAGAAACTAACAGAAAATATGTAACTATATGTATTCAACAAAACATCTGATTACTCATAAATGCAGGGAGCATTTATATTCCTCATTGTTGTTTCTGCTTACAGAAAGTTCAATAAATGCTGGACATGAAGACTAGCAGATACATAAAAAAATAGCTGTATTAAAATATCTTTAAATGTCCTCCCTCCCTCAGTACAACATTAATTGTAATAATATTCATTATAGTCATTTTATGAGGCCTTTTCTACATATTTTGCAACATATGACAAGTGAAGCCATTCATAGGCTTCTGTAGTGAAAGTTTTTTTTTATTGAGTCAAACTTTTATCATCTACCTTTAGTCTTAAAATCAATGTGTTTTAATATCCTTCTTTAAATTTTGTGTTTTCTGTCCAGAATTTGGGCGGCTGGGCCGCTCGGCTTCTACTTCTGGAGTGAGACAAGCTTCAACCTATGTTCAGAGGCAGTGTAGCCTCCCACGAGATGCCCTTCATCAGGTGAGTGAACATCAAAAACACACCTTATTAAAAAAGGCTTTTTCACATCTCTGATATGAAAACCCTCTTGTTAGAAGGAACAAGTTGCATGCATTAATCAGAATTTCACAACAGTGTGATAAACAGTATAATAAAAAGTCATTCATCTGTGAGCTTACACTTGGTCACCCTCTTCTGTTCTGCACAGGAATTACACGTATTGCATCTTGAATCTTAATCATTTTTATTTCAATACTAAATCTAATATTGCACATAAAAGACCATGAAAAAATTATACATGATATCAGAGTTTCCATTTTGAAAGTGGTAAAATTAGGGTGGGACAGCAATGGCACAGACAACATGGTTGCATGAAACAATGTCTGTAACACTTGCACTCCCAACTAGGTTGTACCTCACATCATTTTAAACCATGTATTAGCCTTGGTTGCTTTTTCATCAAAAATGGGATGACTAACTTTATTGAAGCAATACGACCCTGTTGCACAGTGTTGCCTAAATAAGTAGAGTCATGCAAGACAAACTTTGTAAGTGAATACATTTTGTATTTTAAAGTAATGACTTACCAAATATCTACACTCTGTTTGTTGCTAGTAACTGCAGATTGATTAGATAAGCAAAAAACTCAATGTCTGCTTGTGTACAGAAGCTGTGCACTTACTCTGTATTTCACATTATTTCCTCTCTGCACACTTTTTTCTTCACATTCTCACTGCAGTGTACTATTTGTCCTCCAGTATGCCTAATGAACGTTGAAGTATGTGGCGTTACAGACTTCATTAAAAATGTGATATAGCCATATTTGGTATGTTGTTTCATTTTAAATTACTTGCTTAACAAATTAGATTTTCTTATTAATTAACAGAGTCACAGGAGAAAATAAAAAGAAGTTGATTGTACCATTTACACTTTTATTTTTAATAAAATTAGATATAAATACTAAAGGAAAAACTTAAGTGTACTAATATATGTATACCAATCTGCAGAATACAGTACATCTTTGTGAAATGTCTCAGAAAAGTCAAATACACAATATAGAGAAACAGACTGATTAAATTACATGTTGAATTAAATCACAAGAGGTAGTCTGTAAATTTAAATAATTTGAGAAATATCCAACATCCAAAGAAAAGCCCAGGATCGGGTTTAACAACCACTGCCATATTACACACCTACTACTAAATTATTGTGTAAGAAACCCATTCATTATTGGGTAGAATTATGAAGGGCTTTTTACACCTTTCACTTCACTTCAGTCATAAACTTGTCATTTTGATGGTTACAGTGGTAACACGCCATGTTGGAAAGACCAGGCCACTCTATTCCTTGCAAAAGTCCAGTGATCTGTCTGAAGAATTCTCAGGTGCGCTCAGCTAAGACAGTGAAGAAATATAGTCTGCACAGTAGTGGTTCTGCTATGAGGTTCTCCAGCATTACTGAGCTTTTCACCTTAACAGACAAAGTGAGGCTAGGAAACCTATGCAGGAATGTCATTTTGACCACCCGTACTCACAATCTTACTCTTTTTGTCACAACCCAGTGTTCATGACCATGGGTAAGAATGTGGCTATAAATTAATTGTTAACTTGAGGGTTTACCCAAGAACTTTGCTCCAGTGTTGTACTCATAATGTTTTAGTGTGTATCAAACTGCAGTTGTTGTACTAATTTTTTTACTAATGCTTATGATCACCATCTGTCCTCACATGTGAGCTAGATCTCAAGGTACTCTACCAGTTGGAGTCGCTGGCCTCCCCTAAATAATAATAATAATTCTGTATTCATATAGTCCATTAAGAGTACAACTGAAAGGTAGCTACAAAAAGCCAAATTAAAGTAATTAGTTTTTAGAAGTTTTTAAATGTTCCACAGTATTAGCCTGACATATTTTTATTGGTAAAGTGTTCCAGATTTTAGGTGCATAACAGCAAAACGCTGTCTCACCATTTCTTTTAAGCTTGGTTCTTGGAATTATAAGCAGTCCTCTATTCGAAGAGCTAAAGTTACGACTTGGAGTGTTAGGGGGACAGGCATTCCAAAAAATCAGACAGGGTAGATTATTAAAGGCTTTATAAACTATTAGTAGTGTTTCAAAGTCAATTCTGATCCTCTTTCTAGTTATGATTCTGGCTGCTGCAATCTGCACTAATTGCAAATGATTGATGTCTTTCTTAGGTAGACCTGTTAGAAGTGCATCTCAGTAATCTAGGTGACTAAAAACAAAAGCATGAATACATTTTTGAGAATTTTGTAAAGTTATAAGAGGTCTAACGTTTGTTATATTCCTTAAGTGAAAGAATGCAGTCCTAGTAATCTGGTTAATGTGAGATTTAAAATTTAGGTCAGAATCGATGATTACCCCTAAATTCTTTACCTCCTCTTTAATTTTTAAACCTAAGGGCTCAAGTTTATTTCTGATAATCTCACTATATCCATGTTTGCCAATCATTAAGGTTTAATTTTTTTCCTTATTTAGTTTGAGAAAGTTGCTACCCATCCATTCAGAAATACTGCTTAGACTTTAGATCAGAGAGCCAAAAATCTCAGGGTCATTAGGAACTATAGATAAATATAGCTGTGAGTCGTTTGCATAGCTTTGGTGGCTAACCTTGCGTTTTGAGATAATCTGACCTAGTGGAAGCATGTAGATTTTCAATATTATTGATCCAAAATGATGGCATTAAACAAGCTGTATTTCTGAACAATAAAAATTATATTTTTTTGGTATTATTACTAAGTGCACTAAATAGCACCACAAATTTCACACCCAAAATTTGTCATTCAATGAAAAAGATATCTAATGGTTTATCATGTCAGTTATGAAATCAGCATTAACTGACCTTATTTGACTCATTATTTTACCAGAGCTTATTGCTGTACAGGGTTCCAAATCCTGCTTGGAATATTTGGAATATTTAGAAAGGTCATTTGAGGACAAATAATTCTGAATGTGATTGAATACCAAGTGCTCCAATATTTCTGATAGGAAACACCCAAGAAAGAGACAAAGAGAATGAGAATCTGAAGGAGTAAAATATAAAAACCAAACAGTCAGAACCTCAGGACTTGCCAGATTATAATGCTGTTTCTATGGGGCAGATTGAAAAGCCTTATATATTGTCATATTTTTTTCTTGAAATACTTTGGCACCAAAGGGAAGAGCAATGCAAAATAAAACAAAAGATCATACAAACAATTTGCATATACTTTGGAGGGAAGTACACTGAAATCCATAATATAAATCTAAAAGAAGAATTTAGTTTCAACAATACAAATTTAAGTGTTGGCATATTTGGAAACTTACTGCAATTTTTGGAAACTGTTGCCATTTATTTGTGAAATGGGTCAAATCCGGCCGTTTCTTTGTGATGAACTTTGGTAATTACTGATTAATCATTTGACACTCAAGAGGACAATATCTGCTGAAAGGAAAGATGCAAATAAATATTCCCAAACTCATCAAGGACATCTGGATCCACACCTCTGTTGTGATCAGCACTACATTCACGAGGGTGCCAGTTTGAATAACAACAACATTCAGCCTGTATAGCTCCATAAACCTCAAGGCCACAAGGTCTTTAATAGAAGGAAAAAACAGCTTTAAATCTTAATTGTATAGATATTGAAAGCCTAGGTTTAAAAAGTCTCCCAAGTCCATTCAGATACCCTGATGAGTCCGATCTTTTAATAGACATTTAAAGTCATGAGAAAAAACAGTGAAAGTATGACTAATATCCTGAGATTACACAACGGTCCATTATGACACAAAAAATCTGAAATATTCAAATAAGGAGGACTGTTAGGTACTTTAAGCACCAAAAGTGTTATTTTGAAACAAGTTAGTTACTTCACAGGAAATTGTTGAAGTTCTTCTTACACAAAATGTGATTTCAGAGGTTGGGTCAGGTCAGCACCTATGATGCAGTGTTCTAATTTATTTCTTGTTGCTTGTAATATCAGATAAATCACAAAATAAAGCATTGCAGTGGTCTGTCATTAAAAACTGCAGTGAAATGAGGCAGATTGTACACAGTCAAAGTAGGTAGAAAAGGGAGTGATGAAGTTACATTTATATGGAATCATATTATTAACATGAGCACAGAATGTTAAAACGGAGTCCACTGTTATTTAAAGGGCCATCTTAAAACACTTCCAAATTGTATTTGACTAGAGAAAAAGAATGTGCAATTGTTCATTTTGTTATGTTTGCAATGCAGTATAATAAAGAGTAGATTGCAGGGGTTATTTATGCCTGATTTAATCAAAATGTTAATTTGTGCAGCATATAAATGTATATTGATATTAAGGATGTACAGTTTGGTCAAAAAAATCATATTGTAGTTTATTCTGACACAATGTGATTCTGATTTGAATAAGAATATGATAAACTTTAAAGATCTTAATATTACTGTTTTCTTATCGGAGCTAAAAGCACATAAAGGCATAATAATAAATCATACTGAAAAAGAGTATTTTACACATTTCTCAACTCAATAAAAAAGTCATTCATTTACTAAATTAAAAAGTTATTAAGGAGGTTTTTGATTGGTCTGCAGACAAAGCAAAAAAGTGCTCTTTACCACTGACACATAAAACAATTGTAGAAATGTGCAATGTTTTACGCATTACAGCTTTAGAACAATTTTGATTAGAACGGTCCATTCAGCCCAACAAGCTGGCTGGTCCTATTCACCTACACCCTCTAACGTAATATTAAGTCACTAGTCATTTAGCCCGTTACAATAACGGGCGCTAGAACAGTAGTGCATAAACATTAGTAGGAACAGTCTATATTAAATGGCAAGGGACTTTGACCTCATTCTTTTTGTTGGTTGTATTTTTCTTTTTTTCAGCCTTTCTTTTGTTGATGTTTACTTGCTGAGCTGACCGTTCTTCGTGGGCTGCCGCTGTGTGTTGTGTGTCTTTAATTTTCTGTGACAGTAATACTGTCTTGTACATCCGCTGGCTTGTATGTCCATAATATACCTTTAATTTTCTCTGGCGGTAATACAGGCGTTTGCATCAGTAATATGCCTTTAATCTCCACTGACAGTAATACTGGCTTGTATGTGGCTGTAGTATGAGTCACTGTATTGTGTACCTTTAATTTCCTCTCACAGTAATACTGGTTTGTATTTCCGTAAAACGCCTCTAACTTTCTCTGACAGTAATATCGCTCATTGCACCATGCCCCACGCATGCGCACTTCACCAGAAGACACCCACACACGGACACCTGGACGCACACAGGAATTTTATTAAAGAGGATGATTTGAAGGTCTCTAAAGTTATACTCTCTACTACACTGTTTTGTAATTTATTCCATGTATGCATGGTTCTTTATATGAAGAAAAAGTTCCTAATATTTGCGTGATATTTACCTTTAACAAGTTTCCAACAGTGTTCCTGTGTTCTTGTTGAAGAGTTTATTTGATAGTAACAGCTGTAATAATGTTTAACACTTTAGTCATATCCCTCTTAATCTCTGTTTGCTTAAACTGAAAAAGTTCAACTCCTTCAGTCTTCCCCTACAGCTCATACCTCTCAGTCCCAGAATCTGTCTAGTTTCTCTCTTCTGGACTTTCTCTAGCTCTACTTTTGTGTTGTTATTTTTTGGTTTTAATATTGAGATTGAAACTCTACAAAGTACAACAACAACATTTATTTATATAGCACATTTTCATACAAAAAGTAGCTCAAAGTGCTTTACATAATGAAGAAAAGAAAAAGAAAATAAGAGATTAAAATAAGACAACATTAGTTAACATAGAAAAAAAGTAAGGTCCGATGGCCAGGGTGGACAGAAAAAACAAAAAAAACTCCAGATGGCTGGAGAAAAAAATAAAATCTGCAGGGGTTCCAGGCCACGAGACCGCCCAGTCCCCTCTGGGCATTCTACCTAACATAAATGAAATAGTCCTCTTTGTAGTTAGGGTTCTCACGGAGTCACTTGATGCTGATGGTCATACAAACTTCTGGCTTTTAATCCATCCATCATTGTTGGAACATCACGGTGCTTTGAGTAGATGGTGGTGGCTTGGACACCGGAAAAGAAAACAGAAGAGAGAGTAGGGGTTAGTACAGATTTTAGAGCCACCATGACTAGTTATTATAATGAATTGGATATACAGAGTGTCAGGATTTAAATTACAGTGAAGTTATGAGAAGGCCATGTTAAAATAATGTGTTTTCAGCAGTTTTTTAAAGTGCTCCACTGTATTAGCCTGGTGAATTCCTATTGGCAGGCTATTCCAGAATTTAGGTGCATAACAGCAGAAGGTCGCCTCACCACTTCTTTTAAGTTTTGCTCTTGGAATTCTAAGGAGACACTCATTTGAAGATCTGAGGTTACGATTTGGAATATAAGGTGTCAGACATTCCGATATATAAGATGGGGCGAGATTATTTAAGGCTTTATAAACCATAGGCAGAATTTTAAAGTCAATCCTGAATGACACAGGTAACCAGTGTAGTGACATCAAAACTGGAGAAATGTGCTCAGATTTTCTTTTCCTGGTTAGGATTCTAGCAGCTGCATTCTGCACTAGTTGCAAACGATTTATGTCTTTTTTGGGTATTCCTGAGAGAATTGCGTTACAGTAATCTAGTCGACTGAAAACAAAAGCGTGAACTAATTTCTCAGCATCTTTCAATGATATAAGAGGTCTAACTTTTGCTATGTTTCTTAAGTGAAAAAATGCTGTCCTAGTGATCTGATTTAAAATGTAGATTACAGTCAACAGTTACCCCTAAGCTTTTTACCTCCGTCTTGACTTTTATTCCTAATGTATCCAGTTTATTTCTAATAGCCTCATTGTATCCATTATTGCCATTCACTAAGATTTCAGTTTTCTCTTTATTTAACTTGAGAAAGTTACTATTCATCCATTTTGAGATACAAGTTAGACATTGTGTTAGTGAATCAAGAGAATCAGGGTCATCAGGAGCTATTGATAGTAGTCCAGATGAGGCTTTCCTAGTACATTATATATAGCTTAAGCATAACCTTATTTGACTTGTACTATATATGTATATATACATATATATACAGTGATCCCTTGCTATATCGCGCTTCGCCTTTCGCGGCTTCACTCTATCGCGGATTTTATATGTAAGCATATTTAAATATATATCGCGGATTTTTTGCTGGTTCGTGGATTTCTGTGGACAATGGGTCTTTTAATTTCTGGTACATGCTTCCACAGTCGGTTTGCCCAGTTGATTTCATACAAGGGACGCTATTGGCAGATGGCTGAGAAGCTACCCAGCTTACTTTTCTCTCTCTCTCTCTCTCTCTCTCTCTCTCTCTCTCTCTCTCTCGCGCTGACTTTTTCTGATCCTGACGTAGGGGGATTGAGCAGGGGGGCTGTTCGCACACCTAGACGATACGGACGCTCGTCTAAAAATGCTGAAAGATTATCTTCACGTTGGCTACCTTCTGTGCAGCTGCTTCGTGAAGCGACATGCTGCACAGTGCTTCGCATACTTAAAAGCACGAAGGGCACGTATTGATTTTTTTATCTGTCTCTCTCTCTCTCTGCTCCTGACGGAGGGGGTGTGAGCTGCCACCTTCAACAGCTTTGTGCCGTGGTGCTTCGCATACTTAAAAGCAAACAGCCCTATTGATTTGTTTGCTCCTTTGAAGAGGAAGATATGTTTGCATTCTTTTAATTGTGAGACTGAACTGTCATCTCTGTCTTGTCTTGGAGCACAGTTTAAACTTTTGAAAAAGAGACAAATGTTTGTTTGCAGTGTTTGAATAACGTTCCTGTCTCTCTACAACCTCCTGTGTTTCTGCGCAAATCTGTGACCCAAGCATGACAATATAAAAATAACCATATAAACATATGGTTTCTACTTCGCGGATTTTCTTATTTCGCGGGTGGCTCTGGAACGCAACCCCCGCAATGGAGGAGGGATTACTGTATATACTATTGATATTATATAACGTAACATTGTATTAGCCTTCTTGAGCTACCTTGAAAGCTTGCATATCGTAATCTTTTTACTTAGCCAATAAAAGGTGTCATTTTGCTTGACTTCTCACTACATGCAATGCTACACCTAAGATTCATTTTAAAACTATAAGCTGTTGGCATCAAAGGTAATGTATAAAACTTGATTGCAAGTTAGTTAATAGGTAGGAGACAAAGAGTACAGAAATTAAGTGAATATTCCATATGGGGTGAATTTTTGACTGCAGTTCCATTACTTTTTTTTTTAGTGATAGCTTTTTAATTGGTAAATCAAAAGGAAAAATACCAGACGAAATGCAGTAAATATGTGAAATAATCACATACACACAAGCCCAGTGGTACAATTTTAAATTTGGAAGCAAGGCACCTGCATCAGACCTCTCCTAGATTAAGGCAGTACATTTAAATCTGAGTCTCCTGTCATATCCAATTAAAACTGGAGCTGAGGGTGAACCTCTGATCAATAAGATGGAGGAGGTAAAGGAATCATGGAGCTTCTGAAGTTAAGTCTGGAAACAACATTCATTTTCACAATGGCCAGATGCAACTGAAAAATCATTGAGATATTTGATGATGACTGGATCAAGGATTTAATGTCTTCAAAGTCAAGAAGAGTTTGAGTTTGAAATTTCATGCACAGAGAAGTTAATGTCAATACCGAAGTACTTGAACTAGTCAGTAATGGTGATAGACACATTGAAGTTGAAGAGCAGTCAGAAGCATTAAGTGGTAGTAGGGTGGACTTCAGTCAGTTAATTGTATACCATGACATAAATGGAAGGGACTGGAAAAGATCTAAAACATGTGGAAGATCCTTAGGGGCATTCCCAAGATATAGGAGTATGTCATCAGAGTAAAGAGAACTTCTGTGATTTATATTATTTAATCAAATAGGAGCAAGTAATTTAGATATATGAATGGTCTCAAATAGCATCTCCACAGTAATGATAAACTGAAGAGAGAACAGCCCCTTCTTGAACACTAAAAAAAGAAGAAGGTATGTCTGAATTTGTGAGCAGGACAGCTGAAGGTATAGAGTACAATTTTTTAATCATGCCTACAAACACAGCACTAAATCCAATCTTGTCCAGGACCTACCAAAGAAATACCCAATTTAGCCAATCAAACATCTTTTCAGCATCCTGGAAGAGTTAAACTGCAGTGGAAGATAAAGATGGTGTTGTATCAATTAGGTAAAGCAGTCTTCTGAGATTATCTGAGGCAAAATGGGAATGCCTGCGGTGGGCAAGTGCCCTGCCTGGGGTTTGTTACCTGCCTTGCGCCCTGTGTTGGCTGGGATTGGCTCCAGCAGACCCCCGTAACCCTGTAGTTAGGATATAGCGGGTTGGATAATGGATGGATGGAAAATGGGAATACAAGAATCAGGATGGATCAGTTTATAAATAAAAAGATTGATGTCTGTGAGCCAGGACTTTAGCAAACAGTTTGATATTTGAATTCATTATGAATAATGGCCTGAAATTCTGACATGGAGTCCTTTGCCTTTTTTAAGTAGGAGAGAGATGACTGAAGTGTTGAATTGAGTATTCAGCATTTGGAAAAGAGGTAAAGAAAACTCTTCCCAAAAGTCTGAAATTAACTGCAAACTGCAAACACTGCTTGGGCCTTTCCCTTTTTTCATAGAGCTCAGAACTTATTTCAGCACGTTCAAAATAATAGAGGTGCCCAGCTACAATGCTTTCATCTCTGAAAGGTGTGGAAAATTCAGGGAATCTAAGAAACTATAAGCAAATTGATAAGGAAGACATGGGAAGCTAATAAAACAGATTGAAGTAGTATGTTAGAAAATGTTTATTTATTTGCTTAAGATCATTAGGCGTATTGGTGGCTCTGTGGCTAGGGATCTGCACTGGCAATGGGAAGGTTGCCGGTTCGAATCACGTAAATGCCCTTGAGCAAGGCCCTTAACCTGCAATTGCTCCGTCCTGGGTATGACGTTAATCTGCACCCATCCCTGCATGTAGGCCCTCCAACCTGCAGGGAAAAACTTGGGGGCTGGTGGCAGAATTGGCACTCCAGCCACCATAAAAAGCCTCACAGTGTTCCACTCCATCTGAACTAGTGTGGTGCTAAGGTGTCACCCGTTGCATGGCTGCATTCAGGTCCTAATCTGGATCCTGAGTTGGTTTATTGTGTTGTGGGTGCGGCAATGCGCATGCTCCTAACCTCCTCCTCCTCCTTAGGATCATTAGTGTTTGCACCAAACCTCATCCTGATAGGGGAGATCATAGAAAATGACTCTTTACAATGGAGATAAAGTGCCAAGAGCATATTGGTCCTCGTCCCTGAGATATAATAATGAACCCTAGTGTGTTAGCTCTTCCCATTGCAAGAGGTGTCCATTTATTTCAGCCCTAACAGCTGATTGTGATGGTCTGGGTTGGCTACACACTCCTTGAGACACTTCTAGGAGCCGCTTGAACCCAGAACTGTTGATAATGTATCCAAAGATGAACCCCAGTAAGTGAGGATACACACAGTCAAGAGTTGGTGTAAGTGAACAGGTGCTTTTATTTCCTAACATGCAAAATTACTGCAATGTCTCTTAATAAATAAATAAATAAATAAATAATCCAGAATAAAAGCAAGTAAAAAGTGAACACCATGGAGGTTGAAAAGTCCATAATCGAACAATAAATATTCAATTAAAACTAAGGTTAAAATCAAGGGCAGAAAAATATTTCTTAAACACACTCTTAACCACAGCGCTCCCTCCCTAAATCTGACATCTCCTCTGCTTATTCCAGATGAGACCCTGCAGCACAAGAGGACATCTTCCTGACAGGCACGGTCAACCATTAAATCTTACTTTGCATCCCCTACTGCCAGTCCCTCTGTGTTCTGCAGGGCGTCATGCTGAGCCTTGCTCCTACTCGTGCTGTCATTCCGTCTACGTGTGCAGAAACATTCGTGAGCGAATGGTCACTCCAGCTCTCCAGAGGTGCTCAAACAGAGCGACCTTTACCCCTCAAGTGCCGGGCAAAATGCTACTGTTGGGATCACTTCCACCATCCTGCCTTCACTGATGCAGCATAGGCTTCTCTGTGATCCTGCCTTTTCTTACTTTTATTTTTGTTTTTAACCTCTGATCACTTGATTTCTTTCTTTTATTGTTCTATTCATTCTCTTTGTTTCTTTCTTTCCCTCATGCTACAACTTCTTTTTAAACTACTGTGGAACACAGGTGTGGTAATCATGACTCCGGTGGTAACAAGGAAATAGGTCAATCCCGCACACTACCTACACCCCTACAAAAATATGAGCGTGCTGATCAGTTATTCATTTAAAATGGACATGATCCACTCCATTCAAATTCATGATTTATGTGTAGAAAATGAGGACAAAACCTCTCCAAAGCTGAAAGCCAAGAGTCATGTTTCAATAAATTCAATAAAAGTTAAAAAAAGAAGATGGATTTAAATGCAAAAGGTATTTACTAAGCAACTCCACTGGAGGAAGGAACTTATCAATTAGTGAATCCATAACCACATTTCCATTGATGCCTATACATATGTCGGTGCCATGAAAACTGAGTAGCTGTATGTCTAAATCAGGTAGAAAAGGAGCTTGATTTAGAGAGGGTGCGCAACTTCTTATAGTTTTCTGTCCTCTCAGCTCTGCAGATAGATAGCAAAAACTGCTGTTTTTCATTATCCGTGATGAGTTAAACTTCACATATAAACCTTTCCTAATGAGGGTAAATGTGTACTCCACATTTCATAATAGGAGCCGATGAAGAAACAGCGACCTGATCTGTTTTGGCACTGACTAATATCAACAACAACATTTTTTTCCTATAGCACATTTTCAGACAAATGATGTAGCTCAAAGTGTTTTACAACATTTTAAAGAAGTTTAAAGAAGTTCCGTAGTTACATCCATGCAAAGAAAAACAAATTATATTTAGATAAGAATAATCCATCTATCCATCCATTTTCCAACCCGCTGAATCCGAACACAGGGTCACGGGGGTCTGCTGGAGCCAATCCCAGCCAACACAGGGCACAAGGCAGGAACCAATCCCGGGCAGGGTGCCAACCCACCGCAGGATAAGAATAATAATAAATAAATAATATACAAAAGATAATTAATGGACACTTAAATAAGAAAGATATAGAATTAAGAGAAGTAAAGTCCGTAAATATAGAATTGTTTTTTTAGAAAACAATTCTATTTTAGATAATATGCTAATATTCTGTTTTTAGATAATAAGCTCAGATGGCCAGAAAAACGTCGACCAGGCTTTAGAAGGAAAGTTAAGTGTATTGTCTTCCTCTGAATTTTCACTGAGGCCAACAATTTGTATGTTTGTTCTGCAGCCATGGCCTGCCACCTTTAAGTGCAATGATCTCTCTGTGTAAGGATCCAATTTTATCTCTGTGTTGTATGACACTGGAGTGTACAGATTGCAATTAGTTTTTAATCTGGAATTCCTTAGACTTGAACGCAGTAAAGTATGTTTCCATATTGGCAATCAAGGCGTCTGTTTATTCCATTGGGAGATTTTTCATCAGTTTCCAGTATGAAGCATTGGATTCGCTAGCGTCCGAAACAGACCTGAAGAACATCTTTTACACCAGTCAGATAAAACAAAATGTTTTGTCCCTTTAATTGTTGGCGTATAATATTGGACAGGTTGAAATGTGTGGGGCAGATAGAACACAAACCCTAAGCCATCGCCAATAAGATGTCACATAGCCTGGATCATTTCTTTTTGTAATTTGTATTAATAGTGAATATTCTGGCAGAGTTGCAAAATTCACAAATAATAATGAAATTAGAAGGAGAGCAGATACTGAAGAGGCAGCAAAAATAATACAAAGCACCATGACAATCATCAAAACTGGATGAACACTTGGAAAAGGAAGTTTTTTATAAAAAAACTGCAAAGTGCTACATGTTGCAAAAAGGAAAATCAGTTATAAATACATGATGGGAAACACTGTCTCATAATAAACAACCTCTGGAAATGATTAAGAGTTTATCTAAGCAATGTGCAGACACAATTAAAAAGTTAGTAAAATGTTAGATTTTATTATAAAAACATTTGAATATAGTTTAGTTTAGTTTATTTATTTATAAAGTACTTTAAAAACAACCTCAAGGCTGACCAAAGTGCTGTACAAAGAAAAACAACACATAAACACATAAGAGCTGAAGACATTCTTAATAGAAAGTATAAAAATATACAAATAGCCAACATATTATACAGGGTTAAAAGCCAGAGAGTAAAAATGTGTTTTTAAAAAGGATTTAATGGCAGCTAGCGAAGGAGCCTGCCTAACATGCAATGGCAAATCGTTCCAGAGTTTTGGGGCTGCAACTGAAAAAGCTCGATCACCTCGGAGTTTGCATCGTGCCCTGGGAACGCGTAAAAGCATCTGGTCTGCTGACCTGAGGTAGCGAGATGATACGTAAGGGTGCAGCAGTTCCGACAAATAAAGAGGGGCACACCCATTAAGAGATTTAAAAACAAATACAAGGATCTTAAAATGGATTTGAAAACGAATTGGAAGCCAGTGGAGGGAAGCCAAAATCGGGGTAACATGCTCATGCTTTCTTGTGCCAGTTAAAAATCGAGCAGCAGCGTTTTGCACCAGCTGTAGGCGAGCCATGGAGGCCTGGCTAATTCCAAAAAGAAGCGCATTACAGTAATCTAGACGAGATGTTATAAAAGCATGTATCACTGTTTCAAGGTTGTGCTTAGACAACACAGGCTTGATATAAATATAAATAATAATAATATTATTATAATAATAAATTTTGAATATAAATCAAAAGATGTTATGCTTAGACAATATAATGCACTAGTGATACTACATCTGGAATCCAGTGTGCAGTTCTGGTAACCACTACAAAAAAAGACACAGCAGAATTTTAAGTCATGCACAGGAGAGCAACCAAGTGCATCCCATGTCTGAAGGACATATTCTATTTTGGTAGGTTCAGGTAGTTAAACTTTTTTCATCTCAAGCAGAGAAGGCCTACATGGGGACCTTAAAGGCAGTGATAAGGTGAATCCAGCTGAATTCTTTCAAGTAAATATCAAATCGCATACTTGGAGGACACTAGTGGAAGTTAAGGAGAAGTGTATTGAAGACTAAATCCAGAAAGCATGTCTTAACACAAACAGTTCTGGGAATCTGGAACAAATTAATGAGTCATGTGCTGAAGCAGAAACCTTGGGAAATTTAAAAAAATATCTGGATGAGATATTGCTATAGCTTAGCTATTAGTTCAACAAAAGAGCTTGATAAATTGAATACTGTCTTCTCATTTGTCCTATCTGTTCCGGTAAGTGTATTCTAAATGCCCGATACCTCCCCCTCCTCCTTTTATGACATGATCAGTGTTCCTCTTTCAGGTCCACAAATGTTGCAGTGTATACCATATATATAAATTGCTGTTGTTTGTAGTTTAGTACTTGTACATGGCTGTATCTCCATTTTTATAGAATTTTAATTCAATTAATTGTCAAGGCCTAATTGAGGTAGGCTATGTCTTGTAGACACTACAGTAACCTGCAACATGCAGCCATGTTTTTGAAAAGTAATGCTGCCAGCACTAATATTTATTCTTACTTAATGAGAAGTAAAATTTAACATAGAAACTCAACATTTTTTTCAGTGGCATATGAATCTATAGCCAGTTCCCTATACCCACAGAATGCTGTAACCACCTAAAAAATTTAAAATAACCTATTGCATCAAATGCCATACTGAGGGCAAGTATAAACAAAAAGGAATAAAATCCCTGATCCACTTTCATCATTTTTTGGTAATTATTATAATGAGAGCAATTTACAATGCCATATCACTTTCAGAACTCTAATTGCAAGTTTTCATGAATATTATACTGATTTAAGTGCACCAAAATCTGGAAGAAAACTGACCTCACCAAACCAACATGTAAAAATGTTAAATTTCAAGTAGGTTAATACTGAGCAATCTGAAAAGAATCAAGATTTGGTTTTTAAAGACTATCTTCAAATTTGCCAGTGTAAGACCAATAAATGAGGACAGTGCCAAAGAACGGGGAAACATGGATCTTACTAATTACAGCAAAGACAATATTACTGGAACATGGGATTACTCAGGAGAATGGAAATGGCTCACGTGTAGAAAATTCCATTTTTATGGCAATCAAAAAATTTAGCCTCTGAAACAGATAGTCCTTTCAAAATTGCTGTTTTTATGCTCTTAAAAACTTGATTGTGACTAAGATAACTGGCCAGGCTATTAACCTCAGCAAACAAACTGAAGTACAAACCAAGGTTATTATAGTTTTGCTTTTTTGTATTAGTTTTTATTTCTATATTATTTCTGACCTTACTTGGAAATTCAGTTTAGTTTTAGTTTTCCTTCATTGTGTATTTTTAGTTTTATTTTTATATCTATTAGTTTCAGTTTTAGTTTTAGTAATTATGGCATGGAGCTCCTACGGAGTTTAGTTTTGTGTCACAATCAGACAGAACTGTGCACTTAACAGATTTGGATATGAGTTTAATGTTAGTGGAAGCTTACTACACTACATGGTTTACTATCTGGTCTTGCTTTTGTCTGATAAAAACAAGCATAATCAAAACTAGATACTGAATATGAACAATTTTACATAATTGTATAATTTTTAAAATATTTTCTCATGAAAATCACAGGGGCTAAGGAAGAACAGGACTCTTAGACTTGAATCAGTGTGCAGACCCCACCTATCTATCTACTGTAGCTGTATTTAGGGAAACAAGGAAAAACAAGCATGTAGTGTCAAAGGTTTGGGGTGGTGAGACTTGAATAGCCCAATATAAAGGACAGTAAACCCATAATGAGCAGAGTAAGAGCAGGTAATAGGAGTACGGACAGGCATAAAACGACAGAGACAGCATCTGAGATTAAGAACAATATATACATTATCTAAACCTATCTATCCAGAGAAGGATCGCAGGAAATCTGGAACCTACCACAGCAGGATTGGATGAAAGGCAGGAAAACTTCCTGGTATGCAATATGTATGATAAGGCTGATGTTAAGAACAAAAAGAATATGATATTTCAACTATCTATTTTGAAAGTGAGAGAAAAACATTGAAAAATGGGAGACAAATATTTTAAAATATAATTCTGCTAATGGATTACTTTCACAATATCAGGTTTTGACTTGTGAATATGAACTAAAAAAGATAAATGCATATAGAATAAATACAAAAACCCATTAGTATGTTTAGTTTTTCATTGCTTTCATCTCTAGATCAGTGCCATTTTATTTTCAAAAATCGGGAGTGGTCTCCCTGAGACTTTCTCATATACTCAGGTATGGGGATGGATATTTGAGGAGTAAACCGCAAGACAATGATTATATTTTTATAATATGTACATTAAGGAACAATCAATAACAAATCAAATCAAATTAATAATATATTGAACAATTGTTATAAAAGTAAAGTTGAATAAATCAGACTCTGCAGCTGCTTGAATAAAAAAAAAAAAATGTATGTGTTCAGGTAAAGTACCACTTCTGGTGATGGATTTGGCCCAAAAGTTAATACAGATCTACAACTGTTGTGTTACAACCACATGCCGAATTTCATCTGTCTATCTAGTTGCGTTTATGAGTTATCGTGTTTACACACACACAGACACACACACACAATTCCAAAAAACGGTATTTTTGGACTCTGGGAGGTCTATCATGTCAAGATGCATCAAAATATTGAGGTCGAATTTTTTCATGATTACTATCTGTATACTTCGTATATGAGAAAGTAAAAAACGATTTCTCCTGTGCGAAGTGGCAGGTGAATTGCTGTCAACAAAAAGCAGTCACCTGAGAAATAAATTGAAACGTTACTCACTAGTGTTTTTTCTGTCCATATGGTAAACGTTTTGATGACCAGCACATTCTGTTTTCAGGCGTTTGAATTACATCTTGATATACAACAAGCACAAAGAAAGGCGGCACAGTAAATCGCTTTCCATTTCACATGCTTTACGCACCCGCATTCAGCTCGCTTTGTAACCGCAAATGCCGCCCTCCGTCACTCGCCGCCGATCACTGGATGAATATGTGCGGTCGGCTCTTGGGGGATGACTTTCTGTTTTAGGGTTAAAGACTAACGGCAAGAATATTCATTCAAAAACTAAAAATATTTTAATAAATTATTATTTTATTTCAGTTAGTCTTTCCAGCTGCTTTAATAGTTTTGTTTAGTTTTAGTTTTTCATTTTGGTTTTGTTAATTATTTTATTTCAATTTACGAAAATGTTTTTTTAATAATAGTTTCAGTTTTGATTTTAGTTTTCGTTAACTATAATAACCTTGGTACAAACCTCTGAATAAAGTCAGACATTTTCAGATATTCTGAATTTTTGGCAGTAGCAACCATGAATGTATGTGAAATGCCTCAAGTGATTTTATTTACACAAGCATAGGCAAGGATAACTCATTTTGGGAAATGGAATTTTAGGCTATGAAATTTGCCAGCTGAATAGTTCAAAAACATAGCTGAGCAGCTTATAGCATTATGGCACTAGATGAATTGTGAACTGCAATACTGAGAGACAGACATATAAAGTCAGGTTAAAAAGGCCATCCAAGGAGCAACTAGAAGTAATATCCATTCAGGAAATGAAGACAAAGGGCAAAAAGGGCTTTAAATTAGAAAGAAGTAACCTGTTTCTTGAATGTATTATCATCAATAGGGTTAACTATAAATAAATATGTGAGAATACAATTTGTGCATTCTAAGAGAACAAGGGGGCTCCGCCCCCTGCTCGCTTCGCTCGCCTACCCCCGGCATTTTGAACCTGTGCCCGCTGGGCAGCCACGTGTGAGGTTGATGCACGTTTAATACGGAGCCTTTGCCCGTGTCACTCTGGGGCCCCCCACTGTTAATACGGAGCTCCGTCCGTACTATTATGAGGTGCATTGTGGACTACTGCGGACCCCGTAGTGTTTCCCGTTTCAGTTTGTATCTCGGTCAGTCGAGCTTTTGTTTTTGAAGCTTTTGAATTCCGTTCTTCATTATCTGTAACCTGCTGTCCATGTGTTTGGCCCCCTCGTTTAACCTGTTTATGACGTTTTACTTTGCTTTCTACTCTGTCTTTCATTTCTGATCTCGCTTTATTCTGCTCTTGTTTCAATGACACCTGGTCCGTGGTGAATATATTTTCCCTTTTTCGAGTAATAATTTACATTTGTTTGCGATACTGTGATGTTTATCGTACTGTTAATAATGCATCAGTGTAATGTGATTCACCTATGCTGTATAGTTTGGACGTGTGAGGATGACGAATGTTTAATACAGAGCGTTCACCCGTGTCACTCTGGGTCTCCCCACTATTACTACAAAGCTCTTTCCGAACTATTATGCGGTGCATTGTGGAGCACTGCGGACTCTGTAGTGTTTCCCGTTTCACTTCGTATCTCGTTTAGTTGAGCTTTTTCTTTTTGGAGCAGTGCCTGCCTGGTCTGCGGCATTTCAGACGCACGTTGTAGGCGCCTGCGTTCATTAATTATATCCAGGCAGGCGCGTGTTTGTATCTCGGTCACTCAAGCTGTGTCGTGTTGAATCCGTGCCTGCTTTGCCTACGCAGTTTGAGACGCGCGTTGTAGGCGTCCACGTTCATTAGATCTCTCCATGCGGGCTCGGTGTCGAAGCTGTGTTAGTTGTTGAGCTGTTTGGTTTTGGAGCCGAGACAGTTTTGCTTCCGTGGTTTCAGACGCGTGTCCGTACCATCTCGGGTTTGATGTATGAACCTTTGTGGACTCCGTAGTGTGTCCCGTTTCACTCTGGGGCGGGGCGTTGACTCCTCTTGTTTTGCTATGTCTCCTCCTGTGCCTTCACCACGCATTAGTGCCACTCACAATATGGCGGCGACGCCTGCGCCTTCCGTATTATGTCGGTTTTTACCATGCTGTGTAGCCGCCTTTGCCTTTTGTACTTTACCGCGCCTTCCGACGCACGATGTAGGCACCTGCACCTTCCGGGTCCGCCTCCGCTGTGTGGTGTGGACATTTAACTGTCGTTGTTTCTGCCTTTATATTCTGTATCTCGGTGTGCATGTGTTTCGTGCGTAGGTTTTTTTGAAGCTGTTGCATTCCAGTTTTCATCATCTGTAACCCGCTCTCCATGTGTTCGTCCCCATTCTTTAATCCCTTTATAAAGTTTTACTTTGTTTCCTACTCTGTGTTTTATTTCTGACCTCGCTTTATCCTGCTTGCGGCATGTCAGACGGTTCGTAGTCTCTCTCGTTTTACTCTGGGGAAGGGGGCTTTGTTCTGTAACCTGCTCTCCATGTGTTTGTCCCTGTTCTTTAACCTCTTTATGACGTTTTACTTTGTTTCCTACTCTGACGGTTCGTAGTCTCTCCCGTTTTGCTGTGGTGCGTCGGGGGGGGGACTTTGTGTGGCACTTGCGCACTATGTCTTTTGCGTCCACGGGCAGGTCCCTGCGTCCATATCCGGTTTACCATTCTCGTTTAGTAATACTCTGACGGTTCGTAGTCTCTCCCGTTTTGCTCTGGTGCGCCGGGGGGGATGTGGGGGGTGGTTTGGGGGTGGGGGCGGCTTTGTGTGGCGCCTGCGCACGTGCGTAGTCTCTCCTGTTTCACTCTGGGGGGGGGCTTTGTGTGGCACTTGCGCACTATGTCTTTTGCGTCAACGGGCAGGTCCCTGCGTCCATATCCGGTTTACCATTCTCGTTTAGTAATACTCTGACGGTTCGTAGTCTCTCCCGTTTTGCTCTGGTGCGGTGGGGGGGGGGTGGGGGCGGCTTTGTGTGGTGCTTGCGCACGTGCGTAGTCTCTCCTGTTTCACTCTGGGGGGGGGCTTTGTGTGGCACTTGCGCACTATGTCTTTTGCGTCCACGGGCAGGTCCCTGCGTCCATATCCGGTTTACCATTCTCGTTTAGTAATATGGATGAGTAAAGTCAAAGCCAGGAAGTGTCATAATGTGCCAAATACCGACTAAGCTACTCTTGCAAAAATTACTGCTGTCCTTGCTGTCTCAAAGATATGAACATCCCATACCTCTCTTTCAGCTGTTGCTCAACTTTCATTGATATCAAATCTTGCCAACTTAATTACAGAAGGGATTTTTCCACTCCACATTAGGAGCTAGAATAGGGATAAAAATAGGAGAAATGAAGTATGTATGTAAAGATTTATTGAGAATTATATCATATCTGCTCAAAGGTACATTCCCTTTCAGATTATTAAATGTGTGGGATTATTAAATAAGACTAGGCTACTTTGCACATAGCTCACAGTTTAATAATTTTTTAACTACACTTCATGTTAATGAGTGATTTTGCATACAGTATGATATGGGTAACATTTTGATTAGAAAATATTCTCTCTGTAAATTTCCAATATAGTAAAAAATACACTGCAAAAGTAAGCCACTTACAGTCATTTTTCAAAGATAGAGTGTACAATCCAAATGTTTTCTTTTTTCATTGCTTTTCCTTTCCACTTTACAGATACCTGGCCAATCCCGTCAGAATCTCATCAGTCAACCAGGTGTTGTTCCCCACCATTTCCAAAGTCCATCACCGACTACTGGAAGTAATTCTCCACTTCCTCAACATGTGCACCTACATAATCAGTCAATGCAATGTCAGCCTCAAGCTGTAGGCGAGGCTGTAACTATGACTGCTCTGGCCCAACAGCAAAGGGATGGGAAACTACTAGAGGTCATAGAGCGCAAACGCTGCCTCTGCAAAGAGATCAAAGCTCATCGGCGGCCTGAGCGAAGCCTCTGCAAGCAGGACAGCATGCCAATACTTCCCAGCTGGCGCAAGAACACAGAGACAAGAAAGACTGGCACACCTCCTTGTCGTAGGCAGCAGACCGTGCTTTGGGACACTGCCATTTAAGTTGGGCTCTGCAAAGAAAAGGTGGTGGTAGTGATAGGTGGTGGGGGACTGTTCGAGCCATGTTATGAACCTTTCATAATTGTACAAGCCTAATACCAGGAGTATGCGAGTGGGTGAGTATTTGCTTTTAGAAATGTGGACAAACCCCTGACAAGGACAACTTAGAAATACTTTTGTCAGCTTGTAGTGATGCAGAATAACTACAAAAACAAGCTGCCAAGGGGTATTCAATTCATGTTGTGTTGGCCATATACAGGAATTGACCAGAATACTCATTGTAGCATAGGTCGCTCACCATAGAGCCCCTGTACAGACAAACATCCCTTCAATGGAGGTTTCACAGTATTTGTTTTTAGTAGAATCAATTAGACCTTGCTATCTGCAGTGCACAGACCTTGTGTTTAATCTTGGATTTCAACAAACAACAAAAGCCATGGTCTCATCAAAAAGACCCTTTCAACTGATCAGAAAAGACACATAGTCACTTAAATGACAAAAGCGTGTATAAGTACTGCTGCTCCAAGAACTGCACACTAATGCATGTGGGCCAGAGAAACTTGTAAGACTTAAGAGTGACTCTTTATTTTATGCTCTTTTACAACTATAAGTGGAAAGTGTAGGAGGCCTACAGATGCTACATATTTGCAGTTGCACTGTCACAACACAACATATTAAAAATAAAAACCAATTGATGAGACCTTTGTTTTCCCATATGCATATACAGTACACATGACAAAACAGTATCACACTACCTTTGCCAAAAAGACAGATGTCAATGCTAATGTCCATAGTGGAAAGGAAAAAAATACAAATGCACCCAAATTTGTTGAGTCTTCTTTTTATAGAAGGCACTTCTGTGTAGGTGGTTTGGATATCACACAACATTGTATAATTACTTTGCTCACCAAGTTTACAGTTTTAATTGGCAAAATGAATAGTTCTGTAAGAGGTCAAGTCAAAGACCCTTTCAAAATTTTGTGGTGTAGGAAACTTTATAGGTGTAGGAAAACTTTCCTAAGTCATTTCAAGTCAAAGATATGCCAGTGCTTCACTCTTATGGTAATAGGTAAACAAGTAAAAGCCAAGGAGTTTGCACCTCTGTTCTGTGCCAAAGGAAAGCTTTCATGTGCAAACTAACTAGGTAAATTAACACCATGCAAATTATATAGATGTAAAGTTAACTTGTTTCTGCTATTCCACACAGGAATATCCTCTCTGCTGAAAAGAGTCAAAGCTCATTTCTCTTCATCCTCACACAGTGAGTGGTTTGCAGTGAAAAACAAGGGAGTGAAAGGCATTTTTTTGTGCTCTGGCCTTTAACAGAGCTGAGTATAAGAGAGAACATCTTCTATAGAGAGGTGCCTATTCATTGACTGAAATGCTTATAATAGTGAAGCACTGAACTACTGGAGTGTTTTATTTTCCTTTTTACTATTTGTACCTCTGAGGGGTGCAGTGCTATTGTGAAAGTGGGTGCCTTTTGACCAGAAAGTATTACAAATGCAATATACTTCTGTCTGTATTGGCCTTGTGCGATTTAGCTGAATTGCTGAAAAGAATTTTGTTTACAGAATGGCAGTCTCTAAGCAATTGGAAATTGTTTGCTTTATTTCAGTATTAGGGCAGCAATACCCAGAAAAAGAAAATATGTAATTTAGAAACAGATGTTTTCTATATCTAATTTAAAAAATATATTTATTATCATATATTTTGTTAATCTTATTTATTATTTCTATTTATTACTTGGTTAAATTTAAAGGATAGGCTACCAAGCTGGTGAGATAAAACCCTAATATCCTTTTGACAGGTACCATTTTTCAGAAGCTAAACAAAAACAAAAAAAAGCATACTAGTCTTTATCAATCTAGCGTGTGACAAGCTTGCTTTTTCTTTTCAATTAAACAATAAGCACAAAAGTAATTTCAAGGTTTTAAAAGCTCGATTACATACTGTAAGGAAAACACTGGAAAATAGATGACCTTTGCAACTTGAGTATCTGTAAATACAGTTGTACTGCTGCTCTGGCTGGTAGCACTTCAGAGATGTGGTGTTGCTATCTAAGTAGTGTGTGCTGAGCTACCGATTCACCTGGTCAGGTGCACTGTGGCAATGGGAATAGATGTGCTGTTACTTGAACATTTTAGGCCACTTTGGTTCTCTTCACACTGGAGTCCTTTTCATTGAAACATTCCATTAATTTAGGTTGTTCAATGTAAGTTTATAATTTTTTTTTTGTTTCACTTATGTCTTTACTGAGGATTATAAAGAAATGGGTTCAAGGGTCTGCATCACTTTACATTATGTGTCTGTAATTACAGTGATCTTGTATAGCAAATTGTCACTTATGAAATATATCAGTACAAAATAACCATACATTCTTGCAGTATGCTTATTGTGTACACTGCACTACATCCTGATTTTTTCACTGTTTTTATTCTAAACGTTTGTAAAGAATTCTGTTCTTAAATTTGTTGTTCCCTCCTTTAAGGAAATTATGTGTACTGCAACAATGCATAATTATAAAGTGGGTTTACCAAGCATGGAAATATGAAGAACATTTCAATTAAGAACATTTAACTCTGAAGCGTAAACACATGATTTTTCTGACAAATATGCAATCTTGAACTGCATCATAGCGTCCGTTTACATTATCCTTATATATCTGTTTACAATTGTACATGTTAATGGGGCTTTTCCACATTGTTTTAAACTTTCATTAAAATGTAATGGAGAATATGCCACGATTGTTAAAGAAAGAAAAAATGTGGTAGTGTATTTTACCTTAAATACAGTGTTGTAGGAGATATTCATAGCAGTTTAGGAATGTATTAGATGTTTAAAATGGACAGTTTGAATGCATAATCCACTGTAAGGATAAATCTTTGAGTGCATATTCACGTTTCCTACTGTTTAAATTGACATTCGCATTTTTCACCCTAAATGGCTCGACTATCAAAAGAAATTAATTCCCTTTTACTAGTACTGTTGCCTGGACTTCACACCTGTCTGTATAGATTTTGCATGTTCTTCTTGTTTCAATAAGTGTTTTTCATTCAAGGTCTCCAGCTTTCTCCCCACATCCCAGAGATGTGGAAGTTTTGTTAATTGAATACTTTATATTTGACTACTCTAATGAACATGATGACTTGATTACTACCTTGAACCCAGGGTTGCTGGGATGTGTTCCAACCTACCCATCAACATGAATTGGATTAAGCAGGTTCAAGAATGAAATGTAATAAGAAATTGTTAACCATGTCCAAGATTTCTCTGGGTAAATCAAATCCATTTTACTTTCATAATGTACCTGAATTATCACTCATTGATTTGTTTTATTTGTATCATTTTCTGTCTTAACAGTAGTTACTGGAGTACTAGGCTTCATCTTCCTTAAATTAAATTGGTCTAATCTGGTTTGAAAATAAAATAATGGGAACTGACTTACTTAGCCTTGGCAGTATACCATAACTTAGTAAATATAATCCAAGCATCTATCCACATCCAAGAGTGAACAACTAACTGAAAGGCAAGAGCATTTTACATTCCATACTTCATTTATATTCAAATGAGAGACCAAAATAAAGTATTTTCACATTTTTGAAAGAAACCAAAAACAAACCAAAAGCTTTATTACTGCAAGTATTGAAAATGTAAAATAACATTTTACAGAAACTGAAGGAACACACACCAAACCAAAAATCAAACTATGTTCACATTTCAGTCCATTTTCAGTTTTAAATAGGACTGCCTGCGTTATTCTCTGAGTATTCCATTTTCCTGCCAAGTCCCAAAGTTTTGAGTGTCAAGTGAACTGGTAGCTCTAAATTGGCTCAGTATGATAGTATAGGTGTGTGAATATTTGCTTTGTGTTTGTTTCCAATCTACAGTCCAGTACTGCAGAGAGAGCAAGGCATTGCCTCCTCGCAACCCTGATTTGGACATGTGGATCCAAAAATAGAAAAACAGGTTAAAAACTTCATTGTGAATGGATGGCATTTCAGTAAGTAAAAAAGGAAACTTAGAGAAATACATAAATTGTCATTAAACACATGCCTGTTGACACCATCATGTGTTTTATCTATATCTTTAAACCATAGCCCAGTAGACAGAAGAATATCTCTTTCATCAGCAGAGAAGAGACATAATATATAACAAGTTGCACACAGTTGTTAGTGCTCTTAATAACAGAGCTCGTCAAATGATGGACAACATCAGGTTTACAACAAAATGCTTGTTTTTGGCACGGTGCAATTTTGCAGTATTGTTATGTAAAGAAAATGCATTACTGATAAGTATCTCAAAGGGAACCTCCCGCTCCAAACTAAAAGATTTTGCAGCTTTGAAGCAAGTACATTTAAAAGTGAACATTATTGTGATTATCCAGTAAAATCTGCTGGTTTAAATTTACTGATTTCATTGGCCACATGGTTTTACATCACATTCTAAACACAGCATTCAGTCTCCCTTAGAAGAGCCATATTAGCTACATCTTTATACAGAGAAATTATAATCTGTTTATACAAAGTAGAAATGTAATTAGCAACAGAGTCAGGGACAGTACTACTAATGGAAAAAAACTTGTTAGCAAAATACATTCACTGAATGCTAGAACTGTTTCATTTATGTAATTGATTTGATTAACTATGTGGAAAATCACATGACCAACATTTGCAATATTAGAGGTTTTGTCGACTTATAGAGGTAAATACTTATTTTCAAAAGTTTTAGTAAATTTTGTACATTTTTCAGTGATGCAAAACAACACATTTCTTTATTTCACTAGTCACCAAAAAAAAAACTTGACAAATAGGAATAAAATGTTTTTTGAATTTAACTTTTTTGTGCTAACATTTTATGTTTATTTCAACTCCTTGGTAAAACGATCACTTAGTACACAGGAATGTCCCTGAAGCTCACTGACAAATACAGCATGCAAGCTGTAATTGAAGTTATGGATGTGAACATAAACAAACACATAACAATGTACACTAATCAACAAACTGAGGTATATATTTCTGAGAAGTTTAGCCCGTGCATAAAGAACTCCTTTCTGTTGGAGTCAGAAGTGCTCTGGTTTTGGAATTACATCCTCTTAGCATATTTTCAACACACTTCACTTTAATTCTTAGGAGAAATATTTGTATTAGTCTCTACCATGCAAGCCTCCTATGGCGCCGTGGGAACATCAACCCAACCAGTAACAATGACTTTTGCAGTGGAAGTTATTCTTTAGCTCAACTGGTTAGATTTCATAATGTGCATGGTCAGGGCCGAGATTAGATCACAGGTGTGGGGTAAGCCATAGCAGATGCAGAGAGTGCCTAGGTTATCTGCTGAGACGCAGAGCCTCTGAAGAGAGGCATGAAGTAATGAAAAGGTAAGATCTGTGTTTGCGGAATGTAGATGATTGTACACTAGTTATTTGCTGATGTAGATTGGTTGATGTTTTATGAAATTACCATTACTGTATTACAAACAACAAAACACTGTACATTACTGCAAGAATTCAAACAACTCACTTAGTCACTTTATACTTTTATAATCCTGGGTATTTGGCTTTTTGTTTGATATAATTATTCTGTAATTTTGAGGTAAATGTACATAATTTTAACAGATTTTGAAGTGCATTGCAAAGTTCACTTTTTTCTAATGATTTTAAGGCAACTTAAAAGCTTGAATGTTTGCTTAGGGCCTTACTCTAGTTTTATATATTTATTCCTGCTGTTTCATTTAGTGCTTTATTTTTTTTCCACTAGGAATGAGTTGGGGTGGCGCAGTGGTAGCGCTGCTGCCTCGCAGTTAGGAGACCCGGGTTCGCTTCCTGGGTCCTCCCTGCGTGGAGTTTGCATGTTCTCCCCGTGTCTGCGTGGGTTTCCTCCGGGCGCTCCGGTTTCCTCCCACAGTCCAAAGACATGCAGGTTAGGTGGATTGGCGATTCTAAAATTGGCCTTGGTGTGTGTTTGTGTGTGTCCTGCGGTGGGTTGGCACCCTGCCCAGGATTGGTTTCTGCCCTGTGTTGGCTGGGTTTGGCTCCAGCAGACCCCCGTGACCCTGTAGTTAGGATTCAGCAGGTTGGAAAATGGATGGATGAATAGGAATGAGTTTCCACTTTTTTAAATCTATGTGAGTTGGCATTATGACCTGTTTATCCTGACTTGATAGGGTAATTTATATCACCTGTGAAAATGGTCTGCCTTACACATTACAACACAACATAGCAAATATTTTATAGAAGCTATAATAAAATTAAATACAGTTCCACAGAAGACATTAGCAACACACCTGTAATACAATTATAACAGATTTCACACTTCGATTTTACCAGCTCATATTACAGATCCTGTACATATCTAATAATACTAACAATAAAGTTTTGCCGTACTGGTCATTGCATTCTTTCACTTCAGTCAAGTTTGGAAGGACAGTATTTAGCTCAGCTGTAATCAGAATGCAGTGAATATTGCTGTCACCTGTAGTTTAGAAGACGTTAAATAAAACTATAGTCCAAGAAACTATAAAATTAATAAACTGATTGCCAGTCATAATTCTTTGTCATAATGTCTACCTTTCTAAGTTGACATTACATATAATCATAGAAGTTCCATTTTGTGACTTTCTATATGTGAATTTCGCTTTAGTAACAAACTAAAATGCTAGAACATGGAAAAATTGCTTTGCTGCTGATAGTTATGGAGAAAGTAAAGGAAGCAGCCTTTTTAATAGGTAAGAGCTGCCATCATTTTCACAGTGAGCCTTGTCAGATCTTCTTGTGAGTTGCATTAGTGCACAGAGTGATGTCTAAAAAAATGATAGCAAAGTTTTTTGCTTATTTCATTTGTTTGGCATGCAAGATAATCACACATGTAATCATTATTTGTTACAAAGTTATTGCTCCTTCATTAACTTGCTCCAAATAAAGAGATAATTATAATCGTTTTTTTTTTTTTAATTATTTATTATTATTAATTCTGCGGTGGGTTGGCACCCTGCCCGGGATTGGTTCCCTGCCTTGTGCCCTGTGTTGGCTGGGATTGGCTCCGGCAGACCCCCGTGACCCTGTGTTCGGATTCAGCGGGTTGGAAAATGGATGGATGGATGGATTATTATTAATTAAATTTTCCCAAAACATGTAACCTAGAAGGGCAGAAACCACATGGCATTATTCACAATTAGGTTCCAGTCTCTAAAATATATTGTATAATTTTAAACTACAAAGATATTTATGATGGCAGTTTTATGATACTGTATTTTACAGTGATTCATGAATAATATATATCCTCAATAAATGAGTACCACTTCTTGTCTGAGATATCAGTGGAGAGTTCCCTTTTTATGCATTGCATCATGTTGTGGTGGCCCGTTTTAAGACCATCCTAACAAATATAAATCTAACATTAATCATTGTGGACACATGGGTTTTAAAGTCACATCATGAAATGATGCAAAGAAATTCCTAAAGTTGTTCAAAAAAAGTTGAAATTTGCTAGTCTCCAGATGATTACTGTCCTTCTATTCTACTATATAACCCATTCTTGTCAAATATATTTAAAGGTCATCCAATCCAAGACATAATATCGAGGTGGGAAACATTGTTCATTGATAAGAACAAGAACAATGAGTAATAATTTGGCAGAATACACCATAATGATCCTCATACATTCTGGATTAATGCTCCATGTAAAGCAGACCCTAAAATGTTTTTTTATGTCACGCAAAGGCTCCATTATTTTTGGAGATGATACAACATAAAATTCCACAGTAACAACCTCATACAAATGAGCATGTTAAGAATTTCGTGATTGAGCCATGTTCTGGAGATGTTTTACTGCATCTCCATAATATGTCATCACTGAAGTGACAATAAATTATATTGAATCAGAGACCTCTCAGTGCTGTTAAATACCAGTTAGTGCATATATAAGATGTCTCATTGCATTTATTGCCTGAAAATCTGGCATAACCAGTTACTGAAAATGTATATTTAAAAAGTATATAAATTTACTATTTTTGTTGATTTGGGATCCTGTAGTTTTATTTTGTTGAAGATTGGATAACCTTCAATGTGAAAAAATACATACACTTGGCACTGAATTGAACCCATCTTGATGTGAATACTGCAGTTTAAACAGTATATGTCTGCTGGTTCCTTTAATTTGCCACAATATATTATTAACTTTGAGATCAGCACTTTTAATAACTAATAATTAATTAATCTGTGCGGGAAAGTAAGTTGCTCAACACTGTTTTCCAAAAGTAATATTAATGAAATTAATGATACAGAATACATAAATAACATGCTAAAATGTCCTCTGCCATTGTTGCATGGTACAATACCTTCACCCCGTGCAGCTCAGGTGTTATTTTATGTTATTACTATCTTTCAGTCTCAGTTAAAAATTTTAACATACTTAAGATCTGGATAGTAACTTCTTGTAAAGCCCCTATTTTCATTCAGAAATAGTCTGCTCATTCTCTCAACCTTCTCTGCATTGTATACAGATCTGGCTTTTTTTGTAATAGTTCCTGGTGCAGTCTCACAAACACTGATATTCCTGAGTGCGACTTGAGGTGAACAAGCACGGGCTGCTTTGACACTTCTTTTTTAGCTATTTAATTTCTTCAGATTTTTGGTGGTTTGATGAACAATAAGTCACCAGTCTTGTCAGTAAATGACAACTGAACCTAGGTATATGGTAAGCACTTAGGTGAAAATTAACTTAGGGTTGTGTGTAAAATGTTACCTGCCAATCGCAAGACTGCTTAAAGAAGTTACTGTACACAAAGGGCATGGCTCTGTTACCTGCGTTCATAAATTAATGTGTTTTTTTTTCTTATTACTCCAGTTATCTGCATTGCTTATTTTTTATTTGTTTTGATAAACACCTCAACTGAATATTTTTATGTGTTACATAGGAAAAAGATCAGAAATGTTTTGTAAAGACTGAAGTTGAAAGTCTTTTCACACTGCACTAAAATGCAACAACTCTTAGTGTGTGCTAATCTTTATGTTACCCCTGCACATGCAGTCTCTCCTGACTGTAAATTCCACCCTGACTTTAGCACCTGAATCTAGCACACATTTTTATTTCTATTTACGCTGTTCTTTTGTGATACTTTGATATTTCAGATTATAACTGTTCCCACTTATCAGATATCTTTCATTAATTGTGTAAATGTTAGCTGACACAATAACTGATCTCAGAACCAATGAGGAGGTCAGGTAAACATTGCACAATACACAGTATATTAATCTTCACTTTTAAACGTAGTGTTATTTTTTCTGTTGTATGCTTTTTCTGATTATATGAGGTTTTATTGACACCCACAATGCTGGCAGCATGCTTTGCTATAGTTGTACGTGGTAGGACAGTTCAATTTTGCTCAGATCACATGAGTACAAGTCAGCAACACAAGTTAATAAAAATGAGTCTATAACTTGCCTATATCAATTCCAGGGTTTACAAGGATTTTTAAAGGATTTTTATAACTAAAGCAAAATATGTTATAATGTGTTACTCATGTGTAGATTTCAGGGAGAAATGTTGAAGTTTGACCTGAAATACTAATTCTTAAGTATGATCACAGTAGTAATGTGTGTCAAGGATTTAGGCTGGTGCCTCTATAACTGTAATTTGTGTAATGCTGGTTGGGGAGTGGGTTTAAAATCTGACATTTTTGCACTAGCAGGGTGTTGATGAGGTACCGGGGTAAGACAAATCATGGATTCAATTCACCTTTGGTTACTTATGTCACTGAAATGTAAGTAAAAATAACGTACTTAAACTCCTTTGAAATTTTTCTCATTTAATAGTGAAGACCTGTGAATGTGTTTTACTGAAAATGAATGGATTTTATTAGCCAATAACATAAACAGACAATATGTTGCTCACAATGACACCAACACTTATCAGACTACCCCACCCTGCAGTGCCCAGAACAAATCAATTTTTAATTATTTTATTTTTTCTGGAGAAAAATGGCACCTAAGTCTGAGTGGCGTAATGTGTAGATGTGGTGCGTGCATTGTGAAGGTAATTGAAAGAACATTTAATGCTGGAAAATACAAGGAAAGAAGCAATTTTGTAAGTTGCTGTGTTTATGAGTTAATAAAGAAGTTAATTATACAGATAATAATGATTATAATGTAAAATGTTTCTCTTTCTTTGATGAAATGCCAAGTGATTAATGGCCTCTGTATAAATCTTTTTTGTAAAATTATTCTGTGCACTACTATTAAAAAACAACATATGAAAAAAATTGCTTTTTATTTATTGTGAACAAAGTTTTTTTTTTTTTTTTATATTTTTTAGCAGGCAGCTGCAACTAACTGCTTAAATAGCTTCAACACGCTACTTGAAAATAATGCTGTTTAAAGAAAGAAGACGGTTAAAAACAGGTAACAAAGCATGTGCAAATCAGACAGAGAATGAACCAAACTGAAATGGCTTTGAAGGCAATATGGTAATACAAGTATGTGTAGAGTGTATCAGGAACCTCTTGTGGTGGATTAATGTATAACAGAGTTATGAGTGAAATGACATGTGCAGTCTATCAAACAGGCTATATAGTCAGTCAGCTAGCAGTTAAATACAACAGTGGTGTCAAAAAAGTCACATTTGGTCCTTTTGTAGCTTATGAGCAATGCGCTATGATCGCCTCAGACCCAATGAAGTTCTGCTGGAAACAAAAATCAAAAAGGTGTAGCGCCAAAAACATGTGAGCACAAAACCTGTGCAAGTCAGTAATTATTGGTTTGTCTGAAAAATTCTGATTTTGTCTCATTCATCCTGATTGATTGTCCATAAAATGGCAAAAATCCCAATGAATACATGAATTCCTCTTTCAGATGTCAACAGTGCAGATTGATCAAGGCAGTGTAATTTTGTGGAGTGTGTTTCCATGGGTCTGTACCATTTTTACCTACATATAATGCCCACTGTATATCAACAGGAAAATTAATTTTGATGCACTTTCTTTTAGCATACTGTATCAGTTATTTTTTTTATACTGCATTAATTAACATAACCTAAATGCTTCACAGAATCCTAAATTGTATGACTCAAGGTCCGGTTTGTTTGGATGCATTTAGCTCAAGCAGCTTTTTCCTCGTCTAGATCACGGGGAGCTATGCCATTTCTTATGAGCAGTGTATACAAAGCAATAACAAGTTTATGTTCTCCTAAAGAAATTACAAAGTTAAAAACCATAGCAAGAGACTACCTAGTTTAATCAGTGTTATGGCAGACTTGTACAAGTTTAGAAAACAGTCAGCCTCTAGATAACTCAGCAAGACAATCTAAATAGAAGTGAATACTGTATCCAGCTTGGAAGTATGAATAAGATTGCTTTCTTTCCTCCCAGTGTCAAATAGTTTGAAGTCAGATATATTATTACAATAAAAAATTATGATTATTATTTTAATTCTGCCATTACTGACAAATCTCCCTGATAGCAGTTACATATCCACAATTTCATCCACCTGATGAGCTGCAATATTACTTATTTACTTAAATGGGTTTATTCAAAATGTGTATTTTAATTTTCTGAAGCGATATCCAGCAGTTTCAGGATACAGACCTTTAGACATCCTTAATGCCACTCAGCTTCATTTCCTAAATCAGTTAAAGGAATACTACACTCTCCTGGATTTCTTTTAAATAAATGTTCTGAAGTCACTGTGGAAAGAGTTTGGGGTATATATACACTATATATATTTATGCATATATATATATATATATATATATATATATATATATATATATATTTCAATAGATTTACTGGAGAGCAGCTTTTCATTCTACTTTAGCCACTCTGACTAGTACGGAAGCGTATTAGGACCACAGTGAAGAAAAAAAAAACCTATATGTCGAGAATAAAGTCGACCTGTGTCTGTATTTTTTTTTTCTTCCCCGTGGCCCTAATACACTTCTGTAGTCTAGACAAAGGCATTCCTAAGCTTATATAGACATAGGTAAGAAAAAACATCTAAAAAAGTAATAAATCATCCTTTAGACTATGGAAAGTTGAAAACTTAAAAGTACACAAACATATCACAAAGATAAGAAAATTAAAAAATAATAATAATTTCCTTCACATCCACCCAAAAATGATCATTTTCTTATTGGTTGCTTAAATTTAAATTTTCTGTTTTTCGTTGTGTGATGATACACAGTAATTTTATTTCAAAATTTTATTGAGTTAAACAAAAAAGTCTGTCTGTTCTTTTATGTTTCTTGGGAGGTTGCCGAATAACAACATTCATGAATAAACACTCTAGCTATTTATGTCACGTAATCCAAATGTCAGTTATCTAATTTGTATGCTCATATCATCCAAAATATTTTTTTTCTTAAATATTGATAAAATATTTCTGGAAAATAGAAGTAGTTCACAGAAAAGAAGCATTGTATTATCCAGAAAATATACCCATTCTTTAATATAGGTGTTTAGCTTTACCTGCATGTGGACAGCTGCTTCAAGCAAAACACTTACTAGCTCAGCATAAGCAGACCAAATGGTTGTCTTCAGACCCGAGTGTCACTTGATGCTTCTGCGCCTTACCAAAGCAGGTGCCCGCACCACTGTGGTGCTATTTGTTGAAAACATCTTTTATTAGCCATGAACCCATATAGGAATATGGCAGTCACTCACACCATGTGCTCTTAGCACTGTACTTTGAGTGTATTATAATGAAAGTTCCTCTGCTCATTATTTTGGCACACGTACACTGTTGGTTATATAAGAATTACTTATAGCTACTTCACAACACTTCACATGTACAGCTGCATCAAGCAAAGAGACTTACTGGCTCAGTATAAGACAACCAAACAGATGCTATCAGACCTAAACTACACCTGATGCCACCCACCAAAGCAGGTGCCTACTCCCCAGGCTGCTATTCATGCCAAGGGTATGATATATGATGCTGAAGATGAGTCAATTCAGGAAAGAGTGCATAGATGCTTAATGTTTCATCAATCCAAAGAGGTCTTCTTTCTTGCTAATTTTAGAAGGAATTGCAGGTTCCTTGTTTAAGTGGTCTTCTTGTAGTTTCTCTTTTTCCCCCTGGCTGTGTACAGCATGCATCCCAGTTAAGACATTTCTTCACGTATAGTTAATTATGATTACATGAGTAATCAGTAATATCAAAATCCCAGTCATGTCAGCATTAGATCAGTGTTTTCTTTTCCAAGTTGATTTCCCTTCTGATCCTAATAACCCCAGGTAAATAAATTCCAAAAATATCTGGAGCAATCTGTTTTTAAGATCTCTGTAAAAGAATGATATATAAGATACAAGGTTCAAATCAGTAAAGATACAGAGTTTAAATAACAGCACAACATTTGATTAATGGATGCAGATATTTTAGCACAAGAGTTTGAGATGAGTTCAATTTTAATTTATGACAATATACTTCAAATAGGCTTGCTTTGTAACCACACCAGGGTGCCAGAGAGCCCCAAAGCATAGACACAGTAACACACTCCAATAAAATAATTAATTCCATAAAGTAACTTTACAGACCTCCTTCCAGAAATTTCCCACAATTATGCAATAAACCAACAATTCTACCTCCTTCTCCACCTCTGTTGAGTGTTGCCAACTGCCTCCCTACGCTGATTTGTCCATGAGTGGCAGCGGGCTCCTTTTTAAGCCAGACCCAGGAATGCTTCTGGTGCTGTGCTGTATCATCCAGGATGCACTTCCGGGCCATAAAGAAAGTAGGAGGTCCTGCCCCAACAGTTCCCTCTAACAATATCCAGGGACCCTGACATGGCTGCACTTCCGAACTCCAACTCCCAAGCATCCCTGCAGGTGTGCCGACTGTGTTCCTATGTGAGGACCACTGCCACCTATTGTATGGGCAATTGAACTGCTCCTGACTATCGCTGGTACTTCCATTAGTTTACACTGGCCGGGTACAGTTATTTATTTGTCCTGTGGGCCAATCCATCTGCATTATCATGCTGGCTTCCCTTCTGGGTAATGGCTTCTTCTCCGTCTCATCTGGGATGCCCGTTCTCATCTTACAGCTTGAAAAAAGGCAATAGTCCAGGTGTCTTGAGTGCTGTCTGTCAATTTTAAGGCGTTTTCGCACTTAAGTTAATTTGTTTTTTTTTGTTTTTTTTAAAAAAACTCTGATGCAAATTTGCCAAATATTTTGGTTTAAGGAGATGAGAACATGCCAATCTTATTACTCTGTTTAGCACAAGTCCGTCATTTATTGTAACAACATGCTTGTGCCTTTATGGAGTCATATAAATAAATGTTATTACAAACAACAGATAAATAAATACAATACCACTCATCAAGGCTTCCTTTAAAATGTGTAATACAAATGAACTTCGTAATGTGCAATAAAACCCCACAAACCTCCCAAGAACTAGTGAAATGGTAAGAAAACAAACAAAAAAAACTATTAACAAACAGTGCAACAATAATGTATCGCAAATCAATCAAACAATATAATGAACAGAGTGAAGAAAAATGTGACAAGCCTCATTGTTTCTACAAAGCAAAACTAATTAGTTAAAATACCTTGATCCTTAAAAATACATACATATACACAAAAATACTTAAAATCCCCATAAAAAATTAAACCATTTAAATAATTAAAACCTACCTCATAAAAGAAATACACACTGGTATAAAATTAACACAATTTGAATAAAGCAACTTGTACATTTACCTCTCAGTCAGTGCAAGCCAAGCACCTGATTCAGGATCAGAGCTTCTGTTGCTCATGGCGAGAAATTAATAACAGTGCTCTGGGAAACAAACAATCAAACGGCATAATATTACACCATGAAAGTGATGAAAGCAGGTTGGGTGTCTTCTCAATGCGATCGCTTTTTGGTCATGATGCAAAAAGGGTAACTTTGACACATGTAATAAATGTTAATGAAATATTCCAAAAATGAACATTATTGAGTTAAGACAGTAGACATGTGATTTGTGGTTAACTAAATTCAGGTTACATTCATATGGTGGCTACTGCAGAGCAAAAATTTATCATCATAAAGTTAATTGAAACTCACTTGATACGTCTGCTGTCATAAAACTGAAGCACATTAGCTTATGTCCTCAGCAGAGCTTGTCGTCTTATTTCAAACGTGTCCTTTTTTGTACCAAGTGCAGTACTGTTCGAGTTATCTGATAATAGCCGTTTTACTCCCTGATCTCTGCTTGGTAAATAAACCAACTAAATTATAGAAAATGTGGTGTGCAAACACAGCTGTTGTCGACTGTCCATGCTATTTTTTCTCCAGGAAAAAAATGTTTCAGTCCAATGAAAGAAGGTCATGGAGTGGTCATGGGGTATTTCTTGATATGTTTAGATCACTTGAAAGTCTGTAGTATGATTACCACTGAACTAACTGGGAATTAGATAGATAGATAGATAGATAGATAGATAGATAGATAGATAGATAGATAGATAGATAGATAGATAGATAGATAGATAGATAGATAGATAGATAGATAGATAGATAGATAGATAGATAGATAGATAGATAGATAGATAGATACTTTATTAATCCCAATGGGAAATTCACAACTGAATTCACAAACACAAAAAATTCACAAACTGAATTAAAAGCAGTTATCCTCTAATTTGAAGCAAATCAAATGAACTAGGAGTGTGAAAACACCTTTAATTTATTCCATCAGAGAAGTAAAATTTACAGTTCACATTTGGATTTGTATTAAATATCTGCAGTCGAAGTTCCTGTTTTGTGTGTTGCTTAATTCATAGTTCATTATTGTGAGCCTGAACATTTGTTAAAATAGTCTTCATATGGTGTATTTTTATCACCATACCACTGTGTTCAAGCAAAGTTGAGCTTTTGAGTTGGCTTTTGACCAGTGAAAGGGGGGCAGGCTTCAATTACAAAGAAACAGAGGTTTTAGCTGGGTAACATGTTCTTTGTATATTTGTAACACTAAGACTGACTTAATAGGACAGGCTGTAAAATGTTATAGACAGGGCTGGCGTTACCATAAATGTGAACCATGCAGTCACCCACTCTTCTGGGGGCTGCATTTTGTTAAGTATAGTAGATGTAGCCGTTGGCATCGGAAGGGGGTGGCTTCAGGTGATTTTTTGCCAGCCCCTCATTTACCCTCCTGGCTGCCCCTCACAGTCTGCGTGCGATTCATGTGACTCTCCAAGGGACACCTGTGTGCGATTCAAGCAAAACACCAAAGGGGAAACGGCTATCTTTAGTAATATGTGTAACAATTGCCTTCAAAACTTCATGGTTTGGGCATGACATCTTCACTTAAAGAGAAGTTTAAGTAGCAAATTGCATCAGTGTTCTACTGTTTAAAATTATAAACCTATAAGCCATAATCACAATTCTTCTTATGACCAAGGAGAAACAGATTAATGAATGTTTCTGCACCTCTTAGGAAGGCACAATGCTCTTTATGCATTACTATGGCAGCCATAACTATGCACAGGGTTTGTACCACACACAACCAGAAAGTGAATCAGTGGAGCTCAATACAAGTGGGTTATGGTATCCACATCTCAAATTATGGAACTTGTGCAGGAATGCAAACTTTCTTTTCACTCCTTTTTATCCAAAAAACTGAAATTAATCTGAATCCATCATATAAAACAACAAATTTATATGTAAAATATTAACTGAGTTACCTTCTTCTCCAGCTTCACTGCCCAACAATAGCAGGTCCTAGTCTCCATAGATGCCATTCTTCTTGATTCATTGCCCACTTTTAATATACAGCGCCTTCAGAAAGTACTCAGACCCCTTCACTTTATTCACATTTCGTCATTTTGCAGCCTTGTACTAAAATCATCTAAATTCATTTTTTTCTCACATCTAAACAACACTCAATACACCAGAATGACAAAGCAAAAAAAAATGTTTTTAGGAAATAAACTGAAATACCACCTAGACACAAGTATGTGTTTGACAAGGAAGTTTTGCAGGCACCAATGACTCCTATGACCTGGCACTATTTAAGCCATGTGGCATTGACATCAGTTTCTTCCAGTTAACTCAATCCATTTTCATAATCCACAAAGTATAATGTATATCGACTGGATTGGATTCCCCATTTAAATGATTTTAGCATAATGCTGTAACATAACAAAGATGAAGTGTTCTGAATACTTTCTGAAGGCACTTTGCAATCAAGGGACATTCTTCTTGGTCTTCCTTCCTTGTAACTGGCCTTCCATGATTATTTTAAAGAGCGATTTTCCTCTGAGGATATCACCAGTCCATTTCTTTTGTCTCTGTCTTGTTCTATTGCTGATCATTTCTTTTTCTCCCACAATGTTCAGCACTTCTCTATTTGATTTGTAATCTGTCCAGCTGATCTTATCCATTGACCTCCACATCCATATCTTGAATGTCTCTAATCTTTTTATTTTTTCTTACCCCCACATACAAATGTTTCTGACCCATACGGCACCATTCTTCATATCAGAATCTTAATCATTCACTTTTTAAGCTATTCGTCTAGACTGCATGAGTTCCTTCCTTTTGTAAAATGTATATTGTCCTCACAGGTGGCGCAGTGGTAGTGCTGCTGCTTTGCAGTAAGGAGACTGTGGAAGATTGGGGGTTTGCTTCCCGGTTCCTCCCTGTGTGGATAGTGCTTTGAGTACTGAGAAAAGCGCTATATAAATGTAATGAATTATTATTATACTTCCCTGGCCTCATAATTTCTTGATGACACCCATCGTTAATGATGAGGGTATGAAGGGAGCAGAACTCATTTACTCATCAGTCTTCTTGACGCATTAATTTCTAGATCCCTTTATAACCATTATATTTGTCTTCTTAATGTTAATTATTATTATAATTATTATTATTATTAATAATAATAATTCTTTACATTTATATAATTATTATGCTATACAAGTCAGAAGCCAAACTTTTCAGAATTCCCTTTGCAGCTTCCTAGCATTGTCTGGTCATCAGCAAACCAAAATGTGTATACCAGTTGTCTACTTACCCGTGGTACTTATTCTAGCCCTTCTAGTGCTTCCCTTCCTATCTTTTCCATGCAGCTGTTAAACAGCAGTGATAACAGTGGGGACCCTTGTCTTAATTATTTCGGTGTTTCCTGTTTCTGATTCCACTGTCTTTATCCTCACTAACTGCCTCATGTTCAATTTTTCATTTGACTGTTTGTATCCCCAATCCATGCCATGTCTTCTTAAGACGCTTAGCAGTTTCCTTCAGTTCTGCTTCCTAGTATTTTTCCTGAACTAGCACAGAGTCCACACAGTTCTCCACTTGGTCTGTTCCAGGGCATCTTTGCGACAGCTTTGATTGGTCGGAAGTTCTTTTTTATTCAGTTGATTGAGATTTTCTTCAGCCATTCTTGTGGCTGCCTTCCTTATGGGTTAAGACACTGTTTGGTTGTTGCTGTGAATCATGTGCTCATACCATTGGAGGTGTGCTTCTTGCATTTTTTACTTCACATTCAGTACATTATAAACGTACAGCTCCTCACATACAACTGAACATGTTAAGCACAGTTTAAAACCCCGTGCCCTCCATGGCTTACATACAGCAAGGCAGGTCACTAAATGAGGCTAATCTATGGTCAGAGAGAAAAGAAATGGTTAGAATATACCAATTCAATTCGTCTTGTGGGGGTTATTCTTAGACTAGGCACTTTTGTATAGGCAAACATTTAACATAACTTAAATAACTAGCAAATGGCTCATACAGAGCTCCTGTTTTTGTTTGGTGGTCACTGGCTAGCACTCTGCTCCATACAGAGCAACTGGGCAAGCAACAGACTTGTAAATTTGTATCTTCAGGTCAATGGGTATTTTGCAGGCTCCAATGACTCCTATGACCTGGCACTATTTAAGCCATGTGGCATTGACATCAGTTTCTTCCAGTTAACTCAATCTGATGCATTTTCATAATCCACAAAGCATACTGTATATTGACTGGATTCCCCATTTCCCCATACCTTTAGTGATCTAATCGCATATTTCATGTTCCTTCTTAATTCAAACCGGTCTTCTCCCAGGGCCTGAAGTAGTTTGTTGAGAATCTTCAGAATGATCATGGATGCGTAGCAAAGCAGGTGAATGGTTCTGTAGCATTAGGGGTTTTTTTGGTGTGGAACCTTGAATGTTTAGCTGAAGTTCTCTTGCCATTTGCCTGTGATGTAAATGACCTTGCACAGTCTCACCAATTCACTTATTGCTTTTTTTACTGAGAACTTTCAAAATTCAGCTGATGTTATCTATTCACTCTGCATTGTTTTTCTTTGGTTCCTCTCTTGGCTTGAGCACCACCTCCTTCAGTATTCTTGGTCCTTCCTTTTCTCTTACCATCACTATCCCTTACCTCCAGCCATCAGTTCATAGACTGATCATCGTTACTATAAATTTTGGCAGTGTATTCCTTCCAACAAGCCTTGATACTTTCATGGTCACTCGGGAACTTAACCCCATTTGTCCTGAATACTGTGGTTTCCCTTGCCCAGATTTCTTGTGGACTCAGTTAACCCTATAGTAAACCAACGCATCTCCCTGTGCATTGTAGCTTTTTTCTAATTCTGAACACAGCTTGTCCCATCATTTCCCTCTTGCTTTGTCAGTTGAATTTCATAGTTTATTGTTTATTATCCTTGCTTCACTTATTCTTTATTCATCTTTTTTCTTTCTTTCATATCCACCAACATTTCCACTGTGACCCACGGTTTCCAAGCTCCTTTGCTCTCCTTTTATACAATCACCTTTGCTGTCTCTTCTGTGATGATTGTTTTGAATCTTCTCAACTGTTCCTCCACTGCTTTGTTGTCATTTATTTTATTTGCACCTCAATTCCATAACAAATAAACTCGTTTTTGGGCAAACTGTCTAAACCCATTTTAGAGAAATGAAAAATTCCTCTAAAAAAATAATAAAAATGAAGGTTTTAGTAATTTATTTCCCACATAGCAATAGGAAAACCTTCATTATTTATTAAAGGACCCCCAGGAGTAATGGGAAAATAAAGTGACTAAATTAAATTACAAATGACAATGCATTAAATATTAAAATTATAGTGAGTGAATAGCATTTTATGTCAGAAATAGTTTACTTCAAAGTCTTTAGAATGTGAAAGTCAAATGTTAACCTTGAACCTCCTTATAGATTTTTTGCAATACATAATTCCAAATAAAATTAAATAAGCCTGCTGGAAGTACGGATAGTAATATATACTCAGTATTTGTGAGCTTATTGTTAACTATAAATAATATACTATGATAAACAAAATCTTACAAAATTACATTCAATATCAGATATGTAATATGCGCGAGGACGAGTATACAGGACAGGCCACAAAGCAAGGAATGATTCCAAACCCTGCACATACAACGAGTTATTGGTGTAGAATAGGACAACATCTGGAGGTTGTTGATGACAGGTAATTCTCTAATGTTTGAATAGAAAAGAGCAGCATGTCATGGCTCAGAGTCGCTTAGGTGTTGAGTGGTAACCCATAGTGTACCCAGCTAAAAGTTGAGCAACTGCTCCTTAAAAGAGGCAATGGCTCATGAAGGTTGTAGGAAAGTAGTTGACCATTACAGAATGTCCCAGACAATAGAAAAGTAGCCAGGGAAGGGAGCTCTCATCATGCAGGCACATATGACAGCAGTTAAATGTGCTTGGAGTTTACCCTTTATGAAAATGGCACCATGCAGGTCTGTCAAGAATGTTTCACAGAATAAACTTGATGTAGATGGTCAAACTGCCCTCAGCAAGGTATAGATTCAATTGTTGTCCCATACCCACTCATGATGATGTGCCAAATGCATTGTTTAAAAGATTATGGCTTCTAATTGTACAAGAAACAATAGCCAGGGGGAATCCTAATACATTACAGGCAAAAACTGTAAATTTAAGAAGAAAATTCAAAAACAATTAGATGAATGCTCAGTGATTTGTATGAATCGTCGTGCTGTGCCCTGCCTAAGCTGCAACAGACTCTGTGGTTCTTTGCTGGCTCTCAATCAGCCATCTTTTATTTGATATAGCACCTTCCATGAAGAAGTCCATCACAAGATGCTTAGAAACTCAGCAAAAGAACAGTTAAAATTAACAAAATGAAATAAAACTTGTTCAAAACAGTTAAAGTAAACTAAATTAAAAGTGTATACAAAAGTAAAAAAAAAAAAAGTAGAAACAATAAAACATAATCCAACTTCTTACCAGAGAAACAGGGAATTTAATTTAGAATATAGACCTTATATGTCATTTCCCAACCTGCAGACCACTCCATGGAAAACGATCATTATTCTTCCTTTTGAGTAACACTTATAAAGTACAATGTTAATTTATCTTATTTCAAATACAGTGATCCCTCGCTATATCGCGCTTCGCCTTTCGCGGCTTCACTCTATCATGGATTTTATATCTAAGCATATTTAAATATATATCGCAGATTTTTTGCTGGTTCGCGGATTTCTGAGGACAATGGGTCTTTTAATTTCTGGTACATGCTTCCTCAGTTGGTTTGCCCAGTTGATTTCATACAAGGGACGCTATTAGCAGATGGCTGAGAAGCTACCCAACTTACTTTTCTCTGTCTCTCTTGCGCTGACTTTCTGTGATCCTGACATAGGGGGTGTGAGCAGGGGGGCTGTTCGCACACCTAGACGATACGGACGCTCGTTCTAAAAATGCTGAAAGATTATCTTCACGTTGCTACCTTCTGTGTGCAGCTGCTTCGTGAAGCGACATGCTGCACGGTGCTTCACATACTTAAAAGCTCAAAGGGCACGTATTGATTTTTCACTGTTTGTTTTTCTCTGGCTCTCTCTCTCTCTCTCTTTCTCTGCTCCTGACGGAGGGGGTGTGAGCTGCCGCCTTCAACAGCTTTGTACCGGCGGTGCTTCGCATACTTAAAAGCCAAACAGCACTATTGATTTGTTTGCTTTCCTCTCTGTTTCTGACAGCCTGTGCTCCTGATGTGCACTCCTTTGAAGAGGAAGATATGTTTGCATTCTTTTAATTGTGAGACGGAACTGTCATCTCTGTCTTGTCATGGAGCACAGTTTAAACTTTTGAAAAAGAGACAAATGTTTGTTTGCAGTGTTTGAATAACGTTCCTGTCTCTCTACAACCTCCTGTGTTTCTGCGCAAATCTGTGACCCAAGCATCACAATATAAAAATAACCATATAAACATATGGTTTCTACTTCGCGGATTTTCTTATTTCGCGGGTGGCTCTGGAACGCAACCCCCGCGATGGAGGAGGGATTACTGTACTTTGTTTTTTTTGGTATACTTGAAAATGTAGACTTTTCTACCTGTTTATGCATTCATTGATTCTGAAATCAAATCAGCCCTGCCCTTTCTTGTGTAAAATTACCTAGGCAAAAAAAGATTTCTTTGAAGACATGTTGTTTATAAATCTTATTTGTTAAATTTCAAAATCACCCTTAAAGCATGTGAATCATGGCTCTATAACATTTCTGGCATATACTATATGAAACACTATTTTTGGAAGATTTTTTAGGCCTTTTGTTTTGCCCTGTCTAAATAGGATTTGTTTATATAATCCAAATAATCTGTAACTCAGTGTCCTTATTCAGGACATGGTTTTTACTCATCTGCCTTTACTTAAATGTACAGTGTAGCCCTTAAAGGACTGCCTGAGTTCCACTGAAATGTAAAGAGTGCTTTAATCTTGTACACCGAAACACAGAAGCTTTAGTACCACTTTCTATTCTGTTCATTCTTGCTATGAAATCAAGCAGTGAACTAGACAGAAATACAAGTAAGTCTTACTATTTTTTTCTGAATTTTAGCATTAATAGTGAGATGCATAGTTCTGTTGTCATCTCACATCTCCATTGATTCACTCTTGATTCCAAGCTTGTCAAATATGGGAGCTAAGCTTGCTCATTCTATCATTGTTTGAACAGTGTAATGAAAAACACGGACAAGCATAAAGGTTTGGGGCACCCGTAGACAAACCCCATATAATTGAAAGTAAACATGGGTTATAAACGCATTAAAAAAGGGTACAGATTATTTTACAGACGTGAGTCTCAAAGTGACTGCTCTAAAATGACGACACTTCCGATGAAGTGCAGGCCAGGCAGGAAGAGGCAGGTACAGGAGTCAGAGGTGGTAGAGCTGTCAATCACCTGGGGCCTCATGTATAAACGGTGCGTACGCACAGAAATGTTGCATACGAATGTTTCCACGCTCAAATCGCGATGTATAAAACCTAAACTTGGCGTAAAGCCACGCACATTTCCACGGTAACTCATACCTTGGCGTACGCAATTTCTCCGCTCGGTTTTGCAGACTGGCGGCACCCAGCGTCAAAGCAGTGCTACTGTTCCTGTGTGGTCACCCTTTCTTTCTAAGCTCCACATTCCTGACGCGGCTTTATAAATACAGTACACTGAAATTAACTGCATATTGTTTATTAGTGTAATGCATCTGATTGTAATTAACCTGCAGGATTATATAATGTGCCAGGGAATAGCCGTAGTATTCCAAATACCATAACTGCTTTAGCGTTGTTACTCTCACTGCATCTTCTTCTTCTTTTTGCGGCTCCCGTTAAGGGTTGCCACAGCAGATCATCTTTTTCCATATTACTCTCACTGCACCACTCGGAGTATTTATATCACTGTATCTGAGTGTGAATCACAGCAGCAGCTGATCGGAAAGACAATTATCGGTATACAGTTTCAAGTACACACTACCTCAACCACGGCAAAAAGCGTCAAAGCCTTTCCTCTACGGACCTCGCGTTTCAGAAACAGTTTCATCCCAAGAACTATAAATGCACTCAATCAGACCATCAAGTGCTCCTTGTAGAACTGTTTGTACTTATAAGTACAATTACCTCACTGTAAACTTACACTACAGTTATAATATTGCACAACCTGCCCTACTTTATAAAGCGCGTATGATGAAAATATCATTTTTAAGATGAAGTGCAGCAAAATATGTTGCTTATAGTATACAGATAAAACTTTAACTTTATTTAAATAATCTGCATTGTTAATAATTAAACATGTCAGGACGCGGTGCCTCAGCGCTAACTAGTTCACTGATAGCTCCTGCCTTGCGCTGTATTATTGCTGGTGCTGACGCGACACTGGAAGGATAGACGGATAGAATAATTAAACATGTACTATGAAGATATTTCAATGTACCTTAAAAGTTTTGAAGAATCGGCGTTCTAAGCTTACAGATGGCTTAACGTCTATTACAGAGCTGATTGTGTGGCGATTGGGTATTTGGAGAAAGAAAAGTAAGGACAGGAATTGGAGGTTAGTATGTTTTGAAAGAGACAGTACTTCTGTAATAAATTATTTCATCGAAGGTCGCACATGGCGCAGCAAGCCTCTTGCGTGAGATATGAACAATCACTGCGCCACCGTGTTCCCATGTTTAATAACATGCTTTCATTGCTATCATCATGAAAAAGATATCACGTATACATCTCAGTATTTTAATTATTCAGAGAGCTGTAATATCTCGAATGTAATGGATTCTGTGTCCTGTCGGAGAAAGAAAAAGAACGGAAGCACGTAGTGATTCACACACATAGAGCACATAGAAGATCAAATACAGAACAAAGCATTTAACGTGCTACTTGAGAAACTAGTAAAATAAACTATTTTAAGATGAAGTTTATGATGTTCTACTTTAATGGCAAAATAAACTACATGATTAAAGTGGAAATTTCGAGATTAAAGTTGACATTTCGTGCTTTTTTCCCACTGTGTGCCTATTTGTTTTGTCTGTTTCCTAATAAGCTTTCATATGACACTCAGACGGTGGGCTACGACTTGCTTTTCACAGCGACTTTGATATGTGATTTCTTTTTTATTTCGGGCACTGTGCGACTTTGTGAATTTGATCTTTCGAGTTTCTCCGACACTCTGTCACTCGATCAACTTTCTTTTGTTGATTATACCACTGTTTAAACCAACAAATAGTACGTTTTTCCTTTGCCTCCACTTGGTATTCGCTGAAATTCTTATATTTTCCCCTGTGCTTTTCCCATTGTCTTTTCACAGAAGGCTATTTATATTGATTTGCATATTCAAAGAGGTGTAATTCTGGGAGGAGTTGGGGCGGGACAGAAGGCGCGTGCACGTGCGTTACTTTTCACGCTGATCGGGATTTATGTAGTGGAAGAACGTGAAATTTTGCGTGCGCACAGATTCCTGCATCTGGATTTTTCTGTGCATACGCACAATCCCGCTTTTGTGCTTACGCCATGTTATAGTGTGAGTTCTACGCACGGCGTTATACATGAGGCCCCTGGTCTGTAGTAAGCAGTGCCATCTTGTGGATAGACAAGAAGTTACCACCACCAGAGCCTTTAAGCTGTCTCCAAGGCACACGTGTGTGACAACAGTTTGCCTGATGGTATTCAGTTTTCCACCTATAGTCCAATGATAAGAGACTTTAAGTCTGACTTTACCTATGCCATTTTTGGATAATATGCCTTTATGCCTACTTTTATCTTTATTTTTGCCTTTATTGATTGATTGATTGATTGTGATTGGTCTCAATGCCATGTAACCTTTTTAAATGAAACAAAAATAAAACTGAAATATAAAAATTAAATGTTGTATTCTTTATAGGACTCTTTTTATTATGGTTAAAAACAACACACTATTCTGTTAGTAGTGAACGTACACATTTACTCAACACAGCAGCCCGCCACAATTTAATTTGTTAGTGTACTGAGATATCTATAGTCAATACATATTTCTCTTGTACATAAAGAAACCCAGCTCCTATAGGACTGTTTGAAGGTTTAATACATCAGTTTAGCAGATTTCTTCAAATATTCAGTATCTTCCATTGCCCAATACCGTGTTCTCAGTAAAGCAAGAGCATAGGTTCAAAGCAATAAATCTAATTAGCAGTCGTACTCTCTGTATGGAGGGACTTCTGCTTATTCAACACATCTTTGAAGTTGTCGCAGGTTGAGGCCCTTATCGTCCTCTTGAACCCTCTGACTTGACTCCAGACACCAGGTAAAAGTCCAAATAATACCTTTATTTGAACAATAACGTGCACAAAGCACCCTCCACTCCACAATATTCATAAATCAATAAACAATACACTAATCAATCCTCTACACTCCCAGACACTTGCCACCCTTCCTCCCAGCTCAGCTCAGCATACTGGTTTCCCAGAGTCCTTTATATAGTCCATGACCCGCAAGTGTTTCTCCCTTCTGTCCATGTGATCATGAACATTTCCGGGTTGGATAAAAAGCTCCTTTCTTCAACCCGGAAGCACGTCGTTGCCTCTTGTCATGTGATCATGACGCACCTCTGGGTTATAGGGCAAGTAAGAGTCCGGCAGCCTCCCCACAGCGACTCCTGGTGGTCCCCATGGTATCCAGCAGGGCTATGCATATAAACTACAAAGTCCATGAGGCCCTGCTGGAATTCGGGGAACGTCCACGCTGTTGGGAGAGCTCCACCTGGCGGCCTGGGGGTGAGGGCCGGAATATTTAGCCGGCCACCCACCACAAAGTCCATAAGGTTTCAAATGAGAAGCAATATGTTAATACATTCATAAAAGTTCTGTTAAAAAGTACAACAGAACTTTACATGTAAATACAAACAAAATAAGGTTACAATTTCTCAAAATGAAAGTTACAGTTTCTTAAAAGGAAGATTGTCCTATTGGAGACTGAGCAAGGATGTCATAAATTCTTATAGGCCATTACAATTAGGGATCCTATTGAGATTTGAATTAAAAACTCTTTGTTTATCCATAATGTGTGGAGTAATTCCATACTAACAAATTTCTCTTCAATGCCACATCCAGAAAGTGGAGAAATTACCATGATTAGTGTCAATGGGAAGCAAAGAATTTCACTATAATTACACACCCTACTAAACCTTGTTTGACGGTGCTGGGGTATGAGCAGGATGACTTTTTTACAGCGGCATTCCCAGCATTGAATCTGGTCCATTCATGAAGCCAGCACTCCCAGTTGGACACACTCATTCACTGGTTTTGCTGATAAAGGTTTACCTTCCCTATGCTCTAATCTGTGCTCATTTAATGTAGTTCTAATTCTTAAGGCAATAGTAATAACTTCATCCAATTTTTTGCATCCTTTATGACTGGCTAACTCGTCTTTAAATTCATCTTATAGACCCCTTCTACATAATAAGACCAAAGTGGACTCTTCTTATCCCATGTCAGCTGCTATGATTTTAAATGTATTGCTTTCTTTAAAATCCAGCAGTTAGTTTGTAGATACATCATTTCTCTAAGGCTGATCAAGAATAGCTCTGAATTGCCTCAACAAGAATAAAAAACTTGAAAGAAAAACAATGAGCTAATTAGCATCAGGTAAGGCAGAATCCCTTTAAGTGGCTCATAATCGGGTGCTGAGGTGATAAAAGCAATTCTTGTTCGATCTGTGGGGTATTTGTGGAGCAGCAGGTTGAAAACCACTCTACATTCATTTAAGAAACCTCTATATTATTTTTGGTGGTAGCTCTACTGCCTCTCATTAAGAAGACCAGGGTTCGTCTCCAGGGTCCTCACAATTGCAGTTCTCAATTGGCCCTAGTGAGTGTGTGTATGTGTGTGAATGTGTTACCCAGCAATGGACTGGCACCCTATCCAGTGGATTATTGCTGCTTTGCACCCTATGCTTCCTGTGGTAGTGACCCCCACCGACCCTGCTTAGGATTAAGTGAGCTTGGAAAATAGTATGGTATGGTATTTTAAATCACCAGAAAACCACCATGGATGCAGGAAAAAGGTCTCGCTGTCACAGCCACCAGCCTGAGAAGGAGAGTAAATGAATAAATCCAGCTTGTGCTGCCTTTCGCTAAGTTCTAGCACCATCTGCTGGAGCGCATCCTTTACATCATTACATTGTTGAAGGGCTTTGACATCCTTCTGAAAGAACTTTATTTCACTAAATACACACTTCAAGCTCAAGGTCTCTCATAAAACATGCTCCAACATTATATTCTGCCATGACAATAAACAGAAAGTCAAAAAAAGCCAGAAAGTCAAAAAGAAACCAACTGCCCAAACCCAAAATGGCACCCAGAAATCATTGTCAGAAATAACATGCAAAAAAAAAGTGCTAATGCCTAAAGTCTTCAGGAATGTTACTAATAGGTTTTTTTTATTATTTTAATTCAAAACTGTGGATGCACAACACAGCATGATGCCATCTTAAATAGTATCAGCATGCTGCTTTCATCTAACACCCCATTATGGGATGGTAACCAGAGATGTTTTCAATGTGAGCAATTCACAGAATAGTAGCAACAAAAATATCTTATTAAAAAAAAATAAAATGATATCACGGAAACACAACACAAATATGGAGAAAATACTGTATATACAGACAATGTAAAACTTTTTGCAAAATGCATAATACAGTATGGAATAACATAATATTTCAACAATACCAAAATTATAGCATAAAACTGTATATATTTACAAACACACTAAATATATTATTATTATTATTAGACACGTATAAACAAAATCCTGTGTATGTAAGGAGAAGTCTGCTCTGCTCATGCTCAAACACAGCCACTAGATGGCGCATGTGTGCACTATTAGATTTTTTTCAGCACAGCACACACCTCACTTCTCACTATGAAAGGCCTTGTGCAGCAAACTCTACAGAGCAATAACAACATTGAGCTAATGACACAGATGATGAGACACCACATTGAAACAAAGCAAACACCACGGCTCAACAACGTGCAAGTTCAACACCTCAGCAACGGAGGACAAGACTTGAAGTTTTCACTAAAAACGTGGTCTATCTGGAGGTATTTTCTTGAGACAAAGATTAATAGGACTCATATGTCAGCGATACGGCAAAAATATGGTATCACCAGTGTCTTCTTATAAAAGCCAGTGGGGCAGCAAGCACAGGTGGTTCCACATCCTCTGCACTTGGTCATTCTTAAAAGTTAGCTGACACCTCTCAAAGTACACGAATACAGTAAAACTGCTAGGGCGTCCCCAGGTTGCTTTTTGGACCAAAGTCCACATGTAGCTATTGATAATAATAATAATAATAATAATAATAATAATAATAATAATAACATGTAAAGAGGTTTTCAAAACCTCTGAAAACATTAATGCTAACTAAATAAGGAGGAGAAAATAAACAAAATTACTATTTCATAAAAAAATAATCTGCACATGTACCCTTGGGCTCAGTTTCTGTGTGATTGCAATGCTGTGAACCTTTCCATTATAATTTTTAATCAGATTATACTGGGAAACAATTTTTTTGTCACATGAATTAATATAGGTAAATATAACACTATCCTGCCTTGTGCCCTGTGTTGGCTGGGATTGGCTCCAGCAGACCCCCGTGACCCTGTGTTCGGATTCAGCAGGTTGGAAAATGGATGGCTGAAATATAACACTATCATGCAAGGATTTTAAGTAACAAATGAAATTTACAGCAAACGTAGCGTATTTCCACTACATACAGTACATGCTGGGAAAGTCTTACCTAAAACATTCAAGTGTGCAGTTTTTCTGCCGTACTTCGCCTCAGGAATGCCCTTCTTCTGAGTCCCGCGATGGTCAGCAAGCATACTGGGAATCCACTTGCCTTGGTATCCACTATTCGATTTCAGTGCTGTCCTGATTAAAGCTGTCTGCCATGCTTGTTGCTGACCACTTTGAGATTTCCAGGGGAAACAGTACAGATGAGAATCCAGGAAATGAATTAATGAAAATGTAAACACAAAGGTGTTTGCACTTTGACATCTGCTTACCAAGTGGCATGGAGAAGTGACTCCGAGAGCTAGGCAGCAGGTGCAAATGTGTACAACTCTGGCACAACAGACTTGTTTTATATCCTTCTGGAAAGTTATAAAATGTTCACAAACAGTAATAAAACATTTTAATCTTGAATTCAACTTAAAAAAAAACGAATACACCTTAATATGGGTTTATATTCTAAATACTGTATGCAGCCTAAACAAGACAAAACTCAAAAACTGTTGGTGGTAAGAAAAAATCCATTTACATTTCTGAAATCAGCATGGAAAAGTGTTTTAAAAAGACCTCTAAGTTCTTCTGTGACAAAATCTTTATTGAGCTGTGTTATGGATATTCAAGTCAATGTTTTTCGCACGGTGGCGCAGTGGTAGTGCTGCTGCCTCGCAGTAAGGAGACCCGGGTTCGCTTCCCGGGTCCTCCCTCTGTGGAGTTTGCGTGTACTCCCCGTGTCTGCATGGGTTTCTTCCCATAGTCCAAAGACATGCAGGTTAGGTGCATTGGCGATCCTGAATTGTCGCTTGGTGTGCCCTGAGGTGGGTTGGCACCCTGCTCGGGAGATGTTTCTGCCTTGCTCCCTGTGCTGGCTGGGATTGGCTCCCGTGACCCTGTGTTAGGATATAGCGCGTTTGGACAATGACTGACCGACTGTTTTTCTGACATCCTTGTTAGGCATTTTATAAAGGTTTAGAACAAAATTGAAATTTAAGATATAAAAAAGTCAGAACTGTAATATTTATCAGAAAGAAGCAAACTAGTTAAAGAGGCATTAAACAAACCTGCTTTAAGATATTTGCAAAGAGTGCTAACTGTAATAATTGCTCTCAGGTTATCCGGGAGAGTAAACCAGAGCTTGGAGCCAAGGATCTCCCACTCCTGGTGTCATTTTGTTTGGCTTTTCTCCACTCCAACAAGTAAATTGCTGTTGGATGACCTGTGGAAGAAATTTAAAAACTAATAAAAAAAATTGCTTAAACAATTCTATATAATACTGGTAATCCATTCAGATTGAAGTCTTTTTATAATATGACCGCCCATTGTTATACATGCCAGGATTCTTGCAGCAGCATTCTGAACTCATTTGAAGCTCATTTGTAGCAGAGCTCTTTGGTAGGCCATTAAAAGATTACATTGCAGTCCAAAGACCCCAAAGCGTGTAGAAGGTTCTCACTGTCAGTGGAGGACTAGGCCTGAGCTGGTTAATTGAGCAATGCCAGTGACATTCCCCCATGACAGTAAAAAAACAAGTTACCAACATTTCTTAAATGTGTCCACATCAAGTGTGAAAGCCATGTACCGTCATCATGCCTATCTATCTGAATGAAACAACTGGGCATCCGGTGGTCTGATTTAGTTGAAATGCACACGTGATGAAGACCATGGAGCGGCTGCTGCTTCACCACCTGAGGCCACAGGTCCAACACGCCCTCGACCCTCTGCAGTTCGCATACCAGGAGAAGGTGGGAGCGGAAGATGCCATCATCTATATGCTACACTGATCCCTCTCCCACTTGGACAGAGGCAGTGGCGCTGTAAGAATTATGTTTCTGGACTTCTTTAGCGCCTTCAACACCATCCAACCTCTGCTCCTTAGGGACAAGCTGACAGAGATGGGAGTAGATTCATACCTGGTGGCATGGATCGTGGACTATCTTACAAACAGACCTCAGTATGTGCGTCTCAGGAATTGCAGATCTGACATTGTGGTCAGCAACACAGAAGTGCCGCAGGGGACTGTACTTTCTCCGGTCCTATTCAGCCTATATACATCGGACTTCCAATGCAACTCGGAGTCCTGCCACGTGCAAAAGTTTGCTGACGACACTGCTATCGTGGGCTGCATCAGGAGTGGGCAGGAGGAGGAGTATAGAAACCTCATCAAGGACTTTGTTAAATGGTGCGATTTAAACCACCTACAACTGAACACCAGCAAAACCAAGGAGCTGGTGGTGGATTTTAGGAGACCCAGGCCCCTCATGGACCCCGTGATCATCAGAGGTGACTGTGTGCAGAGGGTGCAGACCTATAAATACCTGGGAGTGCAGCTGGACGATAAATTGGACTGGACTGCCAATACTGATTCTCTGTGCAAGAAAGGACAGAGCCGCCTGTACTTCCTTAGAAGACTGGCATCCTTCAACATCTGCAGTAAGATGCTGCAGATGTTCTATCAGACGGTTGTGGCGAGTGCCCTCTTCTACGCAGTGGTGTGCTGGGGAGGCAGCATTAAGAAGAAGGACGCCTCACGCCTGGACAAACTGGTGAGGAAGGCAGGCTCTATTGTTGGCATAGAGCTGGACGGTTTGACATCCGTAGCAGAGCAACTGGCACTCAGCAGGCTCCTATCAATTATGGAGAATCCACTACATCCATTAAACAGTGTCATCTCTAGACAGAGGAGCAGCTTCAGCGACAGACTGCTGTCACTGTCCTGCTCCACTGACAGACTGAGAAGATCATTTCTCCCCCAAACTATGCGACTCTTCAATTCCACCAGAGGGGGTAAACGTTGAACATTATTCAAGTTATTGTCTGTTTTTCACCTGCATTTTTTATTACTCTTTAATTTAATATTTTTTGCTGCTGGAGTATGTGAATTTCCCCCTGGGATTAATAAAGTATCTATCTATCTATCTATGCAGTATTTATTCTTGAACGAAATTTGTTGGGAAAGCTCAGTTGCATTTTAGATATCTGGAATAATGGAGCATACTCTATACGTTTTTGAAATATGAGAAAATCATTTAAAAGCTTTGTCATATTAACAAAATCATCTACCGTTATGCATAACCTCAGTTATTTGTTGATTTACTGTTTTACCTTCAGAAAGGTTTATGTTTTTTTCATTTTTTCTGTTTGATTTGTCTGAGAGCTGCTCCTGATGGAAAGTCAATGAAATGCCAGCAGAGTCACCCATCTGCTGCTTGTGCAAACCTCTGACGCACCAGCTCGCTTTGTCTTTGCTATGGCAGTCCTTGAAGTCCTGCCAACTAAGTTAAGTGATCTTCATGTCAATAAAGTTAAAAATTCAAGCAAGGAAAACAAAGCCCTTTTAAACTATCTAGAAAGGAACTGAAGAGGAAACAAGTGATGTGAGGCTCAGTAGGTTGTTATGCGTAAATAAACTCATACTCTGCATTTACACTAAAATCAGTCTCTCCTCTGCATTATCTATAGATTATAATCATCCCATAATTCTCTGATTTTCACAGTTTTATTAATTGGCTGTATTGCAAGTTGGACAAAAGACAGCTGGTTGCACTGCCAGTATTGGTGAGTACGTTTGCACTGATTATTATTGTTGTTATTATCGATAGTGTCTTGGTGTCAGAATAAAAAGACAGCACATCTTCCAGAAATATGTGTGCTTGACTGATAACTGAGGTTAACTGAGTAGGCAAAACTGCACAGTCCTGCTTTGGAGAAGTTACATAAGTGATAGGAAGACTTGAGCATGGGAAAGGCGCTGTATAAATAAAAAGTGATATTATTATTATTATTATTATTATTACTAGGGGGCTCCACCCCTGCTTGCTTTGCTCGCCCACCCCCAGGTTTGGTTTACCGGATAAACAATTAAAACTTTTGTAAAAACAATACTTGTCCTTTATTTCCAGCCCCGGGCGTGGTTAAATCTCTTTCTCACAGGACGTATAATGCTGTATGCGTTGTGAAGGGTGGGCAGGAGCTGAACGCACGCTAAGGAGATGTCGCCGGATCATCCACCGTCTTTCTGCTCCTGCTGCGTGTCGATCATTTAAAAGCCTGTACAGCAGCTGTCCTTTTGCCACTTCGTGTCTCTGCCGTTCGCATTGTGAAGGGGGGTGGATGGGCTGAACGCACGCTAAGGAGAAGCGGTCGGATCATCTGCTGGCTTGCTGCTGCTGGTGGCGAGCTGCGTGTTCTGCTTGTCACTTGTCGTTGTTTTAAGAGCAGGGAGCACATGAAGTGTGTCTGCCAAAAGCATTCCAACAACTGCTCGGTTAGATGTTCGTGAACTTGTTTTAAATGTTGTCTCACTGCCTTGTCTCACGTGACGTTAAAGTGTCTCTCGCGGGATGTCAAATTGTCTTCTGAGAAGATCACGTCTCGTCTCCCTAGTCTCTCTCCCAAGATTTTTTTTTATAATAGAGAGATTATTATTATTTTACAGACCTCATTACTAATGTGGTTATTAAGACTCCGATCATTGTAAAAAATAACTCCTAATTTCTTAATAAGTGTTTTTTTTTTTTGCCTTAAAAATAGAGAGCACAAATAAACCATCATGTCCTTTCTCTGTGCTTCATTTCTGGTACCAAGCACCTCAGATTTATCCCTAATTAAAAGCAAGAAGTTCTGAGAGAATCAGTAGTTAATGTTATCTATGCAGTTGAGGAAGCAGCTAATACAACTGTGACCATCTAGAAATAAGACAAACCCTGTGATATGCAAGTTTGCTGCTTCAGTGTTTTTAGATCTTTTTGTCAGATGTTTCTGTGGTATACTAATATATATTTACAAACTTTTCATAAGTTTCAAAGGCATTTATTGACAATTACATTAGGTTTATGCAAAGAGTTAATATTTGCAGTGTTGGCCCTTCTTTTTCAAGACCTCTCCCTGTAATGTTGTCAATCAATTTCTGGACCAAGTTCAGACTGATGGCAGCCCATTCTTGCATAATCAATGCTTGGAGTTTGTCAGAATTTGTACATTTTTGTTTGTCTTGAGGATTGACCACAAGTCCAATACTTGTGTCCTTCTCAAAGCTTTTGGCCATAACTGTACTGTCTGTATATTGATGAAAACAAATAATATATTTATTTATATTTTTTTATTTATATCAGTTAGAATAAGCCTAAATGGGTTCAATAGTAAAAGTCCAAGAACTGAGCCATGAAGAACTCTCTATGTTACAACAGTAAACTTGGAAGAATGAGTTCCCAGTGCAGCCTTTTCATGAGTGCTCAGGTAGGAACTGAACGACTCTAAACCTGAGCCACAGACGTCAGCCCGGTTATACAGCAGCTTAACAGCTCAATTCACATGACTGGCTGTGTCAAAGGACAACCAGAGTGGAGCACTGAAGTCTGTTAAATCTCAGTCCATGCCGTACCTTAAAGAGCTATTCCAGTGCAAGGACAGGTCCAAACAGCAGACTGAAACTTTTCATTAAGATTATTTCTGTTGAAACTAACCAATAAAACATAATGACACGTGGAGTTTGCATGTTCTTCCCGTGCCTGTGTGGGTTTATTCCCACAGTCCAAAGACTATCCTGAATTGTCCCCAGCGTGTGCTTGGTGTGTGTGTGTGCCCTGCGGTGGGCTGGTACCCTGCCCGGGGTTTGTTCCTGCCTTGTGCCCTGTGTTGGCTGGGATTGGCTCCAGCAGACCCCCGTGACCCCGTGTTAGGATATAGCGGGTTGGAAAATGACTGACTGACAATAACATAAGTTTTTTGTATCTATTTTTTCTCCTGTAAAGAAATGCAGGGAGCGATTCTTTCTCAGCTCATAAAGATGAAGTATGAGCCTACTATAGCTTACTGAGGCACAATAAAAAAGAAGTTATGGAATAACAAACTGAAGTGAACAAAGAAGTACATGTAAACTCTATTCGGATAATGTACAGTACATACAACAGGTACTGTGAGTTGTATTTAGTTTGTGTGCTCATTTATCATTGCTGCCCGAGTTTATCATAAGCTGAGTTTCTAGAAGAAATCGGCATATTGGTAATTAGCTTCGCAAACCATTTCACCAAAATCAATCTCTGAACACGAATAAGCAATGTAAGAACACCAAAAGGACATTTCAAAAAAGGGGATTCAGTTGTTCTGCTTTTCCTTACCTGTCTGAACGGGTAACGTTTTAACTTGAGCATAAAACCCGGTCTGTGGTGGGTTGGCACCCTGCCCGGGATTGGTTCCTGCCCTGTGCCCTGTGTTGGCTGGGATTGGCTCCAGCAGACCCCCGTGACCCTGTGTTCGGATTCAGTGGGTTGGAAAATGGATGGATGGATGAATGGATAAAACCGGGTGTTGCGGAGCTTGGCCACAAGATGTCGCACTTGTCAGTGTCTTTCCACAGCGCGGCTTCGGGCTCACCAATTCGCGCATGCGCACAAAACGCCGCGGTTAAGCTAAAAAAATGTGCACGTCCTTTTATGTTACAAATGAGGTGATGCTGGGAGCGTACACGGATACAGTGTGTTGCCGCACTCACCACGCGACAAGCCAACTCAGGATCCCAGGGTTATCATAGATATTTTTAACAATCTTATCACATAAATAACAGCATTAGAATCATACAATTATTGCATTTTTTAATCGACGACAATATGCTGGTTTGATTACGTCTTTCAATCAGACAGGCATTATCATGTAGGTGTAGCTGACTACTCCATCTGAACTCAGAAAACATTTTTATTGGAAAGTTTTTATTCTTACATATGGTTAAAATTTGACAGATAGTAAGTTAGATAGATTGATGGATGTACAAATCATGCTATTTGGATTGGTATTTATAAAAAAAGATCCACATGGACTTTTTTGCCTTGTACAGTAATCAGCAGCTGTTCGTGCTCATAGTGACATCAGTCTGTACAGAAATGGTGGAAGGATTGGGGGGCATCAAGGCAATGTGTGATTACAATATACATAAATAAAATGTCTGCAGTACTTCGGATTTACAGGAGAGTTCATTAGCAACAGACTAGCGCCAGACATTCAAGAAGCTCCAAATCCATCATCTTTTTTAAAGTCTGCTTCTAAAGGGTTTGAAATGTTGCACTTGATAAACGAAGATTTATGTCCACACTATCGATAAAACCAGTCCTTGCTAAAGCCCACCCTCTCAACTCTGAGCACTTTCAAGGTGTATGTCATGTCGCATAGAGTGTCACTGAAATAAATAAATGAAGGAATAATTAAATATACATTTAAGGATTGAGTAACAAAAAACATTTTATGACTCATTTAATGATTTATGCTCATATATAAATTTGTTATTTTTTATTGTCCCATTCACAATATATTTATTTGTGGATTTATTGACTTAATTTTGCATTAGAAGTTCCTCTATGTAAAGCTGATGCCTGATCGTACTGCCTTAAAACACACACATACCTGTACACAAAGTCAGATGTCACTTGGCCATATTGTCAGGGATGAGAAGCTGGGACTTCATAAACCAATAGTGACTGAAGGAGTAATAATACATTTTATTTATATAGCACCTTTCCCATGCTCAAGGCACTTACAGAATATAATAAAGAACGGCAGCGTATACAGTATATAGCATTGTAAGAGTCATGGAAAGATTCCATGTTGGTAAATCCAGGCCTTGAATTTTCCCAGGAGCCCTGACTTGTTAACAGCTATCAGCCATGCTTTCCAGGTCTTCGCTGGTTGCCTGGATTACATCTTTTTCCTTCAGAGTATTCTTGAAAACCTTATCCAGACTCTTGATATGCTTCTCAGTCACTGGTGGAATTTGGATGCCCCCCAAAGAGAAGAGGTATGAGGGGTGTGCAATAACTTATCTACCTGAGTATGAAAGAAAGTAGCAAGCATGTTGAAACAAGTGTGGGAATGTTGTGGCATGTCTCAAGGTTACTCATGCACACTTGTGGCTCAGTACGAGTCTAACATTTCAAGAGACAGGATGTCAGGAGAGTCCTGGTGCAAAACAAGTAAGCTTCTTCACGACAATCTGTCGGTTCACATATCACGTCAGGCTACCTTCTGAGAATGTGGGTTCCAGCAGCTCAACCATCCACCCTACAGTCCTGACCTGGCTCCCTCAGATTATTTCCTGTTCAGAATTTTGAAGAAATCTCTCCATGGACAGTGGATTTCAAGTGATGAAGATGTCAAGGCAGCTATGACGTCCTGATTTGAAGGTCAAACAGAATTTTGCAGAAAAAGTGGATGGAGCTATCAGGGGACTAAATTGGAAAATATAACAAAATTTTCCTTCCTACTAAGATAGATAAATTATTGAATGACCCTCATACATCTTGACCACCTTTTCTCTTGTTTAGAAATGAAAATCTGGACTTGGTTGGCACAAAGTCCATTCTTGCTCAAGTAATGATCCACTTAAGCCCTTGCAGAAGCTATTTGCAACCTGGCACTGATGTTGTCGATAATGTCAGATCATCCATTCAGGCTCATATTGGAGGCTGCCAGATGCCTGATTTTTACTTGGTCTCTCTGTATTACACTTCTGCAGACTACACTCAAGCAGGTTCATGACCAAGGCTAACACACATATTGTATTTAGCGCTTTGAGTACTGAGAAAGCGCTATATAAATGTAATGAATAATTATTATTAGTATTATTACATCCCACAATAGTACAATACAATACAATACAATTTATTTTTGTTTAGCCCAAAATCACACTAGAAGTGCCACAATCGACTTTAACAGGCCCTGCCTCTTGACAGCCCCCCAGCCTTGACTCTCTAAGAAGACAAGGAAAAACTCCCAAAAAAAACCTAGTAGGGAAAAATGGAAGAAACCTTGGGCAAGGCAGTTCAAAGAGAGACCCCTTTCCAGGTAGGTCCCTTCCAATAGTCTCTTTCTCTAGCTGATATGATGCTGATGTTGTTGACCCTGTGATGACTCTCAGGTTTAAGTAGTTGTAGTAATCCAACAGAAGGTCTCTGATCTTCTCAAATAGCTGATGTCTTACAGCAACAGCTTCATCTAGTTGCACCACAGAGCATGAAGGGAGCACTCACAGAACCCGAGAGAATTAAAACCCTTTCATGCCCGCTAGAAGATGCCCCATCCAGCCACTCGGCTCATCGGGGGCGCCATTCAGAGCCGTCAGGAAACTTCAATGGGGTGATGCTGTGAGGGAGGTGTTGCCTTGTCCCTCCAACCTTCAACCAATGATCAGCACCCATTGTTCTTATACATTAAAAGGACGGAAACTGGAAGTTCTGCATTGACTTCGGTCAGCAAAACCAATGGGCCCCTGAGTGTGAGGTTGCCTTTTGTCAGCTCAAATAAGCCCTCAGCACCACACCTGTCCTGGCCATCCCAGACCCGATGAAACCATTTATTATAGACAGTGACGCCAGCAACCAGGGCATCGGAGCAATCCTGTCCCAACCCAAAGGGGATAGCGAGAGGGCTAGCCAGAGAAAAACTATTGTGTAACCCACATAGAACTGCTCGCCGTCATATCTGGCTTGTAGTGGCTTCCGACCCTACTTGTTTGATAAACTCTTCACCCTGCAGACAGATCACACCTCACTCACCTGGCTCTTAAACTTTAAAGAGCCTCTGGGTCAGATGGCGCATTGGCCAGAGACTCTGCCAGGATACCAGTTTGACATCAAGAACAGGGCCAGAACACAGCATTCCAACGCTGACACACTTTCTCACCATCCCTGCCTCCCAAGTGACTGCCATCACTGTGCCCAGGCAGAACAATGTCATAGAGCCTCCACCGAGTGCCATGCATTGACACTCAAACTTAAAGAGCTCTGCAGTGTGCATGGTCTTGGCACAGAGGAGTTGAAACAGCTGCATGAACTTAGATGGCGACTTCAGCAAACTCAAAGGTTGGTTGGAAGACGGGCGACGTCCTACAGTACATGGGCAGAAACTACACCACATGGCCCTGCCCTGATGTTCTACGTGTCCCAATGGGACTCTCAGGAATTAAAGGATGGAGTGCTCTATTGGTGCTGGGAAAGTCCAATTCCAGGTCTGTGTCTGTGGCAACTGATAGTACCACAGAGCCTATGAGATAGACTGCTTCAGAGCATCCATGGGCTACTTTGTTGCAAAGACTCTTCAGTGACTCTGCCAACAGATCCACTGGGCATGTTGCTGTTCTGATGTTGAGCTATATATCCATTGCTGCAACCTGTGCACTGCTCGCAAGGGTCCCACTCAAAAACTGCATGTGCCTGTTTAACAGTTGTATGTGGAATCCCTGAGGGAACGGGTGGCGATGGACATCCCGGGCCCGTTCCACTGGTCTGAATCCAGAAACCACTACGCAAGTTGCAATGGACTATTTCACCAAATGGCCAGAGGAGTATGCGATTCCTGGTCAGAGCACTGCTACAGGGCTTGTGGAGGAGATGTTTTGTTGATTCCGAGCACTTTAGGAACTGCATAGTGATCAGGGCTGTAATTTTGAATCAGTGGTGATGAAAGAGGTCTGCAGACTCCTCCAAGTCCACAAGACACAGACCACTCCTCTGAATCCCCAAAGCAAGATTCTTGTACACCCTGTTCACCAAAGCAACTGGGATCAACAGCTGCCGGCAGTCCTCTGACTTTATCGATCTTCCACTCAGGATTTCACGGGTTCTACTCCCACGATGCTAATGTTAGGACGGGAACCCTTGCTTTTGTCTCTCTTCCAGAGTCCAGCCTCCACACCACACCTGGGGCCTCATGTATAAACGATGCATACGCACAGAAATGTTGCGTACTCCCGTTTCCTCGCTCAAATCGCGATGTATAAAACCTAAACTTGCCGTAAAGCCACGCACATTTCCACAGTAACTCATACCTTGGCGTATGCAATTTCTCCGATCGGTTTTGCAGACTGGCGGCACCCAGCGTCAAAGCAGTGCTACTGTTCCTGCGTGGTCACCCTTTCTTTCTTAAATCCACACAGGCCCGGTCTTAGGTATTATGGGGCCCTAGGCGAAAGGGGGGTCCAGGGCCCCCCCCGGAAGCTCTGCGAAATGCGTGAAAATTAGACCAAGGAGACGTTTTCTTGTAACGTTACGAGGTCATCACCCTGCGTCCCTTTTTCGCCCGGAGTAGTTAGCTGCTACAATTTAGCCAGTTTGAACTGTTTCCACTGGGCACCACGTGGCGGTATGTAGCTAAGCCCAGCTTAGTTTTTTTGTATTTTTTCTTTTTTTAGTTTTTTTGTCCTTTTTTATTTTTTGGGATATTTGAAACTTTTGGAATGCATTGCGAGGGGAGGGGCGGGCCGGGGGCCTGGCCGCTGTCGATCCGGGGTCCCCCGGACGCCGGGGCCCTAGGCGGTCGCCTACTTCGCCTATGCCTAAGGCCGGGCCTGATCCACATTCCTGATGCGGCTTTATAAATACACTGAAACTAACTGCATAGTGTTTATTAGTGTAATGCATCTGATTGTAATTAACCTGCAGCAATATAATGGTCCAGGGAATAGCCATAGTATTCCAAATACCATAACTGCTTTAGCGTTGTAACTCTCACTGCATCTTCTTTCAGCTGATCCCGTTAAGGGTTGCCACAGCAGATCATCTTTTTCCATATTACTCTCACTGCACCACTCGGAGTATTTATATCACTGTATCTGAGTGAGGAATCACAGCAGCAGCTGATCGGAAAGAGAAATATCGGTATACAGCATGAAGCAGACGCTGCCTGAGCCACAGCAAAACACTTTATAGAGACTTCCCTGTACGGACTTCGCGGTTTAGAAAAGGTTTCATCCCAAGAACTATAAACGTACTCAATCAGTCCATCAAGTGCTCCTTGTAGAACTGTTTGTACTTATAAGTACAATTACCTCACTGTAAACTTGCACTACAGTTATAATATTGCACAACCTGCGCCACTTTATAAAGCGCGTATTTACATATGATGACGGTATTCATTTTTAAGATGAAATGCAGCAAAATATGTTGATTATATTATACAGATAAAACTTTAACTTCATTTAAATAATCTGTATTGTTAATAATTAAACATGTGAGGACACGGTGCCACAGCGCTAGCTAGTTCAGGGATTGTTCCTGCATTGCGTTGTATTCTTGCGCTGACGCGACACTGGAAAGATAGACGGATAGAATAATTAAACATGTACTACGAGGATATTTCAATGTTCCTTAAAACTTTTGAAGAATCGGCGTTCTAAGCTTACAGATGGCTTAACGTCTGTTACAGAGCTGATTGTGTGGCGATTGGAGAAAGAAAAGTAAGGACAGGAATTGGAGGTTAGTACGTTTGAAAGAGACAGTACTTCTGTAATAAATTATTTCATCGAAGGTCGCACATGGCACAGCAAGCCTCTTGCGTGAGATATGAACAATCACTGCGCCACCGTGTTCCCATGTTTAATAACATGCTTTCATTCCTATCATCATGAAAATGATATCACGTATACATCTTCAGTATCTTAATTATTCAGAGAGCTGTAATATCACAAATGTAATGAATTCTGTGTCCTGTCGGAGAAAGAGAAAGAACGGAAGCACGTAGTGATTCACACACACACACAGAGCACATAGAAGATCAAACACAGAACAAAGCATTTAACATGCTACTTGAGAAACTAGTAAAATAAACGATTTTAAGATGAAGTTTATGATGTTCTACTTTAATGGCAAAATAAACTACGTGATTAAAGTGGAAATTTCGAGATTGAAGTTGACATTTCGTGCCTTTTTCCCACTGTGTGCCTATGTTTTTTGTCTGTACCCTAATAAGCTTTCATATGACACTCAGACGGTGGACTACGACTCGCCTTTTCACAGCGACTTTGATATGTGATTTCTTTTTTATTTCGGGCACTATGTGACTTTGTGAACTTGAGCCTTCGAGTTTCTCCGACACTCTGTCACTCGATCAACTTTCTTTTGTTGATTATACCACTGTTTAAACCAACAAATAGTACGTTTTTCCTTTGCCTCCACTTGGTATTCGCTGAAATTCTTATATTCCCCCCCCCCCCCCCCCCCCCCCCGTGCTTTTCCCATTGTCTTTTCACAGAAGGCTATTTATATTGATTTGCATATTCAAAGAGGCGTAATTCTGGGAGGAGTTGGGGCGGGACAGAAGGCGCGTGCACGTACGTTACTTTTCACGCTGATCGGGATTTATGTAGTGGAAGAACGTGAAAGTTTGCGTGCGCACAGATTCCTGCATCTGGATTTTTCTGTGCGTACGCACAATCCCGCTTTTGTGCTTACGCCATGTTATAGTGTGAGTTCTACGCACGGCGTTATACATGAGGCCACTGGTCCCCAATACGTTGTAGAACTGTGGCGGAGTCATAAAGTCGCTTATGACCCTCACCTGGACCCATCAGCACACAGCCAGCAACCATCAGAAGAGGGCGTATGAACGCCGCTGTGAAGGAGAACTTCCCCTGAACCCTGGCGACAGAGTGTGTCTGTATGCTCAGCAGCGGAAGAAAGGGATGTGTCCTAAATTGGCCGACAGTTTGGCAGAAACCCTGTCCCATCTTGTCTCGACTATCGGAGGTGGTGTATCGAGTATAAACAGGCAGCCAAACAATAGTGGTTCACCGCGATCGTCTCGCTCCATACATCCCCAAGGGTGAGTTGGCTCCGCACAGCTCCACGGAGCCAGGCGCCTTGGCTGCCCCAACCCCAACCATCCTGACAGTCGGATCATCTCCCGATTCTCCAGAAACAGCGGCGTCTCCACTGCCAGCAAGACCGCAGCGCAATGGAAGGCCGTCACGTCGCCTGGAGGGATTCGTTCACCGTCTGAGTCCTGGGGCCTCATGTATAACGCCGTGCGTAGAACTCACACTATAACATGGCGTAAGCACAAAAGCGGGATTGTGCGTACGCACAGAAAAATCCAGATGCAGGAATCCGTGCGCACGCATACTTTCACGTTCTTCTACTACATAAATCCCGATTTGCGTGAAAAGTAACGCACGTGCACGCGCCTTCTGTCCCGCCCCAACTCCTCCCAGAATTACGCCTCTTTGAATATGCAAATCAATATAAACAGCCTTCTGTGAAAAGACAATGGGAAAAGCACGGGAGAAAATATAAGAATTTCAGCGAATACCAAGTGGAGGCAAAGGAAAAACGTACTATTTGTTGGTTTAAACAGTGGTATAATCAACAAAAGGAAGCTGATCGAGTGACAGAGTGTCGGAGAAACTCGAAGGCTCAACTTCACAAAGTCGCACAGTGCCCGAAATAAAAAAGAAATCACATATCAAAGTCGCCGTGAAAAAGCGAGTCGTAGCCCACCGTCTGAGTGTCATATGAAAGCTTATTAGGGTACAGACAAAAAAAAGGCACACAGTGGGGAAAAAAGCACGAAATGTCAACTTTAATCTTGAAATTTCCACTTTAATCACGTAATTTATTTTGCCATTAAAGTAGAACATCATAAAGTTCATCTTAAAATCGTTTAATTTACTAGTTTCTCAAATTCCATTGTAACTAAAGTGGCATGTTAAATGCTTTGTTCTGTATTTGATCTTCTATGTGCTCTATGTGTATGAATCACTACCTGCTTTTTAAACGGGCTTTCTCTTTCTCCGACAGGACACATAATCCATTACATTCTTGATATTACAGCTCTCTGAATAATTAAAATACTGAGATGTATACGTGATATCTTTTTCATGATGATAGGAATGAAAGCATGTTATTAAACATGGGAACACGGTGGCGCAGTGCTTGTTCATGTCTCACGCAAGCGGCTTGCTGCGCCATGCGCGACCTTCGATGAAATAATTTATCACAGCAGTACTGTCTTTTTCAAACGTACTAACCTCCAATTCCTGTCCTTACTTTTCTTTCTCCAAAAACTCAATCGCCACACAATAAGCTATGTAATAGACGTGAAGCCATCTGTAAGCTTAGAACTTCGATTCTTCAAAACTTTTAAGGAACATTGAAATATCTTAGTAGTACGTGTTTAATTATTCTATCCGTCTATCTTTCCAGTGTCGCGTCAGCACCAGCAAGAATACAGCGCAAGGCAGGAACAATTACTGAACTAGCTAGCGCTGCGGCACCGTGTCCTCACATGTTTAATTATTAACAATACAGATTATTTAAATGAAGTTAAAGTTTTATCTGTATAATATAATCAACATGTTTTGCTGCATTTCGTCTTAGAAATGAATACCGTCATCACATGTAAATACGCGCTTTATAAAGTGGCGCAGGTTGTGCAATATTATAACTGTAGTGCAAGTTTACAGTGGGGTAATTGTACTTATAAGTCCAAACATTTCTACAAGGAGCACTTGATGGACTGATTTAGTGTGTTTAGAGTTCTTGAGATTAAACTGTTTCTAAACCGCGAAGTCCGTACAGGGACTAAAGCGTTTGCTGTGGCTCAGGCAGCGTCTGCTTCATTCTGTATCCCGATAATTCTCTTTCCAATCAGCTGCTGCTGTGATTTCCCACTCAGATACAGTAATATAAATACTCCGAGTGGTGCAGTGAGAGTAATGTGGAAAAAGATGATCTGCTGTGGCAACCCTTAACGGGATCAGCTGAAAGAGGATGCAGTGAGAGTTACAACGCTAAAGCAGTTATGGTATTTGGAATACTATGGCTATTCCCTGGACCATTATATTGCTACAGGTTAATTACAATCAGATGCATTACACTAATAAACAATATGCAGTTAATTTCAGTGTATTTATAAAGCCGCGCCAGGAATGTGGATTTAAGAAAGAAAGGTGATCACACAGGAACAGTAGCACTGCTTTGACGCTGGGTGCCGCCAGTCTGCAAAACCGGGCGGATAAATTGCGTACGCCAAGGAATGAGTTACCGTGGAAATGTGCGTGGCTTTACGCCAAGTTTAGGTTTTATACATCGCGATTTGAGCGTGGAAAGGTTCGTACGCAACATTTCTGTGCGTACGCACCGTTTATACATGAGGCCCCTGAAGAGAACGCCGCCGGTGGTATTTAAAGGAAGGGATGTGTAACGGCAGTACCGGCAAGTAAGGGTGCAGTGACAAGCACAAATGTAGTGCCATCCGAGTGAGAAAACTCATATTGTACCGCTACTGTATATAAATGTAGAAGTCATCAAAAAAACTCACGCAGATGTACCCTATAAAAGGGGAACATCTGCACAGCTGTTTGCTTTTTTCAACCTAACACTGGTGGCTGGATGAGAAAGCCCTTATTAGGATAGCAAACCAACAAAACAGCCATGAAAACGAGCACTAAGCCATTTGAGCCACGCGCGCTTGGGTATCCTTCAATAAGGGCGTGCACAAAAAGACGAGCTTCAAAAGGGCAACCTCAATTGAGCGAATGTTTCAATATTCTTGCTTTCGCCTTTTTATACGTTCAATCATTGCCTTTATCTAATACATTTTCTGTAATAATTTTGTTGCGTTTGCCTTTGTTATCTGCGCCCAATTGAGGTCTCCCTTTTGAAGCTCGCCTTTTTGTGCGCGCCCTTATTGAATAGAACCCGCGCGCTTGCACCGGGCTTTGCTACAATAATATAAACCAATACAATCAGGTACTCGCTTTGAGTCCGAGTGTTCGTAGGTCTGCATTGTTTAAAAAATGGCGCACAGCATAAACATTTCTTTGTGTTCCGGTCCGGTCCGTACAAATGTTTCTCATCAAAGTTAAAGATAGGAATCTCTACATAAGAATGCAGTAATGTGTCCTGACCACTAGAGGACGCATTAGGCACTTGGCTAGACTGCATACCCTGTATGCCCAGAAACGCCCTGGACCTACTTGGCCACACGTATACAGTTATGTCTGAAAATGCTTAATTGGGTTGGAAGGCCTAAACGAATAAAAAAAAAAAGATGCATTTTCACATTTATCCATACAGTGCCGACTAATCAACATAAACGAGGCGGATACTAGACTCTTCCTCATATGAGCAGCATAGTATTACACTCTGCAGCCTTCTGCCTCGATCTGTTTGTTCGTCTCCCTATAATGCCAGCATTGATGATCAGGTATGATTATGTCAATTTTCTGACTCTTTTCTTCTCCTGTGTTCACTCAGAACATTTTATCTTCTGTAGACTACTTTGTTTTTCAAATCGAACTTGCATTTCAGATCTCCTGTATTGCAGTCGGGTACCACAGTAGCAAAAATGTTAGCGCAGCTGCTTCATGCGCTAAAACCCAACGCCCGGTGATTGGCCGTGTGGACGTTTCATGTTCCCCGTGTGGGTTCAGAATTAACCAATCATTCTCACCAGAGCAGGTCCCTTTTAAGCGAATGAGAGAGCAAAAAAGAGCATCGTGGTATTATTACAGCCAGCTATAACCACGATTACAATGGGAAACTTTACAGTTAAGTATTAGTGCAAGACAAAATAAAATCAAGGTGTGTATTAGTGAGCATACTACATACAAGTGATATGAAAAATAAGTAAAATATACATATGTGAAAAATAAAAGAATAAAGGAAACAACCGATTCCCCCAAACATAATCTTACATTGGGTTCACATACAAGGTTGAAATATAATATAATAATAATAATAGCACAAAGCAATCTTTAAAACTAAGACAAACAATAACATAAAAAGCAAAACAGTAAAGCAGCGGTCGAGAAAAATGAAAACTCCATTGACAATGACACAGACACAGACACAGACACAGACACACTCCCCCCTCCGCTACCTGCTGGTCGTATACTGGCCCTTAATTGACGTTAGGTAAGACTAATTGCTACTAATGAGTCCCACATGTTACACCCGTTTTTTTGGGTGTGTTTCTTTCCTGCTCTGCCAGTTTTCCTTAATCCTCAAAGACATTAAGAGACAACTCCAAGCTCCGTCCGAGTATGGACATGGGCGAGGGACCGTTACCCCGTCCAGCGCTGTTGCCTGCCTTGTGCCCAGTGATGTTGGGACAGCCTTTGACACCAGCTGGTGACCCTGTCAGATTGAACGGTTATTTTTTAATGCCACAACTATTAATTAGAGGTGGTGCATGACATCTTCAATAATAAAATGCCACCCATGCATACTGTAGAAATTTGCTACATAAATAAATGTTGTTAGACTTTATTATCATACAGCTTTGACGTGCATTTGATGTTTTCTTAATGCACATTTGTTGCATTCTTCATTGATTCCAGCATCCATGTGCACATTTGCTTATGAAAGTTTGCAACCATTTTTTTTAAATCTCTCTCATCCATTTAATCACCCTTCCGTTTTCATAACCTGAACAATTAATTGTTGGAATTAAACAGATGATGCCACATGAACACTGACTCCTAAAATAAAATCTTATTTAAAGTGTTTGCACACCACTCCAAGTTATCACTCAGTCATTAAATATTTAAATACCAGTCTACCAAAGGTCACAAACACGTATTCACTCATATAGGACCGTCCTCCTGATACTTTTTGTCATTTATTCATTCAGCCTATATACATTGGACTTCCAATACAACTCGGAGTCCTGCCACGTGCAAAAGTTCACTGACGACACTGCTATCGTGGGCTGCATCAGGAGTGGGCAGGAGGAGGAGTATAGGAACCTAATCAAGGACTTTGTTAAATGGTGCGACTCAAACCACCTACACCTGAACACCAGCAAAACCAAGGAGCTGGTGGTGGATTTTAGGAGGCCCAGACCCCTCATGGATCCTGTGATCATCAGAGGTGACTGTGTGCAGATGGTGCAGACCTATAAATATCTGGGAGTGCAGCTGGATGATAAATTAGACTGGACTGCCAATACTGATGCTCTGTGTAAGAAAGGACAGAGCCGGCTATACTTCCTTAGAAGACTGGTGTCCTTCAACATCTGCAATAAGATGCTGCAGATGTTCTATCAGACGGTTGGGGCGAGTGCCCTCTTCTACGCGGTGGTGTGCTGGGGAGGCAGCATTAAGAAGAAGGACGCCTCACACCTGGACAAACTGGTGAGGAAAGCAGGCTCCGTCTATCTATCTATCTATCTATCTATCTATCTATCTATCTATCTATCTATCTATCTATCTATCTATCTATCTATCTATCTATCTATCTATCTATCTATCTATTCCTTTGTTTACTGAGCCCATGTAAATAACTATCCTTGTTCTTAACCTTCAGTGTCTAATTTTAGTGCCATGGTTAGTCAGCAATTAACTTGGCTGCTTTGAGGAGAATTCCGGAACCATAGCTGAATGGGATGCCAGTTAATCTAAATACATAACTACACAAATAGTCACATGCTCTCTCTCACACTGTGCCTATCTGCTCCTATACAGTACAGTAGGCAGCTGCAAGTATTTCACAAGAGACTTAAATCACAAGGCATATTGAAGATATAAGCAAATCTATGAACAATGAAAATGGAGACACATACTGTAAATACCATCACTTACGTCTCTCACAGTTGGTTTACTATGTGAGGATGCCATGATGTTTTGTATGCTAGACTGGGCCTTGATCCAAAATATTGACTATGGCTTTCAAAAAGCCTCTTTGAGTGTGAAATCCTGTGCCTCTCACCCCCAACCCCCACCTCACCCCTTTCAGTTTTTGTAGTCCAGCCCCCTAAGCAACCCCCCCCCCCCAACCTCGTTATTTATCTAAGTTCACTTTACTAGCTTTGTGTTTTGTTTTTTGTCTTTTAACTACCAGTGCATCATTTTGTCAATGATCAGTAACAGCACTACACATTGTTGTATCCTGGAGGCCACAGTTGTGACACGGGACAAAACAAGCAGGAGCATAGAAGAGAGGTGAAAAAAAGAGTGCAGGCAGGGTGGAATGGGTGGAGAAGAGTGTCAGGAGTAATTTGTGACAGACGGATATCAGCAAGAGTGAAAAGGAAGGTCTACAGAACAATAGTGAGACCAGCTATGTTTTATGGGCTGGAGACGGTGGCACTGACCAGAAAGCAGGGGACAGAGCTGGAGGTGGCAGAATTAAAGATGCTAAGATTTGTATTGGAGGTGACGAGGATGGATAGGATTAGAAACGAGTACATTAGAGGGTCAGCTCAAGTTGGACGTTTGGGAGACAAAGTCAGAGAGGAGAGATTGCGTTGGTTTGGACATGTGCAGAGGAGAGATGCTTTGTATATTGGAAAGATGATGCTAGGGATGTAGCTGCCAGGGAAGAGGAAAAGAGGAAGGCCTAAGAGAAGGTTTATGGATGTGGTGAGAGAGGACATGCAGGTGATGGGTGTGACAGAGGAAGATGTATAGGACCGGAAGAAATGGAACAAGGTGATCTGCTGTGGCAACCCCTAATGGGAGAAACCGAAAGAAGAAGAAGAAGTAATGCCAGATAACACTGATCATTGACTACTTGTAGAGTATACGGATCCTCCATTCATTTACAGCATCAGTGCTCATGTCTCAGAAAATGGAGACCTGTGCAGAAGATGAAGATAACAAGGCCTCTTCTCGCAAGCTGCCTGTGCGCTTTCCAAACATATACACTGAAAAAAATGGAAATGGAAGGTTGTTACATTTACAAAAATGTTTTACTTTATATTACATGCATCGTTTATGTTCCACTTTTGAACATAACTCGATCATGTTTAATTTAATGGACCTTGTGGGATGTACAATATACTAATTTCAGTCATTTAGGTAGAAGTCAAAATAGTTATATTTAGTCCTTACTGGAAATTAATAAGAACCAAGCAGATTGACCGTCAGCCGAGGTTGGTTAACTTGGTGGTAAAGTCATGTGACTTTCAAAGAAGCAACAGGTTGTGGGTTTGAGTGATTGTCGCCGGTTAAGAGCAAAAGGTTAGTGAAATAACAGTTAAAAAAGAAAAAAATACACACGAGAAATATTCAGATATCCATTTAAAACACGTAATCACAAAGATTAACATTACTCCGTTTTGCGTTTTTTCCTTGTATTCTCTTTTAATGTTTTATCAAATTATGCTCACTAACTACCGTCACTAGTCAGTAAATGTACTATTAAGTTGTCTAGATTTACTCGCTTAGTACTGGTACGTTTACATACTTAAAAAAACAAAAAGTTCTGACTTTCGTTACGGGTCAACAACTTTCAGCATTGCTGTTCATTAGTATTATCATAACATTGCTCAACCAGATAAATACTATTAATACAGACAAATAAATAATACAATATGAATACAATACAATGCAGTTGCTCAGTTTGCTGTTTTGAAAATTTAAATATATGTCTATGTATTTAAAAACCAAATACCACTGACTCATTCATCACGAAATCTCCCGAACCATGAGGACCCGGACTTGAAATTTGGAATGTAGGTTACCCTTGGCCCATAGGTGCTCACTAAGAAACGGTTTTAAAAATTTTGTGGTCCAAGTGCATTCTGTCTGTATGTCTGTCCGCTTTTCACAAGAAAATTACTTTACTGATTTAGATCTGGTTGTTTTCTATAATTTGCTTGAACTTTCCGGTTGATTTTTTGACTTCTCTCATCACGCTAAGTACCATAGTTCGCTTGCGGTACCGATGTATTTATGCAAATCCAACAGAGTGGCTGTGGGCCGAGAGCGGGGGGCAGGCCTTCCTCATTCACGTGCCAGCCTCTGTTTGAGTTAGTCTACGTCTCACCACGTGTTGGAGTGCACCTTGCCTCAGCTTAGCTAGCGATACCTGTTTGTTCAACAGACATTACCATCTACAGATTGTTAAGGAGTAACGTTAGACGTTTTTGAGAGAGAGATCTGAGCTGCTTGTGTTTTAGAGGGTAGCTGCTGATTGCCAGAGATATCACGGCCATGTGCTTTTCTCCCCACGCGGGGAACGCTCTCCCGTTAGAGCTAAACATGATCAGATATAGTGCCAACGTCTATTGATTTTTAAAGCTGGTCCTGCTTCATTACTATGTGGGCGCAGTCACAGGGTACAGTTAGTATATATATTTTTCTTGTACAACTGTTGTACATTTTAGCTTTTGAATACTAATCTTTTGTATTTTTGTTGGTTTGTATTGTTTTTACCAAATAAAACTAGTTTTGGTGTAAGCAAACCTGTTTATTTCTTATCAATAACTTTGAACATGAACTATAAAATGATACTGGAACAAGTATAATTGACAGCCTAAAAAGGTTACAGCTAAGTAACTCGTTGAGGTGCATTTTTTAGAAAGTTTATAAAACAATTGTTAAAATATTGTACTTTGTTGACATGAGTCATGTTCATTTAACATAACATAATTAATTTAACGAAGAATGAAAAAGTTTCGTTCATTTTATATAGAAAATATCATGTTGTTTCAGGATATATTAATTTAGTGCATTAAGCATTATAAATTATTTTGATAAAACAATTTTATTATGTGCAACCAATGTGCATATTTTTTTTATTTTAATCTGACATGACATTTTTTTCAGTGTAGAATTAATCTGTACCTTCAGTTGTTTAGGACCGGATGGTGGCACTACTGTATGATGTGCTTATGCCTTACACATCCAGTGTCCACAGATCGATTCCTGCACATTTCTTTTATTCATGCACACGATTCCTCCATTTTCCCATTTAAATCACTGAGCAAATGTGTGTGATAGTTGGCCTTGCAATAGATTTGTGCCCTGCTGTCCGAAGTTGGTTATCGCCTTGTGTTGTGTATGATCCAGCACCCCACGACCCTGAACTGAATTACGTAAATTTCAGAACGTTGTGTGATAGAATGCTTAACTGTTTGAAAGTCTATACTGACCTCTACCTGCCACATACCCAGTTGCCATCTGCAATAATAGATCTGACGTTCCCGGTTCTGGATTATCACCTTAATTACCATTCACATGCAGTGGATGAAGAAGGTATTCAGACCCCCTCACTTTCTGCATACCTTACTGTGTTGTAGATTTTAACTTTAAATAGATACATTTGCCATTTTTGCCCATCAATCTCCACACAACATTACCCAGAATGAGAAGGTGAAAATATGTTTTCAGAAAAGTCTGCAAATTTACTTAAAATCAAAAAATGAACTCTCTCATTCATAGAAGTATCCAGACCCTTAATTCAGTATTACATAGAAGCCCTTTTGGTAGCAATTACTGTTTCAGGTCTTCTTGTGTAAGTCTCTACAAATTGGCCAATTTCTCCTATTCTTCCAGGCGTTTCCTCCATGGCATGTAAACTGCCATCTTCAGGTCCCCCCACAAATATTCTTTGGGGTTTAAGTCTCGGCTTTGGCTGGGACACTCGAGGACAGTCGGAGATTTGCCCTGAAGCTGTTCTAGTTTTGTCCTGGCTGTATGCTTTGAGTCTTTGTTTTGCTGAAAGATGAACCATCACCCCAATGTTTGCAATCAGTTTTCTTCCAGAACCTCTCTGTATTTGGCTGCATTCATCATTCCCACAGTTCTCGCCAGTCTCCCTGTCCCTGCCTCTGAGAAACATCCCCATAGCGTGATGCTACCACCATCATAGGTATGATGCACCATATTGCCAAAAGTATTGGGACCCCCCTCCAAATCATTGAATTCAGGTGTTCCAATCACTTCCATGGCCACAGGTGTATAATGTCAAGCACCTAGGCATGCAGGCGGTTTCTACAAACATTTGTGAAAGAATGGGTCGCTCTCAGGAGCTCAGTGAATTCAAGCGTGGTACCGTGATAGGATGCCACCTGTGCAATAAGTCCATTCGTGAAATTTTCTTGCTACTAAATATTCCACAGTCAACAGTTAGTGGTATTATGACAAAGTGGAAACAATTGGGAACAACAGCAACTCAGCCACGCAGTGGTAGGCCATGTAAAATCACAGAGTGGGGACAGCGCATGCTCAGGCGCACATTGTGCAGAAGTCGGGAACTTTCTGCACAGTCAATAACTACAGACCGCCAAACTTCATGCGGCCTCCAGATTAGCTCAAGAACAGTGCGTAGAGAGCTTCATGGAGTGGGTTTCCATGGCTGAGCAGCTGCATCCAAGCCTTATTATCACCAAGTGTAATGCAAAGCGTCGGATGCAGTGGTGTAAAGCCCACCACCACTGGACTCTAGAGCAGTGGAGACGTGTCCTCTGGAGTGACAAATCACACTTCTCTGTCTGTCAATCTGACAGATGAGTCTGGCTTTGGTGGTTGCCAGTTGAACGGTACTTGCCTGACTGCATTGTGCCAAGTGTAAAGTTTGCTGAAGGGGGAATTATGGTGTGGGGTTGTTTTTCAGGGGTTGGTCTTGGCTCCTTAGTTCCAGTGACTCTTAATACTTCAGCATACAAAGCCATTTTGGACAATTTCATGCTCCCAACTTTGTGGGAACAGTTTGGAGATGGCCCTTTCCTGTTCCAACATGACTGTGCACCAGTGTAGAAAGTGAGGTCTATAAAAAATGGATGAGTGAGTTTGGTGTGGAGGAACTTGACTGAAAAAATGGTCAAACATTTCCCATAAATACACTCCTAAACCTTGTGGAAAGCCTTCCCAGAAGAGTTGAAGCTGTTATAGCTGCAAAGGGGGGGCCAGCTCCATATTAAAGCCTATGTATTAAGAATGGGATGTCATTAAAGTGCCTGTATGTGTAAAGGCAGGCGTCCCAATAGTTTTGGCAATATTGTGTATGTGATGGCAAGTGATGGGTCTTGGCCAAACATAGTTCTTAGAGTTCTGCCCAAAGAGAATGTAATTTTTGTCTCATCAGACCACAGAATCTTTTCCTCTTGTTCTCAGAGTCCTTTAAATGCCATTTGACAAACTCCAAGCGGGCTGTCATACATGCATGATTGATTTTGTGCTACTGTGATGGATGTCCTTCTGAAAGGTTCTCCCATAAAAGCAGAGGACTCCTGAAACTCTGTTAACTTAACCATTGGGCTCTTGTTCATTTCACTGATCAAGGCCCTTCTTGCCCGGTTATTCAGTTTGGCTAGAAGAACAATTCTAGTAAGAGTCTGTGTGGTTCCAAACATTTTCCATTTCACATTTATTGAGGTCCTTGTGCTCCTGGGAACATTCAAAGCTTTAGACATCACATCCTGATCCATACCACACCAGAATTTGATCACAGAGCTCTACGGAGAGTTCCTTGGACTTCATGACTTGGTTTTTGTCCTAACATGTAGTGTGCAGTGTGTGGCTTTTTAAATGATGTCCAGTCAATTCAGTTTGTCACATTCTACACACGTCTCACCCCACAGTTAAAGCAAACGCAATTCACGTGACCAGAATTTTCAGTGCTACAGCAAAAGGTCTGAGTACTTACTGTACATAAATGAAAGATTTCAGATTTTGATTTTTAATAATTTTGCAAATCCTTTTGACAATATGTTTTTACTCTGTGATGATAGGTCATTGAGTATCAATTGATTGCAAAAAATGGCAAATGTATCCAGTTAAAATGAAATCTACAACACAATAAAGTGTGCAGAAAGTGAAGCGGTCTGAATACTTTCTGAGTCCACCATATTTCTTTTTTAGATCCTCATTGCTTGCTCATGACTAACATGTAAATTTTGCCAGAGCCTCTAGATATTGCTGTAAAGTCTTGGAAATCCAGGGAAAGATCCTATAAACACAGCTCCCCCAAAGAGTACTCTCCCATGCTGATCATTTTGTCACACGAGATAGCAAAATGGAGGAAAACAGCTTTTATATTCAAGGGGATGCAGAAAAAGAGGTTGGTGTTTACTTTCTCGTATACGAAGTATTCGACCTCGAGATTTTGATGAATCTCAATGTTTAAGACTTCCCGGAGTCCGAAAATACCATTTTTGTAATTATGTCTGTGTGTCTGTCTGTGTGTGTGTGTCAAGTCAAGTCAAGTTGGGGAGCATGCCGCACCATCACATGACGAAACAGCTCAGGATCCTGGTTGGCAACCCCTCAGGCAGACACGCGGTCCAGTCCCACCCCGCCGGAAATGACCTTCTATCTGCTGCAGCCATACTGTACAAGTATTTGGTACAAAATGTAGATTTCTAACAACTTTTGAGCTATTTCCACTAACCGTAAGTGGTACTTCTTTTTTATTCATGCAGCTGCAGAGTTATTCAACTTTATTTTCATAATAATTGTTCAGTATATTATTAATTTTATTTGTTTTGTTGTTGATGGTTCTTTAATGTACATGATATAAAAATATAATCATTGTCTTGCGGTTTACTCCACTAATATCCATCCCCATATCTGAGTATATGAGAAAGTCGAGGGGAGACCACTCCTGATTTTTTAAATAGCATCCATCAACTGTTTGAGAAATTCCACAATTAAAAAAACAGCTTTCTATGTCTGGCCGCCGCCAGTCTGCCCCTTTCCATCTTCACTCTTTCATTTGTTTTATATCCATTCAGACAATAAAGGAGTGAAGCCAAAAACAATTTACTGCATTAGAGTACATTAGAAAACAATTTAAAAATCAATTTGTGGGTAACATTTACTGAGTACCTGCCTTGAAGTGAAAATATGGGAGCTAAGAAAGCACTCGGCAGAAGCACTAGAGTCATATCTCAGGTGAGGACATCTTTTTTGGTACAAGATATAGCACTTGCTGTACATGTAATATCATTTTTGCTTGGTGGACTTTGGCTTTCTGTTTTCTACTGCCTGAAAGAACAAGTAACAACAAAACCCTACATTTTATTGTTGTTGTTGTCAACTTCCTACTCCTGTAGTGTCACATATTACCAGACTGTATATGTATTTTGAAATTAAATTCCTTTATATATATATATATATAGGTTCGATTCCCGAGAGGGAGTGCAGTGGAGTGTGTACGCCTGATGAGCCCAGAATGAGGGCGAAACACGTGTCGCGTACTCTTTACATTTATTTGACAGTAAGCTATTTCAACCATTCTATGATCTGCTCCTCACAAACTGAGGGCACCGTGGCGGATGTTAGCAGATTGCTGGCCAACCACAAGCGTTACCTGGTAGGTAACCACCCATACAATCAGATTGTGACACAGACTTCGAATGCCGTGAATGTAATTACCCCGATCTACATGCTGTCAAATAAACGAACCACACGCCGTGGCGCAACGTTAGGGGTATCGCCTCTGGCGCTGACGTCCGAGGTTCGATTCCCGAGAGGGAGTGCAGTGGAGTTTGTACGCCTGATGAGCCCAGAATGAGGGCGAAACACGTGTTGCGTACTCGCTGAATCCAAACAAATGGTCACGGGGGTCTGCTGGAGCCAATCCCAGCCAACACAGGGCGCAAGGCAGGAACCAATCCCAGGCAGGGTGCCAACCCACCGCAGTATATATATATATATATATATATATATATATATATATATATATATATATATATATATATATATATATATATATATATATATTTACAGGCATATTACTTCTTTCTTTCCATTAAATTTCGACAGGCAAATAGATGGCTGCATTCTCTTCACTATGCTTAGATTTTCAACTGAGTTCATAACGACTTAGTGTTACCCAAGTATCAATTACAATGATAGCATATTACATCATTCTTATAAAAATGTGATTTATATAAAACATTCAAACAACTTTCACATTTTCTTTCATTTTATAATTATTTATAAAAGATATAAAATTACTTTTTTAAATACTATGTTAATTACGCTCAACCAGAAAACCATGACAATTAATCCAACTTAATTATTTCTAATAATTTATATTCATTAATCATTTTCTTACTTTGGCTCTTCCAGTGCTGGGCGTAATGATAAGCACTGCTGCTGCCTTATAGCTCCAGGTACCTGAGTTTGAGGTCCAGTCTGGTCACTGAATGTGTGGACATTAAATAATTCCTCTGTGTCTCTGTGGGCTTCATCTAAGCACAACAGTTTCCTCGTAAAGCCACATAGATGAGTGAGTGTACATTGACCCAATGTGAGTGAGGGTGTCCTTTATATCTGATCCTGCCTGTGGATTTGAACCTAATCCAGACCCTCAAAGATCTCAAAGACATCAATAAAGTGGATCAGTCAAATAGTGACTCACATGCTTAAATACACCAGTTGAAGTTTATTTCAAGTGTATTAAGACTGAAATCAGAAAATATTTCTTTACGAAAATTGTCATAACAATCTGGAATGAACTACTGAGACATGTAGTTAAAGCGGATACCTTGACAATGTTTAAAAAATGATCTAGATGAAATACTGGGACAACTTAGCTATTAGCTAACTAGACTTAATCATAGCTCACTGAACTGAATGGTCATCTCTTGTCTATCAAGTTCCTTACGTTTTTTATATAAAAGTCTGTGACAATCGGCCTTATGCAAAATATGAGTTCAGAAAATGATTTACTTGATTTTGTGTCCATGTATGCCTCTCTCACTACCTGTCAATTTAAAATTTTTTGCCTTTATGTGTTTTTGTACTATTGTGATCTGATCAGTTTGGCAATAGAATTTGTAAAGTGTAAAAGAGGACAAGACAAAGGTAAAGATTTGGGGTGACACTGCGACCCCATTTATTGTAAAGCAAAGTAATAAATGTAGTTTTGTCAGCAAACGAACATCCTCAAGGATGCAAGTCTTAGATCAGATTATGTAAGATGGTGTAACTTCTGGTTAAATATCAGCCAGGTAGGGAGAGGCGGGTCCTCTTGTTCTGCCAGGTTATCACATACCGGACACCAGAAGTGACATCAGAGGCGATAAGGTTGTCAGTCATCCAGTCTATAGAGGGAGGAAGAGAAGAGGCATTAGAATTCAGTACCACCCTGTGGACTGGCAGGAATTACCACCACCAGAGCCTTTAAGCTGTCCATAAGGCGCACATGTGTGACAAAAGTAATTGTGCAGGTAACAAAGTCTCTCAAAATCAAAAGGCAGTCAGATCAGTTATTGGTGCCCAAAGAGGTTGCAAGTAAGTGTGTTAAAAATGCTTTAGTTGCCTCACATTTTTATGCAATTGTTTTGTTCACCCCACTGAATTAAAGCTGAAAGTCTGCACTTCAACTGCATCTGAGTTGTTTCATTTAAAATTCATTGTGGTAATGTACAGAACCAAAATTAGAAAAACGTTGTCTCAGTCCAAATATTTATGGACCTAACTGTATACTGGCTGGGTGCAGGAATGACAGTTTGCTAGAAGAAAATTTGGAGTCCCAACCATGTCGACCTGTTTAATAGTCCAACAAAAATAAACAAAGAGAACACTCTAGAAAGGCATAGAAGCAAGATTCATCTTCTAGCCATAGGTCAGGGTAAGTATACTCATCAACTTCATCCAAGGGGTCGTACTTGGCAAAATGAAGCCTTCTTCCAGGAAGCCAGAACTTTTATCGATGGAGAACTAGAAGGGGTGGAAGCAATTGACCTCACTGGGTGGTTTCTCAGCTGTGCAGGGAGAGAAGGAGACGACAATGTAAGTTATAGCACCCCCTTCTTATCACATCCCTGGACAGAGTTCATCAGGAGATCCTTTGATGTGCATGCGTGACCCTATATATATATGGTGACTTACAAGATCAGAATTATTACAATGGAATACATTACTTGTTATTCTAGTTAGGTGTCTCTTTCAGCTTAATACAGTAAGGCGGAAGTGTGGAAAGGACAGGTAATTTACAGACTAATGCCTTTGCCTCTTGGCCTCACTGCATCGTTATCTTCTGACTCTGCACTTTTATTTTATGCTGTGTGTGTGCTTTGACAGGAGACAGCCATCTGAATGTTAACCAATCACTTCCGGGTGTGTCCCTGCTATGCCACAGCCTCAGTGCACATTTAACCCTCTTAAACAGCCCCCTTTTACTAATTTTCAGGAGTACTCCTACATTCTGTTTTCCGGACTTCCTTATTGTAGCGCCCTATAAACATGGACGTGATTGCCCTCTAGCAGTCCCGGTCAATTTGCAGTGACTTGTGGCGGAGCTCTCGGTTCATTGCCATGGACTCCTCAGAATCCATCTTCACACTTGGACTTTAAGTGAGAATGTCTGCCCAGGTTGGAGTCACATTACTTGGTGCTGAGAATTAAGCCAGCCAGTTGCAATCTCTCACAAATGACAGAGATAGGAGTCAGCAGGTATACAGTATAAATCTGTTAAGTGCTTTGGACCCTCTGTAGTGAGTTCTTTTTTAGTTATAATTAGCGATTCATGAAAACTAAATTCAAAGTGACCGTGAAGAGTTTTGCTTCACAAAGAATCTGTGAAACAAAATGTGTTTCGACCACAAGTGAAATTTGGGTCACTAGAATGTTTATTTCTAAATCACGGAGCATGAAAAGGGAGGTGTGATAGAAAGTACTTACGTACCTGCAAGCACTTTGGAGATATTGCTAAAATGTGTTGGCTTAGGTTTGCGGCCTCCTGAAGGGAAAAGTGAGCACAGATGGCGTTGCCTCTAATTGAAAATGAGCAGTGCATGGCGTAACGGGCGTATGTGCAGACGGGCAGTGCATAAGGCAGATGAGAATCTATGGAGCCACATGCAAGGAGTTGTGGAAAAGCAGTGCGGTGTTGGAGGATGGCTGAGGAAGAAGGCCATGATTTCAGCTGTGAAATAACCTTTAACCCAAAAACACTTTAAAAACACTTAAACCCTCAATGAGACTCTGCTATTTTGATTATCATTAGTCTAAATAATTTTTTCTTTAATAACCACACTTAATTTTCCAAAACAACTTATTCCCTACCATAGCAGCATATGATGCAAGGCCTAAAAATGCTTGGACTTAGTATTGGTGTATGACAAGACACATTCAAGCTTACGCCAACACTCGTTCACATGTTCCTGGCCGATTTCGAGTGGCAAGTCATGTCTTAGGGATGTGAGAGGAGCACCACAAACAACTCACATGCAAGGAACTTATCTGGAAGTGGCTCGGCTGGACTTTTATTCTAGACTAGTGTTAGCTACTCTAACTATAATATCACTGAGTTGTTGAGGCTTCTTTTAGGCAGCAGCACTAATTAATGGTACAGAGCAGCACCAGAGAAACAAAGAAATAGTAGGAAATACCTACCCAGAATGAGAAAAGCTGGTTTGGAGTGATGGCGTAAAAAGAGATTTCGATGAGGTCTGTTGCCCCCTTCATGTACAAACTTTACACAGATTTTCCCAAGTCTGGCATATGCTTGTGGAACCTTACATGCAAATTAAAATAAGTAATGGAAAAAGTCTTAAAAATAGCTGGGTAGTATGACTGCCTCATAGAGCCAGTGTACTGGGTACAAACCTACTAACTGTTTGCTTTCTGTGTGGAGTGTTCATGTTCTCGCTGTGTATAGTAGTTCATTGATCCTTGCATTTCTCCAAACACATGCATGTTAATTTAAACAGCAACTTCAAATTGGCCCCTGTGCGAGTGGGTATCAATCTGCAACAATCCATTGCTGCTGGGTTTGTTTTCAACTCTGTAACTCTGAATTGGATCAATCAGGTTTGGGAACGTCAGGATGTTTGTGTGCAGAAATACAGCCACCCAAACTGAAATATTACTGAGGTGTTGAGGTGTATTTTCTCACAGTCACACTATGTTCTAAGGAGTCCTTTGTAGATCTTAAAGATTTGCCTCAAATTAATTCTTTGTAAAGAATGTGACTAATTTTGTGCAAGATCATCTTAGAAAATGTCAAACTCTTGCTCACTAAGGCCCTGGGAGCTGTCATCAAAGGTGTGCCTGTCAGTCACAGAACTAATTATCTTCATTTAAGATCAACAATTCACCCTCCCTTTATGACTGCCTTGAACCAGAAATGAGTTAGGGGAATGGTTACGCCTTCAAAGTACAGAGACTAGAGTCTGATCATTCTGGTTCAATCGACGTACTTGAATGATATTTATTGCTGATCACTGCAGTCTATAAAAAGAACTTTTTTTTTTTTTTTGTTCTTTATTTCGCCTTATACAATTTCTTGTATTAGGAATTTGGTAGTTTTCACATACCCCTTGGGGTCAGAGTGCAGGGTCAGCCATTGTACAGTGCCCCTGGAGCAATTTCAGGTTAAGGGTCTTGCTCAAGGGCCCAGCAGAGCAGTGGCCTTTTTGGCAGTGACGGGGATTCGAACCGGCACCCTTCGGGATACCAGCGCAGCTCCTTAGCCTCAGAGCCACCACTCCACCCCAACTTTAAAGACCGAACAACAGATTTAACTGCAATTACTGCAATATGAAATCTGAGTGGCACACTGGTAGGAAACCAAAACATCACATTCTAGAAACTGGAGTTCAGTTCTTGCTCAGACATCTGTGCAAAGATTAAATTACAAAATGAAAGTGGAGAAAAGCCAAGCAAAATGACACCTTTTATTGGCTAACTAAAAAGATTACAATATGCAAGCTTTCGAGGCAACTCAGGCCCCTTCTTCAGGCAAGATGTCAAAGAAGGGGCCTGAGTTGCCTCGAAAGCTTGCATATTGTAATCTTTTTAGTTAGCCAATAAAAGGTGTCATTTTGCTTGGCTTTTCACTACATTCATAATGGCTAACACAGTCCAACACCCTAGTACTAAAAATGAAAGTGTTAAAGATGTATAGGTAATGTGAACGATGGAGTATACACAGGTCATGTGTGAGTATGAATGAAATGGCTTCCTGGTTTAGTGCTTTTGGAATAGACAATCCACATGACCTCGAACTGAATAAGTGGGATATAAAATGAATTGATGGATTACTTGAAAAAGATTAGCATTGGGTGAAATAATGGGTGCTGCTAGTTGGGTTTAAACCCTGGGAAGATAAATGAAAGTGTCTGTTTTATGAAAAACTCGCTTCGCTCGCCAACTCCTTCCCCCCGTCAGTGCTGTGTGAAGAAAGGGGCTGAACGCACCCCAAGGAGATGCGGCTGGTCCTCCGAAACCTCTTAAAAGGTGATACAATGGGAAACTATTACATTTTTTTACCTCCTCTTTGCTTGATCAGCTGCTGTCTTGCTGCTGCTGCTGCGTGATCTGCACTTCGCTCGCCTACCCCTTCCCCACACCCCCACCAGCGCTATGCGCCATTGTGAAAAAGGGGGCTGAACACACCCCAAGGAGACGCGATCGCTCCTCCAAAACCCCTCTTAAATGATGATACAATGTGAAACAAATAACAGTTTATGTTTGTTTCTTTGTTACCTCCTCTTTGCTTGATCAGCTGCCGCATGTTTGCCGCATGATCTGCATTTCGTGCGGTGCTTCGAACGTTTAAAAGCCTGTACAGCAGCTGTCCTTTTGTCTCACTGCCTTGTCTCTCTTTTCCCCCAGACATCCTCAAACACTATTCGATCTCTTTTCACCATTATTTCATTAAGTAATATTTTTTATTTGTTTGCGCTAATGTGATCTTTACTCTCATTTTTGTGAGACTTTGGAATTTTCCTACTTCCATTATCTCTAACCTGCTCTGCATGTGCATCACGGGACTTGATTCCAAAGGTTGTAAGTATAACGTGACTTGACAGACTTGCGGGACGTGAAAGTATCTCTCTGTCTCTCTTCAAACGATCACGTCTCATCGCAAGAAAAAAGTCTTGTATCGTCTAAGATTTTTTTTATAATAGAGAGATGATTAAAATAAGGCTGGCACAGAAGGTAGCAATTCTGTTGCACATCTTCTGAGATCTTGATTTGAACCCTGGTCCTATCACTGTCTATATAACTGTATAAAGTTTGAAATACGTAACTGATCCATTTATTATTACAAAAGCATTTCATTGGTTGATTGAAAGCTTTGACTTGGTCCAGTTAAAGTGAGTGTAGCTGAGTGTGTTGAGTGTGCCCTGTAATTAGAATGACATCTCATCCTGAGCTGATTCCTGCCTTCTGCTAGATACTCCTCTTGGGGTAGGTTTGACCACCCTGTGGACCTGTAGAACAAAATAAAAAAAAATAATAATAAAGTTTGACCATACTTCTACTTTTGCAAATCTTAAAGATAAATAAAAAGTAGTTTAAGACTCTGGAATCTTGATCCATCCAGCCTTCTTCTGAATTTTCCATTACAGCATCAAGCAGAAATCACTCAGTTTCAATGCAGGAGCCATCACTGGTTGGGACACACACACACACACACACACACACACACACACACACACACACACACACACACACAATAAGTAAATTTAGAGGCATGACGATGTGCTGGAATCAGTTTATAATAAACCAGTAAACTACTTGCAGTAAAACTGGGGTGAAGTTTGAAATGACAATCTATACAGTACAGTAAAGATATAGCAGGTTGTTTAATTTGATTTCTAGAAATGAAGGCGGCTGAAGCTTAGTAAATTTTAAATTGATATCCTCAAGTTGTGTTTGCTATTCCTACTGTGCGAACATTGCAGAGAGCAAGTTTGCCTGGTGATATCCAGTTTGCGCTAGCTGGAGCTGATCCTGTCTGTGTACACAGGCCAGAGTGCTTTCACTTGTCTTCTGTTTAATGTTTGATCCTATCAATAGCCATGCAATATTTTGTAATACTTTTTTTAAACACATATTTTCTTAGATGATTCAAAGATTAAACCACTAAAAACACATTTTCCAAGCTTGTCACATGCTGACATGCTACTATAACTTTTCTTACACTTGGGACCTGCAGCTCCTGTTCCATTGTAGTTCCTCATTGTACATCTGTTCATTTTTAAACGTATCTATCCTCTCATTTATTCATCTATTATTGATAATCACTTGGCCAGGGTGACAAGAATATGGAACACATCCAGAATGAAAGAAGCACAAAACTGGAGTCAGCCATGAACAGGATGTCCCTTAACCACAGAACTCAGGTTGTACATAACAACAAGCAACAATTTAATTGTTGAATTGCCCAAATTTACACAAGTAAAAACTCAATTGTCTTTAACAAGCTCTGTTTTTTGACTCCCTAAGGAGAAAAGCAAAATAGAAGAGATCTTAGGTAGGCATTTCAGAGAGAGACCCCCTTCCTGGTAAGTTAGGTGTGCAATGGGTGTCAAAAATGGGGTAAATACAACACATAAAACCAAACATAAGTAATCCTCTTCACAGAGCTAGACTTTAGAAATATAATACAACAGTACAAAATACAAGAATAGAGTATACCACTCACTAAATATCCATCCATCCATCCATTTTCCAACCCGCTGAATCCGAACACAGGGTCACGGGGGTCTGCTGGAGCCAATCCCAGCCAACACAGGGCACAAGGCAGGAACCAATCCCGGGCAAGGTGCCAACCCACTACAGGACACACACAAACACACACTAGGGCCAATTTAGAATCGCCAATCCACCTAACCTGCATGTCTTTGGACTGTGGGAGGAAACTGGAGCGCCCGGAGGAAACCCACGCAGACACGGAGAGAACATGCAAACTCCACGCAGGGAGGACCCGAGAAGCGAACCCAGGTCCCCAGGTCTCCCAACTGCGAGACAACAGCGCTACCCACTGCGCCACCGTGCCGCCCCCTCACTAAATATACTCCACTGTAAATAATAAATTGCCAAACTGTCTTAGAGCAAAACTAAAACCAAAAAATATCCCCACTATCCCTCAATATATCTTTTACTAAGTAGTTGGTTATCTTGACAGATTATACTCTTTAAAGTCTTTCCTCTGTTAATGGGTATCTGACTAACATGGCATTGCCAGGGGGAAAAAGGTGGCATCACAGTGCAGAAAGCAGTAAAAGAGATGAAAAGCAAAATGGGCAAACAGAGAGCACCCCCCCCCCCCCCTATACACCAATGACAAATGGAGATCACTAGGGACAGCAAGTCCTGTATTTGTTGTCAGAGACCCAGAAGTAAACTCCTCAAGGATACCCACTTGAGTGAACAGGCAACCAAGACTCTGTCTTGTAGTTCAGCCACACAAATGGTCAAAGGAACCACTAGATGGCACTGTGGCCTGGAGGGTCTGAGACTTTGTAGCCCCAAAAGTGATTCTGGGGTCTGACCTGGCAGCGATACCGAAGTGCGGTTAAAAATCTGCTTTATGACAAAGGACCAATGAGGCTGGATGGAACATGAAGGGAGTAACAACTAACTGGCAAGAAGCAAGAAAGATATGATGAGAGGAAAATTGGGGAAGGAGATGACACCTTGTGGTGAAATATAAGGAGATAGGAAAAGGAGAGAGCCACCCTACCAGACAAACAGGCTAAGGGTCTGTAAAGGCAATCACAAAATATTTGATTGTCTATTTATAGTATAAGCATTTTGACTTTTTATCATAATACTATGTGTGAGGAGACTTCATAATGACCTTTTCCCTTTAAGTAATGCTATTGTCTATTTAGGGGAGGACTGGTGATTCACTAGTTTGTGTAACTGCTTCACAACTCCAGATCTCTGGGTTGTATGGAATTTGTATCCTTCTTTCCAGCTTTGCAAGAATCCTCCTCTGGGTACTTGACACCCCCTCAACTCCAACCCTCACCCCCCACAATTCAAAGACGTGCAGGCTAAGTTAAATGTAAGTGAGTGTATATGTGAGTGGGGCCTACGATTGACTGACATCCTGTCCAGGACTGAGTTCAACTTCAGCTCACTGTAACACTGAATTGGAAAAATGGGTAGAGAATGGATCAATGGATTTCTCTATTTATAATATTCTTCCATCATCTCTTTTCCTGTTTTTCATTCTCTCTTTCCATCTCTAGTTTATGACCTTTGACATTTTGCACTTAGCTTGTTTCCAGTGTACTGCTCAGTTTGAGCATGTCGTTATTATCTTTATATATAATACGCTACCGTGGCTGTTCGTTTGTCTGTCCAGGATTTTAAATCACCTGTAGCTTGCAAACCGTTTGAACAATTGACCTGAAATTTGGTACACATATACTATGTGACGTCTACTATCCACTTTTGGGGTGATAATTGACCTCCAAGGTTATTCCTCTTTTTATTCTATCGTAGAATCAACTCTCGGCAGCAGACAGCAGAGCGGCCGTGCGGCGCATGTGTATGGGTGCCGTTCTCATCCCTACCACCTTCGCCGTCACTTCCCCTATCTCTTCATATCTTAAATCATTCTTGAGGCAGATTGATGACTTAAGTGCCAGGTTAAGTGAAAAATAAAGGAAAATGTACTATGTAATTGCAACACAAACACTGACTTAATCAATGTTAACGTGAAAAGATGCCGACGAAAGAAGAGAAGAAGCGGGCCGCTAGGGTGGAGAAAAGAAGAGCTGCTCAGGAAGCAGCAAGCACATCAACCTCTGAGCAAACGAATGCTAAACGTACAGAGAAAGAGGATGAAAACTAGGAATGCTCAAGTCAAGTGGATTCACTGCACGTTATTGTACAGTGCGCCGTTACTGGTTATAAAATAAAGACTGTGTGCTGGGTTGCACGATTGGTTGATTTAGTAAATTCTCTTTCATATTTCCATTCTCCACTCTATATTTTCATTGAAACAAACAGCCATTTTGTAGCAATTAACATCAGACAAGCTCTCTGCCATCCCCAGCTTCTGCCCTGAGGAATTTTGATGTGCAAAAGGTAGAAGCACTTGAACAAAACTAATAAAAAATTAAGGTAGATGAACAGCAGTGCAAGAAACATTTTTAGAGAGGGCTTTTAAAAGAAATGAATAATAAATTATTGATGCTTTGATAAGCTGTATGACTGTGTTCATGGTTGTTTGCAACTTTTTATGCTCTTTACATTTTTTCTAAAGTCCTAAATAAGTGTAATTGATCTCCTTCTTTTCTATATTGCTATCATTACCCTTCTCTTAGTCATACCTATACACTAATTCTTTACCTGGTCAATCAAAGTTATGATAATGGGGTGCTGATGTTGATCCCAGCAGTGTTATGCTGAAGGCAAGAACTCATCTTGGACAAGGAAGTAATTCATTGCAGGGCACTTTGTGATTGCCAGTTAACTTCACACACAAATGGATGTGGGGAGAAAACTGGAATATCCAGAAGAAAACACACAAACAACAACCAGGCAGGTGCTGCACTGCCACACCTCCTTTACTCTCAGGTATAAAAAAGAGGCTTACTGAAAAAATTATTTTCATAGTCATTTTTAACTTTTTTGCTTTACACACTCCCCCACCATAACCTATCATCTATGAGAGGGGAGCGAAAGATTTAGATTCATCAAAAATTTCGTTCTCCGGTTTTCGACGGACCAAAAACATCGATATCTCGATGATGGGTGTGTGTTTGCATGTCACAGTTTCTTGATGATGGCCTAGAGCTAAAACGGCTAAACTGAAAAATACCAAACTCGAAACTTAAGCTTGTTATGAGATGACAATGTGCGGAATAGTTTTTGAGCAAATTCATGCAAGAGAAAGACTTACTCTAGAGGAACCCTCAAATACTGCAATTCTGTAATTAATTCTGAATTATTCTCCTTAATTGCTATCGTAATGATCTATTTTATGATCAGAAAGATCAGCATCAGAGTGGTAAATAATTACTGAATTGTTAAAGAATTGTTCGGGTAACTTGGTTCCTAGTGCGCAAAGCCTACTGATGCTCATGTCCGAATGTTTCCCTTTTTAAATACATTACTATTAGTAATCAAAATTTTCAAAACTTCTTCCATTCTAGTCCAGCAATGCTTCTTCACATTTTTCATAGGTACTGATGCTGATACGTTCACACATAAGTCCATTGTCGTGTGCTCATTAATCATATGCAGTATTAGATAGATAGATAGATAGATAGATAGATAGATAGATAGATAGATAGATAGATAGATAGATAGATAGATAGATAGATAGATAGATAGATAGATAGATAGATAGATAGATAGATAGGGGAAAATTCTCATACTCCAGCAGCAGCATACTGATAAAGAACAATATTAAATTAAAGAGTGATAACAATGCAGGTATAAGACAATAACTTGGTATAATGTTAACGTTTACCCCCCCGGGTGGAACTGAAGAGTCACATAGTGTGGGGGAGGAACGATCTCCTCAGTCTGTCAGTGGAGCAGGACAATGACAGTAGTCTGTCGCTGAAGCTGCTCCTCTGTCTGGAGATGACACTGTGTTCAGTGGATGCAGGGGATTCTCCATGATTGACAGGAGTCTGCTCAGTGCCCGTCGCTCTGCAACAGATGTCAAACTGTCCAGCTCCGTGCCTACAATAGAGCCTGCCTTCCTCACCAGTTTGTCAAGGCGTGAGGCGTCCTTCTTCTTAATGTTGCCTCCCCAGCACACCACCGCATAGAAGAGGGCGTTCGCCACAACCGTCTAATAGAACATCTGAAGCATCTTATTGCAGATGTTGAAGGATGCCAGCCTTCTAAGGAAGTATAACCGGCTCTGCCCTCTCTTGCACAGAGCATCAGTATTGGCAATCCAGTCCAATTTATCATCCAGCTGCACTCCCAGGTATTTATAGGTCTGCACCCTCTGCACACAGTCACCTCTGGTGATCACAGGGTCCATGAGGGGTCTGGGCCTCCTAAAATCCACCACCAGCTCCTTGGTTTTGCTGGTGTTCAGGTGTAGGTGGTTTGAGTCGCACCATTATATATATGCAGCCCACGATAGCAGTGTCGTCAACGAACTTTTGCACGTGGCAGGACTCCGAGTTGTATTGGAAGTCCGATTTATATAGGCTGAACATTTACCTAAATTTCTTATTTCAAATATAGGTTTACATGATCATCCAATCAATCAATTTTTAATTTATTTAGTTCCCTTATCAACATCACAAAGTGTTAATACAGAGCAAACACAATTAACCTTGATATTAGCTTATAAATTCCTACAACTCCTAAGTTTAAATCAACTCCTTTTTTAATTAGACCTCTGCCAAGACACACTACTTGAAATCATTTCTTGGGGAAGAAGGACTGCATAGGGCCTTTGAGTGCAATGACTTTGTTCCAGGAAACTGTGTACTCCAGGGTTTATGCTAAATAAAATAATCAAAGGCACCATCCAAGGCAAGCTGAGTGAAGAAGGGAAACATACTTTTCAAAAGGTGAGGCTATTCAAACTAAATGTGTTTTATCTGCCTAAATGTATTGGCAAAGCTTTGCATAATGTAACCCAGAAAACAATGAATATGATAAAAATAGGAAGCACAGTGTCAGATGTAAATATTTGAAGGAGTGATATCCTGTAGACTGAATGGGGAATCCCAGTCCACACATTGCCAGTGAGAAGCTGGTTTTGTTCTTGGTTTTACCCGTGTATTCCAATTGGGAATAGGCTGTACGTTTGCCCAGTGTATGTATAAGTGAGTCTTGTCATCCGTGATTAGTTCCTGCTTTGTCTTTAATGCAGCCATGATAGGCTTTGGCTTTGCAACTTAGACAACAAATAAATGTGACTAAACACACAAAACACAAGATAAAAGGATATTCTCTGCAATGGAGTCTAATGAAAAATATTATACAAAGAGTAAATTAGTTTGTTAAAAAATGCAATTCGTATAATATAAGTAAAGAGCAAAGGAATGGTACATTGATTCATTCATTAAGGACTCAGACAATAAAAGCTCATTCAATAGTTCAGTCTATTGGGATCAGAAGCATGTCGTCACTGCCGCAGGTTCCCTTGAGAATGGTATCTGAGACACAGTGGCCAAAAAACTAGACTGTAGTTACAGGGCTGCTACATGAACCTGAGGCGCTAACTCACAGTGAGTTACTTCCCAGAGTTCTGATTGTTGAAACACAAAGACAATTGGACAAGGCTTTGTGATCAGGTAAGTTGTTCACTGATTTCCAAGAAAACTAAACAATAAATGCTGAAAAACACCGTAAATGTTGATGACAATTAAGGGACATGTTAGTTAAAGGATTGTGCTGTAAACCTCGCGGCTATCAGTTCAAGCCTTAGCACTTATGCAGTGTATATCCTTGATTACCTCTCTTAGGGTGTACTCACACCAGCAATTTGTTCCATGCCTAAACACATTTGTCCGCATGTAAACCAGAAAACTTCGTTTGACTAGTGTGATTGCTCCATGCTGGCCCAACCACACTGTGCCCTGGACTGCTTGGAAGTATTGGAACTGAGCACAGTTTAGTAGCATTCGGGAACAGTGTAATCGCTAAACATGCCCGAGTATGGGAAACAGATATGACGTCAATGATGCGACAAGTCAGATAGTGCAATACTCATTTCCTTCAATATCTTTTGAGTTAAAAACAAGTTTTTATTATCTCTTTACATATTATCGTGAATTGTAGTTGGCAACAAAAGCTGCAAATTCCTCCTTTAACATTATTTGTCACTGTAAAAATCTTCTTGGACATGCAAAACGTTGCTCTGCACACTCAATAAATCTGTAAGAGGGTAGAGTGTTTTCCTGCCCTACATGACTTCAAAACAACCACAAAATAACGAAAATAATTTTGACATGCATGCTGTCACTTCGTGTTAAGATCTTGTTTTGTCTTTACACAAAGTCACATGGTCATGATGAAAGTGTGCCCGGGCCCAGAACGTTAAGAGCAGTGTGAGTGCTGGCCAGCATGGGAGTAGGGAGGGAGGGACAATTGCGCTTGGGCACATTACAGAACAAATGGGCCTAGTGTGAGTACGCCCTTAGTCACCAGAGATCCAGTTATGAAAATGTGCAAAGTAATATCCTATGCACTTTTGATCGATGTGTTTCTTCAGGTAAAATAATCATATAAATTAATAAGTATGTAAAAAATGTATGTAGACAGTGTAGCAAAGTGGTTAAGAATATAATTTAGAATATAATGTAAAGGATGCTGATGCAACTCTCATTATAGACTCAATATGAGTTGCTTAACCGGCCAGCATTTCAATTGTATAAACTAGGGGGCGCTGCCCCCTGCTGACTTCACTCACCAACCCTCGGGCGGGCGCTACGTGCTAGCCACTTCGGGGCTCTGCCACTCGCGTATGGGGAAGCGGATGTACAATAACTATTTTACATTACAGTGAGAAATTAACCATAGTAAAAAATAGTAAAACGTAATAAACTGAAAGAAAATTATGTTCCATGTTGCATTAGAGGTACTCGTTGCATTAAAACATTTTCTCTGTGTTTGGCTTTGAAATTAACACACAAATACTTTTTAAACTTACACTTTAACTGTAAAACTTCAGTAAAAACAATATTTGGAATTAACTTTTCGTCAATATTGCATTGAATTTTGATTCCATGTTTGGAATTACATCATGACAATGCAACGTATACTATAACTGCCCGTGAATGAATCTCGTTTTTTTCTCTCTAATAAATAAACTGACTTTTTTGAATGTTGGTCCCTGTGATTTGTTAAATGTCATAGCAAAAGCTATTCTAACAGGAAACTGTAAACGTTTTAATATGAATGGCACATCAAGATCTCCTTTGGTGTCCAATGTTATCGGCATAAGATGTACTGCATTACCTTTCTTGTCGCCTGTTAAAATTTTACACCTAATAGCATCACAATACATCCTTCTTTCAACAGTAATTTGGCCGGTGGAAGACCATATGGTGTTAACGGTTTAAGATATTCTACGGGATATTGTAAGTTGATGTTTTCATCTTCTGCACCATCACCACAAACTATTTCAGCATAGTTTATTGATATGCATTTAACCAATCTGCCATGTATCTGATAGACAATTTTCACGTTAATTCGTTTGACTTCATCGTTTCTCTGTGCTAGGATTGCCAGTGTACTCATTTCTTCTGTTGATTACCCTTCAGGATGAAATTCTTCAATAAGATTTGGACATAATAAGTCTTCTTTTATTGGGAACTTAAACTGAGGAAAACGTTAAAATTTATAAGAGCTGAGAGTGCAGGAACTGTGTCTGACAAAAGCATTCACACGAGGACCATGAGAGGACCGTGGGCGTGAGCCGTTAACCATAAACTGTTGGGAATAGTCTTGTCTCGTCTCAAGATTTTCTTTTATAATAGAGAGATATGGAAACAATTGTTCCTTTTTGACTTACAAGACACCTTGGACAAACGCATACATGTAAATCAATGTTTACAACAACAGGCTCTATTCGTTAAGACATGTGAACAGGACAGTCAGTTCAGTTTTAAGGCTGACTCTTGATAAAGTAAAAGTCATTTTGGATTAAACTATCAGATGTATATATAACCATTTATTTCAAACAATGTTTCTAGTGGTTAAGATACTTGACTCTAAAAAAGAAGGATGTCAGTTCAGTCCTGACCACCAACTCACATTGAAGCTTGTTTAAGTCTGTAAATTGTACCAGGCACTTTTTAAATCACTTTCGACATTTGCCATTTGAAGAAGAATGATACCCACAAGTGACTCACATTGAGATCCTGAGACAATTTCAAAGGCTACTAGTTCTCTAGGCATAGAAATATAGACAAAATTGTATTAGATGTCTTGATTTTTAATTTGTTTTAAATAAAGACATCAGCTGAATTCAAGAATAAGAGGTATTTCAAACCTATCGATTGAGACTATGATGCATTACGTTGTCAGTTCAATATTCCCACTGCCTTACTCTAAGAGACTGAACTAATCCATGCGGCAGTTGGAGAAACAAGGGGAAATATATGGATTTGAGTGAAACGAATACATAAATAAATATATAAATACTGCAAACAGTATGGCCTAGTGGTTAAGGTAGCAGCCTGTGAAGTCACAGGCTGCATTTATTCACTTTTAAACACACAGTCACGTAATTTGCCAGTTCTGCTTTTTTAATTAGCATTTGACTTTGTATAAAAGCATCTGCTAAAATATAAATCATTTTTTTGTGGCTTACTAGTTGGACTGTAAAGACCAAGACTGAAGTCTCAGTCCTGTCATTGATTCATTATCTCATGCTAAACAAGCCAGATGACCAGCCAGTGCCATAGCAGAACATATAATTTAACAATGACATTGTAAGCTGCTTGGTATAAAAGCACCAGCTAAGAAAATGCTTATTTTGGACAGATTACCCCACTGGCTAATACACTGGACCAGATACCTCAAATTGCTGGTTCCATCCACACCACTGACTGATTTAGTGACCTTAAACGAGTTGCTTCCTCTGTGAACTCTTCAACTGCAGAAAAAGGAAAGAACTGAAATGTGTTGCCATCCATCCATCCATCCATCCATCCATCCATCCATCCATCCATCCATCCATCCATCCATCCATCCTCTTCCGCTTATCCAAGGTTGGATTGCGGGGGAAGCAGCTTGAGCAGAGATGCTCAGACTTCCCTCTCCCCAGCCACTTCTTCTAGCTCTTCCGGGAGAATCTAAAGGCGTTCCCAGGCCAGCTGAGAGACATAGTCCCTTCAGCGTGTCCTGGGTCTTCCCCGGGGCCTCCTCCCAGTTAGACGTGCCCGGAACACCTCACCAGGGAGGCGTCCAGGAGGCATCCTGATCAGATGCCCGAGTCACCTCATGTGACTCCTCTCGATGCGGAGGAGCAGCGGCTCTAGTCTGAGCCCCTCCCGGATGACTGAGCTTCTCACCCTATCTTTAAGGGAAAGCCCAGACACCCTGCAGAGGAAACTCATTTCAGCCGCTTGTATTCGTGATCTCGTTCTTTCGGTTACTACCCATAGCTCATGACCATAGGTGAGGGTCGGAACATAGATCGACCGGTAAATTGAGAGCTTTGCCTTGTGGCTCAGCTCCTTTTTCACCACGACAGACCGATGCAGAGCCTGCATTACTGCAGATGCCGCACCGACCTGCCTGTTGATCTCCCACTCCATTCTTCCCTCACTCGTGAACAAGACCAAGAGATACTTGAACTCCTCCACTTGGGGCAGGATCTCGCTCCCAACCCTGAGAGGGCATTCTACCCTTTTTCGGCTGAGGACCATGATTTCGGATTTGGAGGTGCTGATTCCCATCCCAGCCGCGTCACACTCAGCTGTGAACCGATCCAGAAAGAGCTGAAGATCATGGCCTGATAAAGCAAACAGAACAACATCATCTGCAAAAAGCTGTGACCCAAATCTGAGTCCACCAAACTGGACCCCCTCAACACCCTGGCTGCGCCTAGATATTCTGTCCATAAAAGTTATGAACAGAATCGATGACAAAGGGCAGCCCTGGCGGAGTCCAACTCTCACTGGAAACGGGTTTGACTTACTGCTGGCAATGCGGACCAAGCCCTGACACCGATCGTACAGGGACTGAACAGCCCTTATCAGGGGGGCCGGTACCCCATACTCCTGGAACACCCCCCACAGGATTCCCCGAGGGACATGGTCGAATGCCTTTTCCAAGTCCACAAAACACATGTAGACTGGTTGGGCAAACTCTCATGCACCCTCCAGGACCCTGCTAAGGGTGTAGAGCTGGTCCACTGTTCCATAACCAGGACGAAAACCACACTGTTCCTCCTGAATCCGAGGTTCGACTATCTGACGGACCCTTCTCTCCAGGACCCCCGAATAGACTTTTCCAGGGAGGCTGAGGAGTGTGATCCCTCTGTAGTTGGAACACACCCTCCGGTCCCCCTTCTTAAAGAGGGGGACCACCACCCCGGTCTGCCAATCCAGAGGCACTGTCCCTGATGTCCATGCGATGTTGCAGAGGCGTGTCAACCAAGACAGTCCTACAACATCCAGAGCCTTGAGGAACTCCGGGCGTATCTCATCCACCCCCGGGGCCCTGGCACCAAGGAGTTTTTTGACCACCTTGGGGACCTCAGTCCCAGAGATGGGGGAGCCCACCTCCGAGTCCCCAGGCTCAGCTTCCTCATTGGAAAGCATGTTAGTGGGATTGAGGAGGTCTTTGAAGTACTCCCCCCACCGACCCACAACGTCCCAAGTCGAGGTCAGCAGCGCACCATCCCCACCATATACAGTGTTGAAACTGCACTGCTTCCCCCTCATGAGATGCTGGATGGTGGACCAGAATCTCCTCGAAGCCGTCTGAAAGTCATTCTCCATGGCCTCCCCAAACTCCTCCCACACCCGAGTTTTTGCCTCAGCAACTACCAAAGCCGCATTCCGCTTGGCCTGCCGGTACCTATCAGCTGCCTCCAGAGTCCCACGGGACAACAAGGTGCTGTAGGACTCCTTCTTCAGCTTGACGGCATCCCTCACCGCAGGTGTCCACCAACGGGTTCGGGGATTGCTGCCACGACAGGCACCGACCACCTTACGGCCACAGCTCCGGTCAGCCGCCTCAACAATAGAGGCATGGAACAGGGCCCATTTGGACTCAATGTCCCCCACCTCCCTCGGGATGTGGTCGAAGTTCTGCCGGAGGTGGGAGTTGAAGCTACTTCTGACAGGGGACTCTGCCAGACGTTTCCAGCAGACCCTCACAACAAGTTTGGGCCTACCAGGCCTGACCGGCATCCTCCCTCACCATCGAAGCCAACTCACCACCAGGTGATGATCAGTTGACAGCTCCGCCCCTCTCTTCACCCGAGTGTCCAAGACATGTGGCCGCAGGTCTGACAACATGACCAAAAAGTCGATCATCGAACTGAGGCCTAGGGTGTCCTGGTGCCAAGTGCACATATGAACTCCCTTATGCTTGAACATTGTGTTCGTTATGGACAATCCATGATGAGCACAGAAGTCCAATAACAAAACACCGCTCGGGTTCAGATCGGGGGGGCCATTCCTCTCAATCACGCCCTTCCAGGTCTCACTGTCATTGCCCACGTGAGCATTGAAGTCTCCCAGCAGAACGAGGTAGTCCCCAGAAGGTATGCCCTCTAGCACCCCCTCCAGGGACTCCAAAAAGGGTGGGTACTCCGAACTGCTGTTCGGTGCATAAACGCACAAACAACAGTTAGGACCCATCCCCCCACCTGAAGGCGGAGGGAGGCTACCCTCTCGTCTACCAGGGAAAACCCCAATGTACAGGCTCCAAGTCGGGGGGCAATAAGTATGCCCACACCCGCTCGGCACCTCTCACCGGGGGCAACTCCAGAGTGGTAGAGAGTCCAGCCCCTCTCAAGGAGATTGGTTCCAGAGTCCAAGCTGTGTGTCGAGGTGAGTCCGACTATATTTAGCCGGAACCTCTCAACCTCACGCACTAGCTCAGGCTCCTTCCCCTTCAGAGAGGTGACATTCCACGTCCCAAGAGCCAGCTTCTGTAGCCGAGGATCGGACCGCCAAGGTCCCCGCCTTCAGCCACCACCCAACTCACACTGCACCCGACCTCCTTGGCCCCTCCCATAGGTGGTGAGCCCATGGGAAGGGGGACCCACGTTGCCTCTTCGGACTGTGCCCGGCCGAACCCCATGGGTGCAGGCCCGGCCACCAGGCGCTCGCCATTGAGCCCCACCTCCAGGCCTGAAGCGGTTTGTTGAACCGCTCTTTGTCTCATCCCTCACCTAGGACCAGTTTGCCTTGGGTGGGCCTACCAGGGGCATACTGTAAAGCCCTGGACAACAGACCTCCTAGGATCATTAGGACATGCAAACCCCTCCACCACGATAAGGTGGCGGTTCAAGGAGGGGGAAATGTGTTGCTAAATGTTTATTTCAGGTATTGTTAAATGTGTTGCTAAATATGTTTATTTCAGGTATTGTAGCCTGTACTGTAAAAGCAATGTTTTCTTGTTAAGCTCATGTAATATGTAGAGTTGAGCAAGCTACTTAATTCCACTATATACTAAATGAGTAAAGCTGATGTCACATATGCAACTTCTAGTCGTGGAGTATTTATGGATTGCTGACCACAGCTGCTGATCTTATTGCCATCTTATTTATGTCAATTTATACGACTGCCAGCTATGTCATGTTTACTGACTAAGTGCCAACCTTCCAGCACAGACTTCATTGCCCCATTTTCGTGACAATGAATAGCATACTGTCTGTCGGAATCAGCGCACTTTGAAGGGTTAACAAGTATGGCGGGTTCAGCCGCAGTCTCTGCACTGTTGTATCTATTCTGTCATGGTATATAAAACACAAAACATTAGCTAAGCAAGCTTTTTGTCTATTTTTGAGGTCAAAAACACCCATGTTCCTTATTCCTCAGTGCTACATTATATGTATTTCCAAATGAACATTCAATGGTCTTCAGCGCTTGTGCAGAGAATCCCATACCCACGACTAAACACACAATCAAACCTGTTGGGTATAATCTGAGTGAGTCGCAGACTATTTGGAGTGAGTTGCTGGGAATGTCATATTACAGACTGGCTTCACAGGAGCACGGCGCTGATTGCCATCAACTTGCCAAGATTGTGTAAACAACTGAAAATTGTTGGTGAAGTCACATAATGTGACATAGCCTTTACTTTGAATAAGTCACTATTGAACGAGGCCTAGTTGTTAAGGTTTTGCAGTATAAAACACTAGCATATCACTTTAATTCATATCGCTGACTCAATGTGTGACTCTAGGCTCAATTAATTTTATTTGGGCTAAACTTAGCAGGCAGTGTGGTTAAAGTTTTGGATTTCAAAACCTGTTACTGATCATGTGTGAGCATTAGTAAAGCACTTTGCCTGCCTGTGAAAAACAAAAGAAATGGAACCAATTATATCTACTACTAGCCGTAGTAGTGAAACAGGACAAACTTTAAAAATCAATAAACAAAAAGATATTGCTAGCTAAGTGGAGGCAAGGTACGGTTACGGTAGACTGATTTGGCTGGCACATGAGTGAGGAGGACCCTGCCCGGCTCCCTACTTCTGATGTCATGCTTCCCCCTCCCCTCTTCCCGCAGCCTCTGTCTCGGATTAGTGCAAATATATTGCTCCTGCAAGCAAACTATGATTCTTATGGCGATGAGAGATGTTGCAAAATCAACCGGAATGTTCAAGAAAATTATAGAAAAAAACCTGATTTAAATCTGTTAATAATAATAATAATACATTTTATTTATATAGTGCCTTTCCCATGCTCAAGGCACTTACAGAATATAATAAAGAACGGCAGCGTATACAGTATATAGCATTATACAAACCAGATAAATAAATAAAGAAGATTAAGACAGTGAATTCTGAAAAATTAAGTAGTTAAGTAGTTCTCTCATTCGCTAGCTAAGTGGAGGCAAGGTACACTCCAAAAACGCTGAAGTAGACTGACTCGAACAGTGACTGGCACGTGAGTGAGGAGGGCCCTGAATAGCTCCCCACTCCTGACATCACGCTTCCCTCTCCCGTCAGTCCGTTGTGTCTCTCTTGGATTCGCACAAATAAATCGGTACCACAAGCGAACTATGATACTTAGCGTGATGAGAGACGTTCCAAAATCAACAGGAATGTTCAAGCAAGTTATAAAAAAAAAATTGTCCAGAGGTAGACCGATTCGAACGGAGGCTGGTTCATGAGTGAGGAGGACCCTGCCCGGCTCCTGACGTCACGCTTCCCCCTCCCCTCGGCCCGCAGCCTCTATCTCAGATTAGCACGAATATATCGCTCCTGCAAGTGAACTATGATTCTTAGCATGATGAGAGATGTTGCAAAATCAACCGGAATGTTCAAGAAAATTATAGAAAAAAACTGATTTAAATCCGTTAAGTAGTACGCTCATTCGCTAGCTAAGCAGAGGCAAGGTACACTCCAAAACGCAGAGACAGACCAACTCAAACATTGACTGGCATGTGAGTGAGGAGGGCCCTGAATGGCTCCCCACTCCTGACATCATGCTTCCCCCTCCCACACAATCAAACCTGTTGGGTATAATCTGAGTGAGTCGCAGACTATTTGGAGTGAGTTGCTGGGAATGTCATATTACGGACTGGCTTCACAGGAGCACGACGCTGATTGCCATCAACTTGCCAAGATTGTGTAAACAACTGAAAATTGTTGGTGAAGTCACATAATGTGACATAGCCTTTACTTTGAATAAGTCACTAGTGAACGAGGCCTAGTTGTTAAGGTTTTGCAGTATAAAACACTAGCATATCACTTTAATTCATATCGCTGACTCAATGTGTGACTCTAGGCTCAATTAATTTTATTTAGGCTAAACTTGGCAGGCAGTGTGGTTAAAGTTTTGGATTTCAAAACCTGTTACTGATCATGTGTGAGCATTAGTAAAGCACTTTGCCTGCCTGTGAAAAACAAAAGAAATGGAACCAATTATATCTACTACTAGCCGTAGTAGTGAAACAGGACAAACTTTAAAAATCAATAAACAAAAAGATATTGCTAGCTAGGGCGGCACGGTGGCGCAGTGGGTAGCGCTGCTGCCTCGCAGTTGGGAGACCTGGGGACCTGGGTTCGCTTCCCGGGTCCTCCCTGCGTGGAGTTTGCATGTTCTCCCTGTGTCTGCGTGGGTTTCCTCCCACAGTCCAAAGACATGCAGGTTAGGTGGATTGGCGATTCTAAATTGGCCCTAGTGTGTGCTTGGTGTGTTTGTGTGTGTCCTGCAGTGGGTTGGCACCCTGCCCAGGATTGGTTCCTGCCTTGTGCCCTGTGTTGGCTGGGATTGGCTCCAGCAGACCCCCGTGACCCTGTGTTCGGATTCAGCGGGTTGGAAAATGGATGGATGGATATTGCTAGCTAAGTGGAGGCAAGGTACGGTTACGGTAGACTGATTTGGCTGGCACATGAGTGAGGAGGACCCTGCCTGGCTCCCTACTTCTGATGTCATGCTTCCCCCTCCCCTCTTCCCGCAGCCTCTGTCTCGGATTAGTGCAAATATATTACTCCTGCAAGCAAACTATGATTCTTATGGCGATGAGAGATGTTGCAAAATCAACCGGAATGTTCAAGAAAATTATAGAAAAAAACCTGATTTAAATCTGTTAATAATAATAATAATACATTTTATTTATATAGCGCCTTTCCCATGCTCAAGGCACTTACAGAATATAATAAAGAACGGCAGCGTATACAGTATATAGCATTATACAAACCAGATAAATAAATAAAGAAGATTAAGACAGTGAATTCTGAAAAATTAAGTAGTTAAGTAGTTCTCTCATTCGCTAGCTAAGTGGAGGCAAGGTACACTCCAAAAACGCTGAAGTAGACTGACTCGAACAGTGACTGGCACGTGAGTGAGGAGGGTCCTGAATAGCTCCCCACTCCTGACATCACGCTTCCCTCTCCCGTCAGTTCGTTGTGTCTCTCTTGGATTCGCACAAATAAATCGGTACCACAAGCGAACTATGATACTTAGCGTGATGAGAGACGTTCCAAAATCAACAGGAATGTTCAAGCAAGTTATAAAAAAAAAATTGTCCAGAGGTAGACCGATTCGAACGGAGGCTGGTGCATGAGTGAGGAGGATCCTGCCCGGCTCCTGACGTCACGCTTCCCCCTCCCCTCGGCCCGCAGCCTCTATCTCAGATTAGCACGAATATATCGCTCCTGCAAGTGAACTATGATTCTTAGCGTGATGAGAGATGTTGCAAAATCAACCGGAATGTTCAAGAAAATTATAGAAAAAAACTGATTTAAATCCGTTAAGTAGTTCGCTCATTCGCTAGCTAAGCAGAGGCAAGGTACACTCCAAAACGCAGAGACAGACCAACTCAAACATTGACTGGCATGTGAGTGAGGAGGGCCCTGAATGGCTCCCCACTCCTGACATCATGCTTCCCCCTCCCCTCGGTCTGCTGTGTCCCTCTCAGATTCGTGCAAATAAATCGGTACCACAAGTGAACTATGATTCCTAGCGTGATGAGAGAAGTTGCAAAATCAACTGGAATGTTCAAGCAAATTATAGAAAAAAACCTGATCTATATCTGTTAAGTAGTTCTTTTATGAATTGTGGACAGACATACAGACAGTCAGACCGACAGACGTTGGATTTTATATACATAGAGACGTTGTAAGTCACCCTGGATGAAGGTGTCAGCCTAATAATAAGCATGTTATAGGTCACTTTAGAAGAAAGCATCACCTCACTGAGTGTTTCTTTCATCCTTACTGGTAACGTTTTGAACTATAAAGCACAGCCTGATATTAGCTTATTTCAGGTAGTGGTTAAAACACTGGACTATTAAATAAAGGCTACCAAATCAGATCCCACAAATAGCTCAATGCGTCACCTTCCCAGTGCTTCAAATGTAAAATGGTACCAGGTGACTTCTAAATGATGTTGTATAAAATTCATTTCTCATTTGAAAGTGTTAATTTTTATCAAGAAGTTTATATTCTGAATTCTTGTGTACATCTCAGGACATTTCTGGGTGTTTTATGGTCTCTGATTATGGACACCCGCCCCTACCCAGCCTGCTCTACAGGTTGAACCAGTGCAGTACAGCAAAAAATAAAAGGAGAGAAAAGGTAGAACTCTGGCAGCTCCTCTCCATCATCTGTGCTGAAGAATGTTGCTCAACTAGAGCTCTAAAGGAACATGACATTCTTACTCCAGTTTGAGCCGGAGGAAAGGGATCACTAATGGAGATGTCAATCACTTTGTGTTCTTCTGTCAACTCAAAAGACCAAAAAGAAAAAAAACAACCAGAGACAGAAAGTGATATGCAGTCTCAGTGACATTTAAAAATCACACCTCGTGGTTTCTCATTTCATGAGCCACAATCTTGTTTTAGGCAGACGGGCTGAGAAGGTGTCAAGGAAGTAAAACAGTAAATGCTTATAAGATATTGTTATCCTGAGAGGTTCAAGGCAAAGCCCAAGAGATTTAGAAACCAAACGAGTTAGTGCTTTCCTTTACAATGGGTGAGAGACAGATGGGTGCAGTTTGCAGACTGACAATGCAGCAGCTCAGAGTGGTCGTAAGGCAGCTGATAATGAATGATGCTTATCACGCCTTACTAAACACTGCACTGCGCAGACAATGCCTTTTAATCTCTGTCTCATGTTTGCCTGATTTTTTTTTTTTGACTTCTGCCTTTCAATACCTGAAATGTGCCTTTTTGATCATTGATTCGTTAGAGATTGACATACGTGTCCCCTTGTAGGCTTGCAGAGCACCACAGTCCATAGTTTCATATGTGCAAGGCAGAAATAAACTTTGGATGGGGTGCCAGTTCATCACAAAGCACACATGCACATTAGTCTGGCTTAGAGTTGCCAGTCAACTGAACCTGCCTGAGATGTGCCATCAAACCAGAGTACCTGGAGAAAGCACAGGGGCATGAGGAGAATGTGAAAACTTCTCACAGCCAGGGTCTTGGAATGGTCAGGCAGCAGTGGTAACCACTAAGTCTCTTTGTTTTATTCAATGTCTGAGAATATTTTTTTCCCATGTTGACCAAACATATCTAAGCAAAAGGAAACACTCTTGCTTTTATTTCCTGTACTCATAAGGCCAAGTGTCTCAGTAGTTAAGCTGGTAGGACTGGTTCCAGTTTCTCTCGACTCATTTTGTATCTCACTCATCCTGCTGGTGCTCCAGTCATAAATACTGAATACCACTGCACTGCATGCTTTGCTTTCTAAGTGTAAAAGTATCAGCAATGCTGTATGACCATCATTAAAATGACAACTCTAACTGGTTTAAGGCTCTTTGTGAAATATTGAATCATTGTCCTTTCACAAAACAGTGTAATCACCATAATACAAAAGGCAAATGGTGCCCTTCGTTAAGAAAATCATACCTGATTAATTTGTCTATTTCTTTGAGTAATACAGTAGAATGACAGCTCCCACTGCAACTACATGTCTCTAAAAATCTGGGTTCAGCTCTTACTCTCCTTAATGTTTGCACGTCCTCCCTGTGTTTGCATGGGTTTGACCCCAGTTTCATCATACACAACAGAGACATCAAAGTCAAAGTGAACTTTATTGTCATCTCAATCATATACAAGTATACAGATAGACGAAATTTCGAAGCTCAGGGTCCACAGTGTAACAACATGATGTGCAAATAATACATTAAAAATAGAATTAAAATTAAATTTAAAATTAAAACACAAACAAGACAAGACATTGTGCAAAGACAAGACAAAGAAGTAGCAGCAATATTGATGCGTAAGATATGTAATATAATAAATAAATAATAGATATAGATAATGCAGAAATTATCAGTGTATGATAATAATTGTTTAAGACGTGTAAACAATGACAGGTCAGAATGTTTCACAGCAGAAGGATAACAAGTGTGTCAAAATACTTAAAGGTCAGTAGGAGATTTTCAGTTCTTTTTTACCTGCACACTCGTCTTTGCAGGACAGTGGCTCGCATGTATAAAAGTTCTGTTTTTAGAGGTGGTTGAGGCCGTGTGGAAGGTCCCAGGGGGCAGCCTGGTGTTAAGGAGTCTGACAGCTTGGGGGTAAAAACTCTCCTGCAGCCTGGCAGATCTGGCTTTGATGCTGCAGTATCTTCTCTTGGATGGCAGAAGTGTGAAAAGTCCATGTGAGGGGTGTAAGGGGTCCTGCACAATGCTGCAGGACTTGCGGACACTGCGTTTGTAAAATATGTCCTCTAGTGAAGGGAGAGGTGCCCCAATAATGTTCTCTGCTGTCTTCACTATCCTTTGCAGGCACTTGTGGTCGGATATGTTAAAGTTGCCATACCAAACAGTGATACAGCTGGTCAGAACACTCTCAATGGTGCCTCTGTAGAACATGATGAGGATGGAAGGGGGAAGACGTGCTCGCTTCAGCCACTTCAGGAAGTGTAGTCCCTGCTGGGCTTTCTTGATTAGTGATGAGGTGTTATGGGTCCACGTAAGTTCCTCAGTTATGTGCACACTGAGGAACTTGGTACTCCTAACAGTCTCCACATCTAAACCGTTGATGCTGAGTGGGATATGGGCAGGATGTGATTTTCTGAAGTCCACGATTATCTCTTTTGTCTTGTCAACATTGAGAGATAGATTGTTGCCTGGTTAGAGCAAGAGCGAGTGTACAAATGTAAGTGTCTTAAGACAGAATGTGCTCTCCTCCAGCAGAACGTTAACTTTTTTGGTAGAATCAATAAAATCCATCTGCCAATCTATTCATCCATCATTCAACCCATTTAATCCAGTTTGGGACTGCAGGAAGCCCAAGGGTAACTTGGGCTTGTTGTGGTGCTGACCACAAGGCCCAAAAAGAGTCAAATTAAATGCTGTCATCCATTCAGGACTTTTAAAACGAGAAATTCCTGAAGGAAGCATCTCTATCATTTTAGACCCCACAGATGGTATTTAATACCAATGATATTGTAGTATTCACTGTCACACCAAAAACAGTTTTTCTCTGCATGTCATTAAGCTGTTTCATCCTAAATCCTTTCCTTGACCTATGGCTGAGACCCCATTTTTTAAGCACCCGGATTACTGATCAATTTGCACCAGTGACTTGATGTCACCAACTGTCCCCAACATGGTTATATATATTGTGTAATTGTTATTTGTTCTTTTATAGTGCCGATATTGTCATAGTATAGTGTACAGTGAAATTCTTATGCATCTGTGCTAATCAACATTCAATAAGTCTCCACTCTCTGGTGCTATGATCAGTGCGTAAAGTGACCTTTTATTCAGTCATTTCACGAACCACGAAGACTTTCAGGGATTCAGTTTAAATTAACTCTTTCAGAGCTGATGTCAATTTTTGTCAAAATTCAGGGGTTGAGGACGGTAGTCAGCTATAAACTGCGACAAAACTCGCCCTTACGTTTTAGTTTGACTCTCTTTGCTAGAAGGAAAGTTACATTGCTTTGCTGCTTTAACCTCGATTCCCTACGCATGCATGAGTAGCGAAGAGCAAACAACCTCTAAAATGGCATCGACATCTGGCGAGAGTCCAAAGCGAATGTGCAAAGCACAATACTCCATGGATGTTTTAATTCATAATTTCGTTGAATAGGACTCTTACTTGTCGGACTCCGAGTTTGATGCAAGTGATCTGGAGATGGATATCAAAAAATGAAAGTGAAGTACCGGCATCATCTGATTGGTCCTCAGCTGATCGTGGTGCTGAACACTTTCGTGTAGCTGATGCGCCTACAGCAGCATTCGCCTGGGAGGACCACCACTTATGATGACAAACGGTACAAACCATATTGTGTAACACTGAGACCACTACCGCCACCCTCCTGCTGTGATGCCGAACATGCGCCAACAACATCCACAGCACATAGCTGACATTTTATGTTGATTTATGTGTGAAACCATTGCCTTGTGTGCTTTACAGAAAACTTGAGTTTTTTTGGAAAAATAATTCAGCCCTCAAAGAGTTAAAGAAAGACTGAGAGTGACTATGTGGTTTACAATTGATATTTACTTACTTATTTATTTTAATTTGATACACTTGTGTAGTTATTGATACTTACTGCATTTATATTTCCATTGCTTTCTGCAGTTTCTACTGAGAAATTGTATAGTGGGTTGTATTTTTAGTGCATGTTTCAACATCACTGCAATGAGCAACACACACATTTAATTGAACTGTTAGGTTTAATGAAAATAAAATAAATTACAGTACATTCAAAGTAGCCAATTGACGTAATACCCACACGCTTGGGATGAAAATTAAACACATGCAGACCATGTAAACTCCATAAAGACAGTGGGCCAGGCATCAAATCCAGAATGGTGAAGCTGTGTGGCAGCACCATTACCTACTGTGTGATTGTGTCACCAAATCAAAAATGTATATTTTTTATTGCATTAGCACCGCTTATGTCCTAAGTTATAACTGTGTAACTTTGCAAATATTGAAGAACAAACTTCAAACTACAAATATACAAGTATACAGTAAAGTATATGGGGAGTACAGGCTTGGCAGACTACACAGGCTCAGTATAAATGGTAAGGTATAGTGCTTAGCATCTGGGGCCAGAATCATAAAGTTGCCGTCTTTGCACAGTTAGCAGGTAACCTCCATATATTAATGGATTTCTTGAAGGTGTTCTGGATTTTTTTTTCATACCGAGGACATGCAGGATAACAAGAACTATTTATTTTTATGGTATTGTTTTTAAATAAAAAAGATGTAGCTCAGAATGCATATTCTAGATGTCAAAGCAAAGTTTACAAGAAATGAAGAGCAAATTAGAACTAGATATAAACAAGAATGCTGAAATATTAAAAATAATAGAATACATCAACACACACGTACATAACACAGATATACAAGTAATAGAAAAATTAAAGTACTTAGATGCAGATTTGTTTTAAGTCTCTAAAGATAGACTCATATGCATTACTAAACTGGCCTTGTATACCATATGAAGGGCTGGCACTCTGTTCATCATTGTCACCTTCCTTGCTTGCTGTGCCCCTTGCATTTAGTTTGTTTGATATATATATATATATATATATATATATATATATATATATATATATATATATATATATATATATATATATATACACATACAGAGAGTTATAGATATATAATATGCATAGTATTTGGAGTGTGAAGGACTGCTTCAGTATGCATATGCAAAAAAAAAAAATGAAATGTTATTATCATAAGGAAAAGCAGAAGAAATTTAAATCACTATGAAATTGCTTTGCTCGCCAACCCCCCCAGCCTGTGCTATGCACCAGCTACTTTGCGTCTCTGCCGCTCACGTTGTGAAGAGGGGGGCTGAACGCATCTCAAGGAGACGCAGTCACTCCTCTGAGACCGAGACTCCTTTTAAATTTTTTCTGGCTTGCTGCTGCTGCCATGCCGTGTGATCTGCATCTCGCGGGGCACTTCAAACATGTAAAAGCCTGTACAGAAGCTGTCTTTGTCATCTACTCTTTGTCTTTTATTTCCGGACCCGGGCGTGGTTAAATGTCTTGGCACAAAGTCTCGTCTCACGGGACGTGAGTTCTTGATATTTTATAGTTTATAATTTAAAAACGGAATAAGAATCTGAAAATCTAACAACATCACATTAAAGTGCAATAAATTCTTAAAAGAATGATACCAAACATATATATGCAGGTTTTAAAATAAGCCCAATTTAAAGTGTGACAAAAAACGTCACATAAAATCGTTGCACAAAATCGTTGCACATTTAGGCTTAGGATTTTATACATATAGAGTAGATATATATATATATATATATATATATATATATATATATATAATATATATATATATATATATATATATATATATATATATATATGTATGTATATATATATATATATATATATATATATATATATATATATATATATATATATATATATGTATGTATATATATATATATATTATATATATATATATATATATATATATATATATATATATGTATATATATATATATGTATATATATATATATATATATATATATATATATATATATATATATATATATATATATATATATATATATATATATACTAGTCATTTAGCCCATTACAATAACGGGCGCTAGAACAGTAGTGCATAAACATTAGTAGGAACATTCTATATTAAATGGCAAGGGACTTTGACCTCATTCTTTTTGTTGGTCGTATTTTTCTTTCTTTCAGCCTTTCTTTTGTTGATGTTTACTTGCTGAGCTGACTGTTCTTCGTGGGCTGCCGCCGTGTATTTTGTGTCTTTAATTTTCTGTGACAGTAATACTGTCTTGTACGGCTCTATTCAATAAGGGCGCGCTCAAAAAGGCGAGCTTCAAAAGGGCGACCTCAATTGAGCATGGCGAATAAAGGCGTTCGTAGATAATTTAGTTCAAATGGCTCTGGAATATGTGAAGAGCAACAAAGGTGCAGATCTTTATTTACGTGTGCCTTTATTTGCTGCGCCCAATTGAGGTCGCCCTTTTGAGGATTGCCTTTTTGTGCGCGCCCTTATTGAAGGATGCCTGTGCGCGCCCTTATTGAAGGATACCGTCTTGTACGTCCGCTGGCTTGTACGTCCGTAATATACCTTTAATTTTCTCTGGCGGTAATACAGGCGTGCGCGTTGGTAATATGCCTTTAATCTCCTCTGACAGTAATACTGGCTTGTATGTGGCTGTAATATGCGTCACTGTATTGTGTACCTTTAATTTCCTCTCGCAGTAATACTGGTTTGTATTTCCGTAAAATGCCTCTAACTTTCTCTGACATTAATATCGCGCGTCGCACCGTGCCCCGCGCATGCGCACTTCATCAGAAGACACCCACACACGGACACCTGGACGCACATAGGGATTATATATTGTGGTGCCCGGCGGGTGTCCATGCCCGGCCGGGACGCCTAGGAGGAGTGGAGGAGGGCTTGTGCCTCCTCCAGGACACGAGGGGGCGTCCTCCCTGGTGGCTTTGGGGACCACGGGTACGGAGCTTGGAAGCTCAACCCTGTAGGGGCCCATGGTCACCGCCAGGGGGCGCCCCGATGCCTTGGGAACATTGTCCCTCAGTACTTCCGCCACACCGGGAAGTGCTGGGGGGAAGAGACTTGAGGGCACCCGGTGGACTTCCGGCTTCTCCTTGGGAGCTTCCGCCACACAGGGGTGTGGCTACGGAGGTCCTGAGGATGCACCTGGAGCCCATCCGGGGCACATAAAAGGGGCCGCCTCCCTCCAGTCAGGAGCGAGAGTCGGGAGGAAGAAGACGTAGCGTGTTGGAGAGGAGTGGAGGCGGACCGAGAAGAGAAAAGGCATTGTGTTGTGGCCAGGACTGTGAAGGGGTGATTGGTGCTTTGTGCACTGGGTTTGTGCACCTTTACTTTATTTATTATGAATAATACACGTGTGGTGGACTATAATATGGCGTCCGTCTGTCTGTGTCCGGGCTGCGTATCACAGTGGCGTAGTCGGCAGGATGCTGCACCTGGTTCAAGGTGTGGACCTGTAATTAACAAACAGTCTGTGAGCAGCCCGGCGCAGCAGCGGCACCCCCACACGCACCGCGGGAGCGATTCACCTCACGGTTCGCTACCGGTTCCTTCAATGGCCATGTTCTCCTGGTGTGGGGAGAAGAACAGGGACGTCGCCGGAGTACAGCGGGCTCCAGCAGGCACACTGTCGCCGACGACGGCCGGTTCGGCAGCGCGGCGAGGACGGCGAGACAGGAAGGCGAGTCCCAGGAGGTGAGTACCCTGCCCAATGGCGATAGGCCCCGTGGGGGCAAGTTTACCTTTTGTGCTGCAGGCAGGGACTACCTGGGACTGCGTCAGTGGCAATGTAAAGCCGTGCCTCAGGCTGTCGACGGCGCTGAGGTGGCAGTAAGCAGTGCCACGAGAGAGGAGCCGCTGCAGCTCGATAAGCAGCAGCAGCTGCTGCTGGGATCCAGGAAGGCACGTCGCCGCATCAGGAGACAAGGAAACAGAGCCAAAATGGCCGCGGACCGGAAGCCGCTCCCAGAGACTGGTCCGGGATTGGGCGGTGTGTCTGACGTGTCCGCCAATGATTGGATGGAGGCGGGCACACAGAATGTCAATCCCGGGCTGAGAAAGGACCCGACAGGGCCGGTTGGAAGGACCCCCAGAGAGCAGCCGGCGGATTTGCCTGAAAAAAAGGTAAGGCAACCGCTGACTGGCAATCTGTCTTTGCTCGCGGCGCTGTGTGAGTTGGAGGAATGCCTCCAGCCCGCAGCGTCGTTATTTCAGGTATTACGCGTCCTCCGAGGGCGATTGCAGGAGCTGGAGATGAAGGCGGCCGCGACCCTGACGTCGTTGCGACAATGGACGGATCCGCGCGGCGCTGGAGGCTTCAGCCGGAGGGACGCTGCGGGAACGGTAAGCCAGACCACCCCCGTAGATAAAAAGGGAGATTCTACCGATGGGGACCGTGATATTAGTGATCGGGACTGTGTCGGTAGGTCTCTGACAGTGGATGCCGCGGGGCAGGCTGCGCGCGTGGTGAGGGGAGTAACAGTGAGAGAACAGGGTGGACAGGGGCTGACAAGTGCCCTGGGTCCTAGCGCCCGACGCCCCGAGCCCGCGGCAGTCTCCCGTCGCTCTGCATGGACGCAGACGGGAATGGGGCTGCACGTTTGTCATGCGCAGACTCAAACCGTCAGGGCGTTCAAGAGGGAAAGGAGGGATCGAGGGCTGAGTGCTGATTCCTCCAACAGGAAAGGATGTGCTGCTGGGTGCGCACATCCAGTTAAGGGCCACTCCCCTGAGCCAGTGGAAGGGAGAGAAAAGCAGGCGGTCCCGTCAGCCAGAGGGACACGTAACCCGCGGAAAAGGGTCCGATCAGGCAAGTTCCGGGGTCCTTGTGAAAGGGGGGAGCGCTGCCAGTGCGTGGCGCAAAGGGACACCAGAGAAGGGTGTCCAGGCAGCGTCTCTGCCCCTATGTTTCTGTCTGTTGCAGGATGGGACCCGGGACAAACAGTAGGACCTGCTTCGTGGGAATCTGTCCCTCATCAGATGGACCATCTGGCCGGACGACACTTCGCTGGCAATGGGGCAGCCTCTCAACCAGCGGAGGCTGCGAAGGCACGAGCGGCACTGAGCAGAGGGGCGAGGAGATCTCGGAGGGGGTGCCGAAGAGGAGAGTTCCAGGGTGCTGGATTGGACCCTGGATGGAGAGTTGGACCCTCTTCGGGGTTGAGCCGCCCTAACTGGGTGTGTCGCTCGGACCAACGGGTCTTCGCTGGCAATGGGGCACTGTGGTGCCCGGCGGGTGTCCATGCCCGGCCGGGACGCCTAGGAGGAGTGGAGGAGGGCTTGTGCCTCCTCTAGGACACGAGGGGGCGTCCTCCCTGGTGGCTTTGGGGACCACGGGTACGGAGCTTGGAAGCTCAACCCTGTAGGGGCCCATGGTCACCGCCAGGGGGCGCCCCGATGCCTTGGGAACATTGTCCCTCAGTACTTCCGCCACACCGGGAAGTGCTGGGGGGAAGAGACTTGAGGGCACCCGGTGGACTTCCGGCTTCTCCTTGGGAGCTTCCGCCACACAGGGGTGTGGCTACGGAGGTCCTGAGGATGCACCTGGAGCCCATCCGGGGCACATAAAAGGGGCCGCCTCCCTCCAGTCAGGAGCGAGAGTCGGGAGGAAGAAGACGTAGCGTGTTGGAGAGGAGTGGAGGCGGACCGAGAAGAGAAAAGGCATTGTGTTGTGGCCAGGACTGTGAAGGGGTGATTGGTGCTTTGTGCACTGGGTTTGTGCACCTTTACTTTATTTATTATGTATAATAAACGTGTGGTGGACGATAACATGGTGTCCGTCTGTCTGTGTCCGGGCTGCGTATCACAATATATATATATATATATATATATATATATATATATATATGAGAGAGAGATAAATAATATACAGAGTATTTGGAGTGTGAAGAACTGCTTGAGTATGCATATGAAAAAAAAATGAAGTGTTATTGTCATAAGGAAAGACGAAAGAAATATAATTCACTATAAAATCACTTATACCTTTTTAAAAAAAACCTGTTTTAAACCTTTCAACCCTTTTTTCCATGTAGTCATTTTCTTCCTTTCTTAGCTGTCTGCCTTCTTTTTGCAGCATCCCTGCATTCCACCTTTTAACCTGCTCTTAAACCTGCTCTTAACCTGCTCACATTACATCTTGCCTGAAGAAGGGGCCTGAGTTGCCTCGAAAGCTTGCATATTGTAATCTTTTTAGTTAGCCAATAAAAGGTGTCATTTTGCTTGGCTTTTCTCTACATTCATAATGGCTAACACGGTACAACACCCTAACCTGCTCTTAAGAACCTTATCAGATCTTTCAATTCCAGGCTTCATGACTTCTTCAATAACAATTAGAACAAGCGTAACTCCTTATTGAAAAAGAAGCAAAGAAACAAAGCTTCCATGATTCTTTTCAACAATAATCTTGTGTTCACAGTATTCTCCCACCTCTCTTCATCAAATGAATGATCACTGCTCAGCAAGGACTTAAATTTTGTACTTGTACCACAAAACATGGACATTCCCCAAATCCACGTTGACCGCTTTTTCTGTAGAGTTTGCCATAATTTTCAGAAGAGACTAGAACTGTAACAACAGAGAGTGACCTCGTCTCTGACACCATCCAAAGCCAGGTTTCTGGACCCTGCCAGCTGGACATTTTGCATCTGTTGCTTATTTCATGGTTAGTACTCTAACCATATTGCCAGTAAACTTTCTTGTTCCAGCAAACATCAGTCCTACCTGACCAAAGGTAAAATGGACTGTGGACTCTGAGTCACCAAGGCGATACTCTCTTAATATTGCAGAGGCTTTGAAACTACTTTCTAACATTGCTGTATATCTTCTCCTGACACAGAACCATACAGATGATGAACATCAAATAGTTTATATCTACCATTTCTTGTCTTGATAGCAAAAGAAAAAGACTTGTAATGCTTTCCATGTCATTGCTTAAAACCTAGAATTTTATCCTGGATGCTTTATTACTGCCATGATGTCCCTCTACTCGTATTTCAGTTTATCTTGACAGCCTACAATGGGGCACAAACTGGTTATAAACATTTTTTTTAAATCACAGACTGCAACATAAATAATAACAATAATGAAATTTGTCCACATTCAGCTGCCTATCATTCACAACATTTACTGCTTGAATTCAGAGGTTTGTTATTGGTATTGAAAGAATCAGCAGCAGAGGGTTTCATTAATGCTTTCATTTAAACATAGCATTAAAACTCATGCATTTGCACAGCCTGGCCTTTAATATGTGACAGAGTCAAGGCTTTGAATTCTTTGCTTGAAGTTTTAATTTTTAGTATTTGGTTTTTCATAAAAAAAAAAATTAATGATAATCTTCCAATTGGGATAGTTTAGGAGACAGATGTGGCAAAATTAATTTACCATTGCTAAAGACACCTTAGCACCTCTCTGGAACAGTGGGAGATTTTTACGGTGGCTGGAGTGCCAATCCTGCCACCAACCACAAGGCTTTCCCCGTAAGCTGGAGGACCTGCTTGTCTAAACCTACTACAATTTTACATCTTGCACCAAGTAACCATGTAAATATCACATAGAAGGAGACGCAACAGCTATATGCTAATATGTGCTGCATTAGGAAAAAGGAGAATGTGAATAAGCAGTTATGTATAATAGACAAAAGAATGGTGGGTGTGACAATGCGGTACTCCTTTAAAGAATGATTTCATTCCAAGTACGAAGCACCTCACAAATGGGCTTACATTAAAAAGCCTTTTAATACTTGGCCAATATTACCCCTTATTGTTCACCACTGTATATGGACTGACTGGTGACAGTATTCATGTTTGCTCATGGCTTACTGTAAAGTTCTCTATAGCTGGTTTGTCATTTTAAAAACTTTGTAACATTGCGAATCGAGTATGCATAAGTCCTGTATAAGCTGTGCACACATTAAACGTGAACAGAAAAATTGTGTTGATGTTTAATAATGACTAGTATATTTGACTTTCCATTTTTTGCAATATATTGGCCTTGTCAGCTCATTTTAGGAGCCTAAATTTTGTTTCATAAAGCCTACAATATAAAAACCTTCTCCACCTCCACACTAGCAAGTGTCATGGGATGTTGGGGAGGAAAGTTGACAAAAAAAAATCCTGAACTGCTGATACTGTAGCATTATAAAATGTTGGTTTTTCAGTAGTTTTCCAGTGCCGGAACACTGCAAACCCTATTTCTTATCCTCAATGCCTTTAACAGCAGGTCAGTAGAGCCAGGTGGGCACTAGGATTAGACATACTGTACTGTATAGTAGCTATGCTAACATACTTATTGGCTGAGTAGTAAAGATGTAGTAAGTTTGTGTTAGTGATACCATCTGTTCCAGAAGCCAGCTTCAGGAACCCCTTAATCACTTTATTACTTTCTATACATCTCTCACATTTTACAATCAATGTATCAGCCATTTCTATAAATTAGTCTTTCATTCACCTTTCCAGAACATAAATCTTCAGTTTATTACCATCTTACACTGTTACCTACATTATGTGTCTCTTCCATTATCATAGTTCCTCATGATGCAGTGATGAAGATGACTTCAACAATAGATGAAGAGCTTTTCATTGGCCCTGGATATCCTTACCATATTGTGGGCAGTGGGCTCACCCAAGCCAGGCCTTACAAAATCTATCCAAAGAGGAACACAGCAAATTAAAACCTACACCGAACTTATCTTGCCTTTCCACCCTAACACTCTTTCTGTCCCAAAATCTTTTATTGTCGATGGATCCTTTCCAAGGAACCTTTTTCCAAGTTGTTCCTTGATATTCTCAGCCCAATCTTCTTATCTCCATTTTACTTCACAAAAAAGAGCCAGAGCTGCTGTTCTTTCACTGGAAAATATGTTGCCAACAATATACTCATATCTGGCCCTTTATATATTGCACAATGGACCGCCTGTCAGTGTAAAACTTTATTCACTGTGATTCTTGGAGAAAGTGCTCAGCACCTATATAGGCAAAACAGGAAAAGGGCATACAAATCATTTTGGGGAAAATGTTTGAGCCACTAACATCAAAAACCTTACAAAGCCTGCTGTAGAACGTTTCACATCCCTCGGTCACAGCCATGGTGATCTCCATTTGTGTTTGCTCACATGGCTTCAAGGACACCTTTCAAAGAAAAACTAAAGAATCTCAGTCTTGAACGTGGATCGCACATTTATTCTGCACCACCTGGACTACTACCCAGACATCTCCATGGTTTACAGTAGAGTTGCGTACTGTGAAACAAACTGGTCGCTGCTTGGAAAGGCTCTGGAAGAAGACTGGTCTGGCTGCTCACGCCCTGGCTTACATCGAACACCTGAAGGAATACAGATGTGCTTTATCGGTTGCACGTTTAAAGTACTATTCCACCCTTATTGACTTTGTACTTGCCACCCTAGATCTCTTTTTAATACAGTTAACAGACTTTGTCAACCTGCTGTTAAAAGTCCTTATTCCTCTGTTGAGAACTGTAATCTATTTTTGGACTATTTTCAGTCAAAAATTATATCAAGGTTTCTCTATTAACCATTCCTCATCTCTGAGGAATACAGTGTATTTATCTAAATTTAACCAGACTATACCAACTTATATTGCTGAAGTAATATCTAAATTAAATCAATCTACCCGCCACCTAGATCCTGCCCCTACTTTACCGATTAAGGGTTCCACTGACAAACTTTCTGCCCCCATTTCTCACTTTATTAACTATAGTTTCCGCACCTGTGTTGTTCCAAGTGATTTAAAAACTGCTGCTGTAACCCCTGTTTTAAAAGAACCTGGCTCAGATCCGTTACAGCTAAAAGTTTATCGCCCAACTTCTAATCGTCCATTTATGGCTAAGATCTTAGAATAGGTTGCCACTGCTCAACTCAATGATTATTTAAACTTCAATAACTTGCTTGAGCCTTTGCAATCTGGATTCAGAGCCCTACATAGCACTGAAACTGCTTTACATAAGGTAGCCAATGACTTGCTTATAACCGCAGATTCTGGGATGGCCGCTATTCTAGTTCTTCTTGACTTGACCGCAGCGTTTGATACAGTTAACCATAACATTTTACTGTCCTGACTGTCAGCTATTGGTATCTCTGGTGCTGCTCTTTCTTGATTCACATTATACCTCACTGATCGCCAGTATTACATCTTCATTAGGGAATCCAAATCTTCACTCACACAAGGTATCCCTCAAGGGTCAGTTCTTGGTCCAATCCTCTTTAACATCTATATGCTCCCATTAGGTGAGATTATTCATCAGTATGGTCTGAGCTTCCACTGCTATGCCGATGACACACAACTTTATATAAGTGATGATGCAACTGCAACATCTTCACCTGTTGCGCTGACTGACTGCATTCGTGAAATCAATCATTGAATGACAGATAATTTTTTACACCTCAATCCTGATAAAACAGAAATCTTATTAGTTGGTACCAAATCTGTCCTCTCTACCCTTCGTGGGCTATAAATTGACATTGACGGAATCCTGGTTGAACCTTCAGCATCAGTCCGTAATTTGGGTGTCATCTTTGATCAGCTCCTTACTTTTCAATCACACTTTAGCTCAATAGTACAGCCAGCCTTTTTTCATCTTCGCAACATTGCTCATCTGCATTCTTTCCTCAGTGTGAAGGATACTGAAACACTCATTCATGCTTTCATCACTACCTGTCTGGACTTTTGCAATGCTTTGTTTTATGGCCTCCCGACTAAATATATCAATAGATTACAATATGTTCAGAATTCTGCTGCTCGTTTACTTACACACACTAAAAAATCAGCTCACATCACTCCTGTCCTCTATGATTTACATTGGTTATCAGTTTCTTCACGAATCAAATATAAAATTATTCTTCTCACCTTCATGAGTTAGCCCCTCATTATCTGTCGGAGCTGCGGCTTCCTTACACTCCTGCCTATGCATTTTGATCATCGGACACTAAGTTACTCACTGTACCGAAACACAGGTCAGTAACTATGTGGGGCAGAGCTTTCAGAGTGATAGCCCCTAAAATTTGGGATTCTCTCCCTCTCAGCCTTCATGAGGAAAAATCTATTACTCATTTCAAAATCCTGTTAAAAACACATCTCTTCAATGAGTATTATTCATTTTCTTGTATGTAATTTCTACTGACTTGTTAATATGTGTGTATTGAATTGTAAAGTGTCCTCAAAGTGTATGAAAGGTGCTACATAAATAAAACTTATTATTATTACAAATACATGTTTAACCTTTTAATCTCTCTCTTTGTGCTCATCATGGCTGCTTTCATACCCTCTTTAACTACATTCAACTCCCTCAACTTGCTTACTCCTTTCCTCCAATAAATGTAACCTGTGTTTTTCTTTTTAGGCACACACATGATGTAGACTACCCTGTCAAAATGTTTGGCCTGTAATCTTCATTTCTATTATATATACTTTAATGCAATACATACACTGTCTATATTAATGCATTTCTACTGTCATAGGAGTTTTTTTAAATGAACAACTATGAACTCGGAATGTTAACAAATATTTGAAACAAGTGTTGAAAGAGGGGAAAATGGGTCATAACATATAATTAAATAGCAGGTTGCATTAACAGAAAATATGCAGTTTGACTTGCCCAGGGTCAGCGGTAGACATTAAGAACTGCTTCCTATTCAGTTTCTTAGCCCTGAGGCCAGAAAAGACTCAAAAACAAAACAGTGAAAATAAATTGAATGAAACAAAAAATATAAACAAGCTCCTGTGATGTCCCTCTCCTTGCTTCCCCTTCAGGCATCATGTAAACTGAAGGCAAAAAGATGACTAAGGAGTTGCTGAGGGTTGTGGGCCCTACTACTCTACATGACTCCAAGATGGGTATCAGGGTCTATAGCCCTTACTGTCGAAGCCTCTATCATATGCCACTCTCTTGATGTGGTTCTGCTATAAACATTTGGATAAGGTCAAACATCAAAATTGTTTGTTTCTACTGTGTCCATGTAGCTCAACAACAGAAAGCATATGTCAAAAAGGCTCCTCCTGCAGACCTCGAGAGGCCATCAGTTATTTGGGTCTTCATATACTTCTGCCTCTCTTCTAAGAGAAAATGTAATGAGAAGTCAATCAGAATGACACCGTTTATTGGCTAACTAAAAAGATTACATTCTGCAAGCTTTCCAGGCAACTCAGGCCCCTTCTTTAGACAATATACTATATAATCATGTTTACATTTATCTCACCCTTAATGTCGATGAATCAGGTTGGCCATGGACCTCAAGAAGCAGGAGGAGGACCACACTTCTGGGTGTACATCTGAGGGAATCTTGCGAAGAGGGTCACTGCCAACCTGAAATGGGCACAACAAATCACAGCTGTTGTCAAGATGGCATACCATTTCTTCTACTTCTTCAGATGTTTATGATAAGCCTGGATTTCTTCATCTACAGTCAGCAATTTGTACAGATTCACAGTGTATTCCATCTTGAGCATCGTGTCTGTAACAAAGGGTGGTGAAAATAGCACAGAATGCCATTGGGACGCAAGGCAAGTGTCATTTCTCCAGGATATATATACATATATATATATATATGTATATATATATATATATATATATATATATATATATATATATATATATATATATATATGGTTGAAATAGTTTACTGTCAAATAAATGCTAAGAGTACGCGACACGCGTTACCTGGTAGGTAACCACCCATACAATCAGATTGTGACACAGACTACGAATGCCGTGAATATATATATATATATATATATATATATATATATATATATATATATATATGTATATATATGAATGGAAGAGAAGGTCTGTGATACGGTTTGCATATTTGCAGCTGGAGATCCACGAAGGAAGAAAAAACGAATCACGTATCATAAAATAGTTTTTTTATTCCTGAGCTTTCAACCCCTATCAGGGGTCTTCATCAGAGGATAATGCTTAGACTTACAAGAATCAAAGGCAATATATAGCAACACATTCAGTGTGGCGGGGGGTGGGTGGGTTTGTTGAGGTGACTAAGTCAGTATGATCAAGGGGGGGGGGTTGTATAGTTTAATTATTGTGTACATGTCCTTCTTAAGTTGGCATATGCTGGATTTATGTCCAAGTGTCTGTTGATGGCAACTTTTCACCTCGAACGGATACTCAAAAACATTCATTAATCGGAGTCTACACAGCAGACGCCAAAGGAATCAGCATTCAATCGACTTAAATCAGAACCCCCACCCCACCTGGCATTCACTCCCGTATCACCATAATGTGTCAGAAGGCACTGCATGCACCCTGACCAAGTGGGGCATCAGAATAGCACATAAACCCACGAACAATCTGCGCATGGTCCTGTTTAATGCTAAAAACAAGAAATCAACAGCCGAAACACAAAACGCAGTTTATAGTATTCCATGCAATTCTTGCTCAGCGGTATACATAGGACAAACGTCAAAAAGAATCTCAACACGTGTACAGGAACATCGCAACGCCGTCAGAAGAAAGGACGCACTATCTTTGATCTATGCACATACTAAATCGACAGGACACACATTCAACTGGGACAACGTAAAAGTAAAATTTAAGGCCAGTACTAAAAGTGCCAGAGAGTTGGCCGAGTCTTGGCTATCAGATGAAAACGCCATCAACAGACACTTGGACATAAATCCAGCATATGCCAACTTAAGAAGGACATGTGACACAGACTACGAATGCCGTGAATATATATATATATATATATATATATATATATATATATATATATATATATATGAATGGAAGAGAAGGTTTAGTATGTGCATATATCAAAGATAGTGCGTCCTTTCTTCTGACGGTGTTGCGATGTTCCTGTACACGTGTTGAGATTCTTTTTGACGTTTGTCCTATGTATACCGCTGAGCAAGAATTGCATGGAATACTATAAACTGCGTTTCGTGTTTCGGCTGTCAATTTCTTGTTTTTAGCATTAAACAGGACCATGCGCAGATTGTTCGTGGGTTTATGTGCTATTCTGATGCCCCACTTGGTCAGGGTGCGTGCAGTGCCTTCTGACACATTATGGTGATACGGAAGTGAATGCCGGGTGGGGGTTCTGATTTAAGTCAATTGTATGCTGATTCCTTTGGTGTCTGCTGTGTAGACTCCGATTAATGAATGTTTTTGAGTATCCGTTTGAGGTGAAAAGTTGCCATCAACAGACACTTGGACATAAATCCAGCATATGCCAACTTAAGAAAGACATGTACACAATAATTAAACTATACAACCCCCCCCCCCCCTTGATCATACTGACTTAGTCACCTCCACCCACCCCCCCACCCCCCACTGAATGTGTTGCTATATATTGCCTTTGATTCTTGTAAGTCTAAGCATTATCCTCTGATGAAGACCCCTGATAGGGGTTGAAAGCTCAGGAATAAAAAAAAAAAACTATTTTATGATACGTGATTCGTTTTTTCTCCCTTCGTGGATCTCCAGCTGCAAATATATATATATATATATATATATATTGTGGCAGACAGCCGGCAGCTCATTCTGGCCAGGATGCTCCTGTGATGGAAGGATGGGGGAAGGCAGCTTTTCCAGGACACTGCCTCCTCCAAACCGTTAGATAGAAGCTTGCCTGGGATATGGTGGTGCCCCAGACTCCCGCAGGGAATCCTGGGACTTGGAGTTCGGTTGCACAGTCCTGTTGGATGCAGTGGGTGCCGCCAGGGGGAGCTGTAAAGGAACAGAAGGACTCATGCCGTATTTATAGCCCGGAAGTTCTCCCAGGTCACGAGGACTGGAGTCGCGAAGTACTTCTGGGCTGAAGAAAAATCCAATTCTCCATCTGACCAGAAGTGCTTCCGTTTTTCTACTCACATGACTTGTTAGCACTTCCGGGTGAAGGACTATATAAAGAACTGTTGGAGACCCAGCAAGCGAGCTGGAGTTGGGAGGTAGAGGGCAGAGCTTGCTGGGAGGTTTGGAGGAGAGAATTGTTATTATTGTGATTATTTATTTACTTGTGTATGGTGGCTGTGGTGCTTAGGACAATATTAATAAGAAGAATAAGAATTAGAACTCATCTTAGTACTCTTTTACCTGGTGTTCTGAGTGTCTGTCAGGATAGATGAGCAACAGCGACTCCTAGTGTTACTATATATATATATATATATATATACATATATTGCATAGTTTACTGCGTGTGCTTCGTTTATTTGACAGCCTGTAGGTAAAGAGTAATTACATTCATTGCATTAGTATTTTGAGTCCCAACCCGAGTTCCCGACAAGCACACGCTGTGGTGCAGTGTAAAGGGGCTTCGTCTCTGACGCTGACGTTCAATCCCCGAGAGGGGGTGCAGTGAGTGCGTACGCCTGATGAGCCCAAATGAGGGCGAAACACATGTTGCGTACTCTTTGCATTATTTGACAGTAAATTATGCAACATTCTATGATCTGCTTCTCGCAACTGAAGAGGGCACCATGGCGGATGTTTGCCGAACGGCAGACCAACCACAAGCGTTACCTGGTAGGTAACCACCCACACAATTCAGGTCGGGACTCAGACTACGAATGCAATGAATATACTGTATATATACAGTATATATATATATATATATATATATATATATATATATATATATATATTATTATTATTATATATATATTATAATATTAATATTATTAATAATTATTATTAAAATATATATTAATATTATATTATTTCGCTTGTGTCCATCTGTGCTCAATATTAACAATGGTTGCCACAACTACTATATCCCTCCACAACAATAGTAAGGGACCTGTGTTCCTGGCAGAGTTTTGGTCTTAGGCTTATCTTCAAGTCTTCAGTTCTTCAATGTGACCGATTATCAACTGTGGTATTTGACTCTTTATTCGGTGAATACTTTGTTACTCACCGAAACTGCATTATGACACTACCATTTTACACCTCCTTTTTTTTCACTTCAACATAAGCCTCTCCGATAAAATGAAAAGGCACATGCAGCCTAGCTGCGACCAACAGAAATGGTTTCACCGGCCTACATACTCAGACCAACACATAGAAGCAGAAACATCTACATCACACCAGACCAACCAGCATAGGCAAGATGCCTTAGAACAATAAAGACAACGTATGACAAACCACAGAGCGACATTATCTGAAGATCAGTGGCAGCAAGTCTTGCACCTAGACAGTGAATGAAAAACGAATTACACACACAACCTTTCTGAAGATCAGCGTCAAACTGCCAGACAACAAGAAACATTACGACACAAAAACTACAAGGATTCCATAACAATGACAACTCAAAAACAAGATATTCCCTTTATATTAAGGTGTAGGCAATTCCCTGTTCGTTTAGCATATTGTATGACTATCACCAAGTCACAAGGACAAACGTTTAATAATGTCGGAGTTGATTTAGCCAGGCCCTGTTTTTACCTATGGCCTGTTGTACGCTCCATTTTCCAGATTAAACGTACAGGTACTTGCAGGTAATACACAGGGGAATATTTTCGCTGAAAATAACGTTTATGCAACAAATTGCATTTTCCGACAATTATTATAGACGTCGGTATACTACATTACCTGATGGCCACCCTTCACACATACTGACTTACATGTGCCCTGCATTTCCCTTCTTATCCAATATGTTCTATTAAGTGTTCATGTTACACTTTGTATTGTAAATATTGATGCTGTTGTAAGTAAGTGACTATAATAACATCCCATACTAATCTTGTGACTATTCTAATATTGAGTCCTCTCACAAGTCACTATTTATTAAAATAAACTGTTTTCTTACTGTAACGTGTGATGTTTTTCTCTCCCTCATCATCGTTTCATTAATGCTTTTATTGAATTTCTAACTAACATGCCAAGAATATTTTAAAACACATAACTACATTTTATTATCAGCTGACCTGACATGCTCCATAAGACAGAGCCCAAAATCATCAACAGATTCTAGTAAATGATATTAATGCTATTATAAAGAACACAAATAGACATCTAAATCTGCCAGGTGGAATTGTTCTAACTGCTATATCTTGTCGGCTGTTATTCTAATGTCACTAGTCTGTGGGAGACATGACAATCATTTTGAACTTTCTCTTTAAAAGAACATTAAACCCTGCAATAATGTTATGTTTTGAAACATTTTCTATCCTCTCATATTATGAAAATTCAGTAAAAACAGATCTGATAAACAATATTAAACTCAGTGCAGCCTAAATTAATGCTAAGAATTAACCTCTGGTTGAGAGCTTAGTTGGAATGAAAGACCCTGCTCTTACTGGAATCTCAATTAAAAAGTGGTGTGAAGTTAAATCAGTTCATGCAATAGGAGTCTTTCACTGGCACCACTGGCAATGTAACTGAGAAGTTGTTTTTATTGCACACTTTCTGAAGGGTCTGCACAACATGCGAAATGTCAGAAAGAGGTGAATGTTTATTACAAAAACATTCAACTGCCACAGTACAGTGTGCAATACTCGTCCACACTCACTGAATTAATGGTCAAGCTTTGACTTCTGTTTCAAACCTGTCCGTTCAGTTTTTTAGGTTTTTTGCAAAGGTTGTTCTTTTTACTAGAAACACCTGTTTCACTTAAGTGCTAAGATAGAAAAGGACGTAAACATGACTCATTCACATTAGCATTGGTTGGAAAACATTTTCCATTCTTGGGCCATTGGAAAGCAGCCAGATTAGCAATAAATTTTAGACAGTGCACCTTTGTAATTTAAACCACCTTCACCATTCCCCATTTTTGAGTAATGCTTTCTAGCAAATTCCTAGAGCTTTTATTTTTTACAGTGCAAGACCTGACACATTCAGTGTTGAAAAGGCCATGCGTTTCAAATGTTGCTTTCATTGTACTTGCTAATTACAGTGGAGTTTAGCCTTGGGTTTGTTGTAACAGTTGTAACAGGAAAGGAAGAAGCCATGCTATTCACGAAACTGACAGACTCAATATAGCACCATGCATCATGAATCCCATCCCAGAGGTCTTGAAATGAAGGCTGAAAATTAAGACCCATGTTCTGTTATTGAAAGCACACGGAATGAGGTACATGGAGGTATGAGCTTTGGTGGCACATCCATGATGTTCTTGCTTTCAAATCCATTTTTTGTTGGGGGTTGGATTTCATTTGAAGACCCAGCATCTGATTCTGAAACACAAAGCTGAAAACTAAAGGTCACCAGGTAGGTCACTGCCCTCAGGTAAAAATTCCTGCTGTGTCTTTGTGTGCAGAAGCATCATTGTTCTCTCATTAGAATCAAGCAGCTGATCAAAACTCCACATTTTGGGGACAACAAATAAAGAAAATGGATGAGCAAAATCAGAGTTTGATCCACTTTCAATAATGCTGGAGTTTTATTTAGGTTGTAATTTACCAAAATATTCCAGAAGCAAACAACCCTTAATGTACAGTATATAGTGCCGTACATTTTGACCTTTATCACAAGACACACAGAGAACTATCAAGCTGCTTTAATTATTTTTAATAATTGCGGGTTGCACAACTTGATCAGGATCTCAACGTGAGCCATCACAGCAGAATGAAGCAATAATTCTGTGGTTTAGTGTCAGGCACCTCGTGCATTAGGCCACACTGCTTGTCTTTGAGAGCAGTCCTTGAGAGCCTCGTAATGTGTGTCTTTAGGTATCTGATCACACATATATATGCGTCAATTGCACTTTTTGCTATATCTGCTTATGTTTACCTCTTTTTTGTTCATTCACTTTCATTGCCATGTGTCCATAGTCAGATTCTCACTTGCATGTCTCCCACAGACTGATGATTGGAGTGCAGTACCAAAAAACAGCCAATGAAGACAACGCTAAATTTTAAGCAAAATATTAGATGGTACTAGGGGGCTTACCCCCTCCTCGCTTCGCTCTCTAACCCCTGTGGCCTGTGCTATGCACCAGCCACTTCATGTCTCTGCCACTCGTGTTGTGAAGAGGGGAGCTGAACACACCCCAAGGAGACGCGATCGCTCCTCCGAAACCCCCTCTTAAACGGTGATACAAAGGGAAACAAATACAGTTGTTTTTTTTTTACCTCCTCTTTGCTCAGTCAGCTGCTGGCTTGCAGCATCTCTGCATGTTGTGCGGCGCTTCGAACATTTAAAAGCCTGTACGGCAGCTGTCTTTGTCACCTACTCTTTGTATTTTATTTCCGCCCCTGGCTGTGGTTAGATCTCTTGGCACAAAGTCTCATCTCGTGGAACGTAAGTTCTTGATATTTTAGTTTATAATTAAGAAATGGAATAAGAATCTGAAAATCTAACAACATCACATTAAAGTTCGATAAATTCTGTAAAGAATGATGCCAAACATATATATGTTTTAAAATAAGCCCGATTTAAAGCGTGACAAAAAACGTGACATAAAATCGTTGCACAAAATCGTTGCACTTTTAGGCTTAGGATTTTATATATAGAGAGAGTAGATAAACAAGAAACACTTATTCATTTGTCATTATGAGTGGCGTTTGAGTCGCCTCAACAACTGTCCCTGAATCTACTGACACAAACATTGATGATCCTGTGCTGTTATGGAGGAAGAAGAAAAGTGACTGTGCAGAATTCTTTAATTATGCTGTTTGCCTTTCTAAGGTAGCTTGTGTTATATTATGTTCTGAACAGAAGGCAGTTATGTGCCTGTGATAAATGTGTCTTTGTTTGATTTGTATGTCTGTGACTGTAAGCTCATAAGGGTAAACATCTTTGGGTGTTCGTGTGTCCTTTCTGTTTGTGGATTTATGTACAGTATGTCATATGTATGCATGTTAACTGCACACATTTCTTGTGTTTTCTCATATGTTTCATCTTCTTTCACATCTTTAGCTCTGTCAAACCCATCACATAAAGTCAGTCAGTCAGTCAGTCATTGTCCAACCCACTGTATCCAAAACACATGGTCACAGGGATCTACTAGAGCCAATCCCAGCCAACACACACACCAGGGACAATTTAGGATCGCCAATGCACCTAACCTGCATGTCTTTGGACTGTGGGAGGAAATCCACGCAGACACGGGGAGAGCATGCAAACTCCACGCAAGGAGGACCCAAGAAGCGAACCCGTGTCTCCTAACTGCGAGGCAGCAGAACTACCTCTGCCCCACCGTGCCGCCCTCATGTAAAGTCTCTCTCTTAAAATGATGCTAGATTGAAGGGTAGTAGAGAAAAAGGACGCCATTTGAAGCTGACAGTAAGAATGATGCCTCAACATCTTCTTGCACTTTTCTTGTATTTCTAGTCACTGGGTACCTCAGATTGGGAGGTATATCCTAGGAATGGCAGTAAAAAAGGTAGTCTGATTAACAAAAATGTGAGAGGGATTGGAAAGGGTGTCACATGAAAGTGTTTCTAAGTGGACAAGTGTGTTTCTGTGTCCCAAGTGTCCTTGTATGTGTATGGATGCACCATCTGTGTGTGTGTGTGAGTTCTTATTGTGAGCAAAATGAGAAACAGAGAGATGAAATGTGAGGCTGAAGGTGTGGTTGGGGACAGGGTCAAAACTAAAATAATAAACGAATAATGTGACAAAACCAAAGGGTTGGGGTGAAATTCAAAGATGAGAACAAAACAAGAAAAAAAAATGAAGTATCCTCACAGGAGGCCTACTTGGAAAAAAAAGCTAACTAACACTAAGATAATCTGAATATCCAGAGAATATCTGCTGAGGGATAACAATCATGTCACGTGTTGGCATATTTATATCAGATGTTTGATAATGTCACGGATTACAACAGCTGGCAAACGAGACCAGAACTGGTGAAACGAAATGATGACACAGTAAAGAAAGACTCAGCATGTTAAATAAATAATGGTAAAATAAAAAAGAACAAATGTCATGTCATGTCATTTTTCAAACCCAGACCAAGATCGCAGTTTGCGCAAGTCGGGACAAACCCTGGACAGGGCAACTGTCCATCATAGTGTGAAGTCACACACACACATGCCAAACACACACACGCCAATTTAGAGTCACCAATTCAACCTAAGCTGCTAGTCTCTGGACTGTGGGAACAAATGAATAAATGTCAAAAACACATACATACAATCCTCCAGTGGAACCATAAGAGCACTCACAACACTTTAACATTATACAAAGTTATTGTCTGTTTTTCACCTGCATTATTATCATTCTTTAATTTAATATTATTTATTGTATCATTATGCTGCTGCTGGAGAATGTGAATTTCCCATTGGGATTAATAAAGTATCTATCTATCTATCTATCTATCTATCTATCTATCTATCTATCTATCTATCTATCTATCTATCTATCTATCTATCTATCTATCTATCTATCTATCTATCTGTTCAAAAATAACTTAATCTAAAAATTACAAAATCACAACAGCTACCATTTTTCACCTCTCTTTTTGTGTGCTCAGTCTTATGTTGGCTTGTTTGAAGCCTGCACTGAATATCTATAAAGATGCGCTTGACCGTGACTCTTCTTGTTCAATGCAGTGCAATAAATACAATATAATTTATTTTTGTATAGCCCAAAATCACACAAGGAGTGCAGCAAAGGCCTTGTTTTTTGACAGCCCTCCAGCCTTAACTCTCTAAGAAGACAAGAAATAAACTGCCAAAAATGGAAAAAATCTTGGTAAAGGCAATTCAAAGAGAGACCCCCTTGCCAAGTAGGTTGGGTGTGCAGTGGGTGTCACAAAATGTGGTAAATACAATACAATACAATACAATACAATACAATACAATACAATACACAGAACAGGACCCAAGTAATCCTGAAAATAATACAACAGTACAATATAAATATTACAAGTACAGAGTCAAATGCAAGAGTAGATTATATCACATAACAACATTTCGATTTCTTCAGAGTCCTGGAGACCTCGTCCATCAAGCTGCCTCCCCCCTACTGGCCATTCCACAGCTAAGTCAGTGCTGGGCTGGCCGGTCTGATGAAAGGACCCCTCTACCTAATGATTCCAGAGCTCCTTTATCAGAGATGACTTTTTCATAGGCTGGCAAACAACCTGACAGTAAGGCAGTGGCACCTACTGTGCTGCATTTGAGTAACAAGAAGAAGAAACAATATGTGAGGTTTAGCAACAAATTATAAATATAATATTACTTATATTTTAGTACTTATGACTAGCAACAGAGATTCAGTATGTACAGATAATCAGCAGCTCTAGTCAGAATATGATAAACTGAAGTAGTGAGTCTTCAACCAGGATCTGAGAGCTGAGACTGAAAAGGCATCTCTTATAGCAACAGGCAGACCATTCCACAGGTTCAGGGCCCTGTAACTAAAAGCTCGACCTCCCACTTTTATTTTTCTAATTCTTGGAATCATAAGCAGACCGGCATCTTGAGATCTTAATGTGCGCTCTGGTTTGTAAATCATGATAAGTTCAGATAAGTAAGTAGGATTTTGAAATCTGAGCCTGCGTAAGGATTTAAGAACTGGAGTTATGTGTTTTTATTTTCTTGTTCTTGTAATAATTCTTGAGGCAGCATTTCTGATTAACTAGAAGCTCTATAAAGAACAATTTGAACACCGATTGAACACTGCATTGTAGTAGTCAATTCTACTGGAAATAAATGCATGAAATAATTTCTCAGTATCTCGCATATTTAGAATATGTGTATGCATATCTGTACAGTATGTATCTCAGGGCAAACTTTTATTTTTTATGGATATGCATATGTCTATGAAATCCAAATTCAAGCTAGCTGGCGTGTCCTATGACATTCTGGATAGACTTTGCTAGATCCAGTAACGTGAGTCGATTTCTCTTCTGTCAATATGATATTGGTTCAGAGTGCTTCACTGAGACAATTAACTTATCTTCAGACTAACTCATCTTGGATCTTATGGAGTCAGCTACATTTTTTTTTACCAGCTGCAAGGATCATGGAAAGAGGCCTTTATAAAGAGGTCATTCATTTTCTAACCTGCCTAGTCCTGAACAGGTTTGGGATGGGGTGGGGGTGGGTGTTCTGGAGCCTATGCCAGCCAGCATAGGGTCCAAGGCACAAAAAACCCAAAGTCCATCACAGAGTGAACACACACCCACACACACGCACACCAGGGCCAATTTAGTATTGCCAATCCACCTTAGCCACATGTCTTTGGACTGTGGAAGGAAACTGGAACAGCCGGAGGAAACCCATTCAGACAAAGGAAGAACATGCAAACTCCACACAGGGAGGACCCAGGACATCAACACAGGTTTTCTTATTGTGAGGCAGCAGCACTATCACTGTACCACCTCTTAATAAGATGTGTTACATGGATATTTCCTGAAAGGTTCTGACTGCTGTGAGACTTGCCCAGACACCACCAGTCGGAAACCACATCTTTATAAAACACACATATTTATTAACCACAAATAAACAGTCCCAAACACAAACACAGTGCACTCAGCACTAATCACCCCTTGCACAGACTTCTCTCAATGTCTTTGGCCGCCTTTCCTCTCCTCCTGGGAGCTTTGTCCTGCTCCCACTCCCGACTCCGATTGTAGGAAGGCGGCCCCTTTAATTCCCGTCCGGATGTGCTCCAAGTGTCTGATGACGTCCTTCCGGCAGCACTTCCTGGTGTGGCGGAAGTGCTGCCCTTTGCACCAGAAGCACTCCAGGCGTCCCTGGCAGGTTCTTCCGCCATCTTGCCGAGTGTGGCGGAAGTAACTATTTCCGGGTTCCACAAGGCTTAAAGCGCCCCCTGGTGGTGGCCACAGGACCCAACGAGTTGGAATGTCTCTCCTCCTCTCCTGTGGTCCTCTCCTGCTCCAGGGTGGTTGCCCCTTCATGACCCGGAAGACATAAAGGTCACCTTCCGATCCTACTAGGCGTTCCGGCCAGGTCAGAACCCCAGCAATCTGTGACACTGCTTAGAAATGTATGTGAATATGCATGACTTCAGAGCTATTCTCCTCTGTCATGTCAGCATCACATAGAAAAATAAAGTCAAGCTTCAGCTATGAAGATGACCCATCTGAGGCCAATCAGACCAATATATGTGTCTGAAAAGCAAGTCATGGGTTATTATTCTTTATTCAGAGCCTTTGTGAGGCCTGTTCAGCAGCTTCTGATGCTGTGTTAATGGCTCTTCTATAGTGGGCTCTTATGATGCCCAAACGACTGAAGGTTTGCAATGAAGATAGCTCAGCGAATCTCCTGCTGTCTACTCTTGAGGGGCTAACAGTTTGCCTTCCACCCCACTCAGTGGAACTCATAGATAAGGGCCTGGTATTTGGCCCTTTTCCACTCATACATCTCCTCGAACCTGTCTTCCCAGGAGACAATTAGTTCTAGCTGACTCAGACATTCATTCATTCATTTTCCACTGACTGTCGTGAAGCCCATACGTCCTTTTTCCCATCCACACTTTCCAACACATACTGTGGGATTCCAAGGTGTTCCCAGGCCATTTAGGAGATTTAATCCTTCCAGTGAACCGTGGGTCTTTCCCAGGGTTTTCTCCCATCTGGTAATGCCCATAAAAAATTCACAGGGAAGTGTCCAGGATGTGCTGGTATCAGGTACCTGAACCACTCTACTCTGAGCGTATCTCAGATGTCTACGCTTCTCACCCTGTCTCTAAGGTAGAGCACAGCCACTATGCAGAGAAAGCTCATTTTGGCCTCTTGTACCCACCATCTCATTCTTTCAGTCATTACCCAAAGTGAGGGTAGGGATGTAGATCGACTGGTAAATCAAAAGCTTTGCCTTCTGACACAGCTCCTTTTTCACCACTACAGATCGCTATAGCGCCAGGATAACTGCAATCGTCACCTCAATCTGTCTGTTGATCTCATCATCCCTTTTCTCTTCACTCGTGAAAAAGAACCCTGAGGTACTTAACCTCCTTCATTTTGAAGCAGTAACTCACCTCTAACTTGAAGAGGACAGTCTCCCTTTTTCCTACTGAGGACCATGGTCTCAGATTTGAATTGGTCCCTGCCAATTCACACTAGGTCACACATCGTCCCAATGTGTGTTGGATTATCCCAGCATGATGAAGCCAACAGGACCAGATCATCTGCAAAAAAGCAGTGATGCAATTATAAGGCTACCAAACTGGAACCTCTCCCATCCCAGGCTGTTCATTGATATCCTGTCTATGAATATCACTAACAGGACAGCCCACAGTGCTGATGTTTTTCTAAGATCCGGACACAGCTCTCATTGTGATTATACGGGGACTGAATAGTCTTTACTGGGGGCTCTGGAGCCTCATACTCTCCCAGCACCCCCACAGAATATCTCAAGGAACACCATCAAATGCATTCTCTAAGTCCACAAAACACATGTAGACCGATTGGTCATTCTCTCATGTTCCCTCCTGAATCCTCAAGAGGGTAAGGAGCTGATCCACCATTCCACAGCCTGAATGGAATTAACTTTGCTCGCCCTGGATATGAGGTTCCACGACTATGTGGAGTCTCCTTTCTAGTAACCTAGCATAAGCTTTTCCAAGGAGGCTGAGGAATGTAATGCCCCAATAACTGGAGCACACCCTCCTGTCTCTATTTTTAAAAATGGTGACCACCACCCTAGTCTGCTACTCCAGAGGCACAGCTCCAAGTAACAATGAAACATTGAAAATGTATGTCAGCCATGACAGTCTAACAATGTCCAGAGCCTTCAGCATTTCTTTGCATATCTCATCTACCCCCTAGGCTTTGCCACTGGAGAGCTGTTTAACTATCTCAGTGACCTCCTGTAGCAATGAGGTGGCAATGATCTGCCATCAACTTTTGGCTCTGTCCATTAGCTTCAGGAGCTCCTCAAGTGTTCCTTCCACCACCAGACAACATCCTTAGCCTGGTCAGCACTTCTCCACCACTGCTGAGAACAGCTTGGGTGAATCCCTGACTTCCCTTTCTGAGTTTTCCAGAACCTATCTTATCCCAGTAGACAGTCACTTTCCATGGTCTCTCCAAACTCCTCCTACAAGTGGGTTTTTGCTTCCCTGACCACCAAAGCTGCATCCCTTTCAAACTGTCAGTACCTCTTTGCTGCTTCTGGAGTCTCCTGAACTAACCATACACAGAAGGCCTCCTTTTTCAGCCTGATGGCATCCATCTCCTCTGGTGCTCACTATTGGGTCCTTGGGTTGCCACCACAAGAGGCACCTATGGCCTTCTGGCTGCAGCTCTTTGCAGCTTCTTCCAAATTGAGGTTTTGAACAAGGCTCATTCAGACTCTATGTTCCCAGCCTCCCTGTAGAATGTGGGAAAAACTCTTTCAGGGGTTGAAGTTGAAAGTCTTCTGGACAGGGGCCTCACCAAGACTTTCCCAGTCCACCCTCACTGCTTATTTAGACTTTCCAGTTCTGTCCAGGTGCCTCCCGCACCATAAGACCCAACTCACCACCATGTGATAATCAGCTGACATCTCAGCCTTTCTCTTCACTTGAGCACATACAGCCACAAATCTGATGTTACAATTTCAGTATAAAATTGATTATAGATCTTTGGCCTTGGTTCTCTGATACAAAGGACAATTATGAGCCACCTTATATTCGAACATGGTATTCGATATGGACAATCCATGCCTAGCACCGAAGTCCAATAATAAAATACAGCTGGATTTAGATCAGGGAGGCCATTCCTCCCAATCACGCCTTCTCAGTTGTCTTCATCATTACCCACATGGGTGTTGTAGTGTCCCAGAAAATCTGTGGAGTCCCCAGCTGGGGCTCTTTCCAGGATCCCCTCCAGTAACTCCAAGAAGACATAGTTGTCTAAACTGGCATTTGGTGCATAGGCACATGTGGCAGTCAGAGTCCTCTCCATGACCTTCAGCTGCCCAGACGCAGCCCTCTCATTTTCTAGGGCAAACTCCAACATGACATCGACCAAGCAGGAACTCAATAAGAAGCCCTCTCCTGCCTGATGCCTTTCCTCCAGGGCAACTCTAGAGAAAAAGAGGGTGTCGCCTCTTTTGAGCCGTTTGGTTCCAGAACCAAATGAGTGGGTGGACGTAAGCCCAACTATATTTAGTTGGAACTCTCCGCCTCTCCCTCCAACTCTGGCTCATTCCCCTCAAGAAAGAGGTTGCATTTCATGTCCCAAGAATCAGTTTGTGTGCCTAGGTTCCATTCTGCCAAGGCCTCAGCCTTTAATAGCTGCCCAGGTCACATTGCGCCCAACTCCTATTTCTTCTGCAGGTGGTGGGCCCACAGAAAGCAGACAGCAGTACTATATCTGGCTTTAATGTGGTCATGACTATATAGGTTGTTTCTCATCTTCCAGTCAGGAGCAGCTTGACTTGGAGTCTACCCTCAGAAATTTTTTGGTGGTTTTTCTCGGACCACCAGTAGATTAATTGACTACTTAGTTTCACATTAGTCAGTAATGACAAATAAACCTGTGAACTTGTATTATACTTTACAGCACCTTGAGATTGGGGCAACACTGATTTGAAGGTTAAATGCCATAAGGGTCAAAGTCTGCTTATATTTTTGCCAATTTTAAAAAGAACGTAGGGTCCATAAAGCATAACGCTCTATCATGCTTGTTTTGTTGAGCCTACAATACATCACATACTGAGTAGTTGAAAGTTTTCTTTTCCTTTTACCAAAGTTAAAAGATTGGGGGCTCAACACCTAATGGGTAATGAATACTTACTGCCTCCAATAATGGAAGGGAACCTCTGCATTAGTTATAAAGATTAAATGAAATGTTAAATATTAAGTCATAATTCATGGCCTATATGAACCTCCACTGCCCAGTTGTTAGGTTGACCAGGTAGTCTCATGGCAGCTCACTTTACTCCTACATTACAACTCTCCCAAATTAGTCTATTTAATGCTAAAGTAAGTGAAATGCGGCCTGTGGTCATTATAGGGGCCCACATTGTCCCTCTGTGTTGTATAGGATGTCCCGTCACAGCTCTCTGCTGACATCAGTGCTGTCCAAATAGCAGAGCCACCCTGTACTTGGCAGAGAAGGAATGAAAAGGAGTGCACTGAACAGGATCTGCACCTTTTTTTCTGACAATCTGTCAAGCTCAAGCCAGCCACAATATTCTAGTTCTTTCTGGTCTTTGCCTGAGGGGAAGTAAGTTTAAGTGCAGGCTCCTTGTCATCCAAAAAAAAAATACTTGCAGGACTTGATTGTTCTTCTTATCAGATGACTTAATCTACAGATTGTGTACCATGGGTGACACTCAGGCTAGTACGCTAAACCACCCATTGTTAATTTCTGAAACAATGAGCAATCAAAGTGTATCTATTTGTTTTTTATTAATTAAATGGGTCTTCTTGCAAAAAAAAAAAATGGTGCAGAGAAAATTGTGATGGAAGAGAAATGAGCCTGGCTGTAAGGAGGATTGGCTATGAGAAGAAGTCAGACTCAGACACTGCACAGACAGCAGGTCATTGTTTATCCCTGAATGGTCCACGGGATGGGATTTGAGAGCTTGTCAAGTGGAACGCATTATCACACAGTGCTGGGGGACAGCAGGATGTTAGATCAATAAGATGGCCCATCAAGGCGCTAACACTTCCCTTGAGTTCTCCACAGGAGGCCTGTTTCTCCAGCAGCAAACAGTGCAGAAACCCCTCAGACCACTATCGGCACTTACGTAACTGTCCCACATATGGCACATGACATAGGCAGAGGAATAAAGCTGAATGTAATTTTAATCAAATTTAAAGCACCTCCAAAATCAGGCGCTGAAGTGTTGAGCATTTTTTTAATGATTTTTAATCTTTTATTTGCCTTATACAATTTCATCTATTAGGAATTCGTCATTGTTACATATCCCAACTTACTCTCCAGAAGACACATGGAGTTTTGGGATCAGAGCACAGGGTCAGCTATTTGTACAGCACCCCTGGAGCAATTTCGGGTTAAGGGCCCTGCTCAAGGGCCCAACAGAGCAGCATTCCTTCTGTCACTGTTCCTTCGAACCACCAACCCTCAAGTTACCAGCCCAGATCCTTTAGCCAAAGAACCACTGCCTCTTTGAGCCAGTGTCCTGGTTTCTAATCTGTGTCTGTGTGAGTTTGACTCTGGGCATGCCAGCTTTCCTCCCACATGCCAATGACAGCACGTTAGGCTATCTGCCAATTCTAATTTGCTCCTTTGGGGGTGTGTCTGTTCCCTACAATATGCTGGTGCCATGTCCAAGACTGCTTCCTGCTTTGCCAATGATGCTGCCAGGATAGGCCCCAACCAACTTTTGGATTAAGCAATTTTGGTGAGGAATGTGTTAAGTAACTCACACATTTCCTTATTTTCTTAATGTACGCATTGGTAGATGAGATGCCTCATAAAATGTCTTTGAGCTAGTGTTATATAGTGTGTCAGCCGCTAGTCTATAATGTCTATCCATCCATTCTCCTGACACACTTATCCATGGCAGGGTCACAGGGAAGCTGGAGCCTATCCTAGCAAGAATCAGGCACAAGGCAAGAGAGATCTCTGGAGAAAACTCCACCAGCCCATTACAAGGTGAACTCTCATACACACATACTGTACATCAGGGGTCAGTTTAGCATCACCAGCCGATCTAAACTGCATGCGTTTGGACTGTGGGAGGAAACTGATGTGGGCATCGGGAGAACATGCACACTCCATGCAGGGACAACCCAAAATTGTCTCCTCATTTCAAGTGCTGATATTGCACCACCATGCTGCCCAGTCTACGACGCTTGCACAAATTATAAAAAAATCTATGTGTCTGCTGTTACAGGGTGAACATTCACACACACATACATCAGGGGTCAGTTTAACAACACCATCCCACCAAAACTGCATGTCTTTGGGATCTGTGAAGAACTGGACAAAAACCAATATGGGCATGGGGAGAACACGCAAACTCCATGCAGGTTCTGAATGCTGATCTCCGCATTGCAGAGCAGCAGTGTTACCACTGCACCATCATGCTGTCAAATCTACAACGCTTGCAGTGAATTATAAGCAAATGTATGTGCCTGCTATTCAACCCACTTCTGGATCAAAAGGGCTGGAGTCAATTCTGTGAACATTGGAATTGGGTATAAAAAAAAAACACAGAAAGGGTGCCAGTCCTTCACAGGTTACGCTCGTGTCCATTCACTCATATGAAGCCAAATTAGAGTTGCTAATTAAAATACTTGTCTATAGGAGAACAACTGGAGAACCTAAAGTAAATATCAAATGCAAATGGATAGAAAGTGCAGACTCCACACAGAAAGTGACTTGGGTGTGATGCAAGTCCAAAATTCTGGGGTTCTGTCAGACCGCAGGACTAACTACCATACATCCATGGTGCACAAGCAAGCATGCAAATAAATAAAATGAAATGTCAGATGTGGGCGGCACGGTGGCGCAGTGGTAGCACTGCTGCCTCACAGTTAGGAGACCCGGGTTCGCTTCCTCCCTGTTTGTATGTTCTCTGCGTGGGTTTCCTCCCACAGTCCAAAGACATGCAGGTTAGGTGGATTGGCAATTCTAAATTGTGTTTGTGTGTGTCCTGCGGTGGGTTGGTTCCTGCCTTTTGTTGGCTGGGATTGGCTCCAGCAGACCCCCGTGACCCTGTGTTTGGATTCAGTGGGTTGGAACATTGATGCAGGGATGAAATGTCAGATCATTAACATTTACAGAATATATAAAAGCTATTCAGAAAACTAAAAATCAAAGGATATTTCGTATGACAATAGTTGACAGAGTACACCATCTTTAGACCCTTTACTAGTACAAGTCAAGTCAATTGTATTTATAAAGCACATTTTAAACAACAGAAGCTGATAAAGTGCTGTACAGCTTCCCTAAATACACAAATGAATATATGTATATAGATAAAATAAATACACCAATAACTGATTAAATACATAGTATAAATAGTATAAGTAACAGTATAAATGAAATAAAATGTTTAAAATGCTAAGGTAAAAGAGAGGCTTTCACACGAGATTTAAAAGTAGCCAAAATTGGTGCTGACCGAATATAAAAAGAGAGACTCTACCAAAGCTTAGGAGCAGCTACTGCAAAAGCACGGCCCCCTCTAAGCTTAAGTCTAACTCTCGGAACGACCAATACCTTCTGGTCAGGGGACCTCAATAACCATAAAGGAGAGTAAGGATGTTAGAGGTCAGTAAGATTAAAGGTGGCTAAACCATTCAGGGACTTAAAAACAAGCAGGCACACAGGACAACAAGACTTGCTGGCCTTTTTTTTTGTTTAAGCTCCTTCCTTAGAGATCAGGTAAGAATTTTAATAATAAAATAATTAAGATGAATATTACTGAATATTGAATTAAGTGTAACATTTTAATAATTTTTCAAAGAGGCCCTGAGCTTTAACTTATTAGTGCGAGCACAAGTACTTCACAAATGAGAAAACAATTGATAACAGCACAATTTAAAGGCACTTTATATGTGCAGCTAAAGCATAAAGTATGAAGAATCACACTTAGTTTGAAAATTGGTAGATGAAGTGACATCCATGATCAGCCAATAACCCAAAGTGGAAACAGAGCTGTCAACATTGTAGTTTAAAGTCCTGCAATCTCCTTAGCAATAACAACCACCTCAGTAATAAATAATAATAATAATAATACATTTTATTTATATAGCGCAATTCCCATGCTCAAGGCACTTCAGTAACCCCATGTCAGCCATACTGGTGTAATGCTTAAGCAGCTTCACTAAAAGTCATAAGGTTTCTGATTCTGCAACTGATATTGACTCACTGTGTCACCCTAAGCAAGTCACTTAAACTGTCTGTGCTCCAAGTGTAAGAAACATGCATGGTGGCACAGAGGTTAGCCATATCCACTGCTGTTAGTTCAAATTCCGCACCTCATTGTTCTCCGTGTGAGGTTTGCATGTTCTCCCTGAGTGTGTATGAAATTTTTTTCAAGGTAATCGAGTTTTCTTTCCGCATTCGCACAGGCATGTGTAGCTACATGCATGCGAGGACCTTATGATGGACTGGCACCCCAACCAGGGCTTTGTAGTGGGATGGAGATGGCCATGCTGTATACATACAGTATAAATGATTGAAACCTATCTCTGCACATGTAAAGTGAATTGGAAAGGTAGTCCCATTGGAAAGGTGCTATATAAAATATCTCATTCATTGTTTTATCCTGTATCAGATGAGAACATTATTCAGACTGACCTTGTGCTCTTTCAGTAAAGGAAATAAATGTCCGGGTGGTTGGATTGACAATTTCACAACTGGTCTGTAAAACTGGGCATTCTAGAACAGACCACAAATCAGTCTCAGCTGAGTGCCTGTTTCTATAATTCTTCCATTCCTCACGATAAAGAATATTAGTAAAAGAAGAAGTACTATAGTTTGGAATGCAGCCTGGTAAATAAATCCTTGTGGGTGTTTCAAAGATGTTTTATTCCTATTAATTGTGATAAGCTTCACAGACTTAAAGTGTTGAAAATGAATTACTATTCCCAGTGTAAACCAAAATGCCATCTTGACTCCTAATCCAGATTGTAACAAAAAAAATCTTAATCTAGCACGTCTGTGAAAGGGTTAACCCTCCCAATGTCATGTTGTTGACCTGATCTGCCCACTTGGACAGCCAATAAGCTACGACTTTCAGAGAAAAAAATTCTCATCCATTGGTTCGTTTGAAATGTTAACCTCTCCTGTTTCCATAGCGACCAAGGACTCACTGCACATTGTACCATGCCCGAAATAATAATAATAATAATAATAATAATAATAATAATAATAATACTTTACATTTATATAGTGATTTTCTCACTACTCAAAGCAATGCCAGGCAGGGAGGACCCAGGACATGAATACATGATCTCCTTACTGTGAGGCAGCAGCGCTACCAATGCACCATATTATCCAGCCCCCTGCAAGGAATTTAGAACTGAATCCACACATTTTTGGTTATGAAAGGGTTACACCTGTAAGCCTCAGATTTCCGTTACTGGCAAAAGAAGAAGTGGCAACATCAAAAACACACCTTGAGAGCAAGCCATAAGGTGATGTCCTGTATGGATAAACAAATGAGGCAAAATGAATGAGATTAGCATCATGCCTGTTTCTCATAGAGATAGTAACAAAAAAGGAATAACACAAGAGCCAGCAAAAATGTATCTGCTGTGGCTACTTATTCTTAATCTATCTGATAGAGTGGCACTCCATTAATGTTTAATATTTCATGAGTTGGTTTTCTGTCGGCATACAGAAGGTCAGTATATGCTTACGAATGGTGTGCTTTAATGGACATATTTGTTCTGAGACGTCCACAGTGCAAGAGGCAATATGCTGTATGGTAGGAGCTCACATAAAAAAATGGACTTTTCTTAAGCCACCATGGTTATGAAAGTGTAACACCAGTTCACTTCTTATCTGGATGCACTCTGCTAGTCAGGGGACATTTACAGTGGAAATGTGTAGAAGGATAAGCCCAACCAACTCTGTGGCAAACAATAATCTCACTTCACAAAAAAATGAAAACTGAGTAAAGTCGTCTCCGACTTGAAGGCTGCCGAATGTGCACTTTGCATGTGGATGATAGCTGCTAAATTGTGTTCAGGTGTCTTCTGATAAAGAATGAATGAAGAAGACCAGATACAGGGTTTGATGTGATCCTGCTACTGGAAGTTCAGCTGATAAACTTGAATCCAGTCCAAGGCTCTTTTCTCCTTTCTATCTTATGCTGATGTGCTGCTCGGGCTCATCATGATCCTATAATGGCAAAACTGAGTTTAGAAAAAGAGTCCATGGATGGATTGATGGATGGATATTTTTTAAGTCACCGTTCTGCCCTGTGGGACATCCTGAGGGTTCACAGGATCCCCTCAAGGTTGCTGGATATCATGGCTGGCCTGTACACTGGTACTGTGAGTGCTGTGCAGACTGGAGGCAGAACCTCTGTGTTTTTCCTAGTTGATACTGGGGTTCATCAGGGGTGTGTTCATGCTCCTACTCTGTTCAATGCTTGTATGGACTGGGTGCTAGACAAGGTTGTGGGTCCAGCGGCTGTGGGGCATCTGTTGGTGAAGAAAGATTCATGGATCTTGACTTTGCTGATGATGCTGTGGTCTTTCGCGGAGTCAATGGAGGCTCTGATTGAGGTGTTCGAGAGAAGTCTTAGTGTCTGGGCTTGCGAGTGTCCTGGATAAAAACCAAGATCCAGGCCTTTAATGACCTCTTGGGCACAGCCATCAGCAGTGTTTCTGTTTGTGGAGAGAGTGTTGACCTTGTTGAGAGGTTTACTTACCTTGTCAATGACATTCATGTCTCTGGTGACTCTTACTATGAAGTCAGTAGACGGATTGGGAGAGCATTGGGAATCATGAGGTCGCTGGAAAGGGGTGTGTGGCGCTCCCGATATCTATGCAAAAGGACGAAGGTCCAAGTCTTTAGAGTCCTGGTGCTTCCTGTCTTGCTATATGGTTACGAGACATGGATGCTATCTAGTGACCTGAAATGAAGACTGGACTCCTTTGGTACACTTTGTGTCGAATGAGCAGTTGCTCATGGAGTCCCGAATGAGGCAAATTACCTGCATTGCGAGGGAGCGTCAGTTACAGCACTACGGCCATGTGACGCGTTTCCCCGAGGGTGATCCAGCTCACAAGATCCTCATTGTTGGGGACCCGAGTGGCTGGACCAGGCCAAGGGGTCGCCCACGTAACACCTGGCCGCGGCAGATAAAGGGTCATTTCCAGGATTCTGAGTTGTTTTGTCGTGTAGTGGGTGCGACAACGCACTGCACCAGTTCATACTCACCAACTTGACTTGACTTAACTTGTTCTGTAGTGAAGTGCAATTTACAAGTACAAAACCACAGACTAAGTATTTATACACTGATTAATATATTGTATTTGTATAATGATAATCAGGCTGCCAGCCCTGAGCAAGTTTCTGCCCTCCACCTGATGCAACTGAAATAGGCTCCAGCTCACCATCTCCCATTGGATTTGGAATTTAATTTTTTTATTTTTTTATTTTATTGTAAGATTGGAGTGGAGAATACAATTATCGATCTGCTCCACAAGGCAGCACATGTTTTTTCATTTTTCCAGCTCCTTCAATACCATCCAGCCATCTCTGTTAAGGGCTCAATAAATATGCAGGTGAAAGAAGCTATGGTGTCCTGGATAATGAACTATCTGTCAGGCAGACTGCAATTTGTGATGCTCAAGGACTGTGAGAAACACTGGAGCACCACAAGGAACAGTCCTGTCTCCTTTTCTCTTCACGCTGTACACCTTCAACTAAGAATATAATATCAGATCATGTCACTTGCAGAAATTCTCAGATGATGCTTCACTTACACTTAATCTGAGTCAGATTATAAGACTCTTGTGGAGAACTGTGTTTCTTGGTGCAGAAGGAACTGTCTGCAACTTTCCATCAGAAAAACCAAGAACTGGTTATTGACTTTCACCACAACAAATAGACACTATGTCCGGTCACTATTCATGGAGTGGATGTAGAGATGGTCTTCTCTTACAAGAACTTGGTGGTCTACATTAATTTGCTCACCTTGCTTCTGTATTAGCCGCTAAGCAAGTGACTCTTCGGAGGTTTTGCTTTGCTGACGTGTTGGCCTCGCTTGTGTATCCACGGAGGTGGAGCCCTTACCCCGACTCCATCTCTCACTTCCAGGCTGGACAGACGTACACACACTTCCACGCGTAGACATTTATATATAAGATGAGGGAAATCATAGCTAGGCAAAGCTGGGAAAAAAACAAAGTATGAAATATCTCAGTGTGATCAATTGACAGGAAAACAGCACCATACAGGCACTTATGGCTACCATACCTGTCTTTTAAATGGGAAATTTGGATTCCATTCCAAACCGTTACATTAAACTTTTTCTTTCATTAAGCATTTCCGTCACTATTTTTGTAAGGGCCACAAGCTTCACCTTTTGGGGTTATACTGTCTCTGGAGTTACTTATTGCAATTTTGGATTCTCAAAATCGGAAAGAAAAACCAAGAATATTGCATACAGAGATATTTTCTAATACTAACAATAGATATGTACTAGTATTAAATAACAATAAGGCCTCAGGACAGAGATTTCTTGGCAGTAGAACACAGAGATTAGACTTGACTAGATTAGACTAGAGTTAGATTTGATCTTTAAAAGTACCTTGATGAAGTGCCTGGCAAAGCAAATGGCGCTAATGTGCAGAAGATTACCCTTCTTGGAGCAGCCAACATATTTTGCAAGATCCTAACCATTAGATTGTAAGAGCTTCTAAAGATTTCAGAGGATTCTAGATCAACAGCAGATAGCAGAAGCTGAAACATTTATTATTATTATTATTATTATTATTATTATTATTATTATTATCTTTCCTTAAATTCCTGCTCTATTCACTCATGAAGCTGAGCCCATCATTTGTGCTTAAGGCTACCATGAGGATGTGATGGTTCACTTGATGGATAAAGTCCTCCTCAGTATACGAGCAGTGCCAAGGAGGACAATCTTTTGGACGTCTTGTATCTTGTTGGTGTAGTTTTCCATCCCTTCTTGACCAGCCCGACAGCACTTATTACTAGTGGCATTATTTTAGTTTTCTTACCCCACATTTTGTCAATTTCTATTTCTAGATCTTTATATTTGGAGAGTTTTTCTGTAGTTTTTAGGGAGGTGTTTCTTTCAGTGAGGACAGACATATCAACGAGCAGACAAGCTCTCTTCTTCTTGTCCTTCACTCCTATACTGGGTCTGTTAGTCTTGATTTCTTTATCAGTTTGTATTGGCATATCCCATAATACAGTAGCCTCATAATTTTTAGTTACTGTTGATGGCTCACATTTGTAACATTTGCCTTTAACTTGGATGATATAGTGTTTGCATATTGCCCAATGGAGGTATGGTGCTGCTTTGTTATGTCTTTGTATGTATTCTGTTCTGTCCAACGCTGAGCAGCCGGAGACTAGATGGTCTATTGTCTCTTCTTGTTTGTTGCGTATCCTACATATCGGGGTTGGTGCTGTATTTCAAGATCTTGCTTTGGTAATAGTTGGTCTTAATACATTGGTCTTGAACAGCAATGATGAGCTCTTCAATGTCTGACTTTAGGCCTGCTGTTTTTAGCCAACGGTTTGTTTGGTCTTGGTCCACATCTTTGTCATTTATTAATTTTGGATACTGTCTGTGTAAAGGTTTTTCTTCCCATTTGCTATTTAGTTGTTCTAGGACTTGATGACTGACTTCCATTTTCATTCTTCAAGTATAATTAATAATTGGCTCGTTTTTTGCTATTTGGATCTCTGGCATGTTGAACTATCTTCTAAATCTGTCAGCTTTACGGTGTATTGATGATATTTTCTTAGTTCTTTCATGGTCTCTAGTTATCTTAAGAAGATTGTCTTCTTTGTTTCCAAGTTATGTATCCTGATCAATCATTGTTATATTATACATGGTCTCAATTTGGGTAAGGCCTCTTCCACCTGATTTTCTTGGAAGGTACAGCTGATCCACATCTACTTTTGGGTGGTGCGTCTTTCCCATTGTAAGTTGTTTTCTTGTTTTGTGGTCAAGTTTCTTTAGTTCTTCTATTTTTCAGTTAATGATGTTAATAATAATAATAATAATAATAATAATAATAATAATAATAGCATTCCATCCAGGGTTACCTGTTGACTTGCACCTAATGCTGCTAAGAAACATCCCATACCTTATAACGCCCAACCCAAACCCAGCTTTAGAAAATGGATGGATGTCTGTTTAGTAGGATGCTGTAGAAGTTTAGTTTCTTTAACTGCAATCTAGGAGGTACTGCAGAAATGAAACCAACCCTTTAAGATTGATTCAAGTTCTGACTTGTAATACATTCTGATGTTGTAGCCTTGCTCATGGCGAATTTGTAAAATACTTTCTGAAACATTTGCTTGAAAGGTTCATATATAAAATAGAAAGGCCGGTCCATTATGCAGCATTTAATTTCATTTCTCTTCTGGTTGCTTTTATAAAATACAGAATTTTGTGATGGTGTTCATTAGCACTGCTTAACCGTTACAGGCGGATCTGAGGACTGCTTATGATTAACAGTGCATGAGTCTGTTTGCCGTTTCACTATTTTGATAATGTAAGAGCTCTCCAAGCCAGCGTGCTCTGTTGAATTTGTTCTTCAGCTCTCCTCAGGCCATATTTCTGGTGTGGTTTCTCTCAGTTTTTGGAACTGTGTATCATTCTCAGATTTCTTTCATCCTGATGTCACTCACAATATGTACCTGCATTTCCATGTCCTCACTGAATGTTGCTATCTTGGCGGGATAAAAACCTTCTGGACGACATGTGTATGAGATGAATGTCTGTGAAAAAGTCTGAAATTGTACTTGTGAAACTGCAGCAGTTTTTTTTTTCAGAGCTGGTTTCACCTCCTTGCCATCCACACCATGAGATTCAGAAAATTAATAGATAATGATGGTTAGCAATATAGACTTGAAAAAAAATGTTAAAATTGAAGTTGAGGTAGCAGTGCCATCACTTTAAGTTGATTCACTTGAATCATCTATGTCTTCTCTAAGTAAAATAACAAAATGTAAATGAAAGAGCAGAGGGGGGCATTAATGGACGTGAAAATGTGCACTACTTCTGAAATGGAATTGATTACCATTTTTATAAAGAACGTTCCAAATGCTCCTCAGTTCATGCAATGTACTTAGCCATAGCCGGTTAGCTTCCCAGCGGACTTCTTTCTATTCAAATCAATGTAAGTCCAGGTTGATAAATCAGCTAACCTTATGGCATCTTGCAAACTTTGAAACAAGGTGAATCAAAAGTGATGAGAAGAAATAATTTTCATTGTCAGGGAAAATGTGTGAGCACAAAAACTTAACCATAATAGATTTTTACACTATATTTATTTCCACAATGTGAAGCCTCCTTGCTGCAACAAGAACATCTCACCCTTATGTAAGTACATATCTTCTGGAAGCTCATTCAGGAACATCCAAATAGCATACTGTGCTCATCAACCTTTACCTGGATCTGCTAAACTGGGTTCCTGTGAGGTATTGAATTTTAACGATACCTGATAAGGCTTTGAAACCCAAAGTTCAAATGTATCTGTTAGGTTGTCTGCTCATCATGTAATAAATTGATAGCTGTGATATTCACTATGCAAAATCTCATTTAGTTTTTATTTTTAGATTTATCCTCATTTACTTTTTTAGTGTGGTATTTAATTATGATGATAACTGAATATGCTGTGGAACGCAATGTCCAAATGTTTCTATCAGATTATCTGCTCACCCCGTATCAGACTGATAGTATTTGTGATATTCTGAGCCATCATTATGCTAGAAATTCTCATTTAGTTTTGTGACTCACACTCTCTGAACTTTTTCTTTCTTCTGATATCTGCTTCAATCATTGCTGATGTTTACGTTTTGATATTATTGTTTTCATGGATTGCATTACATTTGAATACAGCACATATCAGTAAGGTATATAGTACTATTTCTTATTCAACAAAGATTAGATACCTCGTCCTATCCACTAAGTTCACTTTTTTAATGCTTCCTTTTGAACCTGTTGTCCCTGTGTTAATTTCTAATGGACTGTCTTTTACTGCTCAGATTCTGACAGCACTATGCTGATGATAATCAGTTATTGTCACTCTATATCTGGTTTGCATTTTGACTTTTATAGGACATTTCCAGGGATTTATTGTGTGTTCTACTGATCTAGTGTTGTATTTTGTTATCTTGCTGCTTGCAACTATAGACTTATGTTCTTTGTAGAGCACCTCATAATGGTCTGATTTGTCAAAGGCACTATATAAATTGCAGATTGATTGATAAGTGGTATACTACCATTATTAGCTCAAAGCACTAGTTCTGTTCCTATATGGGGTGCCATCTATGTAAAATGTATGTGTTCTCCTGGTGTTTACTCCTCAGACTCCAGTTTTATCCTATGATTTCTAACAAAATGCTGTTAAGTCAGCTGACAAATTAAAAATGGCCCAGGAAGGAATGCGGATGTGGCTGTGAGTGTACCCGAGGATGAACTGTTGGCCCATCCAGGATTTTGAATGAGGGCACTAGGAATGGTTCTAGCACATCACAACTTCCTTGAGTTGATAAACAGATTAATTGAAAGATTCAGTGTCACTGTGATTAATTTTTAAAGGTACTATATAAAACACATATTTAGGTATTTTGCCAAAATTACAATACAACCAACTAAAGTGAAAGCATCTTAATAGTTCAACGAATGGACTGATATAGAAGAACCAATTTTTTAATAAAAAAAGCGCTGAAAAAAATAAATATATAAATATATATACAATATATATAATATAAGAATATATTAAATATATATATAATTTTTCCACAACGTCCAACTTGCTTGCTTTTAATTGGCCAAAAAAGATATCTGCTTGCTCTATTCAAGAGGGGAATTTAAAAAGGAAAGGATTAATTATTTCTTCGAATAAGGCAGCGTCCATATAGGAATCCTATTGGATTTCCCGCTGGGCACCAGGGTTCCCAGTCTCTATGGGGAATTTCGATTGGACTTCTTCATTGGACATCCTGTGGCTTCGGGGAGAGTCCACGTCTCTTTAATGTGATAGGCTTGTGCAGACGGCTACCTCCGTCAATTAAAGAAACGGGGCCGGATGACAGAGGAAAGGCGGAGACAGGGCGGGGCTTGAAGTGGGCATCTGCAGCGAGCTTTACCTTTAAATAGCGAATCGAGCGGCGCTGCGGCATCATTCATCTCTTCCACCGACCAACCTGGGTGCGCACCTCTCCGTGCCGGGAGCACCGCAGAGCCGCAGCCGGCGCCCCGAGCAGCTGCCGAATCGTAAGAGGGGACGATCAGCATAAGGAGAGGTGTTCCAAATTTTCTCAAATTTAACATTAGACCTGCCAAATTATATTCATAGAAAGAATTCTTCCACATCAAAACCTCCCGTCATTTTCAGCACCTGTAATTTTAAACACAGCTTTTCCACGGTCGAACGTCTCCATATCCATATAAAGCAAAATGTCAGGCGTCAAGGAGAAGAAATCTTGCAGCCAGATTATGGACGAATGGAAAGCATTTATGTGGAATCCTACCACCCATGAATTCATGGGCAGGACGGCAACTAGCTGGGGTTAGTATGCATATTTACATTAAATCTATATGTAACGATAGGTTTGCAGGTTAAGACTGATACTTGTTCTATTCTGTGTTAATAAATGATGTTATTCATACTGAGAGATAAAGTTCGTAATAAAAAATATGGAATTTGATATGCTGTTTTAATCCTTCGAAGGAGGAAGAAATAATCCATCCAGATTGTATTTTTTTATTTAATTTGTGTACGCGATGCTTAACTGATACTCAAAACAGTGACTTGTGCCTGAAAGTAAAATATTGATGATGGATTTTATAGTGCCATTATTTCTGTATGGCAGTTTCTGAGCTTTAATCGATTAGAATGGCTGCACCATTTTTAATGCTGATACCAGCGCAGCTTTTGCACTCCACTGCAAGAAATGGAGATGGTGGTGGTTTGAAGGGGGGTGTATTGTGTAGGTGTAAGTGTGTATGTATGTGTGTGCGTGTGTGTGTGTGCGTGCGTTTGCGTCAAAGAAAGAGTTAATAACTACACAATGAAAAATCAAGGAGCTCACAATTAACGCGGTGAACAGTTAGTCCCATCTGATTGAAACATCTTCTCGGGATGACATTGGTTTTTAATCCCCAGAGTGGACTCAAGAAGCCTGGATTCTCACGTGTTGCCTTCATTTTCCTAATCGGCTCTCAGTTCACCAATGACTTGGCGGATACCTCAGCAGTCAAAGGGGATTATACCTCCATTGCCGGTATCGCCATCCCGCATCTTGGGTCACTTTTTTGCCTCTGTGAAATAAACCTTTCGTTTCGCTGTAATAAACGGGTTAACATATTTAAGGCGCTGTAAAAGCGAATATTATGGAGAAATTTGATGGATGGAAATGTTTGTAATTTCTGTCATATTTTATATAACTGCCCTCCTCGGTGGAAAAAACAGCAGCAATAACCTTTAATCTACATGGAGCTCGGCTTCAGCAGTCAGGGTAATTTGCATATTTATAATTGCCGCACACTTCCTTTTGTGCAGTCTCCTCAGGCTCAGCTTAATATACTGTACCTCAGTGACTCCCATGTTCATCGATATTCACTATGAAGTTACAAGAAATGTGCAGTCGAATTGAAATACAGTTCTGGTATAGACGCTACTTCGGTTATCTGCAAGATTACAGAGCCCTCGCGTCCATTCAGTTTCCACAGTCACTTTTTCCAATTAAATGCAAAATGAGATGTACTGTGAGGAGCATCAAACAAATCAAAATGGTAATCGAACTTTTTGACCAATCTCCAGGTGTTCGTCCACTCTACTCACTATGAATCAACCGGCTTTACCTTCCAAGGTTAAATCCGTCATACAGCATCCAGCTATTTATACAGATGCCCACGATTTAATCTTCCATCTGTTTGAAACCTTAAAATATCAGTTCACCCCCATTAAGAAGGCTTTATTATTTTGTTCTTCTTTGCTTCTTTAAGTGTTCAGTAACATGGACGTTAAGTACCAGTGATTCGGTACCGCACTGGAGATGTGCGGGGGGTGTGGAGTGGGGGTTGCTGGCGGTTTATGTGATGAAAACTCTAAGCTAAATAGCCTTCCCAGCCGGCACATTACATAATCGTGACGTGCAATAAGTTATTTGAAAGGTTTATGCTTTTCTGGCAGAGCCTCCAATCCCCCCACCCCTTCGGCAATCTGCAGATGCGCAACTCTGGGGGTAACTGGACAGGTGTGCTAAACTGCCACAGACCTACGTAGTGTCACTTTTTACTATTGTCACCTGTTTCGAGAACTGTTTTATATGTGTGTGTGCGCGTGTGTGTGTGTGCGTGTGTGTGTGTGTGTGTGTGTGTGTATCACGTTTATACCACTAAATATACATCTCCCCTTTTTACTTTTCATTTCTATTTTATATATCTCCTGAATGTACATAAGTCTTCGCCACCATGTTTTCCTTTTAATTTGTATTATTTATTAATGCATTTCTCACCAGGCAATGCGGATCGCACTGAGGGGAAAGGGGGTGGGGTGCAGTGGGGGCTGGGCTCTGTCGTTGCGATGCACCAAAACGGTGCCAATTACAGCATTTGAACATAGCTTTCTTATAAATGTGAACGCTTGGATAAAGCTAATGTTAATTAATACTACGTATAATAAGAATCTGGAAACTCCATTTAGGATCGGTTTAGTTCAGTTTTAACGGAGCTGAGCAAATATCCTCGCCTCACCAAGATATTAGACCGCCACAGAGAAGATAACGGGAAGACCTAGTTATTTTCAGTAGCGTTAACGTTTTTATTCCGTATGATTTTATATGGCCAAGAGATGAATAGACAGAATTATGTAATGTACCTCTTTCCCGATATACAACAAAACAGAAATGGTTTGCGCCTGGGCTGCGGCATATACAGTGCGGCTTCTTAAGAAGGCAAAAATGATACAGTAACTGGGGTGAAAAAAATGACAAACCTTTTGCAAGGCGAATACACGGTAGAATAAGCAAATCTAAATGTACATCAGTCTGAAAGTGTTCACTATGCCATATGGGCCCCAGGAGACCGGACTAGAGCGAATTCCAACAGGAATTCTTGGGAATGTGGCAAGAAACGCTGTCTATATGTCTTTACCCGACCACCTCGACCAGGGTTTCTGACTGGGACAACTTTTTTCGATTGCATTTGCTTTTAGTGTAGTCCGCCAAAAACACACACTTCATGAAGCAAATGTTATTAAAAAATTCGCAGCAGTCATTGATGAAAATCACACAAAGTAGGAATACCATATAAATGAATAGAATTCACCAAAGAAAATAAGATGGAAAAAGATAATATAGGTCTATCTTATGTAATATAATATATCTAATCACTTTGGAGCTGTGAAGTTTGTGAAGCTAAATCACATGATCCATGAACGTTGTGATTGGCTAACGGCGTTTCTCTTTATAATTGAACACGAACATTACGCTGGTGATCTCATTTATAGCTCAGTTAATGATGTAACAGACTACACTGGCCCACTGTCTTATTTATTTATTTGTTTAGGTCATTTGCTCTCGATTCGTTTGTGTAATTGTATTTTCAAAACGAAAGAGTTCTATTGATGCTTCCTAAGACATTCTTTTTTCAGCTAGGTTGCACTTGTCAGATGCCACAGTCCAAAATACATGTAAAATAATAGTATGTGGATAATGTGGAGGTTACGTTTTTGTATCACATTGTTTGGAATCCCGATCTTAGTCTGGCCAAAGAGGAGTCACAACTTTGCAAACTTTGCTTTTCTCTATGAGATGAGTGTCATGTCAAATGGCTATCTGATAGATAGATAGATAGATAGATAGATAGATAGATAGATAGATAGATAGATAGATAGATAGATAGATAGATAGATAGATAGATAGATAGATAGATAGATAGATAGATTGCAAAATTGCCTGTGTTAAATTAAGTTTAATTGTTTATTTTATTTATTTGACTATTGGTTGGATCCATGACGACTTACAGTTTCTTTAGTATTTCCAATTGGAGCAAAGGCAGTTGAAGTGCACCTGCTCAAGGTCTCACAGTGTCAATGGCAGGATTTTAACCCACAACCTCAGGGTTTGAAGTTTAAAGCCTAAACCACTATGCTACATGTCTTCCCTGTTATGGTAAAGTACCCTTTGAAAAAGTGTGTATGTAAAATCTCTCTCCTCCCTCTCTCTCTATATATATTCTTCAGATGTAAATTTAACACTGGCTATTTGGCAGTATAGGCAGACAGACAAGAAATGACTGATAAATGTGATATAAACTGACTTCATTAACATGCTGGTCTAGTGAACAGAATGAAAATTAACACATGGCCTTTCTTTGACACTAGATGCCATTGTACATCATTTCTTATGCTATTAGATGGTGTCATGTAGTCTTATAGTTTGAAATATGAATCCACTCTGACCTATTTCAGGAGGTTCTTCATGATGTACCTGTTACTATTACCATTTGACATTGTGTTATCATCATTCAAGTCCCAATGTGCATGTTACATCACTATATACTGTAGTTGTACTTAATTTGGGCTCTGGAATTTTCATTGTTTTGAAATATTTGTAAGTTATTGTTGTATTATGTTTCTGATGTTTGTTCATGCAGGTAATTATTCTTTACACTAGACTGCTTATTACTGTGTTATATACTATATACTAAAAAAAGTCCTTTCTACTAGTAATAGTATATGCAGGTTAGTCTTCTAAAAGTAGAAAATATTGTAAAGGAAAAGTGTTGGATTTATTTCCAAATTGGCCCTGGTAGTATACTGTAAGGATCTGCACAACATGTCAATAAGTTCTATAAACTATTTTCCAACTGAATGAGCAGAGCAGAATGCATATATCTGGGTGGGAGTAATAAACTCTATTTTTTATTAAATGGTAGGGTAAAGTGAACAGATTTGTGTTATTTAAATTGCACAGAGGTGCGCCCTAACAATTCAAGGTTAGAACTGAAAACCTAAAGCAGATACATATAATTTAAAGGAGTAGCATCTTCTGACAGGATGAGGCCTCTTTACATCTCAAGTCTTACATATAATATTGCAATGAAAACTTGTATTATAAAACACCAATGCTTCTGCTTTACCATGTCTAGGATTTGCCTTTTTGAAGTGCCCAATAAACTACCAGGTAGGGCATTCTAATCAGTGTAAGTAACAGACTGGCATTGCAGAGGTGCACAAAGTGGCAAAACATGAGAAGTAGCAAACTGACGCAGGTGCACTGTACTTAGCAAGTTGGTGTTCTACCAGCATTATATGAGTAAAATGTATTAGTATTACCTTTTATGCCATAATTTCAAGGTTTCATAGCACTGTAGCAGTGTAACTGAGATATCTTTCAAAAGTGGATCAAAATGCTTTTCATGCTGTTACTGGCCCTGCATGTATCCATTCCAGCTGTGTAGAGAACAATCAAAACTGTCTTTCCATGCATAGATACGATTCAGTTCCTTGTAAGTTCTTGAAAACATGATATAAAGTGAAGACTGAATTCTTTGTAAATTCCTTTGAGGAATGTTCAGTAAACAACTGAAGCTGATTCGGAGCAATGCATTTTGGGTACAAGAGTTTTCAATGGAACTATGCTGTTTGCCAATGTGCTCTGAAAAACCAGCATCCATCTTTGTTCAAGTCCATTTAATCAAGTCCGTTTCACAAGGGGGCTGGAAGAACTGGACACAAATCCTGTACAGGTCACCAGGCCATCAAAGGACAATAGCCATCAGGTGTGTTATTAATATGTCTAAGTAGTCTAAATGGTAAACAGCACCATAAAGTGCCACCCACGAATGGTGCAACAGAATAACTGAATGTTGGTTATGTGGGTGCATCAGGCACATGGTGGAGATAGACCTGCACTCTTATGGGTGGAGGTGGAAGTTGCAGCTGTCAGTCAGTTGGCTCTACTAGTATGGTGCCCACTCGCCATTTTTTTATTCTTACATAAGCAAAATGTAACATTTTGTGGAGAAAATGACTCTATAAAGCAATGCTGCACAGGATAATTCCAGAACAGAGCCACTGTTTCCTACACAGTAACATTGTCATAATGGATGTAGTGCCTGGTTACCTCAGTTTGATTAGCTTATTTTAATCTGGGGATGAACATCGACAATCCATTATTTTTAGTCACAAAGCTATACAGAAGAAGACATGGCATTAATGGTGTTGGCCTCTGTGGTGTCCATTGTTCTCAAGGTATATAGATTGCTAGGTTCATAAGAAAGAAAAAAAACAACTAACAATAGGTTAACAAAATCAACAAAAAAGGTAAATGAGTATCAAAAAAACTCCTGGCGTGTAGAAGCTATCATTTTCCAGTAAAGGAAATTCGAGTTTGTTGAGAATTCTTGAGATTGCTCGTCTAGAGTTTCATCCTTTGTGTTGATGAACTTGATCATCTGTCTTTTACAAAACCACCCTGAGTTGGTTGAATCTGGATTTGAGGCTTTTAAAAATGGTGTTGCACCAGGTCAGTGCAGCTGAAACCAGCTCCTTCCAGCAGGTTGTTCCTGTTCTTTAAGCCTGCTGGCTATATCTCCTCCCACCTCCACCCCAGGCTATGGATTCTGAGCTGGTCTTTTGTGGTGACTAGCAATGCAAACTTCAGTGTCTCCTGGCTTTTCTCCCTATATCTGCAGACTGCTGCCAAAGTAAAGAGTAATTCAAAAGCCATCCATCAATGTGACAGGAGGCCACTGATGCAAGAAGGCGGAGCTGACATTCAGTGCTTGGGAGGGAGGGAAATGAATACCATTATGAAGGTCCAATGATATACCTGAAAAGAATAAAACGGGAGCAGGCTGGATGATGACTAAGTCTCCGAAAAAGATTTTACATACAACTTTGCTCTCTCTGATTGACGTTGACAATGCAAATTCTTGCTGAACCTGAAAAGTAAACACATTGCCATCTAGAGGAGAAAAGCTAGCAGTGACCTGGAAGGTAATATGATGACATGTCGAAGTGCGGAAGAGCAAATGTATCTGAAAAAAATGGAACTGTTAGCTTTGGTAGTCAACTAATAAGGCAGATGTGTTCACACTCGGCAGAGGAGCACAGATTAGCATTTACATAACTGATACCTGAATGGGCTTGTTGTGTTCCACCACTTATTGAATCTAGACTGGGCAAAAATACTGTCGCATATAGAAATTCTATATTGTACAATGATTAAACACATCAAGTATGCCAACCTAAATGTCCTGCAATATCGCCATAGGACACTGGATGTTGACAACACTGGCCTGCAATGAGTTCCATAGCAAGTTCATCTCTGGCTCAGTTGCCATATGTGCCATTTCAGTGCAATAATGGTGCTTTTTACAGGGTGTGGGAATTGTCAGATGTCTGCAGCCCAAAAATGGTCAGGGATGCCCAGATGGGAGTCAGGGTGACTGAAGCAAACCTCAGTACACCAGGTGTCCCACAGGCTCCAATAGCGTGCAGTGTGTGTCCTGCGACTTAAGTAAACCTGTTCTACCACTCATGTTCTAATAGGAACATTGTGCCTGCGGGTTGTGTTCTTGGGCATTTGTTAGTTTCATAAAATAAAACTTGTTTTGTTAATATGCAGGCCGAGAGTGCTGTGGAATGAAAGAAAGATTTAATGGGTACATTGTAGCAACAGTAAGTGGCACAAATGATGTTCTCATACTTAACTTGTGGCAGCTTTCCTTTAGACTTTATTGTTTTTGTTGAAGGAAAGCGTTTAGCTTGTAAAATAATAAAATTTTTGCATAAAATCATTTGAAAAGAAAAATGCCAAAAAGTATACCTCAGACATTAATATATAAGCAGCAAGAAGATTGCTTGGCCCAGCGGCTAAGGAAAAGGACTGTAAGCCATAAGACTGCTGGTTCAGTTATTACTACTACAGAGTTATGTTCTAAACAAGTCACCTAGCTAGTCAGACTGTACAACATATGTAGACATTTGTAAAGCCCCTAGTAGAAAGCTGATTTAAAACTAGGGTATTAGTTAATTCCATTTATGGGTGTCTGTTCACTTTTATGGTTATACAGTATATACATACACACGCATATACCTATACAGTATACAGTTATGAACAGAACAGGCAAGGTGGTGATGCATTGATTAGCTCTACTAATTCTCAACTCCTTGAACATGGGGTTGGATCCATGACCTGCTCTGCTAGCCTTGCTGGTTCTGGTTCTCCAAAATTCTGTTTCAGATTATACAGGAATAGAGAAACAATACCCTTACAAACATACAAAACGATGCACAGCATACAGCCACAGTGCTTGGTGGATTCAAATCAGGAACTGGAATTATATATTAGACTTCCCAATATTTATCTGTTAATGGCATGTCACATTTCCCATACAAACACAGGATGTCTCAAGAAATGAATACAGGTAGATGTTTTCTTGTTGGATTACCTGAAAGATAAAATGTGTGGAAGAAAGCCTTCAACATCTGGAGAGCTAAGGCAAGCAATAAATGAAATGTTCAATTTGACAAGGTCAAAGGAGCAGACAACAACAGGGAACGTTCATGTAATTGTCCAAACAACTTCTCGATTTTAATATAACTCGCTGCGTTGCCCATCTAAGATGGGTTGAAGTCTTAAGTTATCGACACAGACCTCAGTGTTAATGTTTGCAGTGCACCATGCAATACGTATGTCTCAGTTATACGCGCTTTGGTGTGGGATTTGTAAAACAGTGGTAATTTTTGTGATGTGCCATCTGTTGGAATGACAAATGAAATGTGTTTTATTGTTCCAAATCACTATCTGTTGGAATGACAGAGACCTAGTAACAGGATGGACATAAAAACAGACTCACAAACACCTATCCATTTATTAAAGTGGATAAATTATATCACAGCTGAAATGTGTCGTATTATTTTTCATAAAAGAACCCTGTTTGCACTCTGCTTATCCTGATGGCGGTAGTAATAACATTTTAAGGACTCTGACCTATTGGGACCATACAACCCCATGCAGCTTCCTCCTGCTTCTCCTAAGCACCTTTCAGATGGTCCCAGGCCAGTTGAGAGATACAGTATAATCTTTACATCAGGGTCTTAATCTGCCCTTGGGTTTTCTTTTGGAGGGCATAGCTTGCAAAACTCACTTTGGAGAGACCTTCTTAACCCCTCACCATCTAAACTGGCATAGTAACCCCACCACCCTACATTTCAGCTTCTTATACTCATGCCTGTGATCTGAAGGTGAAGATGGCAATACAAACTATTACTCTAAAGCCTTGTATAAAGGTTTAGGTCCCTTTTCACCACCAGGCCCCAGTGATTCAGTGGTCAATCTCGTGAACATCTCCCCCACAAGGATCATTGTCTGTATGGAGTCTTCTTGTTCTTCTCTTATCTTTATTGATTTTTATCTGGCTGCTTTGTTTGTTCCACTCACATCTCCCAGAGACATTCTTGTTCTTGTGGTTGACATTTCTTAATTGGCACATTGTGGGTGTATATGTGATATGTGAAGGATCGTTTCCCTGCTTGTGATCAAAGCTGTTGGCATAGGCTTTGGCCACCCTTAACTCGGAAATTGGATTAACCAGGTTTGAGAATAAATATTTACTGTGCCCTCCATAATGTTTGGGTCAATGACACATTTTTCCTTTGCTCAAAAGTGTTGTCATTTCTACCATATGTGTCTGAAAAGTATGCAAATACCCCTAAATGAAAGTCTGCAATGTGCACTTTAATCACGTCTGAATTATTTTATTTTTAATTTTATATTGTGGAGTAGAGGGATAAATCAAGAAGAAATATGTCTTTGTCCCGAGCGTTATGGAGGACACTGTATATATGAATGTAAGTATATTTGCATAGTCTATAATCAGAAGGATGCCTCCTGGTGCAGATCTTCATGATCATGGACTCTAGTCTTGGAATACAATAAAGAAGAAGGGTTGGATAATTAAAAAGTAGTTAATTTGTATTCATAGGTGACTTTAATCCTGTAAGACTGTTTGTTGACACTCCGCTCTTACCCTTGGGATTTGCTACTGGTGTGTAAGGTTATCTGGGCACAATGCCCTGTGGTGTCTCATTGCTTTTATAAATGAACATCCATCATATACAGTATGTACGTGACTTTTTTCTGTTGTTATATACAAACTTTGTTTTGATTTTGCAGACCTAATGAGACTGCAGTATTTCTTTAGATGGAATTAATAAACCTGCCTCACTCATTTGGGGCAACAGCAGGCTTAGCTGCTTAGGATTTAAAAAAAAATACATTTTTCTTTCTTTTTACTTTTTTTTTTTCTGAAGCTTAAATTGGCTGCAGGGGTCTTTGCTTTTTAAGCTTTTACACTTGCCAAGTGAATATGATTAAGAGCGCAGCGGGGCAGAGAATACAAGGCTGTTCAACTTCTCCATTAAAAGGAGCCTGTAGAGAACCTCAACTTTTGTCTTAAGGAGACTGTGATACCTTTCGATAGAACATAAGAGCAGCTTTAGGAGAGTTGGAGTCTATCCTAGCATTATCAGGGGCAATGTAGGAGCCAACCCTGGGCATGCTGTTTATTGTCAGCCAGTCAAACTCATTTGTGTGCAGGATCACCAGTTAATGTGTTTAGGGTGTGAGAGGATAGTGGAATACCCAGAGACACCCTGCACAGACCAGCGGTGACCCAGCCAGTAGTTGTAGCCCTTGGAGCTTTAATGCAACATGGCTAACTGATTGGTCGCTGTAGCCCTTGGAGCTTTAATGCAACATGGCTAACTGATTGGTCGCCATGCCATTCACTGTCAGAATCCATCAGGCTTAAATTTTATATAATCCCCTTACACAGTTTTCACTGTGCACACCTGCATTTTCATTATCTTGACAAAAAAAGAGGAAATAACACTTTTTTTTTTTTTTTGCAAATGATCAAGACCTGCTCACAGTACTTTTTATTTTTTATGATGTTACATCAGAGGATGGGTTGGCCTCATTTGACGACCCCACAGCATTGGATAGCTTTACTCCTGAGATAAGGCACGTTCCCTTAGCTTTGTCATCCATCAAAAAGTGTGCGTCTCTCCCCACCCCCACATCCACTACCGCTCCCGGGAATCTGTCGGCTGTATTTTGTTATTCTTAAAGCTCTGCAGCTAAGTGGAATCGTGATAGCAATTGAAACTATAAAATAAAAGACTAATGGTCTACTAGATCAACTTCAGTTAAAATGTTATCTATCATCAATCAAACTTTTAACTACACTAAAGGGTGAGCCCTATTGATGAAAACACACAATTCAAAGGATTATGGCATAAAATATAATATATATTTAACTTGTCAGTAATGTGACCATCTTTTCTAAGTATACATAATTTACTTAATCCAGTTCAGGATCACAGGAGGCCTATCCTAGTGGCGTTAGAAGAAAGTCAGGAAGCAACTCTTGATGTGGCAGCAGCAAAGCACAGTGTACACCTCCACCTGTTAATCTTGCCCACATGTCTTCTGGATGTAGATGGAAAACTGTAGTACCTGATGGAAAGCAACTCAACTCAAGTGCAGACTGCTAGATGTATGAGGTAGCAACAATAACCACTGGGCTACTCCTCTGATTTCCTATTCTTATTCTTCTTAATATTTAATTAATGCCAGAAAACATGGAATATATTTCAGTTAGTATGCAAAAGTGAATATAATCTTAAAGCAGAGCACTAGAAGCTAGCTGCTCCAGTTGATTCCTGTTGATGTTTTGATTAAACGGCATCATAACGCATGTGCCCTTAAATTATGCTTGAATGACTTAGTACAGCTGAAGTTTCCAGCAGAGAGCAGAAGGGGAGAAAGTCTAAGCTATCTTGAGATGTTGCAGGATGGTGTATGTGTGTTTCAAGAGTTGTCTGGGAGCACTTGGGGTGGTCAGGAGAGTCTCCGTTCCCATCTTGGAAGCAAAAAGTGGAAAATCGTGTACATTTAGAGTTAGCCTGGTGAGAGAAGGAAAAGATAATGGGAAGGTTCAAGCAGAAAGGAGGCTTCCTGGAGGGACACATGTAGAAATCAGAGATAGGAATGATGGGGAGCCATCATTCAGGAGCCAGTGGAGAAAGCCAACTAGAAGAGTATTGTGAGTGGAGTGTGATATCGATTATGGATAGAGGTTTTCTGGATGAGTTGGCAACATCACGTAGGTGTTGCTTCTATCAGAGTTGCAGTAGTACATGGGACTTCTAATGTGTCTTGAGCTAACCCAAAGTTTGAACTCATCTAAGAGTTTAACTACGTGCTTTAGGCATGGACTGCCATTACTGTGAAAATATTAGGCAACAGCGTTTCTGGACAACACCTTGAATGGCTGATTGGGGAAAAGTGATGGACCTTGTCGAGCATTTCAGAAAATTCAGACTTGTTCACTTTAAAGTGATTGTTCTGAATGTGTGGAGTTTTAACCTATGAATGAGCTGGAATGAAAAGCCTCATCTTGTCACCCTCTCCAACAGAAGCTATATGCTTCAGAGATGGCTTGATGCTAACTGCTAGCTGAACGGTAGGGTGAGTATACATAATTGAAGCAATGGAGCTTAACACAAGGTGGAGCTCATCTTTCCTAATGGTGTAAGAAGAAACTGTTTAGAAATTTTATACAGCAGTGAGTTAAAATTCTTAACTAGAGGAGCAAAAAACCAATAGCTGTAGAAACCAGGTTATCACACTCCAAGAAACAATGCCGTACTTGCTTCCTTGCCTGTACTGTTTTTTTCCTTCGTGATTTGGAGTCTTCCTACAACCCTGAAGTTTCTAAAGAAATGGAAAGATGGACTATGGAGTTTTCAATGGTAATTACTGGTAGTTCTATAATGGACTGGGCAACCTATCTAGAGCTGGTTTCTGCTGTGCACTCAGGTGTTGCTGGGATAGGCACCCTGTATTAGATTAAACTGGTTTGAAAAAGTTTATTTTACATTTTGGTACATTATTAGTGTTAGTTTAATTTCTCTTTCTACTTCCTACTACAAAACCTTTACTAAAAGTGGCCTGGGCACCTTCCTGTCTTTTATTCATTATATGGACCCTGTATTTAAATTGACTCCTACTTGTCCTATTTTTTTAATCTTGTACTTTTGGCTTGGAGCATCAAATCAAGATAGTAGTCACTGGCATCGGTGTTTATCATTCTTTACTTAAAACAGCTACTACAGAAGGGACATTAATGGTACTACTTCCTGCAGACACACTGCTTAATGTAGCTGCTGCTAATAGTGGTCATCTTTCTACATTTTTGCTCATTATGTTGAATCTGCTTTTAAAGGGATTCTTTTTGCTAGTGATGTTCTCTTCTCTGCTTCTTACTCTGTTACTATAGTCTTTTTACATACATGGTTATCTTTCTATGCTCTTACTCACGACACTGAGCAGTTATCCATAGCAGTGGTGTTAGTCACCAATCTTCTGCCATCTCTTTTGTGATCTAAGCCTGTCCTTATGCTGGCATTCATTTTTCTCCTTACTCTCCTCCTTTCAACAAGCTACTTTAGCGGGTGCTAACGTCCATTGTTCAACTTGTTCCACTTAACATATGAAGCGTCATTGATTATTTCCTGGTAGTGGTATTTTGCTTAGTTGATGTAGAGGTTCATGTGCCTGTTTCTGATGTACCTCTTTGTCTTAGCCAACAGAGCTTCTACTTGCTGTGACTGCTGCTGCCTGATGTTCCTGACTTTTATATTCATGCTGTGAACTCTTTAGTTTTAAATTGAATGTAACTGTTTGTGGCCCATTCTTAGTTTTCTGTAAAATTAACCCAAATAAAATAATAAAAATGGTTAAAGTCAGAGGTGGAAAAACTTGCTTAATATTGCTGTATGAAAGGTGCCCTCAGACCACAAAGGCACGGTCTAAAATGAGAAGGTATTCATTTGTAGTCACCAAACAATCAAGTTGCTAGATCCTGGTGGCACCCTTTTTTTAAAGGAGAGTGAATTGGCAGAGGACAGAGAGGTAGGTAGACTTATATGGGGGTTCATAGATCTTCCTCTGGGTTGAAAACTTTGAAGCTTTAGAAAAAAATCAGATAGATACGTAAATCTCCCTGATGTCTTTTTCGATCTCTCTCGTGATTTCCTTTTGCTTAGTCCTGCTAAGTATTACCACACCCTTGAAACGTCTTACTCTCATATTAAAAAAATCTCATTTTAAATTGGTTCTTGCTAGTTGTGTTGTTTATCTTTACTCATGATATGCAGCCCTTCCTTGCAGTAGTCGTCGATACACGGAGTGATCTCTATCTCAATGTCTTTCACTTTCCAGTTGCTGTAGTTGTGGAAAGTGTACTTACTATATTGTTAAGGATGTCTCTCTTATCGCTGAATGTGGTCCTTTCTACTTCTTACTGGTGAAGCTTCTACTTGCAGTGGTTGCTGGGCTCATCTTCCTGCCACTTACTCTAAAGCTGTTGACTGTCCACTTAAAACTATTTTGGTTGTTCCTACTGCTTTCTTTCAATCTCTTACTTATAATACAGCTCCTTTACCTTCAGTAGTTATGGCAGGTACTGGTGTTTGTAAAATGTTGTTGCAGGTCGTGGTGTTCAGTTTTATACCTCTTGTACATATTAAGGTGTATCTGCTAGACACTGATTATCACACATATCATATTTCCTATTTGTTTTTATCTTAAGCTGACGTCACATTACATAACTTCTAGTAGAAGGGGATATCAGACTTGATGACTGAGTTACTGATGCTTTTCGCCTGAGGATGACAGTTTACACATTTAGAATGTTGCTGGTTATAGCAAATTGGAAATATTCTAAAAGTGACTTTCAGACAAGTTTAACATTTCCAAAATTTCACGAGCTTGCCCTTTTTTGTGACTGCAGATAACGCGCTGCCCGTTCATGAGCTGGTGCTCATGTGAAGGCTTTACATGCACAGCGAGTTCAGCCTCAGTCTCTTCCCTTTCTTTGTCTTTTTTCCCATTCTGTTATGGTATGTAAAACATGAAACATCATACAGATGAACCTCTTTTCTGTTTGTTAGGTCCTTATTTCTCAAAGCTGAATTATACACCTTGTACTTCCAGGTGTGCGCTCATTGGCCGTCAACACTCGTGTACACAGAGTCCACCCCTATGACTTAAAAGGTTTGATTTTTGTTGAGACAAGTCACAGACTTGTTAGACTGAGGCACTGGGTATGTCAGTCTTCACATCTGGCCAGTATGGGACCACTGTGTAAGAATATATATGAGGGGGAGTGAAGCTAAAGTTAGAAAATGGGGTTTATTAAAAAATGGAATGACCCTTAACGAAACTGATCATGTCATTTCTTGATGGAGTCTCCACTCTTCTCAATGCACTTGCGCCACCTGCCTGCAAGTGCTTGAATTCCATCAGAATAAAAGATTTTGTGTTGCCCTCACAACCACTCGTGCACCCGAGTTACTGTCGAACACTACATGCCGAGGGGTACTACAGTCACTAGTGCAAGTTACTCTGACTTGCTGGACACCGATGTGAAGCCTGCTATTCGATCCAAGTGGCGGGGACTGCTGTCTCAAGGAGTCCTTTTGCTGCCCACCCGCCCACACACTGCTAAGAACACCAAGGCCTGTCTGGAGAAACTGAAGTTTGAGGTATTGCCACATCCTCCTTATTCGCCAGATTTGGCACCGTGTGATTTCCACCTTTTTGGACCACTAAAAAAACATCTGGGTGGTCGTCGTTTCAAGACAGATGACGACATGAAGAAAGCGGTGCAAGAGTGGTTGCGAGGACAAGATGAAAACTTTTATTCTGCTGGAATCCGGGCACTTCCAGGCAGGTGGCGCAAGTGCATTGAGAAGGGTGGAGACTCCATCAAGAAATGACATGATCAGTTTTGTTAAGGGTCATTCCATTTTGTAACTTTAGCTTGACTCCCCCTTGTCAATGAAACAACAGAAAGACACTGGAAAAGTTGTGTAAGGTGACTTGGCCTTTACTGTAATAAAACCCCTTCCTCTGTGTTTACATTTATTATTTAGCTAACACTTTTATCCAAAGTGACTTACATTTAAGATGCAATTGGTTACATTTCTTTATTTTTCTAATTGTAGCACAGGCATGTAAAGTGACTTGCTCTGGGTCACACAGTATTGACCGCTATGTCACACTGCCTATGTCTTATTCCAATATTAGAAAGTCTTTTTAATTTTTCTGGTTAGTAATGCTCATAGCATTCATTTTTCATTATGGTGTCATATTTCTTCCTGCTTACCTCACATTGTCAAATCACCACAGTCAATGGTTACTACGTTTTCTCAGCAACCCTTTATTTGCAGTGGCACACACTTGTATGTGTGTTCTGGAGTCCAGCTATTACAGATAGTGGTGTTTATATTTTTTCCCTGTTACTCTTGAAATATTTAGTTTACAGGTAAAACAGTATCTTCTAGTGGTGCTATTAACTTTTGTCCATCTTACTCCAGGCCTCTCCCTGCTGTACTCATTTTTCTTCATGGTATTCAGTCTCTTCTTGTACTTCTCTACAGCTATTAATGTTTTCTTTTTGGTCTCCTTTTGCATGTGGTGTTATCCATTTGACTCTTACACTGATCGTGTGGTGTCTCCTGTCCACTCTTTGCCCCCTTTGCCCTGATTGCTGATATTTCTAGTTTCTTATTCATAATCACCTTGTAATGCTTACAGTTTCATCAATGCATTAGCAGTGCCAGGATAATTTATCACTGCTGTCACAGCCTGAAGAGAAATGATTCAGGACTGCAGCTTCACGGAAGCCATTTTGGCTCCAGCTGCTCAACTCAGGAGAGACTCCATCTTGGAGCTAACGTGATGTCATTTTTTTTTGCCTTGCCTTTTTCTCTTAATAACTGCACTTCCTTACAGCTGCAGCTTCCCTTTTCTCTTCACTCCACCCGATCTCCCTAAGATCCCTACCTGTTATAGAAGTGAATATGCTTATTAATCCCCTCTCCTCTGTTGGCCTGCTTGTCCTTTAGTAATGAAACTGGAGGCTGGCCAGTGTTTCAATCCCAGATTAATATATCTCATTCTTTAGCCTGGAGGGAATGGGGGTGGGCACAGAGAAGGAAAAAAAAATTAGAATACCCTTCCACTGCATCTGAAGCTGGCATGTGCCAATCAGCCCCGGCCACCCCCTGCCCGTTTAGTAATCTGCAGTGCTGTTTCTATGGGAGAGGTGCTAAAGGCCCTTCCTCACTCCCTCCCTCCCTCCCGCACACACACACACACACACACGGCACAGAAATGTGGGTTAAATGAGTGCTCCTCGGTGGACATAGCCTGGGGGTTTACAGAAAAGAGGATTAGTGTAATAAGGGCTCAGGTTTTAGCATGTCTGTTCTGACATTTGGTCAGAAGCAAGGAAAGCTTTAGTACTTAGTGTGGGCCAGAGTGACAATGCCACTGGTGCGACTTGCTGAAACCCACATCCTTGTATTTGCTGAACACAGGGCAGTGTTGTCTTGTCCAGTGAAAGTCCCCTGCCATCATTATAAAATGGCACAGTTTGGAACTACCTTTCTATTCAAGTCCATTTGTGTACGGGGCACTTGGGTTAGTGCTCTGCTGTCAAAGGTAGAATATGGCCATTTCTTTGTCATTCCAGAGATTCTGTTTTGGATTAGGCAACAGAGAAGGAATCTGTGGATGGAGGTGTCCAAGCATCCTTTGGTATTCCTATTCAAAGGCCAGCTCGTTAAATGTGACCACCTCACTATGGACAGCTGACCCCAGAGAGGGAGAGGCCAGTGTTGCCATCTGGTTTGGATCCAATAAGTCATCAAAAGCTTTATAGGGCAGATTATATAAATCCACTTGTGAGTATCAACATGAGGGGCTTTGAATGAATGGGACTTGCTTGTGAAGGCGTGGAGAACAGGATGTTCACATCCATCGTGAGTGAGGGGGCAAAGCTACGCGAGTGTGTGCACAGTATTCATGCAAATGCATTTACTGTCCTTAGGGACAGGGGTCAGACGCAGATCCCGGGCTCATTGTTATTCTGGAGTCAATCGCGTTGTGGTTCAGGCTGAGCCTCATTAAGAAGAGAGAATGAACAATAAAATGGTCAAATGGTTAATCTTACTGCAGCAGAACTCTTTTAAAATGGCTCTTATTAAGATAAGGTGACTAAGAACATTCAACCTTTACTTTAACTTGTGAAAAGGGGCATTTATCAGGCTACTGTGGCATTAGCCATCACTACACAGCCAGTTATTGCACAGGTCTGCTCATCTGATTTTTTTCCTGACAGATATATCCTCATTAGTCAAATCAAAATACCAAGCAAAGTAGTACTAGGGTGTTGTACCATGTTAGCCATTATGGATGTAGGGAGAAGTCAAGCAAAGTGACAACTTTTATTGGCTAACTAGAAAGATTACAATATGCAAGCTTTCGAGGCAACTTCGAACTTGCCTGAAGAAGGGGCCTGAGTTGCCTCAAAAGCTTGCAGATTGTAACCTTTTTAGTTAGCCAATAAAAGGTGTCGTTTTGTTTGACCTCTCACTAAAGCAATGAGTTGGCATATTCTCCTGAGGACTGCATAGGTCTTCTCTTGGTGCTTTGGGATTCTACCTGCATCTCAAAGGTTAATTGGCACGTCTTAGGTGGCCTTCTATGACTGTTTGTTAATGGGTTCTGTGAAAGACTGGTGCCAAGTCCAGATTCACTTTCTGCCTTATTCCGTATGCGAATGTTATGTTCTGTGTCTTCTTTAAAGGCTCATTTTCCTTCAGTTACACCCCTTAGTGGCTAAACTGTAAAGTTCCAGGCTGCAGGTTTAAAGCCAATTTTTACTTTATCTGCAACCCAGAGTGAGTTGTAAAGGAATGGAAATGCAATAGTTCTACTGTACCTGTAAAGTACTTTGGGTTGAAGTTCACTATAAAACAGTGCTACCAAAATTAAAGTCATATTGTTTACTTGAATGTGTTTTTATTTTAAAACGGAAAGTTTTACAAAATCTGTGGAAGACGATTTCTGCATTCAGCAATCTTTGTTAAACTCAGTTACATTAAAAAGAGAAAATCACGAGAAAGTACACTAAAAGTGAGAGGTTGGTGCTGCTGCTGCCTCGCAGTTCTAAGGACTTGGGTGGAAAGTGAAGTTGACATACACGTGTAGGCTAAGTGTAACTAATGACTCCAAACTGGTCCATCATGAGTTCTTGCCCCCTCTAATCAATTTGTGTCCTTCCACATACCCACCCCTACAAGCTGGCTAAATACTATAAATAATATACCCAAAGGACTAAATTCTCTGGTCATCTTGAAATGTTGCTCACAGTTTTGGCACAGCTACTTTCATGCCTAACATATTCTATTAAATGTGAGGAAGTGCCTAGTGTACATTTTATAGTACAGTACAGATACATTAGGTGCATAAAGTCTACTTTATCTGTCCGTGAATGATTTACATGTTTTGGGAGCAAAATTGCCACAGAGATGCAGAGACTACCAGGATGTACTCTATGCCACTGATGGCAAAATTTGATTGAATTGTTCTTTGTTTTTAGACACCTATGTGTTCCTGTGCAATGTAGGCCCTGGGCCAGTTTTAGGTGTTGCGCTTCACACCACACAACAGGAACTGTAGCCTTTATGCAAAAAATGTGACATGGAAAGAATAGTAATGTGATGAAATGTGTTTCACAAGTTCACGGGGGCACCCCCACCTAATTGCTTCAAACGGAGCCCAATTGAATTGCTTTGATGCAGTGCATTGCACCTCACACCAGGGAGGCGGTTATGAAAGAGTGATGTGGTGCGAAATGTGGCACTCAAATCTTCACCAATAACTCTCTCAATAACTAATAAGTCAAAACTACCAACAGATTTGTAAGATGACATGAGTGCTTTTGATCAACCGGTCATTGCCTGAGCCCCACCCACGATAGTACCTCATTGAACAAAAAGTACACACCCTGGGAAAGGAGCTACAAAATGTACCATTGAGTTCCTGTGGTGGGAATACTACAAAAGTTCTGGATTTTCTAAAAAATCCTGAAAAGTTCCTGTGAGTGACTCTACAGCAGAGGATGAACATTGTGGCCAATAGAATTGAAGGTGAATGACCATTAATGTTTATTGTGGCCCATAAAGAGCATTCTGGAGTTGAACCTAAATAATGCCAACAAGTTCAAAGTAAGTAAAGGAAAGGGCTTTAATTCAAAAAAGATGAAAAAGGTGCAGAGCAATAGAGGCTAGGCCTCAAATCATAGGGTAAACAAACCACTTTTAGCAACAGGGACCTGAACTAAACACAAGTCTTTATCTGGCACCACTGCACTTTAAGTCATCATCTTCTCCTTCTCTTTTCACCTTCTCTGTACCCTCTGGCTTCTCTTACTCAACCCATGCAAATTATTGTCTACACCAGCTGTGCGCAACCTGCGGCCGTACGGCCGCATGCGGCCGTGGGCAAGGACTTTGGCGGCCGTGGACGTGTATATTAAAGTGTACGTAACGGCGGCCGTGCAGGTGTAGGGTCTCTGGACTCCAGCGAGTAAGGGGTCTCAACGCCGCGGAATCTTTGTCGGCCGGGTCGGTATGGTGACGCCGCAAGCCGATTTGCTTACTTGAATATTAAGTTCGGTTGAAATGGGCTGACACCCAGGAGTACATTTGAAGTCACGTGACTAGCGGCTAGCCAATATGGAACTGAAAAGGAAATGGGAGTGTACGGCCTTGTGGCTAAGTCCATACACTGCCTATCGCCATTAGCAAACGGTCATCATATGTGCGAAGCAGCGTTTTCCAGAATGAAATATCTGAAAAACAAGTACCGAACCCGATTGGTAGACAGCAATCTAGAGTCTGGAATACGGCTAATGGTCTCCAGCGAGTCCCCTGACTTTGCAAGTCTGTCTGCAAACATGCAAGAGCAAGGAAGCCATTAATGGCGATGTTTTCCAAACTTCCTGAAACAATTGCTGTAAAGGTTTTTTGTCCTATATGACGTTTCGTAGACATTTTTTTACATATGTAGACCAGTAAATTGAATATTGTCAGATATATCATACTTTGTTTTAATGTGTAATCTGTAAATTTTTACATAAATCATAAAACATTATTAAGTTTACTTGGACTTACTGGCGGCCGTTATTAAAGTAAAAAGTCTGTAGTGCGGCCGTCAATAGCGGAAAGGTTGCGCATGCCTGGTCTACACCAAACCTCTAAAATCAAAGTTCACTATACTGGTGACTATTGCAGGATTTTAAGCCCTAGAACCTACATTTGAAGGACGCTCAATTATCAATTCTGAGGTCAGGAATGGTCTAGAGAATGCCCCCAATTAATAAACCAGGACCCTAGGTATCCCTTTAATAATGGATCTTAACATTTTCTTAAAGGACCATGGAAAACCCTGAGGAGCATGGGACAAAGGGCGAGTTATCATATCTACCTGCTGCCACATAAAAAATCTCAAAACTCCTGACCTGGACTGTGTTGTCCCACAATGCCCACTGGCATATTTATGTAGGTAACTCCTGGACATCATCATATATGTTGAGACAATGCAACTACTGCTGATGCGCTGCTACTCTTGCCATGAGGGCATCCTTTAGACTAACTCCAGTCCTGCACTACAGGAAATGCTCTGCAACTCCACTTCCTCCTTGAATCCTCCCATCATATTTTACAAAAACCAACAGTACTAGGACTGGAGAAGTGAAGGTCATCTACTTACCTAATGGAGAGCCCCCGTATATATAAGGTGCTATTAATGATAAGAACCAATAGAAAAACCTAGGAATGTATGTTCTTCAAGCTTGCTACGGTATGCTAATAGCTCTGAGTTAATCTACAATATGATTATACTTCACTTTTAGCTATTGCAGCAGTCCATTATATGCACTATATTGTTCAGGGAATGTACAGTGATACTAGAGAAAACCTGTTGTGAATTTGCACGTTGTCTCCTTGTCCATATGTTTGATTTTTTTCAGTAATTCAGTTTCTTCCTACAGGGTTTTAGTTATGCTGAATGGCACCATATAATTTGAGCCCCTGTACAGGAGCAATACAAATCTTTATGCCAGATGTTAAGTGACTTGCTCAGGGTCATAGTCAGGAATTGAACCAGCGGCTGTGTGATTCTAAGGCCAATGACCTTCACACTAAACCTCAATGTCTTTTTTCAACATCCTTGGTTGATGCCTTATTTGATGTCCTTTAACTTTAAAAAGATGGTAGTAACAACAGATAAACTCAAGTAAGCTCTGTCTTCTCAAGAACAGATGTCTAAGATGATAGTTAGCTTTGAATGTGCTGTGACTATGAACCCAGCTGTGAAGTCCATGTCATCAATGTGAGAAATTCAGATGATCTGATTTCAAGAAGTAAAATGAGAAGCGATGGCCACAAGATATGAATCTGTGCAGAAGGAAGGTTTTAAGACCATGTTGCTTTTGTAAATAAAGACATATGAATGTTTTTCCTTAGCAGAAGAGAATTCTTGGGCTGAGCTGGCAGTTGGATGAATTTAAATATGTCTCATGGTGTATGGTGACATAGGTTCTTATAGGCTAAAATACTCTAAAGGTTAGCTCTTTTGGAAATTGCCAAACACTGTTATTCTCCCACAATATCTGGTCTGGTGCGCGTTATTGAAACTACTTTCCATTACAAAAGGTAAAGCTGATTGTCACGTGGAGCAGCGAGACCATAATTCCGTAAACGAGGAGCCAGCATAATCTCTCAGATACACACCTTTCACTTAATTCAGGGCAAAGAGCCAAATCTTATTAAATTTATCTGAGTAACATTAAAGTTTAATCTTTACAAAGCCTATCTGAGCCACCATGTTGGTGGCAGCCCTAATGGCGATTTACTGCTTTGGGTATAATGGGTAAAAATGGATAGATCCTCGTTCAACAAACATTTTGTGTTATTTGTATTTCCATTAATTGAATTAGGATGAGTTTCACAGCAATGTAAAGGTGCAATTCTAAAGAAAAAAATGTTGATTAGATACATGAAATTGCCATATAAAGCTGGTTTGGTGTAAATAGAGACTGTGAAGGTTAAAAATGAAATTCAAAGTCTCGGTATAAGTGGTGCACACTGGTGCAGTTGATGCTGCTGCAGTTTAGACTCTTGGTCAGTGGTTATGAGGGGTTTTCATGATTTCTCCCCATCTGTTTGGCTTTTCTTTCACATCTTAAAAACGTGGAGGAGTAGCAGTGTAAGCTACTGTCTTTATGGTATGGTAGATATGCTGGAGCCACTTACCAGGATGTATGGTAGCATAATAAATACTCTTCTGACTCCTATTCACCCTTCTTGGCAAATGTCGTGATAATGAAGAGGTGCAGTATTCGTTTCCCCTTCAATGGTAATTATATTTTGGCTTGTGAAGCACAATTACACAGACTTGCTACACAAAATAGGAGCATACCTGCTATATCAAAACTGCGCACCAACTCTCTTTGTATAACCCTGAGTGTCGTCGCAGTGATTGTTTACTCTTACTCTCAAAAATTACAAAAATTCTATATTGAATTATTTTTTTAACTTCTAAATTATGTCTAACATTAGCATGAAATTGAGTGTGGGAGTGAACATGACCTCTGATGACTGGTACTTGTTCGGAGTTAGTTCCTATCTTATGCCCAATGCTGTCAACTCAGGATGCAAAATTAGTATTAAACGGTCCCAGTACATGGATGAATGGATACAAAATTATCACCATTTCAGAATGTGTTAGTGACATAGAGTTTGAATGTGAGTGCCATTGACACAGGAGGTATGTGAATTGATATCGAAAGAGAAGGAACACGCAAAGCTCAAACAGCAAACAGCTTCAATCATGGGAATTCATCTTTGTAGGTTCTCAGCTGCCACTTGTTTCCACATAGACCACTCGACATGGGCAAGATACCATTTTGTAGTAGATTGACAGGTTTTCAAGGAGAATTTTAAATAAATGGGCCAGACATGCTGTTAGGAATTAATTGTTCATAATGCTAGTCTATGTGAAAAGACTGCAGAAGCAGGACACTCATTGGAGTCTCTACAGTTTTCTGGAAAGGGAGAATAATTTGGGTTTGTACATCATAGCTAGCTTTGAAATCTTAACAAGTGATGCTGTGAGAAAATGGATATGGAAAATGAAGGCCCTGCTTTGAAACTGGAGCAATGTCAGAGTGTAGTTTTTTAGTCACATTTATATGAAAGAGTATCTCTCTATTTTAATAAAAAAATCTTGGGTCATGACACGATCTTCTCGGAAGACACTTTGACGTCCCACGAGAGACACTTTAACGTCCCGAGAGAGACACTTTAATGTCCCACGAGACAAGGCAGTGAGACAAAAGGACAGCTGCCGTACAGGCTTTTAAATGATCAACATGTAGCGAGACAAGCAGAACATGCAGCTCGGCAGCAGTAGCAGCAAGCCAGCAGCTGATCTGTCCGCATCTTCTTAGCGTGTGTTCAGCCATGCCACCCCCCCCCCCTCACAACGCGAGCGGCAGAGACGTGAAGTGCCTGCCAAGTACCATGCCCTGGGGGGATGGGATTTGGGTAAGGGTAGGGGAATGGGTGGAGGGGGTGGGCGAGCAGTTAGTATCTTTAAAAGTAATGGAAAAGTCAAGATCAAGGTAAATTTAATTACCCTCCCCAATGCTGTATAACATTAACGCACCGGTCATTCATTGTAATCTAAGCAATATAATAATATTGTACCAGTATTTATAGCAAAATTAATGGGCCCTGTTGCCACGGCAGTCTGTATTTTACTACTAAGTGCAATGGTTATTTGCCTAAAGAACTTACTGAGTAAACGTTTGAGATAAAAGTGACCACTAGGATTAAAACCGAATGTGATGTAAGTGTAAAACTGATTCAAGTGCATGAAGAGATGTAACAAGAAGGAGTCAGTACACAGATGAGCAAAAAGTACTCTTCAGTGCTTCTCTAATCTTTTCAATATGTCTCTAATAGGCAAAGGAAACTAGATAGATAGATAGATAGATAGATAGATAGATAGATAGATAGATAGATAGATAGATAGATAGATAGATAGATAGATAGATAGATAGATAGATAGATAGTCCAGAGTGTGTCCTATAACTGAGCTTACTGTAAGCTGAAAATGTACCTTGCTGAACTGAGAGGACTGAAAAGAAAAAAACAAAGTTTTGTTGAAATGTCAAAGAAAATGAAAGTTAAAAAGAAAAAAGACACATTTTAATGCTTGTTAATTTTTTTTTTCTCTCCACAGCCTTGATCTTACTCTTCTACATTGTCTTCTACAGTTTCCTGACTGGTCTCTTCAGTCTTACAATGTGGGTCATGTTACAGACATTAGATCCATATGAGCCTACATATCAGGACAGACTGTCCAGTCCAGGTACAGTACAGAGTTTGTTTGATTTTCTAATTAGAAAGAATTTGTTTCCCCATCATCTCCTTCTGGGCAGAAGCCCCCCCCCACACATTTTCAGTATTGGCATTCATCAAGGAGATTATAAATAATCTATATAGCAACGTGTGATACCAACATGACATCTCGCTCAGATTAGTGACAGTTAAGTTTAACAAGGAAATGCTCCATAGCTCCATAGTCAAGCTGCAACTAACTGCTGAAACACACAATTTAAGCTGGTGTAACAGAAAAAGATGAAATGAAACAGATTGGATATTTTATCCTCCTGAAGTAAAATTCAGTTTTATGACTTATATGTTTAAAAAATTTCAGCGCATGCTACCAACCCGAATATGGCAGATCTCATACTAGGTTGCCATTATATTCTCTAATGCTGCCTCAAAGCTGCCAAATAGTAACCCTTCATTTTCAATCAGTTCACAGTCATTAGGTAGAGCCTTTCCTACCAGGCCAAACCTTGACAAGATGCTGTTAAATCACTCAGCACACTCACATACATACCCTCCATCAATGACATTGGGATTATTTGGTGTCAGCAATAATATGACAAACGTGTTTTGGATGTGGAACAAATACCTACACAGACCGAGAACATGAAAGCATTACTAGTACCAAAATTAGAACCCCAAAACTCCCAGCCAACAACTTTATTTTTAAGCTGTTAGCTTTCTGTGAACCTTTTTTCTTCATGGCCATTTCCTGTCTACTTGGAGCCTCACAAGCCATGGGGTCCTCCAATCCAGCCAAAGAGGTCCATGTTTCACCACCTATGCACTAAGTTGCTAGTGTACAACAATGCAAACAAAAAGCATAGGTACGATACTGCTATTGTTCTTCTGTTTAAAAATACATAATAATAAATATATAGTAATGATTAAGTAAAGCAAATGGATCACTGTTTTTATTAACAGAAGAATTTTTTTACATGTTGTGGTGATATTGCTGGTGGAGGCCCCAAAAGCTGCTGCTGAAATTCCCCCTTTAATATGTATTTAATATGTTTCCTGTAATAGCCTTTCTATAGTAATGTTATGGAAGCTCATCAACTTATCCAGGCACTGGGTGGTCCACCTCCCATTTCAGTGGTGATATCTGGTCATTGAGAATCTTGATCGTTGTGGAAAATCAGCATATGGAAGAATGTGAAAGACAACTAGTTAAAAGATAGGCTGGTCAGTCCCCAATGACAAGAATGACCCACTTATGTCTTCCTGATTTTCTCTCTTGCTGCAGGAGTGATGATCCGCCCACAATCGGATTCCCTCAGCATCGCCTTCACCACCAACAACACGGAGAGCTGGGATGGCTACACCAATGCACTGGATACCTTCTTAGGATGTATGTTTCTAGTTTTCCCTTTACCTCTCATTAACCCTTTTACTAATATTCTTCTGTTACATCATATAAACCTCCACCCCTCACGTCAATGTGTGTAACTGGAGATAAGCAATGAGATGCTTAGGGAGGCATCATTCTGGTTCTCTCATTTTCTCTCTCTTTATCACTTGCTCTTCAGGATTTCCTGAAGGACACCAAAGGGTGAGATGTTTTTCCTTAGGAATGCATTGAGAACTGTTGGCTAAAATAAGCAGTCAGTGCTTTCTGCCTATTATTGATTATGCCATAAAATGTAAGACATAGGTGAGAAGCATTACCTCTTGCATCGACTAGGATCATTTGAGCTGCAGGATACTCAAGAAGGTGATCTGCCTTCTCTTAGTGCCCCTATGGCAGAAATTAGCTGAATTGAAAGTACACTCTTCCCATCAAGTACTAAATCAGAAGCCCCTTACCACTTCTTTGCCATACTACCTGTCATTACACCTAGTGATGTTGCCAGGAAAAATAACAATGTGGTAGTCACATCATGGAAAATGAGGGAAATAAAACAGAGCACACCCCTCAGGTTGTGCTTTTTGCCTTGCATATGGATTTTAGATTCCCCACCGGGTCTTCTCTGTTGTACATGGTTTTTGACTTTTCTTGTGATTTTTAGATCTTGCCTTTGTTGAGAATATAAAATATGCAAGACATGTGGTGTTTAGCTATGTAATGTTAACATGCGTCTCTTCTCCTACAGCTTACAATGACTCCATACAGCTCGCCAACAATGACAACTGTACACCCGACCAGTACTTCTTGCAGGACGACAATGGTGATGTACGAAACAACCCCAAGAAGTCATGCCAGTTTAACCGGACAATGCTGGAAAACTGCTCAGGGATAATGGATCGCACCTATGGATATGCAGAAGGCAAGCCGTGTGTCATCATCAAAATGAACCGGGTAGGTTAATTAAAAAGGAGTGGTTGATATTTGGTAACAGCACATTTCCACCAGCTATCTTTTGGTAGAGAATGACCTGTTGTTCACTGATTTCAAATAAACATCAAGAGTAAATCTGAATTAAGTAAACTTGACATACCGTAGTGCTCCTTAAGACAAAATATAACATGGGCATAAGACTAGACTCGACTAGAGACTAGACACAAGACTAGACTCAGTCTTAGTTTGGGCCTCCAGCAAACTTTCACACTCCCAATCATTCATTTCAGTCCCACTGAGCGTCACCAGTCAGCCTAATCTGAACATCTTTAGGAAGTTGCTGGAAACTCCAAATAATCAAGACTGATTCTGAGAATCAAACACCAGTGTCTAGAGCTGTTCAGCATCACTAATTTTATTTTATATTGTGCTGAAATATTTAAGATGATTTAGAAGGATACATTACAACTGATCACTGATACTTCTTAATGTTGGTGCAAGACAGATTACCTGACGAACTCGGGGTCACAAGGTGTGTAAAGGGTGGGAAATGAAGCAGCTTTTTACATAGAATACATACACGATCTGTCATGAACGTGATAGAAAGGAATGACATCATTAAGACTTATATATAACAGATATAAGAACATAAGAAATTTGACAAACAAGATGAGACCATTCAGTCCATCAAGCTTGTTTGTTTAGCTAATAGTTAAGATGTCCCAACATCCCATCCAGGTACTTTTTAAAGGCTATCAAGGTGCACTTTCTCTCTAATTTACTTGATTCACCCTGAAAAACATCAAGAGATAACCATTTCTAAGCATGATTTTAGTAGTGGAAGGACTGACATGTAAAAACACTTAATCATACTTACAATAAAATTTTCTTTAACATCAGCCTTGCTATTAAATAGCATTCCAACACAAAGGAAAGAACTGTTCATTGGACATATTCTTGTTAGTTTTGTGACGCAACTCAGCATACGTTTTTATATAGAGCCACTTTTTAGCACAAACTACATTGCTACACTTTACAATGACACATAGAATGTTAACATACTTTACTTACACTTGTAGTAAATGCAAGTTAAGTGACTTGTTCAGGAACTGGTCAATGTAACATGTATGTGTTTAAGATGTACATGTCTCTAATCCAGGTAGAAATAACACATTTTTAAAAAAATATTCCTTTTCCAGATCATCGGGTTTAAACCAGGAAATGATACCAATCCTGCATATGTATCCTGCACAGGAATGGTAAGTCTGATTTTGTACTACCAAACTCAAACATGTTCAGTGTTAGGCATAGGGCAAGAGAGCAATTTTAGAAAAGCCAGCCCCCCCCCCAGATAGCACAATGTGGTGACTGGTCAGATTTGGACATCCTTCTGTACGTATCCATCCCTTTCTGCACCATCCCCAATGAGACGGAGGATAACCTAATTAAGTCTCTTTTATCTCAAACAAGAAAGGCTAGCAATCTGTTAGACTCAAAGCTCTGGAGCCTTGCTGTTATTGTCGAGATGTAAGGAGAAGGAAGAGGGTGGGGGGAGCGGGTGGTTTGGGGGGTGTTGCTGTGAATTCAGGCAGCTGGGTTGTGAAGTTAGAAATCTAAACAGGGTTGGTGTTGCATCTCTTCTGTGCCTGCCTCACTTTGATTTCACTGTTTTCTGTTATCTGTGTTTGTTGATCACTGTGCTCTTCTGTTCTATTCCTCTTTCATCTTTTTTCACCTTTCATCCTGTCATTCAATTTTGCAGAGGTACAAAGCTGGCAAGGATATATGGGTAAGCCTGTCTGCTGAGTGAGACCCGTAATAGCAGCCACGTAATAGGAGAATCTGCATGTTTTTGTAATGGCGGTCCTCAACTAAAACTTTAATAGTCAAAATATATATATTTTTTTTCTTTACAAAATAAAAGTTTTAAATCCAGAATGACATTTTCTAATTTTCATAATGATATGGAAATAAATGTATAAATCAGAGGAATGATTTTTAGACTATTAGTGAGACACAATCAATGTGAAACTCACTATATTAGAATTAAATATATAGATTAGTAAGGAAGGCAATATACTAGATAGATAGATAGATAGATAGATAGATAGATAGATAGATAGATAGATAGATAGATAGATAGATAGATAGATAGATAGATAGATAGATAGATAGATAGATAGATAGATAGATAGATAGATAGATAGATAAACAGACAGATAGATATGACATGCACTACCATAGGTACATACATAGATATTAAAAGACAATATACACAGATACTATACTAATAAGACTAGACAAAGTCAAAGTGTTGAGGCACATTGCATCCAACCCCATATAACTGGATGAATAACAATTAAAAAAATAAACAACGTTTGTTAAATGCAAATCGAGCCTTCCTCAAACTGGACTCGTCTCAGGTGACTGATAAAGATGATGGATCACTCTGGTTATGACATATGTGGGCAGGAAGAGGCAGGGCCAGATAGGCAAACCCCAGAAGTGACTTTGAAGGAGGAGGGATGTCAATCTTCCTTTCCGCAGATAGAGGAAAAGCGAGATGAAGAATTACCATCACCCAAACCCTTAAATTGCCTGGGCTTGGCAATAGTTAGATAGACAGATATAAAAGACACTATATTATGGATAGATAGAGATGAAAGGCACAATATCATATCAAAGTTTATATTAGGCCATCTAAGTAGAACTGAATGATGCTATATTTCAGATAGGTATGAAATAATCTATATAAGGCAAATATATACAGTAGATTTAAAAGGCAATAAACAGGTGTTAAAAGCATGATGTTGAAAATATATACAAATTGAATTATAAAGCATGTGATAATTATTTTAGTTAGATAGAAAAAGATATAGAAAGACGTAAAACCATTATATTATTCTGCTAAGTGCAAAGGCAATAGGTACAGCAGATGTGAAGTTACTGTTAGAGATATGGATTGGTTTTTGTAAATTTTTGTTATGGTTTTCATCCATTCTATCTATCATTCGAACATGCAGTGTGAATAGCCATAGCCCTTTTCTGTCAAACATGTCAGTACTTAATGGCTAAGTAACATTTTTGGTTTAGATGTAGTTTTTTAATGTCCTCTGCACCCTCACAGTACCAGAGTCCTGGTTCAGATACTCCACTCTTGAGTAGAGTTTGCACGTTCTTGCTGTGTCTATGTGGGTTGTTCCTCTCACATTCCAAGGAAGTGTGTGTTTGGTTAATCAGATACCCTAAATTGGGTCAGTGAGTGGGGGTGTTTGACTAAATGTTCCATGTATTTACCCAAATGGGTAACAAAATTAATGGATTGATGTAGCTGTTTTTATCTTTGGGTAGAAAGCACTATATGTATTAATAAAATGTATTAGGATGAAAATTTATTGCTTTTTGAATATATTAAAAATACATTGTATTTCCGCCCCCACCATGATACATGTCAAATATGGCTCAAATATAGCTCATCTCATAGCAATCTACTATGAAAATTATCACACTTTGAAAAATGACACAATTACTTGAATGACTATTTTTTTCTTGAACCATTCAACTAAATTGTTCATAATATTTAATAGCTGAATGGATGGATGGATGAAAATTGCATTGCTCTTACTATTTAAAACAATACCAGGAGACCACTTTGATGCTGGAATTCTTTAACATTTTTTTCAGTCAAATGGGAGCTTAGCCTTAGTCTTAATAAATTGGCATTGTACTCAAAAACTCTGGTCTCTCAATGGGCTGCTATTATAGGGTCTCCCAGCTCTGGATCAGCAGTAGATGCTGTCTACCTGAAATGCTTGTCTTCATGCTGTTGCACTCTAATTAAAAATAAACAAATGGCAATATGAGCTTGCATCTTTTATGCACCTGCTGTAGTGCCCTTAGGTAGCTGCAAGAAAGTGCAGCCAAATCCCTGGGCTCTTCATCTGGGACCATCTGATGGTGTACAGTATGTCTGACTGTATCCTGTTCTGGCTTCTTCGCAGAATGATGACTCGAGCAAAGTTGGTAACATCGCTTACTACCCTGCTGGTGGCATCTTCAATAAGATGTATTTCCCCTACTATGGAAAGATTACACAAGTGAGTATTATGTTCAGAATATTAATGTAGTAACTACTTTGATTGTCTGTTTTGATCTCCATAACAAATATATAAAAGCGCAGTGTGTTTAGTCTTCTGGTGTTAAATAAAGTAAACATTCATACACTAAATAGAAAATGTTGTTGCCTGCTGCTCTAATCATGGATTACTTTTTCTAAATCAGCGTATTCCATTACAGGGTTACAGGATGCCATTGCACAACTCCAAACCCTGGCCGAGTTGCCAGTCCATTGCAGATCAGACCCACTCTCCATAGGCCAATGTTGAGATATCAGTTAATCCTACCGGTTCATATGTGAGATGTGTGTGACAAGTTCCTGCATACTGTAGACACGTGGACACTGTGCAGATGCCGTACTTCATTCAAAAGAATTAAATTAATGTTAAAAACACACCAACCCTGATTTTATTTAACACCATCTAACGACACTGCATACACTGTGATAATTTGTGCAAAATATTTTTTTTATTGTTGGAGCACAATTGAACCAGCAACTTTATGGTTTTAGAGACCAGTATCATATCTCCTGTACAGCTATTCCTACTAAAGGCTGGTCAAAGTGTCATTGTAATGTAATGGCTGTACACTATATACATTTACAAATATCAAACACCATTAGTGAGTGCTGTAGCAGTTAGCAGTGCTGCCTCATGAAGGCTGTATGATTGTTGTTTGCATGGAGTTTCACCTTTTCCCTGTGTCGATGTGAATTTTTATTCAGGTACAGTTTCCATAGGTTGATTATTGACTCTAAATTAGTCCTGAATGTGCACAGGGGTAGATCTGCTATGAAAGAAATGAAGCTTAACGCTTCAGGACCCCTAATCCTGGAAGGGCACCAGAAGCAACTTTAGTTCACATTGCTTAAAATTTTTGGGTGCCTACTGTATTAGAAGGGATTTTTAAAGCCCCTACATGTAGTGGTTATATTAAAAAAAAGAAATTGTGGTTATCTGTCATGGAACAACCCTACTGAAGAAGATAACAGTCGTTGTCCTGTTCACGTGAGGGAGTCTAACCTATTTCAATGGGAGACTCTTTGAAATTTGACGATCCAAACTAACACCGTTCTACCATTGTTCCTTTTCTTTTTCAGGTAAACTACTCCCAGCCCCTGGTTGCCGTCAAGTTTTTGAATCTGACACTAAACACTTTGATCAACGTGGAATGCAAAGTTGTGGCCACAAATGTTGCAACCAACGATGACCGAGACAAGTTTGCTGGTCGTGTCTACTTCTCATTGCAAGTCAGCACGAGTCAATAAGAGCAGCTGTAACCTCACCGGTACCATCGCCCTTCCTCCCCTTCCCATCTTTTTAACTGTCCGCTCACCTGTTCATCCCCTTCCCCTTCTCCAGGGAAATGGCGTGTCCTCACTCATATATTTTGCACTGGACTTGCTGCTGTTTGGCAAGTGAGAACTGTGAAGGAATAGTACCAACAGCTAATAAGACATGACAGCTGGCAGCATGCTGGGGGACGGGAGGAGGGGAAGGGGGAGTGGTTGGGGGGTTGCCACTCATTGAACTCATAGCCTAGTGGTGATTTCCAGGATATTATGGGAGGGCATATTCCCGTATTAAAATGAGAAGTAGACCCAAGTGAAAGATGAAGACTTGAATCATTGAAATGGAACCTCTTGCTACTTCTGACAACCCCGATGATCACAATCTCTACACCAGTTTCAATTTTTGGCTCAAAGGGATGGTGGCCATTAAGGTGACAAAGTTCTTTGGTGGCTTGTAAACCACTGCAATGTTTAATCCCCAAGTTCACATTCTTTCTTTCTTTCCTTCTCTATCTCTCTCCCTCATATTTCTTTGACTTTTCTTCTGCTCACTAGCTGTCACCCCCATCTGCCCAGACCCCACCATTTCTTCCCACTGTCCTATCTTGACTCTATGTCCCTTTTTGGCCTTCTCTCTCTCCAGTGCACCTCTAATTCAGTAATAGTCTAGATTCAGAATTGTGTGGGATGTGATCCAAGGAAGAAATCTGCGCTACTTTCAGGCTGTGCCACATCCCTCTTTGGAGACCATTTGGGTGTCATCTGTCTTGCTCAGCACTTTTAAAAAAATTTGAAACGGCAGGGAAATGTAGGAAGTGAGGATCCTGAGTGCTCACCGGCTAAAGATTTGTATAAATGGAAACAATCCATCTCTTGAGGTCATGAGCCAAAGGTTATGTTCTTTTATGAAGAATGCTCTAATTTCTTTTTTGGAATTGGAATTTCCAGAAAGTGCAATACACAGATGATACTTGGCCCAACAAAGATTTTAAGAAGCCCCCACTAACTATCCCCCCCCCCCCAAAAAAAAAAAAGTGAATCAGACATCATGGTCTTTTAAAGCTTGACCGACTTTTGAACATTGGGTAGGAGGATATGATGCAGCATGAGATCTCAGTGGCACACTTCAATTCCATTCAAGCCGCATCCTCCAGTCATGCCCAGCTATCTAGAACTGGTGTCCCACAATTTATTTTATTTTGTTCATGTTGCTGTTGCTTAATGTTTTATTTTCTTATAATGCCTCCAGCATTTATATGTTACTAAGAAATGCCTCATTGAGTAGCTGTCTTAAGAAACATATACTATTAACGGGGCATGGAGGTCACCTTATTTTCCATGAGAGCTGCTGGCTCTTTTTGTCATTAGGATGTTGAACTACAAATAATGTGATTTGGAAAACCTGAGTGCACCTCTCTGCCCGCTCTGCTGTTCTGTTGTCTCTTAGATAACTGTTCTGCTTTTATTTATTTTTTTTGCGCTTTAATTACGAGAATAATACAGTGCCCTTAAACTTGACTACTACTCCTATGGTCAGTTCCAAAGTATTTTGAATAAATTCACTCCATGCCCTTTATCACCCCTCTGTGGGTGGTCCCAGCCCCACTTCCATTCTTCTCGCTAATGCTGCATCTGCTGTCATTCTAAGCTCCGCCTTATGCACCTTCTGTAATGGTTCCATGTACAGTAACTTCCACTTAGGAGCGCCAAATTCCATTAGGTCCTCTCTGGTATCCAGTCTAACCAAAATAATCTACACTCCCTCCATTAAAAAATTAAAACAACCAAAATAAAAATAACTCTGGCCTTCAGTACATTTCCTCTCTTTTCATCATTTATTTTCATGTGATGACCCGGGGTGTCTAGAAGCAATATTTAGCCTGGCTGTAAATATTTTATTTTACTTTGTTATTATTATTATTTTGCCATAAACTTTTAAACTTTGAAATCTAGGTTTTAAAAAAATAATCTTGAAGGATTAGATAGATAGGTGTGTAGATAGATCTTTATAATTGGATTATGGCCTACCTCCTCCTTACAAAGGGGGTAGTAGAGGACACCATTTATTGAACTTTATTGACTTGTCTTGGAGTTTGAATGAAGTATGCTTGCTTATTTTCTCTATTATAAATAAATATATTGATGATGTATGTGTGTGTTTATATGTATATATATATATATATATATATATATATATATATATATATATATATATATATATATATATATATATATTATAAGGAAAGGGAGAAAGAGAAATAAGGAACACAAGAAGTTATTCTGGTGGCAAAATTGCTTAGGCAAAAAAGCTGTTGGTTTCTGATCACCTCAGCACGTTTCCTGTTGCTTACTATATTGAGGGTGGAGGCTGGAGCCTCAGTCTGTAAAGAAGAAAGGCACTGGCCAGAGTGGGTTGCTTAAGAACTAGCAGGACTTTATGGAACTCTTAAAAAGTGAACGTTTTCTGAGCATCCTATAATTCGCCATGCTGCTATGGTCCTCACCCCATCTTGTTTCATACTATATGTCCAAACGAGCCAAGTTAATCTATAACCCAAGGGGGTATAGATTTGCTTTTTTTTGATCAAAGTATAATGAAAGATGCTATATAAAAGTAGAAAAGTGAAAATTAGTACATGATGCGGGGCTGCCTTTTATAGTGGAATGGGTGAAATGCCAGAATGAATAAATGCAAACACAAAAGATATCCACACAGTATCTAAAACAACTTTGAATGTGCTTATTTTTCTCACATCAACAGTATTAAAGATAAAATTCTTTACATTTCCAACACTTGGCCTCAATAATGTAGTCTCAAGACGACCTGCATGATTATAACCTTTTCTTTTGATTTCTTTTTTCTGCTTCATAACCCCCTCTCCCACCTGATTTGTGTTACCCATTTTTCTTGCCTGTGCAGGCTACATGACATCTGCCCACCTCGAATGTGACGATTTCTTAAAACTAAAATGCCCAGTGTGCATTGTCAAAAACATACACGAGGACAGCCATAAAGGCAGGTTTGCTAGATTGGGTAGCCAGCCATCTATTTTGTTTCCTAGTAACAAAGCGGTATAAAATTCCCGAGGGATGTCACGTGTGTGCTTGCTCATAAGATTGACCCCTACATCTCTCTATAGGTGGACAGACACAGAACTAGAAGAAGACTGAGAATTTAAGACCCCATTTTTTTTTCTTTTTAATACATGTCCAAAAGGTAGAGCTGCTACTGACCCCGATAGGATACAATCTCCTTTATGATGAATGAGGTTTTTGTATTCTGCTGCTGATATGAAATGGTGTATATATGGTACTATAAAACAAATTATTTAAGCTTTTTTTTTGGAAAATAATAATAAAAAAAACTAATAAAACAGATTCAATAACAAAAAACAAAGATTCAATCTGCTTTATGTGCTCCCCTATCCACAAGACACCACTGTATGAATGGAGTTGTATTGCTTTCAACTTTTTATTATTATTTTTTCTTGCATAAATATTTAATGCCTGTATCAAACTGTGGAATCTAAATTGAAAATAAAAAATAATAATTTTGTGTTTAACACTGTGCGTCCTTTTTTTTTTTTATATATATATATATATATAGGGGTCCTTGTTTGTTAAAGCTGTTGAGGAATTATCGACCTCCAATGCCGGACTTGATCATTATTGTGAAAATTGTTTCAAATAACAATGCTCCTTTAATTCACTAAATGGAGAAGCAGCAAAATAAACCTTTTGAAAAACATTGTCAGCTGAACATAAGTGACCAGTTCCTATTAACGTAATACTATTGAAAAAAGCAAGGATAACTTTTTTGAGGAAGATGAGAAGTGGCTTGGCCAAAATTAAATGAAGATAAAAAAAACTTATAAAGCCAACACTTGAATCAAAAATCATAGTCAAACAAAGCGTCAGAGTCAAAAGAACACCTGAATTGAAATTTGATTTTAGCAAAGAAAGCACATAATGTTTGGAGAATATCTGCAAACTTGGTTGAGGGAGTGCGTTGACAAGTGACCTTTTAATCTGTCGCGTAGTTAACATCAACCTCCCAGACTTCACCACTAGTAATCGCAGATACATCTTAACAAAGGATAAACAAAATGGCGATCACTGTAACACTAACAATAAAATTTACAACACCTAGCAGATAACGAGATAACAGATAACGAGAAAAAAAATTACTAAATAGTCCTTTCATAACAATTTACTTGTCTGTCCAAAATAACGTGAACAAGTGCACATGTGAAGGACCTAATTTGGATCACATTTATAAGCCCTCCACTTCATGTAGCTACAATTCACTGTGTGAACAGAGCTTTTCACCGGACATTCACCTTTAACTGTTCCCATAAGAGTCAAAACACAGCTCTTCTTAATATATTTTTGGCTTCTCCTAGACAACAATGAGATCAGAAAGAAACAAAACTGAGACTTTTTTCTGTTTTCTCATGTGTTTCAGATTTTTCTCCTAAGATAAGATCCCCCAGTATTCTCATGTGTGTCTCCTCCTGAGTTTCAGCAGAGACCTCACACGATGGGCTCAGATTTTCAGAGTGGTGTCTTAACATTGTGCTTTACAATTTGAAAGTATTTGCGTGAGGTGTTCAGTAATATGTATTGAAATGTATGGACAGTTGTTTATGGCATTAAAACGCTTTACTATGATTACAAAACTGTAGTCCTTGCTTCTGAATAATGTTGTTTGTTGCTCAAATTTGTATTGCTGTGTTCCAATTATTCTGGAAAAAAAGGCAGGAAGTGTAGCATAGTGGTGAAGAGTTTGGGCTTCAAACCCGGAAGTTGTGGGTACAAATCCCACTGCTGATACTCTATGATCAGGAGCACAATTGGAAAATCAAAAGAAATGGAACTGATCTTATCGCATCTCAAATGTTGTAAGTCACCTTGGATAAAGGCATCAGCTCAATAATAAGTAAAAAATGTGATGTCTTGAAAGAGTTTAAAATAAAACTAGAAAGAGATCTCACAAAATGCTATGTTTTTTCAAACCAAATTCTCCATTCTGACTTCTTTCACCACAGTTGTATGTCATGTCTCAAGAATTTTAGGAGAAACATCTGTGACAATGTTGAATCTTAAATAAAACATAAATGAGGATATCTTTTAAGACTCGGGAGCCATCAATGATCAGCCTCAGAGCAGTTTTTTTTTGTTCTTTATTTTGCCTTATACAATTTCTTGTATTAGGAATTTGTTAGTTTTTGCATACCCCTTGGGGTCAGAGCGCAGGGTCAGCCATTGTACGGCGCCCCTGGAGCAATTACAGGTTAAGGGTCTTGCTCAAGGGCCCAGCAGAGTAGGATCTCTTTTGGCAGTGACGGGGATTTGAACCAGCAACCTTCTGGATACCAGCACAGATCCTTAGCATCAGAGCCACCACTCCTAGTTTTCCTATGGGTTATGCCAAACACAAGGTAAGGCAATTGAAAAGAATGGTAATGTCCAGGAGATGATATATTAGTAAACGAATAAATAAAAAGTTATTAATATGAGGTTCGTCCAGTCTTTAGTCGAAACAAAACCGCTCTTGAAAAATCAAAGTCTAAAGAGAGAAATAAAGTGTTATCCCTAAACCAACTACCTTTTCACTCTGTACACCTCCAACTTCAAATATAACACCAGGTTATGTCACTTGCAGAAATTCTCTAATGGTTATTCAGTTATGGGATATGATGACAAGAGGGATGAGACAGAATATAGGGGGGTAGAGCACTTTGTTTACTAGGTGCAAAGAGAATTGTCTGTACCTTAACATCAACAAAACCAAGGAAACGTTTATTGACCTTTGCTGCAGCAAAGAGCCTCTTTGTCCAGTCACTATTCAAGGAGTGGATGCAAAGGTGGTCCACTCCTACAAGTACTTGGGGGTTCACATTAATGATAGGTTAGACTAGTCTTGTAACACAGAAGAACTAAATAAGAAAGGACAGATCAGACTCTTTTTCCTTAGGAGATTGCATTCCTTTAAAGTGGGAAGTTGACATCCTTCACATCTTCTACTACTCTGTGATTGCCAGTGTGATTTGCTACACTGTGGTGTGTTGGGCTGGTGACAACATTTCAAGAGAGGCCCACCGAATCAACAAGCTAATTAAAGGCATAGACTTAGTTATAGGACAGAATCTGGACCCCCTAGAGGTGAGAATTAAGACAAAACTGAGTGGCATTGTGAACGAAGCTGCACATCCTCTCTTTGACACACTAACACTGAGGACCTTCATCTAACAAGTCACTCAGCAGACGTGTGTCAAGAAATACTACTGGGGCTCCAACAGCAACATGCTTCATTGTGACTGTGACTGCCAAGTCTGAAGTTTTCTCTTATTTTTTAGTAATTATGGCGTGTATTCAGACTATAGTGTGTGTATCTTATATATAAACGTCTACATGTGGAAGAGTGTGTGTCTGTCCGGTCCGGAAGTCGGTGTAAGGGCTCCACCTCTGAGGAAACAGAAAACTCGCTTAGCCGCTAATACACAAGCGATGTGAGCATGTCAGCAAAACGAAACCTCAGAAGAAAGACAAAGTCACTTAGCCACTAACATCGGCAAACTGGTATCCCTTTTACTTTTTCTCCCGCTGCTAATGCACAAGCGATGCAAGCACATCAGCAAAATGAATCCTCCGAGGAGAGAGATGCTCAGAGTAGTTCCTTTCAATTACCTGACATCTCTACATTTCAATTTTTTTTCTGACGATTTCAATAGTTTCTAGGACCCCAAGTTTTTTACAGCACGGGCTTACACAGCTAGTATATATATATATATATATATATATATATATATATATATATATATATATATATATATATATATATTTATCTATCTATTTATGTATTTATTTATTTAAAGAGTTTCAGTTCTTTAAGTTCTATCTACCTAAGCACTACCCTTTATAATGCAGATAATTTCTTTGACTTATCCACAAACTTGGATGACCCAAGAATGCATGACGCTGACCTTTTATACTTTCTCAGAGATGATGTCAGGGCCACATATCTCCAAGTGATGTTGCATGACAGCATTGTGTCAACCGCTTGCCAAAATGGAAGATAACATAGGGAAAAAAAGTGCAAAATATTTATTGCCATACTAAAGCAGAATCCAAGCTAAAAAATAATGATGAAATAGATTCTGTGACGCAAAAACTTATAATAGGATGTAAGGTAGTCCAAGAGAAATTCAAAGAAACAATTCAAAAACTAACAATAAAGACAAATCATAACAATAACATTTCTTATGAACCAATATACATCTTATGTAATCTTAATGAAGGCACACCAGGAGTCAAAAAGGACAGATTACTCTAATCAAGAAATGCTTTACTCAGACTATTTAATGCACTAAAGAAACTGCATCTGGACCATTGTGTGTAGTTCTGATGATCACACTAAAATAAAGACATAGGAGCACCTAATTCTGCACATGGAAGAGCAACCAGATGCATCCCAGGGCTTAAAGACATTGGTTACTGTGACAGAGAATTAAACCTGTTAAGTCTTGAACCGAGGAGACTGCATGGGGGCCTAATCTAGGTCTTCAAAATCCTGATAGGCATTGATAAAGCACATCCAGCAGAATTCTTTGAACTTACCGGTGAAGCTCCTGAAGCTCGTACTCAAGGACATCAGTGGTAACTAAGAGGAATCGTATATATGACTGAAGCCAGAAAGTGCAGACTACAGAGACATGGAGATGAAGCAGAAACCTTGACAACTTTGAAGAATTATCTGGATGAGATATTGAGACAACTTACTGTACCTATTAGCTAAGTAATCAAGCTTGATGGACTGTGTGGTCTCCGTTCATTTGTCAAATTTCTTATATTCTAATTTTTGGAGTAAGTAAATGTCCTTGGGTCCTTAGGTATCATTATATAATAGTACTCTATAAGATATTAAAACACATTCCAAAATAGTAAAATGCAGGGGAACGGGTCCATTTATTTTTGCTGTTATAATGGCGTAGTCCTCTTGAATTGACTGTGGAATGTCTTTGTTCAACCACTAATCCATCAGTCCAGTTCAGAAACCCTCAAATTCATGGTCATGGAGTGCAGCGCAGAAATCAGCCCAGGATAGAGCATTTGTGTACTGCAGTCAGACTCACTTCACATCAATTTTAGAGCTGATAATTATCCTAACAATAACATAACAGCATAACTATAGAAAACCCAGAAAAGAAAAGCCATCATGTTAAGAATGTGCAAACACTACATATTTGATGTACATTGTCCATGTCTGGAACAAAATCCTGAAGTTAGGGAAAATTTACCTTAAAGCTCATATTACATCATGCAACTTTTGTAGCAATTTTCACTCAGCACATTCATTTGCTTAACCTTAGAGAGTCGACAACGCGTTCTTGTTAATGCGATATGTCCACTCCAATTCATCCACAATTGGCCACATCAAAACAGGTTGGACTTTGTCTTTAGTCACAGGGGTGGGCTCTGTATGCCTGAGTGCTGACAATAAATGAATGTTCATCATTAGGTACAATTCATATAATTCCACAACGAGAACTGCGGTGGGCTGGCATCCTGGCCGGGGTTTGTTTCCTGCCTTGCGCCCTGTGTTGGCTGGGATTGGCTCCAGCAGACCCCCATGACCCTGTAGTTAGGATATAGCGGATTGGATAGTGGATGGATGCAATAAGGAATATAAGAGTATTGGACCTCACAAACAGAAGAGAGGCTTGTCTGTCTTATGTCTCATGTCTCATGTTTTACATACCACAACAGAATGCAGAATAATAATAATTCTTTACATTTATATAGCGCTTTTCTCTCTACTCAAAGCGCTCAGCAATTGCAGGTTAAGGGCCTTGCTCAAGGGCCCAAAAGAGCAGCGTCCCTATTGGCATTTACGGGATTGAAACCGGCAACCTTCCAATTGCCAGTGCGGATCCCTAGCCTCAGAGCCACCACTCTGTTAAGAAGAGATAACAAGGCCGAGACTACAACTGCACTTGCTGTACCTGTTAACTCTTTGCACAGCACCAGCTCCGTCAGACAGTACATTATTGGCTGTCACAAAAAGTTACAAGCACAACTGTGCTAGAAAGTTGCCATGCATCAATTAAATGTAACATGCCTGGTGATTTTTAATCATTTGACATTGTCCAGTAACAAAATCTACAACTACAGATGACAGGTCTGACATACTCAATCGGTCCTATTCAAAGGAGTGACATGTCATAGGAGTGACATAACAAAGGAGTGAAACCTCAGATATAAATTTCAAAGGAGTGACAACCATCCAACCAACCATCCAAGTGGTAGCAATGATTTTTTTGGCACGTGTACTTTCAGTTGTGTGTGGTAGGTGACTCTAATAAAATGTCACTCCTTTAATACGGTATTTATGTCACTCCTTTGTTATGTCACTCCTATGAAGTGTCACTCCTTCGATACAGACCCTACTCAATGACTAGAATTTGTGTAATGTGACATTGGCTTAAATCTTTTCAAAGAATTATAGTTAAAAAGTTATGTTGAATTCTGCTTATTAAACTGTGATTATTACTAGATACAAATGCCCAACTGGGTTTCAGAAAAAAAGAAGTAAGAATACAAAAGAATACAAAAATGAGCAAATTCCCAAGCAGGACAGAAGGCATATAAGCTTCAGTGACAATGTAGATAGCTCCACTTTTTGTCATGTCTTATAGCAAGCAGTCTCTTAAGTTCATGTCGATGTATAAATCAGCAAAGGCAAAGAAGCAACGGTGAATCAATGATCAAATACAAATCAATTGACTGCAAATGCCAATCTAAAGCCCTTGTCACACTGCAGGATTTTTCCAGTGATTTTCAGTTACAGACTTCGTGACTTCCACCAGTGTGGTTCGACATGTCCAGTGACTTGATTTTACCAGTCTGTGACTTGTCCCAACAAAATCAAACAGATTTGATTTTATCTTAAGTCATAGGGGCAGACTTTGTGTGCAAAAGAGTGTAGAATCAATGGATGTTTAGCTGCAAGTGCAATGCATATAAATAATGCAGCTTTGAGGAAAAAAGAATTGAGGGTATTTGGACCATGCAAACTGAAGAGAGGATTGTGGGTCTGGTGTCTTATGTTTTATTTATTGGGATAGAATGAAAAAGAGGTAAAAAAAAATGGCTGAGATTACGTATAATCTCACCATTCCTGCAAAGCATTTATACAGCACTGGCTCTATTAGGCAACTCGTTATTGGCTGTAAGAAAGAGGGGTGAGCTGGAGATACTTTGGAAATGTAAAAAGTGTCTTGGTAAGTTGTCATGTAATTATGACCTGTGATTTCTAGTTGTGTAGTTTGACAACCTCTGAGGATTAGATTAACAACACAGTCTTCCAGTTTGATATCCCCTCCTTCCAAAAGTCATATAATGTGACATCAGCTTAGGTTGAAGGCAGATAAAATATACTATACGGTATATTGCAATTGGAAACTCTTCAATTTGGACAAGAGGTACAAATACTACAACCTGCAACAACATTTTATGAACACCAGTATCCATCAGAGCCACTGCAAATAAAGGTGCTATATTATAAGTTAGAGCAGTACTAACGGCAAGAAATAATTTAAGTGGGCCGTCAAGAACTGCATTGGCTTAAGGTGTGAGCAGGTTGTTTTCTTAAGAACAATCCACCTACGGAAGAAAGATACCATAATCAGGCCATTGTGCAAATATTGTTTATTACAGCAGTGAACATTTACAGCATACAGTAAAGAACTAATGAGCAAGGGAGACATTCAGTACGGTCAGATGATTCATCCTTCATCATTATCTTTTCAAATGGACAAGTGAGCACGAGTCTACATGGCAAACGTCATGGTTCCAAAATAACATTCTTGTGGTTTAATAATACGATAACACTTTATTAATCCATCCATTTTCCAACCCTCTGAATCCGAACACAGGGTCACGGGGGTCTGCTGGTGCCAATCCCAGCCAACACAGGGCACAAGGCAGGAACCAATCCCGAGCAGGGTGCCAACCCACCACAGGACACACACAAGCACACCCACACACCAAGCACACACTAGGGCCAATTTAGAATTGCCAATCCACCTAACCTGCATGTCTTTGGACTGTGGGAGGAAACCGGAGCGCCCGGAGGAAACCCACGCAGACACGGGGAGAACATGCAAACTCCAGGCAGGGAGGACCTGGGAAGTGAACCCAGGTCTCCTAATTGCGAGGCAGCAACGCTACCCACTGCGCCACCATGCCACCCCTTTATTGTGTTCCAGCAGCTCACAGCAAAATTAAAATAAGTACATATAGATTAAATAACTAAAACACCTAATATAGTACAACATATAAGATGAAACAGATAAGATAATTAAAAACCATAAAATACCAAAAATAGTGATGTATTACCAATCCACAGTAATAAATACTGTGTAGTATTACAGTATTATATTCAATAAATTTGACACATAAGATGACCAATATGTGAATTTCCCATTGGGATTAATAAAGTATCTATCTATCTATCTATCTATCTATCTATCTATCTATCTATCTATCTATCTATCTATCTATCTATCTATCTATCTATCTATCTATCTATCTATCTATCTATCTATAACCACTAGTGATGGATAAGGTACCAGCGATTACAGAGTCTGGTATCCCATATGTACAATTCACAAAATAATCCAGTAAAGTATGAATGAATTAAAGCTGAGAATTGTATAGTCTTATAGTAGCAGGAAGAAAAAGACCTGCAAAAGCATTTCCTCCTGCAGCAGGAGAGGAGCAGTCTGCTGCTCATTGCACTCTTTTGGCCCTACATCAATTTATGTAGCGGATGGGAGGGGATCTTCATAATTAATGACACTTTTGCCAGCATCCTCCTCTCTGTTATCACCTCCGCAGTGTCCTGTTTCACCATGAGGACTGAAATGGCTTTTCTGATGATTTTGTTTGGTCTGTAAGCACCCTTGGCTGAGATACTGCTGCCCCAACACACCACAGCATAAACATGCCACTCAATGCCACAGACTCACAGAAAGTCCTCAGCAGCAGGCCTCTCACACAGAATGACCTCAGCCTCCTCAAAAATAGAGTTGTCTCTGGCCCTTCTTGTACAAAATATTCACATTCTGCTCCCATTCCAGCTTATCATTCAAGTAAACACCCAGGTACTTGTATTTCCTCAACCTGGATGATGACAAAAGCTGGAGAAGACTTCTTCTTCTGAAAGTCCACCACAAGCTCCTTTGAGTTTAGTTGGAGATGGTTGTGATGACATCACTCCACAAAGCTACTCACCAGGCTTCTGCATTCTTCCTCCTTCCCTTCACTAACACATCCAACAATGGTGGTGTCATCCAAAACATGCTTTGGAATCATACCTGAAATCCAAGGTGCAAAACATGAGAAGAAACAGAGAAAAGAGAGTCCCCTGTGGAGCACCCATGCTGCTGATCGCTCTCCCCAACACACAATTTCCTAATCTCACGTACTGTGGCTTGTTATTTGGGGAAATTAGGGCAGTGTCCAACCTATGCCAGACACAACTTGTCCCTCGATAAGAGAGGCTAGATGGAATTAAAGGATAGTCAAAAAACATGACTCTCACCATACTCTTAGCCCCCATCAGCTGTGAGTAGGCTCTGTGCAGCAGATAAACTACCCCCTACCTTCCACCCCCACATGCTGACAAGAAGCACACTGTAGAGGGTCCAACCCTGTACCCAGTGTTTTAAAGTGATCAAGAAACAGCCTCTCCATTGTTTTTATCAGATGTGAAGTCAGTGCCACATGTTTATAATCATTCAGTTCTTTGGAATTCCTGAGCTTTAGCACTAGCACAATAGATGGGGTCCTCCAAAGCACCAGCACCTTCTGTAGTCTCAGGTTGAGATTGTACTGTATATATGCTTCAAGACACCACACAGCTCATCAGCAAAGGCCTTTATTACTTTTGTACTGACTAGATCAGGGCCTGCCGCTTTTCCTATATGCAATCTGCGTAACTCTGTTCTCATCTCATCCTCTGTAATAATAAACTCTGGATTTGGGGTGGAGATGTGAGACAACAGGAGTGTACAGTACGTTGTATTAATTCCCAAGGGAAAATTATCTTTGTGTGACCTTTTTGGAGGCCAGAGCACAGGGTCAGCCATTGTACAGCAGCCCTAGAGAAATTTTAGGATAAGGACCTTACCCAAGGTTTGAGCCGGCAAACTTCTGGATACCAGCACAGATCCTTAGCCTTGGAGACACCATTCTGACTCAGCTTGTACAATTATAACTTAGAACAGAAGTCCAAACACAATCTATTCACCTATAAAAGATCTGATGTTCTGAAAAGGAGATTTAAAATTGTCAAAGGTGGAGATGCAAGCTGTCTGTCTTTTAGTGGTTTAATGATATAAAACTGAATGTGTAAACATAGAAGATAAAAGTTTTTTTTTATTTAAAAGTAAAAATGCTCTCATGGAAGGCACTGACTATCCAAAATCTTTTTATATAGCAGCTAAAATATTCTTAAGCCCATCTTGCCTTCGGCATCATGCAGTACTCCATTTGCATTAACTGCTGCACACAATAGTAAAGTCTATTAAGTCATGGAGTTCTTCATTCTGTGCTAATATTAGAAAATAAATAATGCTGTCAATGTCAGGACATGCGGATTCCTGGAGGCTCCTATTCACATCATGCATTTTCAGGGTTTAAATGGTCTTGTAATAACAGGAGAAATGGTGGAAGTGTAACAGCTGCCCCTTGGCCCAATAAAACTGGCTCAGTTCTGCTAAGGCCGGTGCTTGACATTACACTAACTCTTACTAGATAGATAGATAGATAGACTATAGAGGGATGGGGGGCACACACTAGCACCTGGGCTTCATCCCAACAATTTTACTATTAAACTTTCTTCTTCCTCTTTCAGCTGCTCCCATTAGGGGTTGCCAAATCAGATCATCTTTTTCCATTTCTTCCTGTCCTCTGCATCTTGCTCTGTTACACCCACCACCTACATATCTTCTCTCACCACATCAATAAACCTTCTATTAAGCCTTCCTCTTTTCCTCTTACCTGGCAGTTCTATCCTTAGCATCATTTTCCCAATATACCCAGTATCTCTCCTCTGCATATGTCCAAACCAAACCAACACAATCTCGCCTCTCTGACTTTGTCTCCAAACCATCCAACTTGAGCTGACCCTCTAATGTACTCATTTCTAATCCTATCCATCCTCGTCACTCCCAATACAAATCTTAGCATCTTTAACTCTGTCACTTCCAGCTTTGTGTCCTGTTTTTGGTCAGTGCCACCCATATAACATAGCTGGTCTCACTGCCATCCTGTAGACCTTCCCTTTCATTCTTGCTGATACCTGTCTGTTACAAATTACTCCTGACACTCTTCTCCACCCATTCCACCCTGCCTGCACTCTCTTTTTCAACTCTTTTCCACAGTCCCCGTTACTCTGTACTGTTGATCCTAAGTATTAAAACTCTTCCACCTTTGCCAGTTCTACTCCCTGAATCCTCACCATTCCACTGACATCACTCTCATTCACAGATATGTATTTTGCCTTGTTCCTACTGACCTTCATTCCTCTCCTCTATAGAGCATTTCTCCACCTCTCCAGGGTCTCCTTGACCTGCTTCCTACTCTCACTACAGACCACAGTGTCATCACCATTGCAAACAAGAAAGGGCTCAGTGCCGATCCCTGATGTAATCCCACCTCCACTTTGAATGCATCCGTCACTCCTACTGCAGACCTCACCACTGTCACACTTCCCTCGTACATATCCTGTACAACTCTTATAATACCACAACTTCTCTCGAGGAACCCTATCATATGCTTTCTCCAGGTCCACAAAGACGCAATGCAACTCCTTCTGGCCTTCTCTATACTTCTCCATCAACACCCTCAGAGCAAGCATCACATCTGTGTTGCTCTTTCCTGGCATGAAACCATACTGCTGCTCACTAATCATCACCTCACTTCTTAATCTAGCTTCAACTACTCATTCCCAAAACTTCATGCTGTGGTTATTAAACTATTAAACCTAAAAGGTGCAATTCAGTCCACAACATATGTACTGTACTGTATGTACAAATACCAAAAATAAATATTTTATTGGAGTGTATGTTAACACAGCTCCAGAAATTATAAGACTGATCAGAAATCTATATTAAGTGTCTTTAAAAAGTATTCATCTCATTGGAAATCTTCACATTTTATTATTTTGCAAAACTGAATCACAGTGGATTAAAGTTGGCTTTTATGAAACTGATCAACAGAGGAAGACTCTTTAATGTTGAAATAAAAACAGATCTCTTTAAAATTATCTAAAGCACAAATATAAAACACAAAATAATTGATCATATAGATATTCGCCATCATCAAGTCAGTGCTTAAGTAGATGCACCTGTGGCAGCCATGACAGCTTTGAATATTTGTGTTCAGCTCTCCATCAGCTTTGTACATCTGCTCACTATTTGTCTCCATTCCTTTTCACAAAATTGCTGAAGCTGTCAGGTTGCATGATCATCAATTGGTCTGAGATCTGGACTCTGACTCAGTCACTCCAGGAGATTCATTGTTGTTTATAAGCCATTCCTGTATAGCTTTGGCTTTATGCTTGGTGTTGTCTTGCTGGAAAGCAAATTTTCACCCAAGCTGCAGGTTTCTTGGAGACTGCATCAGATTTTTCTCCAGGATTTCCATGTATTTTGGGGATTTAATTTTACCCTCTGAAGTCTTCCAGGGGCTTTTGCAGAGAAGCATCCCTGCAGCTTTGTGCTGACAGCACCATGCTTCATGGTGGGGGATGGTGTTTTTTTTAATACTATGCAGAGTTCAAATATCTTGTTTAGTCTGATAGCCAAAAGGAATACATTTTTGATCTCATCTGACCATGGAATCTTCTTCCATATAATTTCTGAATATTCCACGTGGCTTCCAGCAAACTCTAGCTGTAATATAATTTGTGTGCTTTTTAACAGTGCCTTTCTCTCTTCCACTTTTCCATGTAGCTGTGACTGGTGAAGCACCTGGGCAACAGTTGTCGTCTACAAATTGTCTCCAATCTCAACCACTCTACCTTGTAACTCCTTAAGAGTTCTCATAGGTCTCTTGGTGACCCTCCTCGCTCATCTTTGTAATGTGATTGCTTATTTAGTGCACAGTAATATTGCAGCACATGTGTTATGCATAAAGCTGGCGCATGTAAAACAACAAAGTCAGTCGGCACAGCAGTAGTGTGAGGTGTTTGTCAGTTTTGCTGAAGCTCTGTATTGTATTATTTTGCTTGTTAGTAAACTGAACAAATATAGTCTCGCCTCCTTGAATTCATTTATTCATTGTATGGTGTCAGAAATACTGAAGTGGTGAAGTTCCCTACTCCAGACAACTTCGACTTCAGCCACCTGGAGTACTGGCTTGAATGGAGACAGCGATTCCACAGGTACCACATTGCAACTAAGTTAGATACAGAATCAGGAAAAGTGCAAGCACTCTGCTGTATTCATTGGGGTGAAAGGCAGAACAAATAGTGAAAATGTACACTTATGCTGCTGATGGCGATGGGACTAACTATGACATTGTGCTCAATGAACTGAATTATTTCACACCAAAAGTTACATGAGAGGGCATGATTTCACCATACCAGCGCATACAGAAACAGGTACAGAGTGACGAGGCATGCATGATCTCATGGACACTTTCAATAGTGTGAAGAATGAAAATATTAGAGACAGGCTGGTAATCGGTATTCTGGACAAAGACTTGTCACACAAAATGCAGATGATGTCAGGTCTAACACTTGAAAAGGCCTGCAGACTTGCACATCAGCCTGAACAAGTTAAAGTCCAAATCTCAAAGCAGAGAACAAGCGCAGCGTTATGTGATGTGAGACACAGACAGAAACGTGAGCCATCAGGCTAACCAAAAAGTGCATTTACGAAGGAAAAAGGAGAAAGATGTGGACCCACCAAGAAGCAAGGACAGAGATAGCCTAATGTATTCATGTCACTCGATAAAAAATGTACATGTTGTGACAATCAACACCAGCAATTTGAACGTTGTGCAGTGATAAATGCAGTGTGCCACAAATGTGGAAAGAGAGGCCATTTTTCAGCTATATGTCACACTCTGGAAGTTAATGATGTAAATGCTGACAGCAATGCAGAGAGCAGCAAAGAAACACTTTTTCTTAGGGCCATAACTAATGTGGAAGATACCAGTAAGTCGTGGAGAGTGCAGATAATCATTCAGGACACAGAAAAATTTTAAAATAGATACAGGGGCATACACATCAGTAATATCTGAGTCAACACTAAGATTACTGAACATTCAGCCATAATTAAGCAATGCTGGAGCATTTTGGAGAGTCCCGGTAGGAGGATTTGTCATATAGTAGATCTGTGGCTCAGAAGGAAAGGCCAGTTTTTAAATAAATATAAAAGAGGGGGCGTGGTAGTGTGGCTGGAGCGGTTCTTGGGCACGATATGGGCTTGGGCATTTCCGCAATGGAGTGCACAGGTGTGGGATCGCCCATGTCCATAACTGATGCCGGGAGCTGCTAAGTGCCGCACCTGTGCCACATCCCCATTATACATAGGAGAAGCCACAGTGCGGAGGGGAGAAAAAGGAAAGAAAAGAACAAGTGATGACATACTTCCAAAACTAGAAAATGCAAAATTGTTCTCATTGCTTGATGCAGGAAGCAGATTTTTGGCAAATCCCTTTAGACGAATATAGTGCCAAACTCACAACTTTTATCACTCCTTTTGAAGGTTCTTTTTCCATCGCCTACCATTTAGGATCACTAGTGCTTCTGAGATTTTTTCAAAGGGTGATGATAAAACTTTTTCAAGATCACCCAGGTGTTGAAATATATATGGATGACATTCTTGTCTTTGAGAGTTCTGCAGACAGTTAAAAAGGCTGGATTAAAACTCAATAACAAAAAGTGTCTGCTAAAGCAAAAGCAGCTTTGTTTCCTGGGGCACTGTGTGGATAAGCATGGCATCAAATCTGACAGCAAGAAAGTGGAAGCCATTGCCAATACCTTAACCAAAGAAAGTAACAGAATTGAGATGGGTCTTAGGTATTATACATTACCTTGGTCGCTACCTCCCAAATCTCTCAGATGTGATCATCCTAAAGTGAAATACAATTTGGCAGTGGGGTCCTGCACAAAAGCAAGCCTTTAGAGATGTGAAACAGCTGATGTCAGAGGAACCAGTTCTTGCCTTTTATGATGTTAATAAACCCACTGTATTGAGTGCTGATGCAAGCAGCTATGGACTTGGTGGTGTCCTCCTCCAGAGTTATGATGGGCAGCTTTAGCCTGTAGCTTATTGATCATGAACACTGACAAATGTGAAAACTTGCAACATACAAATTGAAAAAGAATGCCTAGCCACTGTTTGGCCATGTGAAAAGTTTTCAGTTCCAGCCTCATTGGGCTATATGTTTTGGGCGTGCCCCCAATGAACATTATTTTGGACCAAAATCGTTAAATGCCTTTCAGTCAGCCTTGGAGTCACAATCCCTCCTAATCCATTACCAGCTGTGTTTGGTGTACTCCCAGATGGGCTTACAGTGGAGAAGGACAAACAAACTGTAACTACCTTTACTACACTATTGGTACATAGTCTTATCTTGCTCAACTGGGAGAATCCTAAATCACCTCTTTTAAGTCAATGGGTAACTTATTTTATATATTATCTGGAATTGGAAAAAATCAAATTCTCACTTAGAGGATCTGTACAAAACTTGGCAGGATCCAACCAATAACATTTTAGAGTAAGCATTTAAATTGAGGAAGTGGATTCTCTCCCCTCTTTTTTATTCTGTTTATTTTTATTCATTTATTAATTAATATATTTACAGTGGATCCTTGACTTACGAACTCAATTCGTTCGCGAGGGCTGGTTGTAACTCAAGTTGGTTGTAAGTCAAGACTATTTTTCCCATAAGAAATAATGAAAATGCCCTTAATGTGTTCCGAACCACCCACAGCAACACTTACTTAACTTTTTTTAATAGAAAAGGGTTGTATAATGTGCATAACTTACCAAAAACACCAATAATTTTTCTAATGTACTAACCAAAAAGTTATAAAAAGTGCCTAGCCTACCAGAAACAACAATTTCATACTGTACTCGCCATTTAAGTTGACATCTTTGGCTTGCAGGAAGGAAGGAGGAGGAGAATGAAATGGAAGGTGGTTATTGTTTGGAAGGAGTTTCCTTATACAAATCTTTTCTTTGTAAAATTGTCAAGATGGTGGATTTCAATATGCTGTACATATTAGCGAGATCGGTCACACGAACGCCACTCTCATATTTCCACACAATTTCCTTCTTCGTTTCGATTGTGATCACTTTCTTTACCTTCGTTACCTTCGCTTCCTTCCTTAGCAATTATCGAAATAAATTATATAAATCACTGCACTGACCGAAATTACGTTCACAAACACATGTGTCTGGGCTCCAACTGACGGTTACAAATGTTCTCGGCTGTTTGTTTACAATCGCACAAGCGGATACACGTGACCGCATTCGGGTCGTAACGCAAGATGTTGGTCATAATTCAAAACAAAAATTTTGGTTGTAAAGCAAGTTGTTCGCATGTCAGGCCGGTCATATATTATGGGTCGACTGTACTTATTTTTGCTAGTTTAAAGTTTTACTCTGCTGGCCTAGCTCTCTTTCTCATGGGTGGGGGTTGATTTATTTCGAACCTAGTTTTGTTAAACTTGATTTGCTTGTATGGAATGTTATTTGAATTTAAAAATGCTTGTATGGCTTGGACAGTTTCAAAATAGAAAAGGACCATACACCTCAAAAACCCTTGGATCAAAAGCAAGGATTTTAACACCATGCCATTGAGATGTTAATATCTACTGATGCGAAGGATGAAGTACAATGATAGAGCTGAATATGTTCCTGGAAAGCTCCTTGTCGTAGCTGACACACTCTCACGGCATCCCTCACCCACTCTCCAAATTGAGAAATTTGAGCTCATGGATGATATCAAAGCCCACGTGGAAGTAACACAGGAATCATGGCTCAACTCTCATTCACAACTCGACAGGGTTAGAGAAGAAACTGAAGATTCTGCATTGCAGCTAGTTATATAGTTAGTAAACAAAGGATGGCTGAAGTACATTTCTAAAGTGCCTGACAGCATTAAGGCATACTTTCCAGCCAAAGATGTATTCAACATATCCAATGTTGTTCTACAACATGGTGAGTACATCACACTTCCACAAGTCCTTTGTGCTGAAATCATTGAAAGAATTCATGATGGTCACCAGGGAACTGGTACATGTTGTGAACATGCCAAACAGAGTGTGTCATGGTCTGATATAAGCAAAGATTTTAAGTTGCATGTCAAAACTTGCAAAGACTGTCTGACAGTGAGACCATGACACAAGAGCGAACGACTCATTATGACTCCCCTTCCAAGTCGACCTTGGGAGATAATTGCTGCTGATATCTTTGAAGTCAATAAAGATAATTACCCTGTGGTAGTGGACTATTTCTCCAGATATATAAAGGTGGCATTCTTGCCAAAACATGTCAGGCCAGGCTGTGCAGTCCTGTCTAAGTAATATGTTTGTAAGATGGAAATGTCCCTCCATCTAAGTGACAAGTAATGGACCTCAATATTCTGGCAAATATTTCTAAGTATTTTCAAGAATCTATGACGTTCAACATATTACTGTAAGCCCTCACCTACCACAGGCCAATGGTGAGGTTGAAAGAGCTGTAGGAACAGTCAAATACATCCTGAAACAAAAAGCCCCTTTCTTGCTTTGCTGTTATAGAGCTACACCCCTCCAAGCAACTGGCTTTAGCCTGGCGCAATTAATGTTTCGGCGACACCTGAAGATACCCATTCCAACTCTTGAAAAGAACTTGCTTCCAGATCTAAATCAAGCTGAAATTAACGACAAAAAAATGAAAGCTAACTACAGACGGTATTACAACCAACATCATAATGTTGCTTATATTCCAGAATTGAAACCTGGTGATGAGGTCTTTGTGAAACTGGACAAACAAAAGGGTTGGGCAACATCTGCAAAATTAATCCAATAGTATACTACACTAGGATTTTACCTGATTCAGACCGAAAGTGGCATTCTTCGCAGGGTTAGGAGACGCTTGCACCTCCTGTCCTCAAACCACCACATTGCCTACTAAAGGAGAAGAGGAAGTGGACATGATAAAAACAAGCCAACCAGAAAAGGGAGATGACTCACTTGATAAACAAAAGGTACCAGTTCAAATACCAGTTCAGAAAAAATCAAGAGGGAGAATTGTGCAAGCATCTTTGTGATACAAAGACGACTTTGTTAATGTAAGTCAACCTGAAAATAATTGTCAATGTTTTGAGTAAATAGTTGTTGACCTATATACTGTATCTGTTATGTGAAAAAAACTGGGGCATAAATACTGTATATACTAGAAAGGATTTTCAGATTTGTTTGAACAGATAAAAATACATATAGCTAAATATTTCTTTAAATAAATCCGTATGTTCAACATCTCAATGAAGGGAAGATGTGATGGACTATTTAGCATGCAGTAATACTGCAGCACATTTGCTATGCATAAAATGGCACATGCAAAACAACGCAGTCAGTAGGCACACCAGTAGTGTGAGGTGTCATCTGTTTTGTTGAAGCCCTGTATTGTATTATTTTGCTTGTTATTCTCCTTCTTCTTTCGGCTGCTCCCATTAAGGGTTGCCACAGCGGATCATCTTCTTCCATATCTTTCTGTCCTCTGCATCTTGCTCTGTTACACCCATCATGCATGTACATATTATTTTGCTTGTTATTAAAATCAACAAATACAGTCTTGCCTCCTTGAATTGATTGTGCATTACAATCGTCTTCTGGCATTATCACTTAGTTTTTGTGAATGTCTTACTCTATTCATGCTTTACAGTTGTGCCATACTCTTTCCATTTCCCTGTGACTGATGTAACAAGTAATGTTACAATTTAATGTAACAATGTAATCATTGTTTCTGTTTCCTGACATGTGCCTTTCAGTCACCTTTTCACAGAGTTGAAGTATTCTTTTGTCTTCATTATGTGGTTTAGACCACCATACTGACTCACTACAAGTAGGACTTGCCAGATAAAGTATGTTTAGGCACCAATCAACTGAAACCCCAAACAAGTGATCTCCAAAGAATAAATTATAGAACTTTTTAATCCAATTGGCTCCACCAGTCATGATTTATGTAAGTGTGTCAAATTAAGGGGGGTGAATACTTATGAGATCTATTATCCATCCATCCATCCATCCATCCATCCATCCATCCATCCATCCATCCATCCATCCATCCATCCATTCATTATCATGTATCCTAACTACAGGGTCACGGGGGTCTGTTGGAGCCAAGAGATCTATCATTTAGTGTTTTACACATGTAGTTAATATAGACCACATTACAGAGATCTGATTTCTGTTTGACATTTAAGAGTGTTTTTCTGATCATCAGTGCCAAAAAAGAAAAATCAAGTCCACTGTGATTCAAGATTGCATGTGAACATTTCCAAGGGGTTGAATGCTTGTTATCGGCACTCTGTAAAACCAGTGCAAGAGACCATACATTTCCAACCATGGCAGTTCTGTGGGGTCTTGGCAGCTCGTGAGCTATCCTAACTTGATAGGAGCTGCCAAAAGATGGCATTCAGGCTGAGATCAACATGCACATCCCGGGAATGGTTGAATGGTTTGGAAACACTGGACCACAATAAACTTGTAAAAAGATATTGATTAATGATTGGAATAATATTTGAAACATTACAATATTCTTGTATGTTATGTGACTGACCCATCAACGCAGAGAAGCTCTGTGCTGTCAGCCGAAATTAAAGTGTTGGTCACCTTATGCTTTTTGGGCACAGAGAAGAGGCAGCTTTGTAATAGCAATGATTTAGGTAAGTCACAACCAAGCATTTCCTAAATTTTGCATCAAATTCTGAACATCCTTACAATGAATGAGGTGATACATACTGTAGATTTGTTAGTTTCCTAACCACTCCATTTGAGGGCATTTTAAAGTACGCTGCAGTCAATTGGCACACACATAAAGATCATTGCCCCAAATGTAAATGAGTATGCATTTGTGAATCGCAAGTGAAATCACAGTTTAAACACACAGATGGTCATGGATGCAGACTATATTGTAGTAGCCAGCATATTACCCTAAAGATAATTGGGGATGAATGGGTGACTGACAGTGAAATGTCACACAAGTATGCTGAGCCTTTGCGCTGCAAGCAACGCTGGAAAGAGGTACGCCAAGTGATTCTGATAGACAATCGGGAACACTGGAAAAGATAACACATCTGCAGTAACAGTGCAGGAATAGCCATGGCTAACTTTAATATAACTGTTACTTTATGAGACATTTCTCATGGCCATGTCAGCACGGAAGGTGATTCTTCTGAAAGTACTGCCGTGGATCATTCATGAATAAATAAATCTGCCCCGGATTGGGCTTAAGTCTCATTCAGCGTGTGTGTATCTTGGTCTGTCCATCTCTGTGTTTGTTGCAGTATTATTCATGGTGTTTTAAAGTAGCCACAAACACATGAAGCTTAGCGCAATATTCTACCTTAATATGTTTTCCTTTTCTTCTTCTTCTACTTTGAATATTATTACTATTATTATTGCTATTATTATTATTACCTTTGTGGGGTAACCTCAGATTTAGTATCAGAAAACTTCAAAACGTAATCATGAATAATAATTCACAGCATGTGTGCTACAAAATTGTAATGTTATTAATTTTCCACTACTTTCTAAGACTGGGACTACGAACGCTTCATCACTACTTCTTATATCCCAAATTCTTATCCTAGTCAGACTTTTAGTACTTCTTAGGAGTAATTCTGAGATGCTTGATAAATACAGGGCCTTACATACCACATGGTCACATTCATCCTATCATGTGACCATGCCCCAGGAACCAATTGTAGGGAATCAGCAAACAAAAAGAAAAATATATATATATATATTATATATATATCTTATATATAAACGTCTATGTGTCGAAGTCTGTCTGTCTGTCTGGCCCGGAAGTGAGAGGTGGAGTCGGGGTAAGGGCTCCACCTCCAAGGAAACAGAAAACTCGTTTAGCCACTAATAACACAAGCGAAGTGAGCAGGTCAGCAAAAACGAAACCTCAGAAGAAAGACAAAGTTGCTTAGCCGCTAACATCAGCAAAACGGTATCCCTTTTACTTTTCCTCCTGCTGCTAATGCACAAGGGATGTGAGCATGTTGGCAAAACAAATCCTCCTAGGAGAGAGAGGCCCAGAGTAGTTCCTTTCAATTACCTGACATCTCTACATTTCAGTTTATTTTCTGACAATTTCAATAGTTTCTAGGACCCCAGGCTTTTTACAGCATGGGCTTACACAGCTAGTATATATGTAAAGGGGACAAATTAATACAAAAAATACGTCATTAAACTGACCAACTTGATAAACTTGAGCAATCTGTTCCTCTTGGCTAGTGAATGAGATGTCAAGAGTAGTTGAGAAACTTTAGCATCACCAGTACAGAGACAGAGTATAGGGGTCAGGTGAGAACTTTGAGAATTATCTACAAATCAACATCAGAGAAGCCAAGTACCTGGTGATTGACTTTCACAGCATCAAAGAGCCTCTATTCCTGGTCTCTATTCAAGGAGTGGATGTAGAGGTGGTGCACTCCTACAAGTACTTGGGAGGGGGGGTCGACATAAATGATAAGATGGACTAGTCTCGTAATTCTGAGGAACTATATAAGAAAGGGCAGAGCAAGCTCTTTTTTCCTTGGGTAACACTGTTCCTTTAATGTGGGAAGTGACATCTTTCTATGCTGTGGTGTGCCGGGCTGGTAACATCACGTCAAGAGAGGCCCACCAAATCCACAAGTTCATTAGGAAGGCAGGCTCAGGTATGGGACAAGCAGTACGTAGTAGTGGAGAAGAGAATGAAGACAAAACTGTCGATGTGATGTGTGAGCCACGATGAACAATGCTGCACAGACTCTCTCGGACATACTAGCATAGAGGACTTTCAGCCAACAAATTACTCAGCAGAAGAGCATCAAGAAACACTACTGGGGTCCTTCATACCTATTGCAGTATACCTTTGTAGAGGCTGTCTGGCATTCTTCTCTTTATCTTTAGCCAAGTCAGTTTTCTTTCTTTCTAGTTTTCTTTCCTTTTAGTCATTCTCGTGTGTAATTGAGAGAGGGCTGTTTTTTTGTCACAATACTATTTATTTCAGCTTCTATAAAAGGTCAAAACTGGGTTCAAATGATGTTCTATCTATCTATCTATCTATCTATCTATCTATCTATCTATCTATCTATCTATCTATCTATCTATCTATCTATCTATCTATCTATCTATCTATCTATCTATCTATCTATCTATCTATCTATCTATCTATCTATCTATCTATCTATCTATCTATCTATCTATCTATCTATCTATCTATCTTCTCATCTGTTCTGACCAGACTTTTATAATGCTTCTAACATTCACCATGCAAATAACGATAAAGTAATTATGAAATCAGAAAGTAATTTGAGGTGCTCAACATTGTAACACGGCACAGTGCACTCTGTGTTATTAAGTCCACAACTACTGAAGCACCCAGATGAGTCACCGTGTCGATCTTCAGTCCATTTTGTAAAGTCACACAGCAGGTCATACAAGGTGAGTCACATCAGCCAATTACAATTTATTTGGTGCCCACTCCAGGCAATTTGCATAAAATGAATAAGTAACAAGAGCTTGTAGAAAACCCACATGCTAGCTAAGAGGGTGCCCTGCATTCACAGCTCTTTTGCTGCAAATATGAATGCCAGGTATCAAATATCAGTTAGCAAAATAAATATTCATGTAGTCACACTGTGCAATTTTTAAAATTGATGTGATGTGTGCACCTGAAAGCCAGTGTATGTTAAAGCACCCATGCATGTAAGTGTGTATGTATGTACAGTCATGCGAAAAAGAAAGTACACTCTCTTTTGATTCACAAGAGCGCATAAATATGGTGGCGCAGTGGGTAGCGCTGCTGCCTCGCAGTTAGGAGACCCTGGTTCGCTTCCCTGCGTGGAGTTTGCATGTTCTCCCCGTGTCTGCATGGGTTTCCTCCGGGTACTCCGGTTTCCTCCCACAGTCCAAAGACATGCAGGTTAGGTGCATTGGTGATTCTAAATTGTCCCTAGTGTGTGCCTGGTGTGTGGGTGTGTGTGCCCTGCGGTGGGCTGGCGCCCTGTCCGGGGTTTGTTCCCTGCCTAGCGCCCTGTGTTGGCTGGGATTGGCTCCAGCAGACCCCCGTGACCCTGTAGTTAGGATATAGTGGGTTGGATAATGGATGGATGGAAGAGCACATAAATAACAATTAACTAGTGCTAAAATTAGGTCAATCTAAACTCAGGTGACATAGCAGATTTTACTTTTATTCAACCAACATTAACCCACCATGCAAAATGCATGTGTGAAAAGCATGTCCCCTGTATGATTCAATAGCTTGATGTAGGAATAATTAAAACTGTAGAAGCAGTAATCATGTTTTGTTTAAATGTATCTGTCTCTTCTCTTCTGGAGCCCTCCACCTGTCAAATACTGAGTTCATTAATGTTTGAGGACACTCATTTATACAGAGCTCTCTGATGAACGTCCTGCCAAGGCAACTCAGTAGGGTAAGGGGTTGAAATAAAGCTTTGCCATTCAGAAATCTCCATTACTTTTCTTTGTCAGTTATTCAGCTCAGATTAGCTAACATGCTTAGGATCATTGCCCTGTTGCATGATCTAATTAGTTATCAGAAATCTGGTCTCACAGTTTCCTCTAGAATGCACTAATATAAAGAGAAAGATTTAATAACTGTTAAATGTTCGAGTCTTGTGGCTATTAAACAATCTCAAAATGTTATCCGTCCTCCAAACTTGCTCTCATGGTTAGTATGAGGGTTTTACACTGTGTTTGGTTTTCACCAAGTCTTGTTTTATCAGGAGGCATTCCTTCAGAAGATTTAGGGTTAGTGCAGGTGCAACTTTGCATCCATAAACTGTGCTGCTGTGTCTTTTTTGATTAGAAGGGCTTTCTCTTAGCTACCCTTCCATGATTTCAGTGTTTGCTCAGTCTATTTCTGATGTTAGAGTCATATATTATAATATTACCAGATGCCTGTAGATGACTGCTTCTTTGGGTTTGTCTACAGTTTCCTTCAGAACCTGTTTTGAGTGAATTTTCTGGCAACAGTTTTATACACAATGGATTCAGAAAGAAAATGAGTTGCCCACCTCCATTCACACCAGAGCAAATGGTCTGAATACTTTTTTTGTTTTGATTTTTAATACATTTGCAAACATTTCTGAAAATATGTTTTCACTTTGTCATTATGGGTTATTGTGACAAATTTATCAAATTAAACTTAAATCTACAATACAATAAATTGTGCAAAAACTGAACATGTCTGAATATTTTCTAAATACAGTCTCTCTGTCTTGCAGATTCACTCTATTCAACGTCCAGAGGTCAGACCGCACCTTGATGTGTCACCAAGCCACTTCAGATGACTTAAAAATGCACTGGCATGTCTGGTGTGAAAGCAGCCAAGATGGTTGCATGTCACTCCTCTTTTCAGATCACTACATTGGCTTCCTGTAGTGGCTCATATTAAATTCAATTTTCCTCCTGAATAGTCAGTGCCTATTTATATGGAGACATTTCATAGGTCCCTGTTCTCCTTCTCAACCACTCAGGTCTTCTGATGAAAAGCGTTTGATGATGCCACCTCTGTGTGGCATCAAATCTCAGTCCAGACTCATTTCCTCTGTACGTCTTGGCTGGTGGAATGAGCTGCCTACCTCCATTTGAAATTCTGATTCCCTCAATGTCTGTGTGGATAGCGCTTTGAGTACTGAGAAAGCGCTATATAAATGTAATGAATTATTGTTATTATTATGTGTTTTAGAGGTGTTTGATGACTCTCTTGTTCAGTGAATTTCTGCCCAATTAATAATGGCTTTGATTGGTTCTTGTAACCTAGGGATTATAACTAGTTTGCAATTTTTTCTGAACTCGACCCTTGTGGTGATCAATTTTGTAACCTTGTCCTCTAACTCTTATTCCCAAGCAGTCCCCAATAATCAGTTATCTTGACCTCTTTTGTAAGTTGCTTTGGATAGAAGCATCTACAAATAAATGTAAATGTAAATATGAATTGACTGTATTTGGAACATTCTCCATTAGGAAAGTAATCCTCACTGATGAATGATGAACTTCAGATTATTTGAAAACAACCTTGTAATCTTTGCCGAGACTAGTGAGCAGCAGAAATGGCTTCTCTGAGGTCATTGCAGAAGGCTGTTTTGCTTGGCATGGTGATTCCACACACCTGAAAGTCCTAGACAGAACTACCAGACATTTCACATTTATATTGAGACTAGCCATATTACCCACCTTTGCCTAGGACATTTTCTACAATGACAGGCCTCAGTTAGAATGCCATCAGTTAATTAGATGTATCAGAATTACTATGTAACTAACTGAATACTTTTCTATGTACAAAAAGTATTTTTTTGTCAGGGGATATTATTAGTTCACTGAAGTTTTGACTATGCTACAAGTAACCAACCTTGAGTAAAATATTCCATCAGTAGGTCAGTTCCTACTTTTCCGAGTGAACGACTTTGGCTTTAGCTGACAGTCATTGGAAAACACAATTTTACAGGAAGCTGTATTCTTTTGAGTTCATGTAGATAATAAGCTGACTGTTGGGAATTTTGGGTATAAATATAATTTTGCCATATAGCACATCCTATAAAGTGGTAGCTCCAATCAGATTTGAGTGTTATGCTTTGATCTATACTCTTCTACCATTACAGAATTTTGGAGGGTTTAAATCAAAAGCAATACACAAATTGAAACATGCCCAGTGTATTGAAACAACAGTTTAACTAAGAGAAGGTGGGGAACTATACATTGAAACCAGGAAGAACAGAAATAAACCCCAAATAAACTTACAAAATGAAAAATTAAGGAAAGTGAAATAAGAAGAAAAGCAAACTGCAGATCCTAACCTTGCAATGTCCACTACATGTGTGTCATACAACAGCAGCGTGCATACTGAACTAAATTCGGCTTCAGATGACAGTTTTGACTTTGTAGTTTTTCAACATTTGTATGTTCAAAGGGAAAGGGGAATGTTGATTTTGTTTATTATTGTTCATTTAGGCGCTGTGACTTTAAATTTATCTTATGTTTTGTGTTTCATGTGGGTGGAGACCCCAAGAGGAGAGACCACCCTGACGTCACCAATTCTGAGCTGTACCTCAAGTTATTTGAACTGTCTGGGAAAGCTCAGAAGTGGGAATCATTCACCATTTGTTGTAATTTTGTAAATATTGCTGTTTATTTTTGGATTTATCATTTGTTTGAGAATTTCTTGCCTGTTCTTTTTAGGACGTTGATTTCTAGGCTGTGAATTAGGACTTTGTTTGCTTTGGATTGCCTTTTAGGCAACTCAATTGTGCTGCTGTTTGCACTTTTGAGTTTTTCTTTAGAATTTTATATATTATGGAAAAAATCATTTATTTATACAATACAATACAATACAATACAATACAATACAATACAATACAATACAATACAATACAATACAATTTATTTTTGTATAGCCCAAAATCACACAAGAAGTGCCGCAATGGGCTTTAACAGGCCCTGCCTCTTGACGGCCCCCCAGCCTTGACTCTCTAAGAAGACAAGGAAAAACTCCCAAAAAAAACCCTTTAAGGGAAAAAATGGAAGAAACCTTGGGAAAGGCAGTTCAAAAAGAGACCTCTTTCCAAGTAGGTTGGGTGTGCAGTGGATGTCAAAAGAAGGGGGTCAATACAATACAATACACAGAACAGAACAAATCCTCAATACAGTATAAAAATAAAAATTTTAGAAATACGGAGCAGAATTTAACAGTAGAGTTTATAAAGATTCTTTGCTTGACCTGGGCTTTACAAGCTGAACATTTACAGTCATTGTTCTCCTTTGTTATGGTTGTTTGACAGGTCTCCATTTTTTGGAGGCTATTCCAGCTGAAGCCAGCAGGTGCCTTAGTTGCCAGGCTTAAGTTAGATTAACCTTTGCTGGGCAGACCAGGTAAGATTCTGGTCTCCATATTTATATTATTGCAGTGCCAGGAGAAAATCTCCTTGTATTGTCAAGCTTGCGTATGACCTGGAAGTGCTTCTAAATGGAGGCGTATCACGTACCACCTCACTTTGGGAGTCATAGTCTGGTGGAGGTGGATGACACTTGCTGGAGAGGTGTGGGAAGGAAAAGGAGAAAGAGAAAGAAGTGTTTCATTTGTATGGTGTGGTGAAAGAACAAACATGTAAAGGTACTCTTTGTAAATAAAATTTGAACCTGGTACTATCTTGGTGCTATTGTGTCTGGGGTTTGGGGCTTAGTGACGCACCCTTGTGGTTACAATGTTCACCATTTCATGACTTTCTTTGCATGAACATAGCCGTGTTGTTTCCAATTGCTATTAACATCGTGTGACAAGCATATCATCACACTTTGCCTATAAAACATTGTGGCATACAAGTTCTTTTATCGAAGTGTTGGATTATTTTAAGGCTATAGAAGGACTTTGCAACATTTACTTTGCACTTTGGTTTTGGCTTTGTGTTTTGATTTTAACTGATTTTTTGGCTAAGACCTTTGCATTTAGTTTTAAGATTTAGGTTTATGTCTCCACAAACTTTAATGAACCTAGGCAATTTCTAGAGTGTTCATAACAAGTGGCTCTCAGAACTAGTGGTGCTTTTGAAAATGTTCTATTTGCTAAGAAAAAGGTTATCACTACCAAGAAGTTTAGTTTCATGTAAATAATCAAAGTGTGAGAGAATTTGAAGAATCTGTGAACTGCACGTTTAGGAAAATTGTCAGTAACTTGTAAATTTGTACCATTTTTATCTGAGTCATAATATGATAGTTTCAAATGAGGTGTTAAAATTGATGGAGTGCTCCTTAAATGCACGTCGTATAAAATCCTGTTAGAGCCTGCTGTTGAAGCAGCAATGGCATTTAAATTGACGCTTGTGTAAAAGACTATCATCGTAAACATGCTAGCAAGGAAAAATGTTTTAAATGCTCTGCCTGAGAAAAAAAAAAAAGGCAGAGCAGAAGATTTTGAAATTAACACCAAAAGAAAGAAAAAAATTGGAAGGTCAAAAACTAAAAAAAATAACCCGAAGACTAAAATCCAAATCACTGAATAATAGTTAAAGTCTCAAAGCATGCTAAATTAAGGATCATGAATGACAAGAAAATAAGCTTTTAAGCATGTGAGAATTAGTTTTGTGTTTTCCAAAAACTCTTAACTCTTAACTTCTATCTTAAATAGTGAAAATCTAATGATATTATTAGTCACAACTTGGGAGACATGATGACAGCAAAAAACAGAGGCTTTCATTATAGAAGACTAAGAAGAAATAACAGAGCAACATAAAAATAAAAAATACTAGCAAATCCACAATGAAAACAAACCTACAAAACCAGGACAAAAATCTAGTTCTACATGTTCCTTAAGAATAAATCATAATAAAATTAGAGATACCACAATAAAGTCAGAAGCCATGTGTCTTAGTCCATGAATCACTTTGTGATATTCCTCACGAGGAGCCATATCTGACACACAACAACAATGCTCAGGTTACAAAGACAGAAGCTTTGCATCACACAGGGCAATGGGAGAAACTCCCCACTCCCCATATTGATGGATCAACATCAGAGCTGCAAGTAGCACACTTGCGTGTCCTTGAAGTCAGAATGGGCACCTTCTAACTACACATGTTGCTAGATGGTTATATGATTTCAAGTAGGCAACAGACACAACAAAGAAAAAAAACATAACAGACAATATACAGAATGTGATGAGTGTTAGAAGAACACGTCCTCAATATGTCACACAATAGGAAGGCAAGAACAACATTGGACAAGAATGGAGGAAACATCTAGTATTTTCATAAATGATACCTGTGTTAGGAGGCATCAACTAGGTGGAAAAAGTATGTCAAGACATAATCAAGTGTAAGTTGGCTGATATTGTAAAAGTCTGAGACCTGAGATATTCGACTTTGTGATCTGAGTATCGTTCCATGCTTTACAAACGAAACTGACTGCACATTCTATAACTAAAGAATTGGTTCAGGTCATATCTTACTGATAGATGCTTTTCAGTGACTTTCTATTCCTCTTTTTGTCTACTGCTTCTGTTAAATGAGGTGTTCCTCGGGGATCCATTCTTGGTCCTATTTTATTTTCTATTTATCTTCATTCTAAAGATGCTATTTTTAGGAGGTTTAATGTTTCTTTTCATTGTTGGGCTGATGACATGCAGGTTTATATTCCTGTATGTAACTCTTCAATAAATTGGCAGCACAATTGTCTTGTAGAACTAAGATCCTGGATGACTGACAATTTTCTCTATCTTAATCAAAATTAAATGAAAGTGCTGATAGCTGGTGTGATGGAACCAGGCACCAGCAAGTCCCAAATCCCAACACAACCACACAAATACAGCCCTGGGTTCAAATAAAGGATGGTTTGTTAACCAAAAATACCTCCAGAAGTAACACAAGCACAAAGTACAGTTTTTTCTCTTCTTTCAATACCTCACAATTTCTCTCCTCTCACCACTGCACTGCTCTCCTCCAATTCAGTGTTGATCTCCGTCCTCTCAGCTCTGACTTGCCTGGATAAAGGAGTAAAGTCCCTTTAATTGTGGACCAGGGCCAGTGCTACTGCCCATTAGAAGTACTCCTAGGTCATAACAGGGAGCACATCTCAGTGCATTGCCCTCTTGTGGCACCCACAGACACCAGCAGGGCTGTTCTGCCAGACTATTTCTCAAAGCATGCCCTACTGGTTCCCGACTGGGTACCAATATCTGGGGCCGATGCCATCTAGCATTCATCCATTCTGGCTATCTCTTCCGCATCTGGCACCTCTCTCTCTCCTGACTATGATGCTTCTCTGCCTGCTAGGAGCCACCAGTCTGGTTAAGGAACCATTCCGTCTACTGGTCGGGATTCCCATTCCAACCCATGTGGTACTTACACTGGTCCCCCTGCCAATGCACAAATTGGTTTTGAACTCCTTGGCTCTTTTGCGGTCTTTTGCAAGGCTCATTTTCGGAATCTTGAGGTTTTTTTGATAGTATCCTCTCTTTTGAGAAACAGTTAAATTCTATGGTCAAAATTTGCTTTTTCCAAATTTGTCTTTTAGCATTACGATCAGATGAAGATCGATTAGCTGATGCTGATACCTCACATTCATTTTCGCTCACTTGTATCAAAATCAGAGTTAGCCAAGTCAGAGTCCAGCTCAGCAATAATATGCAAAACGTTGTCCATGGAGTATTTTGCTTTATGCATTTCTTTCGATCTCTTGCCAGATGTCGATGCAATTTTTGCTGTTGTCTGCTCTTCACTACTCACATGAGAGCAGGGAATCTCAATCAAACCAATGAAGCTAACGTTTCTTCTAGTAAAGTGAGTCCAACTAAAATATCACGGGGGTTTAATCACCATTTACAGCAGATTACCACCGTCAACCCCTCCTTTTGACAAAAGTAAATATCCTTCCTAAAAGAGTTGAATCGACATTGTCTGGACACAAAATCAGCCACCACAGTCAGAAAGTCTGACATACTGTATCCTACTGTAGCAGTCCAGTGCCATTCACCATCTCACCATCGAAGAGACAGTGATTTATTTATTTTTTTGATGGAGATTCCAGGGACGCTCCCAGCCTTGGCCCGACCCACACACACTCACAAACAGAGGCAAAAAACAAAAGGTGATAAAACAATTAAAGAATATTAAATTAGTAGTAAAACACTAACAAATGAAATATAATTATACACTAAATAATCCCACCCCAGTCCCTTTACGGCGATGTACAATAAACACGAAAACCAACCACAACAATAAACACTCACTATAAAGTCCATGGAAAACGGCAACGGATGAAATGCAATGATGGAGGTAGATAGTCCAGAGATCAGCACATTGAATTGAAATGTAAAGATAGTCCTACCGGAATTTCATGATAAAATGAAGATGGATGAATGGGATCAGGAGCGCTCCTTTCTTCACAGGATGACAATAAATCCTCAGACAGCCCTCACGTGCAGGAAGTGATCAGATAGACCATAGCCCAAAACAAGAGACAATCCAGGACAAAACCAGAATCCACAGGTATCAGAATGGAAGGTAGACAGACAGGAACTTCAGACATGAAACATAAAATACTTTGTTTTCTTTTTGGTAACACTAGCACCCTTTTAAATGTCGCTCTGGCCTCCTTGTACCCAACGGCCCCTGCACCCTCAGCAGATGAACAATCAGAGCCACAGCAGGGACTGCCGGGAGTTGAAGTTTCAAGCACAGTTATCCTACGACTAGAAAGTCACATAATGTGACATCTGCTTTAGTGGTAAAGATTGAGATTGGATGTATTGCTTAAAATGATACTAATCAGGATTATGCAAAATGCCAAGTGAGAATATTTATCAAATGTGTTGCAGTTTTGTTATGCTTAGATATATCACAGCAAATGTATGAAAGAAATGGTAAGGCCCAAATGATATATGCCACAAACCATACTTATTGGTGCAGGAGAAATAGACAGAGCATTATAAAGTGTAGCTCGTATTGTCTGCATGCCCTAAACGAGAGCATACTGTATACATGTATGTGGAGATTACAAGCTGAAGAGAAGTTTAATTTTGCATACACGATGAATTTAATGGAGAATCTTAAGTGATTAACCTTTGATTAGAAGTAAAGCAGTATCCTGGGCTGCAACTCAAAACGTGTTAAAAAAAGGATGTGATGCTCAGGCAATTTACTTCCTGTAGGCTAATAGAAGGTGCTAAGCGAGAGTTCAAAACAAAATGTTACCATAAATAGAAAGAGGTTTTTTAATTTGTATTTGGTTATCATTTATTGTTTCCAGTGCTCCTATTAATGGAACTAAAAGGTCTGGATGGAGCAAAAGGTTCTTTAGCTGATAGCTGATAATGACATAGAAAAGCACACAAAAGGTTTAAAGCAGGGTTCTAAAGATTGCAAACAGTCAAGTGAAATAATCGTTTCATACCCAGTGTATAGATGTAGCAGGTATGCATGCCAAGGAGGAAAACAAAAAGGAATAAAGAGAAAAAAACAATTGTGCATTATCACACAACTGAGCTATCATGTTTAACCTGTTAGAACTTCAACAAACAATATGAAAATCAAATCAAATTTTGTCACATACAATTATAGGGCTGGCACAGTGGTAGCAATACTGCGTCGCAGTAAGCTGACAAAGGTGTGTGTCCCTGGTCCACCCTTGATGAAGTTTGCATGGGCATGGGCTTCATCCAGGTGTTCTAGTTTCCACCCACCATCCAAAGACATGCAGTTTAGGTGGACTGATGATGTTAAATTGGCCTTAGTGTGTGTTTGTTGTGTGTGGGTGTGTTTTGCCTCGCCCAGTCACCCACTACGACTCTGGTCAAGATTAAGTGGGTTAGAAAATGACATGGCATACAGTTACACACAGTGCAAATTGTAGCAAATTGCTTAGGTAGAGAAGCTCAAGAAAAACATGAACATTATAATAAACAACAACTCTACAAACACACATAAGAACATCTAGATTAGATAATAAGAGAGCTGCTGCTGCTGTCATTAACAGGCTTGTAGGTGGTACTATGATGAAGTCAGACCTGCTCAGATTACAATACTACAGGTTTTCATTTACAGGCATTAAAAGTTGGATAGAGCAGGTCCAGCTTGTTGTGCCCACAAACAGAACATGCTCGGAGATGTTTGTTTCTTCCAAAGGTCTCTGTTTGAAGTCACCATTATTCCAGCGTCAGAATGATTAATCAGTAGAGTCTTGGTAACAACGCAAATCATTTCTGTTGCTGAGATAATGAACACTCACAAGGGTGATGTAACTGATCTCCTGTAAGAAACAGGGCAGAAACAATATAAAGTGTTTGGGCACCCGAAGGCAAATCCTGTATAACAGATGGAAAAAAAAACATATTTGTCAAATAGGGCTGAGAATGTATTTTCAGATGGGAATCTATGGCAGATGGCAGAACTTCCAGTTTTAGTAAGAGTTGGATCAAGGTGGATGAACACTAGAAGTAACGTCAGTGTTGTTAAAGCTGTCAATCTTCCTGTCTACAGGGGGAAGAAAAGAAAAAGTGTTAGTATACAGCACTAACCCCTGGAGTGGCGGGGAATTATCATCACCAGAGGCCTTAAGCCTGTTTCCTACGTGCATGCGTGTGAAACTCCCTATTCTGTAACATGAACAAATTCAGTCAGTATTTCAATATCTGGTTTACATATTTTAGTTTTAATTTCAATGTACTATTCTTTAACCTTACTCGTTCACATAGATGCCCAGTCCCCTTCCAACCTTTTCCACTCTGTCTGATCATATCAAATGAAACCAGTCCAGCATTAAAGTACTGTCTGAACTAAAACCCAGAAGTACCCAGAGCACAACAGTACCTGAACTCATTGTGATTCATCATGAGATGTGACAATTCATTCAGTTTATTTAAAATCAATAGAATATACCTCATTATATGGAGGCAGGTCTGTTCTGAAACCTTTCCACCTTAATTTTATCCTTGCTCTGGATCTTTGGCCTTTCCATTCTGTGATAAGGCCTAACAGAGCTCCTCAGCTGGCAGTGACATTCAGGAATATTTCATATATTCAAATTCTTACAGTCTCTTACATTCTCAGATGTTACAAGCATAAGGTAGCCTTCAGATCCTCTGTGCTCAGTCTGTGACATTTCTGAAGTTTGCAGCTTCTCCAAAAGGCAGTTGAGACAAGCCAACACTCATGTCTGCGATGGAAGCAGTATATCTTAAAAAATTCACAGCAGCAAGCCAGAGAACAAATCTTAATATTACTAATTAATACCATTAATACATATATATTAAAGGAAATATACTAGTTTTGATGCCTCCTATGCCCAGAAGTATCAAAGTTGAGAATACTGAAAAAGTGTCAGATCACCAAAAACTTACATTCTTCAAAGTAGTCCAAGAGAGCAGATAAATTATCATAGGGATGACAAAAATGAAAGTAGTTATGAAGTAGTGGGCCCAGTTAGCTGCGAATGTGAAAAGAAATTGTGTAACACTTCACCCTATCCCAGACGATAAGTCACTGCACGTTTAATGGTGTATTTGATCTGGATAGCAGGTCAACCCTAAACTGCCCTAGGAACCCTTCCTGGGACAATGACAGATGAAAAAAAGATGATTACATTAATTTAAAGAAAATGACCCAGTGGCCTTGGATAGTCCACACCTATATCTTCCACCATAGAGCTTGTGTTCAGTATCATTCTTTTTTTTTGGCCTGTTCACACTCCTTTTTAACTGTAGATTAGTACCCATCATCATGGCAAACTCCTAGAAATCGTTGCAACTGTTCATACCTCACAAAGATCCTCCTAATTGCTGTCTGCTCAGCATGCCTATTTTATTCCTTCCACCTTTGGAAATGTGCTTGGGCTGAGGCAGAGTTTACAGTACATTGAAGATGGCAGAGAGAAGTAAAAGACAAGCGAAATAATACATTATGTGGCAGCGCTACAACTGTATTTGATGAATTAATGAAAAATACATTTTTCATTTGAAAATTGAAACTGTGACTAGCAAATTCATTTAAATGCATAATTAATAATTACATAATTAAGCACTTGCAGCATGGTGGTGCAGTGGGTAGCGCTGCTGCCTCGCAGTTAGGAGACCTGGGTTCGCATCCCGGGTCCTCCCTGTGTGGAGTTTGCATGTTCTCCCTGTGTCTGCGTGGATTTCCTCCGGGTACTCCGGTTTCCTCCCACAGACCAAAGACATGCAGGTTAGGTGGATTGGTGATCCTAAATTGTCCCTAGTGTGTGCTTGGTGTGTGTGCCCTGCAGTGGGCCGGCGCCCTGCCCAGGGTTTGTTTCCTGCCTTGTGCCCTGTGCTGGCTGGGATTGGCTCCAGCAGACCCCCGTGACCCTGTAGTTAGGATATAGTGGGTTGGATAATGGATGGATGGATAATTAAACAGTAATATAATTATTATAATAATAAATACATATCTACACCTCTAATAAGGTCAGTGTACTAGTCAAACAGAAAATGTCATTAACTTGTGCAAGGAGAGTATTCTTCTGTAAATGGAATATTGTTGGCTTCATATGTGAAAGACACTGAAAATGCCGTGGCCAGAAACATCATTGCAGACAGAACCTTTTCAAAAATTTCATCAAGAGACACAATTTGTTTTTCCTGTCAGCAAGTAAAAATAACATACAGTATATCTGGAGTTCTCAATGAGTTAAAAGTGTAAAGGATGGAAAATGTGGTTTATTCAAAATAAAGAATGTACCTGATTGGTTGCAGCACTGGGTGAATGGCTGTGATTGGTCACACTTGAAGAGTTTTTTAGGACAGATGGATTACATGGCAGTTAGAGGTAAGAGTATTCATTTTGGTTTTAGTAATGTTCCACATTTTAGTCTCAGTGTTGCTTGGTATTTCTGTAGTACAACCCCTGTAATTTAGTGATCATTCTGCCAATAACATATGGAATATAAATCAGCGGAGCATTGCAGAGCTGTCATTCTGGGAACATTGCTGGTATGACCCACCATTACATTCATAGCGCTCACATCTAAACAAGCACTTCAAAGGAGCACAATGGTGTCCTTGTCAATAGTTGCAGGCTGAGAGGCAAGATTCCTCCCTGAAGCAGGGCAGTTCTGAAATAATGCCTATAATTAGCCGGCCTTCACATGATTTATTTGCATGAGATGGAATGAACTCTAAAAAGTAGGTTAATTATATGCCTCACCTCTTTGGTAAGTAAATTGCCCATATTGTTTTTAAAACATTAACTTGTATTTCAACAGCAGTTTGCGAAAACATAAGTGCAACAAAATATGTTGGAACAATATTTGGGTGTTTGCCATATACTTTATGGTGGGAAAGCAGCTAGCAGTAAGGCCATTTTGGAGGGTCAGCTGGGAAATTAGTAAGGTATTAGGTATTAGTAATAATTAGGTGTTAGTAATTTTGGAAAATAACATGTCCATCATTTTGTTTAGGTTATCTGAATTAATATAAGGCTAAAGATATTCATTCATTCAGTTATTTATTATTTTCCAGACCCTCTTTTATTAATTCAGGGTCACAGTAATTTGGACACTATTCCAATAGGATCAGGTGCCAGACAGAATTCCAACTCTGGATCGGGCACCAGTCCTTCACAGTGTTATAATTTGTGCTATTCTTTAATTTTTCACCTTTTTGCGAAATCTTGGACTATGTTTGTTTTTCTTTTAAATCCTAGAATCCAAATTTATAGTGCATTTGTGAAATAGCAGATTGGTTTTAGTTTTCTAAATTAATTTGTGCCATTTTTGCTGCCATTTTTGTTGTTTTAGGATCAGGACCATTTGTGCTCCAGTTGTCATTTTGCCTTCCATGTTGTTAGGGGGTGTGTCCTCGGAGGTCGTCGTAACGTTTGTCAATGATAAAGTGGATTTTAACGGTCATCAGAAAGTTCACTTCCTATCTGAGCTGGTGGATTCCAGAAACATTTTTCTAGTTGTTCTTTTGTTCACATGAAATCCTGAACATTAAAGTTTTCTCTGTCGACATGTGCTTGCATTTCTGACTTTCTTTTCCCTCATAATGTGGCTTTGGTAAAGGTATGTCTGACTTGATTTTCAACTTTTTTGGATTTCAACTACATCCTTTCTCCTAGTTACTGTTCAAAAAGCTCTCATTAGTTCTCTAGTGGAACACACAGGGTGCTCACAAAGATCTGCAAGCCTAGCAAAGTCTAGACTCTTTAACCAAAACTCCATCATATCTTATTCCTAAATTAAGGATCGTAAACAAAGATCAAAGCCTGAGAAAAAGCAAGGATTCTATTAAACCAGAAAATCATAAGAAATGCATACCAACAAGAAAAAGTTTGTTATCAAGTCTTGGATTCCAGGAAGTGTATGGAACTGTCCTTTATACTCTTTACCTCCCATGACACATTCAGCATGACCACAGATGTCATCCATAGCAATGCCATAACATTGGCTACAAGAAAAACTCACAAAATAGTGACATCAATGAGAAAAAAAATGGTGTTCCAGGAAGATGCAAAATATGTTAAGACTCTTAAAACAATAGAATTAAAAAAAAAATAAGAGCAGAAGTGAACTCAGCAAATAACAAAACCTTTAACAGAAAAAAAGAAATATCAATTTGAACACTCCTGCAATTTGGTGAGATGCTACTAGTATGAAGTAGTAAAAAATGGCTTTACTGATTTATGAGATGAACATATTAAATCAACACATTAATAAAGATATGAGCGAGGAAACACCGCCATTTGCCATGGTAAACTGAAGTCCTGTTTCCTGAAGGCTTCCAAACATTTCCATCAAATGCGAGTTACCATATTTTGGAAGAAATCTGCTGGATTTACATGGTTATCTGTTTGAGGACACTGCTTTACACAGCTCAAAATGAGACAGACTTCAGATGTGGACATGGTTACAGTTCACTGATGAAACGTATTTTTCTTCTCAGCTCTCTTATTCATAACATGATGAAAACATTGGATGTCTGCAGGAAGTAAACAGAGAAAAGTACATGGCAGTGTTAAAGGACATTACATTGTAAAGGAAGAACAGCAACACAAGGTAAAGGGTTGGTGTCCAGGCTTTGGTCATGTTTAATAATAATAATAATTCTTTGCATTTATATAGCGCTTTTCTCACTACTTAAAGCGCTTTACTGGCTCTTATGAACAAAAGAACACAACAAACAGAAATGAGCATTAGTACCAATATGGTCTGACTGTAGTTTGTCTTGAGGTGCTTCCCAGGTACAAAGTCTGTCACCATCAGTCGCTGGTTCACCAATGAATGCTAACTTGCATGTTCTCTGTTGCAGAGGCGTAGCTAGGGTTTTCAGCGCCCGGGGACAACTGGAGATTTCGCGCCCCCTGGAAATGGAAAACATTTAATTCTAAAATTTTGTAACATCAATTTGGTGCCCCCTGGATGCTGCGCCCAGAGACAGATGTCCCCCCTTTCCCCCCTTTGCCCAGCAGTTCTTTAGTGAAGTGTAACATTTTATGAAATTTAAATGATAAAAAATGTGTGTAATTATTTTGGTAAACTATACAAACACAAAAGATACAAAATAAATAAAAACAAAACACTAAGCACAATCCGATAAACACTCACCACACAGTCCAGCTTCAAAGATGCAGATGATGGTGGTGTAGTTATGAAATGAATTCCCCCGTGAACAGCCTTCTGAAAGTTATGTAACTAAAAAAGTTATTAAAAAGTTTTAAAAAAGTAATGTAAAGTAATTGGTTACCATGATGCCAATGTATGTGAAGATTTGTAGAAATTAGGAGCACTCTCAGAAGAAAATATGTTCCAGCTCATACATATTCATATGACTAATTGGGTACAGGCCAAGAACATAAATCTCGGGAAAACTGTAAGCTTTGACACAAAAAACACCACCAATTATGATCCTGCCAGCTTGTTATGGCTCACTTTAAAAGCTAGTGCCCTCCTCTTTCAACCAGCAGCCCTTGTAACAACTATTGAAACTGCCCAATGACACAGTACTCCTGGGGTTGCTGGGATTTGCAGTCCATATTAGTAGCAGGGTTACAGCATCATACAACTGTCTCATGTTATCTGTGGTTTTAAATTTAATTATTGATGACAAACCCACGAATAGGCAGATGTGTGAATCGTAAACACGTGAATCACAAGGCCCAACTTATATATTTATTACTTCAATTTGATTTTAATTTTTACATAAGTATAACATTGTTATGCATATTAAAGTGGAATACATATTTTTTTGTCCAAGAAATTAAATCAAAAGCTGTTTGTTCTTCTACAGTTTTGAAGTTGTAATCTGTCTATCACAGATGAGTAACTCAGCTTGTATTTTAATAAAGAACATTTTATTGAGTTGCAAGATGTGTTCTGGTAGTACGAACCCCACTTTGCCAATTACGGTGACAACGTGAATGAAGATTTAGGGAGCCATATTAAAATTTTCAAAAAACTCTTTTTAGTGAGTTTCACGCTTTGCAATTTTAATGTCAGTTTTGCAAAACTTTGTGTGAATCAAAACTTGTCTGTTTCATATTGTTCATCTCTAGTGAGCAAAAATGCAAAATATAAATGATTAATCAAATGCATATAAACAAAATTACATAAATTAATAAATCATAAGGGATCGAGAATCCAAAAAAATATGCAAAACAAACAAGTCTGGAAAAGAAAACAAGTGAGTTAGGTCACCAACAGACCTATGAGAACTTTAAAAGAGTCACAAGAGGCAGTGACTGAGATTGGAGAGCCTCTGCAGACAACAACTGTTGTCCGGGTGCTTTACCAGTTCCAGCTTTATGAGAGAGTGGCAAAGAGAAAATGCACACATGAGCTTGTCAGAAAGCATATGGGTGAGTCTTAAGTCAGCTGGAAGAAAGTTCTATGGTCTGATGACATCACAATTAAGCTGTTGGCCATCAGACTAAATAACATGTTGCCATAACACTACACATTATCAAAAGCACACCATCACCACCATGAAGCATGGTGATGACCTCATCATTCTGTGGAGATACTTCCCTGCAGCAGGCCCTCAAAGGCTTCTGAGGTTTTAAATAAATGCAGCATAATACAGGGAGATCATGGGGTAAAACCTGATGAGGTCTGCTAGACACCTTTGACTGGAGAGAAGATTTGTGTTCCAGCAAGACAACAACCCAAAGCTATACAGGAACGGCTTAAGTCATATTTTAGATTTCAGTCCCGCTGAGAATGTGTGCTTGGATGTTTTAAAGGCTTTTCACTCATGATCCTGCAATATGAAAGAGCTTGAGCAATTTTGCAAAGAACAATGAGGAGAAATGGCAAGATGTGCAGAGCTGATAGAGACCTGTGCACACAGACTCAAGGCTGTCATGGCTGCCAAAGGTGCATTTACTAAATCCATCTATCCATCCATTTTCCAACCCGCTGAATCCGAACACAGGGTCACGGGGGTCTGCTGGAGCCAATCCCAGCCAACACAGGGCACAAGGCAGGAACCAATCCCGGGCAGGGTGCCAACCCACCGCAGGACACACACAAACACACACACACACACCAAGCACACACTAGGGCCAATTTAGAATCGCCAATCCACCTAACCTGTATGTCTTTGGACTGTGGGAGGAATATTGATATGAATACTTATGCAGTGAATTATTTAGTGCTTTATATTTATAATTCATTTTCATGATTTTGCACAGATCTGCTTTCTCTTTGATATTAAAGAATATTTTTGGTTGATAAATGCTCGAAAAGCCAAATTAAATCCACTGCGCCTAAGTGTTGCATAATAATGTAAAGTTAAATCTTACAATGGCAAAAATACATTTCATAGACAATGTAACCTGTAATGACCATCATAATGACAAATGCTGTTCCTTTACTTATTAGAATATGTACAAGTTTCAATACAGAGATTGTTCTGTCACTCTCACGTAACGCCATATTGACTTGGTCTGCCTCAATACCCAGCATTCATACACTTTGTTTACTGTAGTTTTATACAGTAGCTGACCAACATTTGTGGAGCTTTGACACCCGCCATTTAAAATATATCAAGTATTTATTCTTCCTCCCGAAATCCCAAACAAAATGCTTATATTCTTTAAGTTAATTTTACAATTTCTACATAATATTTATTTATTTATTTATTTATCCATCTATCTGTTGATTGATTGTATTATTTGACCTGTGAGTCTGCATCATTGTTTTTTATGATTCTGCTGATGTATGCATCTGTATTTCCCCTTGGGATTAATAAAATTTATCTAATCTAATCTAATCTAATCTAATCTAATCTAATCTAATCTAATCTAATCTAATCTAATCTAATTTTAGCATACTTCCAAAGTCCTCCAAGTGTTTTTCAGTAATGTAGTTTTTCATTTTTATTATATTATTCCATTGTTACATTTGATAATACATTGTAATGTAGCTAGTCCTCTTTGAGCACCTTGTGAATACTGTTATTGACACTTTATTTATAGTCTGGTTGCTTTTTTATGAAGTACTAAGAATACTAAAGGAGATTCACTCTGTCTTCAGTTAGACTGCAGTTCTGTTGACAAAGCCCTGGAGCTAGTAATTCTTTTGGATGAAATTGTGTAGCCGGTTTTCATTTCATTAAAGAATGCCATTGGGATGTGCAACTAACTGATCCTCCTCCACATAATATCCAGAAAATTTTAGGTTTTGCCTCAAGCTGCTAATGCATCTGTATTTCCATTGGGAAATGACTTGTTAATTGCTGTAAATCATAAAATTAAATGAACTAAGGAATTATTTAATCGATATTCCTAGAGGACTGCTCTGACAACATTTATATCAGATCATTTGAAGCTATGTGAGACTCACTGTTGAGCTAAGTTCTCATTGTGCCGATTTATGTGTCAAACAAAATTGTCTTATGCATCCATTAACTTTGTTACATATTGCTCCACATCTATGTGAAAACACTCTTTAGTTATAGTAAATATTTATTTCAAAACCTGCTTGCTTTATTTGTTAAAAAAAAAAAAAGTTACCAATCCCTCTGATATTTTAGACTTTTTGAAAGATCAGATCTTTCTGATCATTGATGCTTATTCCTACTTTCTGTTCCAGACGCAATCTTTGTGTGAATCTTTCTTCAGGTCAACATGTTGAACCTAAGAGGCAGCTGAACAAGTCAGTTATGCTGGAACTACTTTTCTGTTATCATGTGCTACAATTCTAAGATGATTTCTGTAAAGCCTTACCAGTGGTCGATTTTTTGAGAAATGGCTTCACAAGCTCCTTTATGGAAATATACAGTAGCCATTGGAACATATATTTATGACTATAAGCTAGTTTTATTATGGCTTCTTGAATATTAAATTGTGATTTTAATCACCACACTCATAATATAGTAGCTATAGCAGCTGTCCTCAGTATTTAACTGGACAAAATGTTGTGCTAATTAATTAATTATGGAATGACCTTGCCAGAGGTGACTCTTTGAAGGTCTCTGACTCCTCCTGTAATGTACCAGTATTTAACTGTTTTAATTCCTGCTTCATATCACTACATACTCCTGAGCAATGGTGAGAAAAATGATTGCAATGAAATTCAATTTGTTGTGAAATTTGTGTTTCACTTCACAAAAAAATGTATAGGAAAATTTTACTGCTCAAAGTTTGAAAAGAGAATCTTGTTTATATTTAATTTACGAATCATCTTTGTCACAGATGTTTCTTAGGAGAAATAGCTATAGACAAAAAAGGAGATATGAGATTCAACTGAGGTAAAAGGAATTTGGTTTGAAAAGCATGGTATATATTGTGAGATCTCATGCTTGTCTTATTTTAATCTCTTTCAATACTTCATATTTTTACTATTATTATTTTGGACTTATGCCTTTATATAAGATGACTATAACATTTGAGATATAATCAGTTACATTTCTTTTGCTTTTCCAATTGGAGCACAAGCAGGTCAGACAGTGTCAGTAGTGGAATTTGAACACCAACCTCAGGGTTTTCTAGAATGAGTATGATCTACCTGGAGCACAGTAATATAAATCAGAGCAACTAATACTATTAATCAGAAGCAAGGACTACAGTTTTATAATCATAGTAAAGTGTTTTATTACCACAGACATCTGTCCTTACCTTTTACTACATATCACTGACCACACAATGCAAATACTCTCAAACAACAAAAATGTCAAGACACAACTTGGAAACTCTGAGCCCATTGTGTAACTTCTAACACTCAAGAGGAGACACTTGGCGAGTGTTGTGGTGTAATTATTCTCAGTAAGAAAAATCTGAGAAGCATGAGACAAAAGAAAATGTCTTCATTTTATTTATTTCTGCTCTCATTGTCGTCTGAGGGAAGCCAAAAAGATATTAAGGAGATTGCTTTTTTGATCTTTCATTCCTATGCATTAGTTTTGCCTTGATATAAAAGATTAAAGAATCAAAAGATGGTGTAATTACATCTTCACCTGATTCTATTGTCATGTTTTGTCTTCAAATATATTTTATTTAAAATTTACTTCAATGAAATTAGTTCTGACTTCCCAGTTGCATGGTAGGTGCATCAACTAAACAAAGCAGATGTTGTTCTGCGAAGTGATAAAAGAAACACTTCCACAGGTCTTCTAAAACAAACTAAAACGATAACTAGTAGGACAAAACTTTTTCTATTAGTTAATTATGTTCCTATATCTCCCGAGTAACTTCTTTAAGGATGTTGTCAAAATATTTGATCAAAGATACAGAAGGTAAGTACCAAGGCCAGGAGATAAAAATATCAATAAAGAGTAGACAGAGATCCATCCATCCATTTTCCAACCCGCTGAATCCGAACACAGGGTCACGGGGGTCTGCTGGAGCCAATCCCAGCCAACACAGGGCACAAGGCAGGAACCAATCCTGGGCAGGGTGCCAACCCACCGCAGGTAGACAGAGATGTTGTTAGGAAACACAAAGGAAGTTAAAATATTAGGAGGAAGTCATTAGTACTAGGGTGTTGCACCGTGTTAGCCATTATGAATGTAGAGAAAAACCAAGCAAAAATGACACCTTTTATTGGCTAACTAAAAAGATTATAATATGCAAGCTTTCGAGGCAACTCGGGCTCCTGCTTCAGGCAAGATATATAAAATTTCTATGTTAAAACCTCAAAATTTGTTAAGCAAAGCCAAGAACAAAGCCAGTAGTTCAGTAACTAGAAGAGAAACTTTAATTTAACAGAAGAACAGAGTTTGTTTCTTATAGAAATATCCCACAACTGGGACACCACATCTACCAAAACATCGTAAAATACTTGCACAATGGTGACATTCCTGGTAACAATGTCAGTATCATAACTGGCAATGGCTATCATTGCTAATCAAAAATAAGGCTGTGTCGCTTTAGAGTCATAGAATGCTGTGGCAAACTGACATCGATAACAATAAAAGTAATAATTGCATAGATAAACAAAATCAAAATATGAAAAACTTTTCGAGGAAGTTCTTTATGAGAAAAGCTTAGATTCCTGATTATCTTTTAGCAGCTTCAAGACTATCCAGGCCGAACTCTGCTGCTACCTACCTGTTGTACTGTACAGTTAGACTCTCCCTAGTAGGAATGTGATTGATCTTAGGGACCCCATTTACAGTAATTACCTACTTGGGGGTTGCTCTGGCTGTGACTGAAGATTTGCCTCCTTTGGAAAGTCCCAGCTGAAACTGTAGCAGTAGCACATTCTCACCCAGCACTCCAATGTGACCTGGTACTGTTTGTTGGTAATAACCAGTCTTCTTCTAAATGACAGCAAGTTTTCAGTACAAAAGAAAAGGTGTGAGCAAAGAGTAACATTTTAGCAGGGGTCTTGTTTATACTCTTGTCATTGAGCTGTTCCTTTGTATTTTTTTGCTCATTATTGTTGAACTCTCACTTGTTTTCAATGAAGATTTTGTTTTTGGATATTTCATGGTGTATATCTACCTGATGTGAAGGTTACAGTTCATTCCTTGGCTCTGAAAGGTCTCAGAAATTCAGTCTTATTTCTCTTAGAGCTAACACCAATAGAAAGATAAAGTTGTTCCAGTCGATGACGTTCCCAGGTGTTTCAATGATCCTGATTTTTATTTTCAATGTGATTATGACATCTCTTCTGAAAGAGATGCTCATGGCAGTGGATTGCATGGATTTAGTAAGGTTTATGCTGCTAAACACACTTGGTCGACATTTTTGAAACAGGCAACTAGAGTTATGTTGCCAACAAATGATACAATATAATGTATTTAAGCTTTGAAATAGGATTTGATACAGGTTTTTAAGGGCATTTCATCTGAACCAAGAAGTCATTCTAATGGGAGAAAATTTACAAAGATAGATCACTCACAAGAAAAAAAACAAAAGAAAATAAAGCCCAAATAAGACAGGTTGATCTACCTTGAAAGAATCCTTCAGCAATCAGAATTAGGACCATTATCCTTCTAAATTAGTGCTTCTCAGATTCAGTCCTGATGGCTCACTGTGGCAGACTTTCAACTTAACTAACTTCTGCTATTAAATGGACTTCTATCTATATTAAGCAAGCTGATATTTTCCAGTTCAGCGTTTTGTTGTCATTTCCGAAATTACAAAACTGATTTTTTTTCTAGAATATCTAGGCAATGAGCATTTCTATATTTAATTTTGGTTGGTAAGATGTTCATTAACATCATCATCATTATCATCATCATCATCATCATCAACTTCTTATAACTTTCTCCCATTTTCTGTTTGTTAAAATTAAATTTACTAATTATCATGCTAGTGGGTTTCACGCTGAATTACCGAAGATTTTCAGTGTTTAGTGACATTTGCCCCATGTCTACTCTGTTTGTTGTTTATTGCTATCATAGAGTGACAATTAAGACAGCAAACTACACAGAAAAAGGTGGATTTTTGGAAAAGTGACAAAAGAGAGTTAAGCATTTAATGCTATGGCAGGAATAGAATGGTACAAACCATTTGCAACTCTGTAGGTCAGGTCAGGTTGGGGAGCATGCACTGTTACAGTGAGGATCCTGTGAGCCAGATCACCCTTGGGGAATCACGCCACATGGACATAGTACCATAACTGACACTCTCTCAGAAAGCAGGTAATGTGCCTCATTCAGGACTCCATGAGCAACAGCTCATTCAACACAAAGTCAAACCAGCGGTACCCAAGGATTCTCCGAAGAGGCACAGTACGAAAGGAGTCTGGTCTTCATCTCAGGTCACTGGATAACATCCATGTCTCGCAACCATATAACAAAACAGGGAGCACCAGGATTCTAAAGACTTGGACCTTCATCATTTTGCAAAGATATCGGAAGCGCCATACATCCCTTTCCAGCTACCTCATGACCCCCATGCTCTCCCAATCCATCTAATGACTTCATAGGAAGAGTCACCAAAGACATAAATGTCACTGCTGAGGTAAGTAAGCCTCTTGACTAGGTCGACATTTTCTCCGCAGACAGACACACTGCTGACGGCTCTGACCAAGAGGTCATTAAAGGTCTGGATCTTAGTTTTTATCCAGGATACTCGCAAGCCCAGATAATCAGACCCAATCAGAGCCTCCATTGACTCCACAAAGATAGCAGCATCATCGGGAATGTCAAGATCAGTGAATATTTCTTCATCAACAGATGCAACTCGATCAACAGAGTCAAATGTTTTACAAAAATTGACAAAGGTTGCAAAGAAACTCTGCCAATATTCATATTTGTGCTTGTTGTGAGCCTTCAGTGCCACCCTTCCCTTTCCAGACAGGGACGACAAGTTCCGTTTTCCAGGAAGTTGGGATGATGCCCATCTCCCAAATGGAAGCAAAGATTGCTTGCAATGCCAGGAGGACAACCTTACCACCAGTTGGGAGAATTTCACCCCAGATACCACAGATCCCTGAAGCCTTTGCTACCCTTGACTGGTTCACCATCTGTGCAATCTCAGTGAGATTGGGTGGTTCACAGCTAATTGGAGGATCAGCCTCAAGAACTGTGGACCCAGTAATGTTCAATGTCCTAGCTGGAGGATCAGCTTTTAACAGCTGTTCAAAGTAGCCAACCCAGCAGGTCATAACTGTAGTGTCATCCGTAAGGACTGCTCCATAAGCTGCTCTGACTGCGACTCTCTGAGGAACAGATTCGGATGTGCATAATTCTTTGATTCCTCTGTAAGCAGGATGTGGGTCACTAGACCATAGATGGTGTGTCACTTGCTCACAAATTCTTCTAACAAACGCATCCTTATCTTCCCTCAGAGCCCTCACAGTGGTCTTTCTCAGTTCCCAGTTCGGAGTTGCCTTGAAGCCATCCACTGTGACTCTTCTTGAGGATATCCAGGGTGCCCTGTGACATGAAATACCTCCTTCTGGGAACACCTGTAACATAAAACACACTCTATAGCTACTCTTTAATGTTTCAATCATATAGGAAGAGATGGAAAAAAGCAATTTCTGCATAAGTAAAACTTGGCAGTAAGAGTGCTGTCTCAGTCAGCCAGAATCAGTAGAATTTAGTTAACACCACTCTGTGGCATGAATCTCCAAAAGATGCATAGTTTCAAGTACTGTCTACTGTATTCTGAAACTGGCAAGATGAGTCCTGCTCATGACCCTTACACAAAGGGGCAAACCAAAATATGAGAGGACAGAAATTTGTGTTGCTCTGTAACTTTGCTTGCAAAAATAACTTTTAACAGTTAATAAATGTAGTGTGTTCGGCACACTTCAGGACAACTTTAGCAGAGGATGTCTTAGCATTAGCAAAAGCCATTAGCTGCTGATGAGGGGGCAAGTGGCATGCCAGGTGAACCATGCAAACTATTCTCCATTTCAACCACCACTCATAACACTAGATTTAAGGACTACTTTTCTGGAACTGATACTGATCACTTAATGAGTATAGCTGAGGTGTGTTTCTTTTATCATCTATCTATCTATCTATCTATCTATCTATCTATCTATCTATCTATCTATCTATCTATCTATCTATCTATCTATCTATCTATCTATCTATCTATCTATCTATCTATCTATCTATCTATCTATCTATCTATCTATCTATCTATCTATCTATCTATCTATCTATCTATCTATCTATCTGTATTGTCATTTAAGAATAATAACACAAGAAACACGCCACAGAAAAGTCTCAAAAAGGGAAAGGAGAACCGTCCAAATCCCTGGACTGAAAAAAAAATTCAATTTAATTAAAGACCAATCTAAAAATGAAAAACAATGTCAAAACAATGTAAATATCCTAAAACATGATTCAAACAAATTACACACTTAACAAAAGTTTAATTATTAAAGAATACAATATAATAAACACAATGCAATTAAAATAATTACCAAAACTGGTCCAACAGACAAAAAGTCCAAAGCCAAAGGAGCAAGCACAAATGGTCCAGAGGCCAACAAACTTAAAAAAGAGAAGCACAACAAGGGAGCCAAAGAGCACAGCTACTGTAAATAGCTCATGCCACAGCTGTTATGATCAGGCTTTTAGTTTTGATTTTTTCTACTTGGCCTCTAAATTTTTTTTTTAACTGTGTTTTAGGGAGTTATGAAGTTAAGAAATCGTGTGGTCACAATTTTTTTGCACTTGATAAGTGTTTAATAATTTAAAAAATAAATATAACAATTTTTTTTTCATGGGAAGCACCATTTAAATGATTATTTGTAAACAGTCTTTATCATTGATACACACACACTGTAGATGCCACATTAGCAGTCAAGATCTGCTTATAAACTCAGACATTCTGAGTTCCTACGTTAAATCATTTGTAACTTTCTTATTTCTCAACTGAATGTGCCATAAATGTCCAAAAGTGAAAATATCTGCTTGAAGTGATCCTTTTGTTTAGTAATGTAACCATATCTAAAAATGTCTTTACATTTCCAGTTTCTAATTTTTCCTGATTCAGTAGACCTACCTTGAACTCTGGATACAATGAATTCAAAGGCACAATTCTTACTTTTCAATTATCATGTGTTTTTGTGTATTTGGCAACATGATCATGAATATTCTGGACCACCAACTGTTATGACCTAATCTAGATCTTTTTATTAAACTTGGCTTGTTTTCTTTAATTTAGTGCAGATGACTTAATTGAGTCCTGCCCTAATTACCCACCTACTGAGTTGCCCAATGTTGTAAAATCATCTGGGTTGTGCAGCAACAGCAGAAACAGCAGCAGAAAGCCAGCAGATGATCCAACCGCTTCTCCTTAGCGTGCGTTCAGTCGCACCCCCCTTCACAACGCGAGCAGTGTTATACGCCCTGCGAGAAAGAGATGTAACCACGCCCAGAGCCGGAAATAAAGGACAAGTATTGTTTTTACAACATCACGTGAGACAAGGCAGTGAGACATCATTTAAAACAAGTCCACGAACATCTAACCTATCAGTTGTTTGATTGCTGTAGGCAGACACACTTCATGTGCTCCCAGCTCTTAAAACAACGACAAGCAAAACACGCAGCTCGCCAGCAGCAGAAAGCCAGCAGCTGATCTGACCGCTTCTCCTTAGTGTGTGTTCAGCCTCACCCCTTTCACAACGCGGACAGCGTTATACGTCCTGCGAGAAAGAGATGTAACCTCGCCCGGGGCCGGACAAGTATTGTTTTTGCAAAAGTTTTAAAGTAAAAGTGAAAATATTGCATATGTAACAATTCTCATGAAACTAACAATCTCTTTAAATTGTATATCCAGTAAACCAAACCCGGGGGTGGGCGAGCAAAGTAAGCAGGGGGCGGAGCTCCCTAGTTGCTTATTACAGAAATGTAATTATTGTCAGCTAGCCATCTATGTGATAAATGTGGATAGGTGTATCTAGCTGTGTAAACTTTGTTTACCTAGATAGTTAAGTTAGTGTTGTCCTCCTGCCTTGTATGTTTTGTGTAACTTTCTCCATATTTTGTGAGGTTTTTCTTTTTGACAATAAATGGAGTCTTTTCAGTTAGCCGGCTTAGTTATTTTTTCCTGTGTTTTGTTTCCCTCTTCCTCTCACTTGTGTATGGCCTATTTATATACCCCTAGGCCTTTTGGTAGGCAGTAACATATAGAAAGATTTGTTTTAACTGCCAGAAAAACATTATCAATTAAAACCTTTACCTCATCAGGAATTGTTTGTTTTCTCAGCATTAAGTTCTTTTCTGTTTTTAAGCTCTTGTTTAGGTTCTTTAAATTTTTTTTTCATCAAACTTTTCATTTGGATGGTTCTCTCATCAGTTGCTCCATGCTTTCCCTGAGATCCATTCATTAAAAGATCCTGCTTACAAGCAAATTTTGTAAATGACCCCATCCGTCTCCAAGTAGTAAAATATTTCTCCCAGCAGCACATGCTATGTGACGATATGGGGTAAGTCTTATTTAACAAATTATTCCATCAACCATTCCTTCTTGAATCCTTAATACCATTTCTTTGATGTACTACCTGAACTCCCTTTAGCTTTGTGCTTTGACGTGGTTAAAATGACAAGGAAGCAACTACAAGATAGTTTATTTCAAATAGCGCAATTTTGTATGAAACAAATTTAAGTCAGGTTGGTAACTGATTTAATTTCATTAATTTTTATTTTCTTACTTTAATTTTGTTTGAAAGGCAGATCATTTGGTGTGTGACCGTGTAAATTCTGTGAGCGATGCTCCTAAAATTAGTGAAAAGTGCTCAGCTTGGAAGAAACACTGGTCCTGAGAAATGTTTGCTTCACCTTTCATCCTTCTGGTTTCGACTTTCTGTTTTGTTTTAAATTCTTTTCTTAATGACCTCTCCTTTTTCAAATCCTTATTTAAAAGCTGCTGCCACCTTCTTCTGTCAGTACATCATCAAGAAGCAAGCAATCAGTAGTTTTAAATCAGGTTCTTAAAGTCTCAATTGTTTAGTTCACCAAATATATGAATATAATGGATTAAACAGTGGAAACCCCACCATGAAGTCTTTCAGTAGGACATAAGGTCACCTGAACAGCTTGTTCTCTACTATATACTATATATTTCAAACACGCTACCAGCACTTGACAATCTGAAGGAGGAAGGCAGTACTCTTCTTCCATGTGGAGGTCAGTCAATTCTTGCATTCTTGATGGAAGTGGAATATAATACCTAATTTATCTCTGTATCGTTCCCTAAATACTAAATTGGTCTCACACCCTCCCTCTGGGTAACTCACCGATCACCTTTCAGTTCAGGATCAAATACGCTGTGTATTCTAGACAAGCTAGTCATTACTATTGACAACAAGGCACACCAGCACTTTTACGCATGACTGAGCATGCTGGGAATTCAGGATATTCATGACCACAGTTACCACAACCGTGTGGAGTCACTTGCTTTGAATGTACTTGCTACCACTTATTCCTGCATGTCTTTTCACCCTTTTTGATCACCATGTGCATTTTGAAAGAAGCAGGTTAGACTTGATTTCAATTATTTTGACTTGAAAATGAGAAAAAAGACAATACCTGTAGCTGCTAGACAGCCAGACTACAGAATCAGTATATGGTTGGCAGAGATCCTGAAGAGATATGTGGTCTGTATGCAGGAGAAATGAAGGGCCTTGAATGGCACTGTCCATCCTACATGTTCATCATAAACAGTAACTCATAGTCCGCATTTAAAATGTCACCCCTAGACTTTATCCGAAAAGGTTTCATGTGTATTGATGTCTGCATTGACTGAGCCTGTGGCTATTGACAACATTACAGTTCAATTATGGTGAACGCTTGGGGCTTTGGATATGGTGACACAGTTGTCAGTGCTGCTGGCTTATGGATCCTGGATGGGAATCCTGCACCCTGCTGTCTTCTGTGTGGAGTTAACTTGCTATTCTCTCAATACATTTTTAAACTTTCAAACACAAGAACAAAATCGATAACACTATTCAGTTCCCAAATACTGACAAAATTCAATGTTAATTATTCATGATGGAAAAAAGTCCAGTGCCCACCTATTTTGTTTTTTCAGAGGATTGCACTTCTTTTTTGTTTTGCTTATAGAGCAAGATGGGGGCAAACCAAGCTAAAAAAACTATCAAGTGGTCCTGTTAGCTGGAGGTGGAAAGACAGAACAGGTCATCTAGAGAAGTTTTTCTCATCCTCTGGATGCAGCCCAAATGTGGCTCACTGGACATCAGCTTAAGTTAAAAAAGAATAAATAAATCAGTCATTTCCTTAATATTCTACTGATTGTAGATTTCAGTTCTGCACACAGTCAAAGGGAAACTGGGAAACTGAATGACTGACGTAAGTCCAGTTACGAGCAGAAATCAACCTCTTATACAAATGTAGGTCGAGAATGCAAAAAGCAGATGGCCGTTATTTACTTTATTGCAAATGAAAGCATTAATGTATTTATAAAATGCAAGAAAATGAACACAGGCTTCATGCTTGTTTTTGTATGCATGGAGGTTGATGATGACGTTTAACTCTTTTATGCGCAGTTTTAATGATGTTGGAGTGTTTCACAAAGGAGAACTCCTGAAGTGCACTTGTGAATGTAATTAGAGGTTAGTGTGAGTGTGTGTGTCCAACAGGTGATGCTGTCACAGCAGAGAAATCTCAGCTTCATGCACAGTGTTGATGGTCTCATTTTTCCTAAAATATCACATTTTAATTTCTTCATAAATCAATTCAGGACCCACAGCTAACGGGTAATTAAAGCATTCAAACGGGAAATAAAAGGACAGCAATGGTGGAGCATATTTGATGCTAACTGAGAAAACTTACAAATTAATTTAAATCTAAATGGCTCTGCACTGCAGTACCTTTATATTATAGGTTTATATTTTCATTATTGTCATAATAAAATTCTTAAATGCTCATGCTAATTACCGTGTCAGGTGGGTATGTTTTTGCAGAGCAAATATTTTACGTTAGTATTTCTGTTTACATCCTAATCGTGGAACAGTGGACCAGCTCTACACCCTTGGCAGGGTCCTGGAGGGTGCATGGGAGTTTGCCCAACCAGTCTACATGTGTTTTGTGGACTTGGAAAAGGCGTTCAACCATGTCCCTTGGGGAATCCTGTGGGGGCTACTCCGGGAGTATGGGGTATTTGACCCCCTGATAAGGGCTGTTCGGTCTCTGTACAACCAGTGTCAGAGCTTGGTCCGCATTGCCGGCAGTAAGTCAAACCCGTTTCCAGTGAGAGTTGGACTCCGCCAGGGCTTCCCTTTGTCACCGATTCTGTTCATAACTTTTATGGACAGAATTTCTAGGCACAGCCAGGGCGTTGAGGGGGTACGGTTTGGTGGGCTCAGGATTGGGTCACTGCTTTTTGCAGATAATGTTGTCCTGTTTGCTTCATCAGGCTGTGATCTTCAGCTCTCTCTGGATTGGTTCGCAGCCGAATGTGAAGCAGCTGGGATGGAATCAGCACCTCCAAATACGAGACCATGGTTCTCAGCTGGAAAAGGGTGGAGTGCCCTCTCAGGACTGGGAGCAAGATCCTGCCCCAAGTGGAGGAGTTCAAGTATCTCTGGGTCTTGTTAACGAGTGATGGAAGAATAGAGCATGAGATCGACAAGCGGATCGGTGCAGCATCCGCAGTGATGTGGGCTCTGCATCGGTCTGTCGTGGTGAAAAAGGAGCTGAGCCGTAAGGCAGAGCTCTCAATTTACCAGTCGATCTACACTCCTACCCTCACCTATGATCATGAGCTATGGGTAGTGACCGAAAGAACGAGATCGCGAATATAAGCGGCTGAAATGAGTTTCCTCCACAGGGTGTCTGGGCCTTCCCTTAAAGATAGGGTGAGAAGCTCGGTCATCCGGGAGGAGCTCAGAGTAGAGCCACTGCTCCTCTGCATCGAGCGGAGTCAGATGAGGTGACTCGAGCATCTGATCAGGATGCCTCCTGGACGACTCCCTGGTGAGGTGTTCCGGGCACATCTAACCGGGAGGAGGCCCCAGGGAAGACCCAGGACACGCTGGAGGGACTATGTCTCTCGGTTGGTCTGGGAACACCTCGGAATTCACCCGGAAGAGCTTGTAGAAGTGACCAGGGAGAGGGAAGTCTGGGCATCTCTGCTGAAGCTGCTGCCCCCGTGACCCGATCTCTGATAAGCAGAAGAGAATGGATAGATGGATGGATGGATGGATGGATGGATGGATGGATGGATGGATGGATGGATGGATTTCTGTTTATTTTATTTTAATCAAAGATAAAAAGCTTACAAAAATGTATGATAAAACTTGTGTATTTGTGCACTGATTTGAATTTATTTTAATTTCTGAATGTCTAATAATAAGAAACATTAAACATTCAATACATTTTTTAATGAAAATTTTATATCATGAGAATATTGTATTGTGAAGCCTGAGTTGTAATATTACTTGTATCATGGGCTAAGCGTATTGTCTCAATACTTTATTCCTCTGACCTATTTGCCTGTTTTAAATGTTCTTCCCACCAGCTCCTTCTCTGTCTCCCCTTTTTCTGGCTTTTCTTTCTCCTGCCACATGAGCCCTTGTCAACACCGGTACTCCAGACTCTAAGCTCATCTGACTTCCAGAACAGGCATATCTCAAGTAACTCATTGGGAAGTCCTGCTAGAGCTCCCACTAATGGCCCCAGGTATCTTAGCAATTGTCGTCCTCAACTCAATCCTAAAAGGCCAGACTAACCACAGGTCAACTGTCTATCATAAGGTAATGAGCCTTCCTGTGGCCAAGTTTCTGCTTGGGAACCTGTTACTGTTTATCTCCATTGTACCCTGCATATATTTTTTCTTGAGTAGTGCTTACAATGCCTTCAGAAAGTATTCAGACCATGTTGCAACCTTATAACTAATTTAAATTAGTTTTTTACCTCATCAAACAGCAGTAACTCAGAATGACAAAGCAAAAACATGATTTTAGGAATGTTTCAAAAATTCTTAAAAATAAAGGAAATAACTAAAATATACCATTGCACAACTATTCAGACCCTTTGCTATGACACTTGAAATCTTGCTCTGGTGTATCCCAGTCTATTGATCATCATTGTTTAGAGTCCGTCTTTGGTTAATTCAATTAATTGGACATGATTATGAAATTTATACACCTGCGTACAGAAGACCCCACATGTGAGAGTGTGCATCAGACCAAACAAAATGCCAGGAGGTCTGGGGAATTTCCTGCAGACCTTAGAGACAGGATTGTGTTGAGGCACAGATTTGGGCAAAGCTACAAAAAATCCTGCAGCATTGAAGGTTCCCAAGAACACACTGGCTTCCATAATTCTTAAATGGAAGAAGTTTTGGAATAACCATGTCTCTTCCTGAAGCTAGCTGCGCTACAAAACTGAGGATCTTATTAAAAGTGATGACCAAGAACCCAATGCTCACTCTGGCTGAGCTCCAAAGAATCTGTGTGGAGATGGGAGAAACTTCTGAAAGGATAGCCACTAATCTCAGTTTTATGACAGAGTGACTAGACAACAGCTTGGAGTTTACCAAAAGACACCTAAAGAACTCTCAGACTTTTAGAAACCAAGATTTTCTGGTATGATGAAACCAAAATTGAACTTTTTGGCTTTAGTTCTGAGCATCATGTATGAAGGAAACCAGGCATCGATCAACCTTGGTGGTGGTAACATCATGATGTTAGGTTGTTTTCAAGTGAGAGAGACTGGGAGACCAGTCAGGGTTGAGAGAAAGCTGATGTGATCACACGTGGGCACCACTGAGCAAAAAAAAATACAACCCTAAACGCTTCCAAATGAAATAAATTTCTTCCTCCAGTTGAGTGTCTTCTGCTGCCCCCCAACTCTGACACTCTCATGTGAGGCGGTGGCTGCATTAATGTTTATCGTGTCTTTGGAAGCACTTCCAGTTCACATGGAAAGCAGGGAGGTCCTCCTCCTAAAGCACTCTCTTCCAACTCCCGGGGACCACTATATGGTTGCCCTGCTGGACCCCAACTCCCATGCACCCTTGCAGGTGTCCAAACTGGGACACCACAAGAGGACCACTGCCACCTGCTGTATGGGGCATGGAACTGCTCCTGGCTTCCGCTGGTCCATCAATAATTTTACTCCGGACAGGCACAAGCTCATTTGCTTGTCTATCTGCAAGCTTGTCTGTCCTTCCATTCTGGCATCCTATTTGGGCAAAAAATGTCTTCCATCTTAGCTGGAATGCCCATTATTCCTCATGGGCACTTACATAGCTCCTCCCTCAGCTGAGCCTTGTAGGGGTCAGCGTTTGTTCTGCAATGGGGTAAAACCACTGTAGAAGCGGTTGGATGTAGTCCACCTCCAATGACCATCCACTGCTGGGAAAAAGAACAGCAAGATTATCATGCTTAGTAACTTGCCTATACATCTTGAAGCCTTGGGTCTGCCATGGCAGTGTTTGCACATGTAAAACCAATAACTGGTCATATCACCGCAAAGGGCAGTGTCTCCAATAATGTCCCAGCTCCTGGAAATCAAAACAGTGCCCTCTGCATCCCAAGTGCTTTCTAGACCATTTTTTAAAACATACTGGAAACTTTAAACGACCCTCTTCAGTTGTTGCCTCTACCTGATTTTGCTGAGTCAACATGATTAAGGCAGATGGAGACCTTTGGCCATATGAGCCAAAAAGAGTTTCCTGATTGGACACTTCCCCACTGTTGAGCAAGTTGTGATCTGTAGATCAACTCCCCATTTTACTTTGCAGCTTTTGGATGGCTTGGCGCCCTCCATAAATTAAAGAAGGTGCTCTTGCCATCTGTTAAGCCTTTTTAAAACTATGAGGATGTTCCACAATACCATCACTTACAGTTTTTGGAATGAGTACTATTTAGTTCACTTCACCTGTGTTTGGGACTCTTTTGCACTGCACCCCTTTCCTTGTACCCCATTAGACCTCATTAGTTTGAGTAGCCACCTTCAGGACTTGAGGTTCTGATGCGGGAAACCTTTCTATTATATTAAGCATAAGTGTTGGAACAAGTGCTATTTGATTACCCTCAGCTTTGTCAGGGTCCATTTCACATTTCATTCCCTTATTATGTACCATACTGGACTGGCTTACCTGTATGGCCAAATCTACTCTGGAAGGCAGTCCTGTTCCTGCGCTCCGTAAATACCTGTTGATTGCCTTGATTGGAGCACTTGCTGTCTCCTTAATCACCTTCAGCACAGTTCCTAAGTAATTTTAAATAGATTGGACTGTTCTTACCTACTGAAGTAGCTCTTTCAGCTGTTCGAGATCAAGTTGAGTTTCAGGTTTGCTCGTCTGATTCTGGATAGGATTTCAGTTTTTCCTTTTCATCCTTCAGGAGTCATTTAGCGAATGCTGCTTTTGTGCATGCTCAGACAGGGCTTCCTCTGCATTATGAGAGATAGAGTCTGGAAGTCTGTTCACTGGGACAGTCTGTTCTTTCTCAAATAATTTAGTGACATAGCTCAGACACTTGTTCCAAGATATCATCTGAAGAATTTCCTCTGGGAATTTCAGGTTGAGTATCCAACTTCTTTGGGGTTCATCGACATGTCCTCATGGTTCTGGTCATCTCATGTCTTGCAGCTGCTTTGCGGAGGAGCCAAAGCAGACTTATCATTCAATTCGATACAATCTGCGGGATTTTCTAAAACACTTTTAAGTGAGTTTATCTCCTTGACGGTACGTACCTCCCTGCTGTCCTCGATGAGATGAGCTTCATTGAGGAGGCCATACAATAGTCCTCAAGTGAGATACTCCTGATGCTTTTGTGATTCCTACTCACAAATAGGATACCATGTCCAGCAGTCTTCATACTAGTCTAGATTTACCTCATACTACTGGAATTCCAATGGCTGTCTACTTCTTTCCCAGTTGCCAGTTTTATTGGCTGTTCTCTTGCCCATTTTACTGCAGGAAGTGTTGATGCTTGAAGTGTGGTTTTTAATGGTCTGGGTGTTGGTTACAATAAATTTTATATTTCAGGTATCTGCCTCCCAACGGGCTTGGAAATACTGCTGACTATGCCTATTGTGCCCACAAGGGGGCACAACTGAGCCCCAAACCTCAGAAACAAAGTTACCCAACATAATTCCGGCTTCAAATAAATTGTTTTTATTTTTCACCCACAGTTTTAAACACATATGCCAGCCAAACCACCTCCAAATTAAATGCATTTCTTTCTCCTTCTGCCTTCAGTTGAGTGTTGCCTGCTGCCTCCCAACTCTGACTCTCCTATGTGAGGTGGCAGGCTTCTTTTCAAGCTGGATGTGGGAATGTTTCCAGTGTCCTTGGAAGCATTTCCAGTTCACATGGAAAACAGGGAAGTCCTCCCACAAAAGTTCCCTATACCGGCACCCAGGGACCACGACAGGGTTGTCTTGCCAGACTCCAACACCCAAGCAAACTGGGACACAACAAGAGGACCTTTGCCACCTGCCTTATGGGGGATGTAACTGCTCTGCTGGTCCATCGATTATACTTACTCTGGCTAGGCACAAAGTCATTTCTTCATCTAGCCAGCAAGCTCACCTGTCCTTCCATTCTGGCATCTCATCCAGGCAAGAAATTATTGAAAGTTAATAACCAATTGCTTTGCAGTTGTTAAGATGCAGACAATTCTCTTTGCACCAAGAAACAAAGTTTTCCACATGACCACTGTACTCTGTCTCATCCCCTTTATCAATACATCCCATAAGTGTAAAGTCATCTGAGAATATCTGCAATTGACATGACCTGGTGTTATATTTATAGTCTGAGGTGTACAGAGTGAAGTGAAAAGGAGACAGGACTTTTCCTTCTGGTGCTACAGTGTTGTGCACATCTCCATATCAGAAACACAGTCCTTGAGCCTCACAAACTGCAGTCTGCCCAACCGATATTCTATTATCCAGGGCACCATAGGCTCATCCACCAGCATATCTCTGAGCTTACCTCTTAACAGGGATGGCTGGATGGTATTGAAAGCCCTGGTGAAGTGAAAAACACAATCCTTTCAGTACTGCCATCTTTGCCCAGATGGGAATAAGCCTTGTGCAGACTGATTGCATCCTCCACACCCATTTTTTGTCTGATAGGAACCTGCAGTGGGTCCAGATGGTCTACCACAAGATTACTCATATAGTCCAGGACCAGCATCTCAAAGGTCTTCATGATGTGAGATGTAAGTGCCACTGGTCCGTAGTCATTAGTTGAAGAGGCACCTGCCTTCCTTGGATGTTTTCCACAGCAGCAGTATTTACTGCAGTCTTAAGAACAGGCTGAACAAGTGAGAGAGGACACCACAAAGTTGGTCAGCACAGGCCTTAACAACCTGTGGACTAGCTCCATCTGTTTCTGCAGCTTTTCCTGTGTGTAGCTTCCTCAGTTGTCCCCTTACTTGGTCTTCAGTTATGGACAGTCTGTACTGATGGTCAGAGGTGAACTTATTACTTGCTATTTCAAGTGAGATCGTAGAAGTTGTTGATGTAGTAGGAATGATGTGGGGAGACAGGTCATTGGATGAAGATGGCAGTGGGAGGGAAAATCTATTAAAAATTGGTCAAGGGAATTTGTTTTGTCCACACCCACTTCTAGCACCTAAGCAGTCACTAAATCAGTAAATATGCTCAGTCCATTCCAGTCATCTTTCATGTTAGACTTTTTTATCAGATTACTATAAATGTTTTTACTTGCTGAAAACCACACAGGTCATTTAACTCAAAAGGATTCTGGATTTATAACTATACATTGTCGCAGGTGGCTGGGGGGGTGACCCGGCCAGGATGCCTCGGAGGACCGGAAGAGGGATTACGCCTTCCCGAGACCACGTGGGGGCAACTGCCCTGGTGGCTGTGGGGACCATGGGTACAGAGCTTGGAAGCTCATCCCTGTAGGAGCCTGTGGTCACCGCCAGGGGGCACCCAAATGCCTTGGGAGCCCTGGACCTCAGCACTTACGCTACACTAGTGCTGGGGGAAAGAGGATCGGGGACACCCGGAGTGCTTCCGGGTACACAGCAGGCACTTCCACCACACTGGGGAGTGCTGGTGGAAGATTGTCGGGAAGCACCTGGAGCACATCCGGGTGATTATAAAAGGGGCTGCCTCCCTTCATTCAGGGCTTGAGTCGGGAGTGGAGAAGGACGGAGCTCGGGAGGACAGGCCAGGAGGCGGCCTGAAGAGTAAGGCATTGGACTGCTGGCCTGGACTTTGGGGATTTTAGGGGTTTGTGGTGCACTGTCTTGTAAATAATGCATAATAAACGTGTTGTGGGTGACTTGAACGTGTCCACTTGTCTGTGTTCGGGCTGGCTTCCACAACATGTACAGTAAGAAAACATATTTTTTAAATGCACTTTCAGAATAAAGCTTGGATATTAAGTTGAGGTAAATGCTTCTTTCAGATTGCTTTGAACGTGAATATTTTTTTAAACATGGACCATTCTGAATTATGCATCATCCATTCAATTAGTTACTCTGCTTAATTCAGTTTCAAGGTGTTGGAGAGCAGCAATCACTGCAGGGCACACTCACACACTTCAACAGGGTCAATTCACAGTTGTCACTTAGCCAAAACTGCACATTTTTGGTTGCGGGATGTAAAACTAGAGTACTGCATGAAAAACCCACACAGACATAAGAAGCAAGTGCAGACCCCACAGAGGCAGAAACCAGGCTGGGATACAATTCCAGTGAACCTGAGAAGCAAGGCACCACTGTTAACTATCATGCCATTTTATACTGAATTATTCCAGAGACAAGAAAGAGCTCATTAAAGATGAAGGTAGGATGGGGCAACAATAGCATGACATTGTGGCAAGGAAGAAAAGAGGTCATCATAGTTAGATTAGTCATGGATAAATGGTCTAACTTGATTTCCCACTCAAGCAAAAAAAGATTAACCAGAGACATAAAATGATTTGTGCACCTGGATGATTTGGAGTCCCCCAGGATTCCTGAGGGATTCAAAATGATTTCATTGCATCATTTGGAAAGAATGGGCTTTGAAATTAATATTCTGAGCAATATACAAAAAGAGGTGAACTGAAAAATATGTAAATACTCTGCATGTTATATAATTCTTTTGGGCATTTTTTGCACACCATGTGCAGCGGTTTTTAACCTGGTTCTATGCCCATTAGAATGGCTAGATATGCGAGTTTTACCTGCAAAGGACTGGCATTCCTTATGCGATGAATTCCCATTGTTTTTGATTATGCACTTCAAGAAAAGAATGAACAGATAGATGGAAGATATGAACACAAGGAAGTGCCTGGCAAGCCATGACACACTGCAGCAGTCTTTTCAGTCCAGACATACTGGATTTGATCGGCTCTCCTGGGCAGTACTTCATCCCTTATGCGGTGCCTTATGCAAATTCTCAGGGACAGCTCTTTCTCCTGTAGAGAAGACAGGAAAACTGCACTTGATTTGCCTTTTTCCAGTCATGGTGTGTTCTTACTCAATGGGAAATGAAGGGCATTTGAGTTCCCCAGTGTGTAATTCATCATGAACACCCTGCAAATGGTGTGAATCCAAATGGGACAAGTTAGAGACAATTTGGCACATGAATTCATTTTATCATGATATACAGTAACAACGATGCAAGCCTCTCAGCTCTTTCAATACATAAAATGAAAAAAATAAATAAATTAAAAAATATATTCTAAAGCCTAAAATGACAACCTTCACATTGTACTCGTATATTGAGTGTTCTGATTTTTCTGCTTAATGCTTTTCCTAAGCTTTTTTACTTTTATGAAACAATAAAAATAGCTTTTAATGTGAATCTAGCAGCAGATTTCTCCATTTCTCTGAGAAAAAAACCTTAACAGAAATACAAATGAACAGGACAAAGTGGGAAAGTGTGACATAATAAGTGCTAACTCCAACAAGGACTTAAGCACATGAATGCGATGAATGCAGAGGCGTTGCACTTATTAGGGGCTTAGCCCCCCCCACCCCCTTATAAAGCCATTACCTAAATATAATAGTTGAATTGAAAAGCGGGGGATAGGTCCCCCATGGAGTTTTCATGCTGTCAATAAGTGAGGTAGGAGGGAATTGGGGGCGGCTACCTATGTGGAGTTTTCACACTGTTGATGACTGCAATCAGAACACTAAAAAGAGGAGCAAGCTCTAGGCTCTCAAACGTTTGGGGGCTAGAAGCATATGCTCATGAGTCAGGTGTATAGGGGGTCCCAATTGACCATGGCCTAATGCTTGAAATCACAGGCTAAAGCCCCAGTACCCCTTTCCAATGATGCCACTGGATGAAAGTTCTATAACTGGAAGGAGCAGCCATGATCTCACCTCCAAGGACCTTTTCTGGGTACTGATTTAATAATAATTCATTACATTTATATAGCGCTTTTCTCAGTACTCAAAGCGCTATCCACACAGGGAGGAACCGGGAAGCGAACCCACAATCTTCCACAGTCTCCTTACTGCAAAGCAGCAGCACTACCACTGCGCCACCTAGTCCCTTTGTGACGGATTGCATCACAGAGCTGTTAGATGCAAGCTAGTTTTTGTATTTTTAACTATTTATAGGCTAGAAAAAGTGTAAATCGTTAAGAGTATGTGCACTTAACTTGACGGGGTGGAGCTGTGTTGTTTTGCTCTGGGAGCTTTATTATTATTATTATTATTATTATTATTATTATTATTATTATTATTATTATCAGAGCCCAGATGGGGGATCTACAGTTACAGAGCAAGTTGGAAATGTCATTTAAAATAGAGAAGGACACAGAGGAGATTCAAAGGGTGTTTCTGGGGTCTTAAAATGTTTTGGATATTGGTGACTTTGAAAGAGATGAAGGAAGCAAAATCATTAGAAGAGAAGGGCAAAGGTTCTGGAGCAGCAAGATGACCTAAGAGAGTTGAAGTTAGAGAAGAGGTGGTAGGCATTTCGTTCAGAGGGTGCAAGAATGATTTGAAAAAAGGATTTATTTACAGATAGCAGAGATGCACAGAAGAAGGACAGGAGGGAGCTGTACTTATCCAGGAGAGGCAGTATTTTTTTCTTACGCCAAACAGTTTCATCTGAGCACAATTCCATGTGAGCAGAATGGAGTGTGGAAGATTATTAGGGCTAGGGAGGAGAGGTACGAACAGGGTGATGCACAAGAGGACATTGGGCGTCAAGAGAAAAAGAGATGGAAGAAAAGAGATCACTTGCGTCAAAGTATATTGAGAACTTGGCAGGGTAATTGGGAGAATGCAGTACAGATAAGACATAAGTAGAAAGGGAGGTAGGATATAGAGAGGAGAGATTTCTTTGCAACGTGACTGCTGAAGGAGAAGGTGGAGGAGAGGGACAAGTTAAAACAACAGAAAAGGAAATGGAAAAGTGGTCTGAGATATGCAAGGGAGTGATGGATTGGGAGGTTGAGGAAAGGTAAGGTTGAAGGTTGTGTGTGAAAATGAGATCAAGTTGATGACTGCCTGAATGAGTGGGAGATGATGGAGATAGAGAGAAGGAAAAGGAAGCAAGGAGGGTAAGGAAATCAGATGAGCTGGGAGAGTCAAGGTTGATGTTGATACTTGAAGTTGAGCATAGGAATACAGAAAGGAGAAAGAAATCAAGTTCATACAGAAAATTCACATGTGTGCCTGAAGGATGATAGATCATAACAAGAAGCAGATTGTAGGGGAAGGTTACTTGAACAGCATGAAATTCAAAAGAAGAAAATGTAAAGGTGTGAAGATGATCAGAAGTAGTAAATATCCAGTTAGGAGACAGGAGAAGACCAGGGCCACCACCTTGTCAAGAGTTATGTGGAGTGTGAGAAAACCTTTAAGAGGAGAAATTTGCTGCAGGAGTCACAGAGTTGCATGACGAGATCATTGTTTCTGTCAGAGCTAGGAAAACAAGAGAAAGATGAGAGGTGTGATGAAATCAGCCTTGGTGTAAGCTAAATGACTTTCACAGTCCAGCAGAAATCAAAAACCTTGAAGGAAGAGAAAAAAGATATCAGGTTAAAAGGAATAGGAGGTGGACATTGTAGAAACAGCAGGAAATGGGAGTGTAAGGGAGGAAGACATAGCAGGAAAAACAAATGCTAGTGCTAAATAACAACTGTAGTTAAGTTGTTGAGGACTCTCAATACTTCACTTCAAAGATCAATAGATTAATGAAAACTACTTGCATCATCAGGAATTGACTACCTGACAAAAAAGGACCAGGAAAAGCACTTGACAGACAGACTTTAGTAAGTTCTCAACAGTTGCTTAAAGAGCTGAATCACTCTAGTGATAACTAACCCCACTTAACAGCTAATCACCAGCACCAAGCTGCAGCCAGTGAAGAACTAAGTGCCGTGATCTAACCTGAATCGATCATCAGCAGTACCACACTTTGAAGCTAAAGTAGACACAACAATAAGAACAGTACTAAGAGCAAAAACCAGAAGTAATACAACAACAAATGCCGATTCCTAAAATGTTCTCTATCACCAGCCACTGCACAAACTTCACTCTAACTATTTAGGCAAGTGTGATGTAGCGGTTAAGGCTTTGGACTTCAAACCCAGAGGTTGTAGGTTCACATCCTACTACTGACACTATGTGACCCTGAGCAAGTCACTTGGCCTGCCTGTGCTCCTATTGGAAAATCAAAAGAAACATAACCAATTGTATTATAAATGTTGTATGTTGCCTTGGCCAAATAAATAAATGTAAATGTATTTACTAGCATGTCTGTCTATTAGTGTCTCATTAAATCAGTCATACATACAGTTCTGTCCAACTTCTATATGTGGACATGTTGCTACAGTGCTTGGATGCGCAATATACTGTATAATGCATTGTTATCAACTGGTATTGCTGGCAAAGCCTAAATGGTTAATCTGGCTAGTAAACAAATCGCGCTTTTCTCATCTCATGATATAAAAAACAAATTGGAAATGTCTTTAAAGTTCTTTTTTGTAATAGGGTGAGATCAGCTAAAGTAGGACATATTTGTTCAATAGTTGTTTGTAATCCGAAAGAGCTAGTACAGCAAAGATTTTTCTGGAGGCATCTATATTGGTTTCCAGAAAATTTTACTGGAACATGTTCAGCTTGGGTGTGAATTCATTCCCAGCTCCGACATCTAATTTCTGAGGTAAAGGGAATGCAACATAATACTTGCTGGGCTAAAGTCACATGACATCCCACCCTCCACTTCCAGTCACCCTATCCGGATGTGCATGGGGCCCCAGTGCTTACCAGCAATAAGAAGAAGGCACTTAAAATCTCCACTGCAGTCACCTGAACAAGTTGCCCATCATGTTTAGCTCAATGAGATGAAGCAATAAGTGACCACAAATTCTATGTTTAAGTGAATGTTTTGGTGGATGTATGCAGCTAACTCTAACTTTGGTCTTTCTTATTATCAGATGTGTTGGCAGGCTACTTTTAATACACACGATAAAAGAAATTTGGATTGTGAGATAAAATCTACCTTCACCTGAAAAGACAAGAATAAAGTAACTGTAGAAGAGTAATAATGAAAATGGAAAATAAGGAAGTAGTTTGAAGTAAATATCAAGAGTCACAAGCAAAATTTAAGGAATTGTATTTCCTTAGTACCAGGTGAAAGTGAATCAGACACTGAAGGAGAAAAGGGAAAGCAAAATAGGAGAAGACCATGAAAGCATATATTGAAAAACAGATACGTGAACAATGGTCAGATGTAAGAAAAGGAAAAAGCAGACTAAACAAAGAAGGACCATATTATTACATTTTTCATCTAATTCATCTGATTGTTGTGGGTGGCAGAGCTTATTGTAGCTACAATGGGTGCAAGTTAGGAGCCAGCCCTCGAGAGCATATCAGCCCATCACAGTAGCCAGTAATGCACATACCCAAGCTCACTCACCTGGGCCCATTTCATACATGGTAACTAGTCCAACTCAACAACAATGTATTTCTAAGACATGAGAGGAACACTGGAATTCTAATGCGAGCTTGTAGAGAATGTGCGAAGTCCTCAAGGACAACAATCAGGCCTGGGATTCAGAAAGAAAGAGGGATCTGTGAGGCTGCAGTGCTGGCGCTGACTTGACATAAGTAAAGTACATTAGATTAGGTCAATTAAACTTTACTAATCCCTTGGGGAAATTTGGATGCATACAGCAACAGAAACATAAAAAAACAAGGATACAGACTCACAGGACAAATAATACAGCTAATCGATCATCCATCCATTTTCCAACCCGCTGAATCCGAACACTGGGGTCTGCTGGAGCCAATCCCAGCCAACACAGGGCACAAGGCAGGAACCAATCCCGGGTAGGGTGCCAACCCACTGCAGGACAAACACAAACTAGGGCCAATTTAGAATCGCCAATCCACCTAACCTGCATGTCTTTGGACTGTGGGAGGAAACCGGAGCGCCCGGAGGAAACCCACGCAGACATGGGGAGAGCATGCAAACTCAACGCAGGGAGGACCCGGGAAGCGAACCCAGGTCCCCATGTCTCCCAAATGTCTCCCAAAATCCAGTTTTGCCACCATCCTATTTTTCACAACAGCTTCCAATGTGATGAGCCAGACTTTCTGATAAGTTTGTTCAGGCATTGTACTTCTTCTGAGCTCAGGTTGCATTTCTAGGAAACTGCAGCATAGAACACCACACTGGCTACTATGGACTGGTAAAACATTTCCAGCAGCTTGCTGCACACATCAAAAAACCAGAGTTTCTTTATTAAGTATAATCTGCTCTGGCCCTTCTTGTTCAGTGCCACTGTGTTGTCATACCGGTCCAGTTTGATGTTCATGTGAACCCCCATGTACTTCTAGTTGTGCTTCACTTCCACATCCTGGTCTCAGAGGCTCCTTGGAAGTCCACCATCAGATTTTATAATGTTGTCTTGCCGATGTTAAATTGCAGATTGTTGTCCCTGCCCAACAAGACAAAGTCCTTCACAATTTTCCTGTACTTAGTCTTATCTCCATTATTAATGCAGCCTATGATGGAGGAGTCATCTGAGAATTTCTGTAAAAGGAAAGCACTGCTATTGTGCTGAAAGTCTGTTGTGTAGACGGTAAACAGGAAGGGAGACGGGACAGTTCCCTGAGGTGCTCCACTATTACAAACCACCATTTCTGACACACAGGCCCTCAGCCTCACAAACTGCTGTCGGTTGGTCAGGTAGTCCATGATCCAGGAGATTATGGTGGCATCAAGATTCAAAGCAAAGTAATAGTAATACCACATCTGACCAGGGGGCAACAGGGTGCACTGACTGTCTTTCTCAGTTCCCTGCAGACCTTTCCCGAGAAATCCTGCCAGGTTCCGGTGCCTCCAAAGACATCACTTCCGGTTCTGGACCCGTCAATGGTGTCACTTCTGGTCCAGGCGATGTCACTTTCGGCCCCCTTGATGACATCACTTCTTACACGGGCCTTTAATGCTGCCTTCTTACCAAGGAATCAGTTCTGTTTTGGACTCAGTCTTGTGAACAAAAGCTTTTTTCAAAAGCTTTTTGCAGCCAGGGATATTATACGAGTGGCTGCCCCAAACCTTTTCATGATGTCTGGTCTGTGTTTATATCACAATATGTAAGATGCAATACCTCTGAACTTAAATTTTCACATTTTAGTCAGCTTTAAAGATAATCTGATGTGATATTTTAATTGAGGAATAAAATATAATCAATGATTCCTTGCAATTAGAGCTTAGTTCTGTCAGAATTCCGTTAGAAAATTAAACACAAAATTCAAAAAAAGTCTTCTTTCAAAGTCCTAAGTGCAAATGCCAAATTTTGTGAACATTTGAGGAATAGTTTGACTGTTGTTGGTATCGACTTTGAAAAGGTTGGTCTTTAAAACCTTGAAGTGGAATAACCTAATTTACCTCAAACATAATTCTCTAAAGAGTGTAAGTTATCAACAAAAATTTCAGAAGAATCAGTCCATTATTTTTTGAGATGCAGTGTTCACAAAGCTTTCAATCTTGGACACAGACACACATTTCCAAAAAGGCTCAAAATATATTCTGGGGGCATCAATATGCGGTTTTCCACTCCAAAACATAGGATTTGATTTTTTCATGAAAACAATACTTCCTCCATATCTATAATAAGGGCAGAAAAAATAAAATGTGGATAAATTGGGTAAAACCTTCAACCAGTCTCTCCCCATGGGTCAAATTTTGAAACACAAGAACAACAGTCATGACAATATGACTACAACATATTTCATAGAAGAAATGAAGACAATGAATTGGTTGATAAGCCATTAAAGCAGAGAAGTTGAAAGTGAATTATGGTTTGTTAAATTTGATTTGAATGTAAGTAATGTTATTTTCTTTATTGTATAAATCAGACTTGATTGTAAGGAATGTTTTTTTTCTTTAAATAAATTACATTTAAAAAAATATAAAAAAAGAATGTGAAAGCAAAGTAACGATAAAGATGTGTTGCTTGTGATTTTGTTCCAGCATGATGACAGAAGAAAAAAAAAGCTGGTGTGTGAAGATATGCAATATTAAGTACAAAATCACAAACTTTAGGATGCCACAGTGACCCATTGTTTAGTGCTGCTACCTCACAGCTCAAAGCACCTTAAATCTGAGATTAGCATGACTGCTGCTTTATAAAGTACATAGAGTTGCTTTTTCAGAGTAGTGTGGGAGTCATTTTCAGAACTTTGCAAGCATAGTTGTTCTACTCAGTAATCATGGCACAGGAAATTGATGATAAATTGCAATTTTTTTTTGCACATACAAGTAAGAACTTCACTGTGCTCTACAACAATGATCTTATAATGGCCCCATAAAATAAATCTGAATAATTTATAGACGCCATTAATTTTGTTTGAAGCAACTGCAGGTCCATTCAGGGGAATCAGAGAGTTAATGGATAAGCACTACTGAGTCAGCCAGCATTGCTATCTGGATACATGATTGTTACACAGAGGCAGTCTCACAGCTCTATGAGTTCAAGGCTGTTAGGCTTTCTGCCTGTTTCTAATTCAACATCAGAGGGACAGAGCAGGGTGCAACAAGCAATTGGGGATATTCTAACATTCTTCTCTGCCTATCCTGTCAAGCACTGTCAGGTTGGACAGAAATCGTCAGTGGACAACTATTTTTGGATCTCTCCAGAGATGTTTGTTTGGGTTCAAGGCCAGACTCTGGCTTGATATCTCATGGAGTTCTTCCTCTATCTATCTATCTATCTATCTATCTATCTATCTATCTATCTATCTATCTATCTATCTATCTATCTATCTATCTATCTATCTATCTATCTATCTATCTATCTATCTATCTATCTATCTATCTATCTATCTATCTATCTATCTATCTATCTATCTATCTATCTATCTATCTATCTATCTATCTAAGCTACTCTTGAGTTGTTTTTGCTTGTGCTTAGGATCATTGTCCTGTTTGAAGCTGAACCTTCAGCCCAGAGTGCTCTGAAGCAGGTTTTTATTATGGAAATCTCTGCATTTTGCTCCATTCAGTTTTCCCTCATCATTGATTACTATCCCAGTCTCTGCCACTGATAAACAACTCCACAGTTGGATGCTACCACCATCGTACTTCATCGCTGCAATGATTTCAAGTAGGTGATGTGCGGTGCCTGGAGTCCTCCAGACATGATGCTAATCTTAGTTTCTGCAGACCAGAGAATCTTGTTTCTCACAGGCTTCCATGATTCCTTTACTAAGGAGAAGCTTCAATCTGGCCACTCTAACAAAAAGATGTGGAGTTTTGTAGTGATCGTTGTCCTTCTGGACGTTTCTCCCATCTCCACACAGGTTCCCTGGAGTGCAGCCTAGAGTACCAGGTTCTTTGTCACTTCTCTTATTAAGGACTTTCTCCCACCATTGCTTAGTTTGACCAGATGGCCTGCACTAGGAAGAGTTTTAGCTCTTCCAAAGTTTTTACAGTTAAGAATTATAGAGGCCGCTGTGCTTGTAGGAATCTTCAGTGCTGTAGTATTTATTTTTTTTTTGTAATCTTCCCCAGGTCTGTGCCTCGACAAATTCAGTCTCTAAGCTCTGCAAGCAATTCTTTGGACTTCATGGCTTGGTTTTTGCTCTGACGCACATTGTCTGGATGGGGGGCTGTCTATACAAAGATGTGTGTTTGTCCTAATCATGTCCAGTAAATTAACTAACCACACGTAGACTACAAACAAGGTGTAGAAATGGAATTCACCTGAGCCAAATTTCAAGTGTCAGAGCAATGAGTTTGAATAATTGTGTCAATTAGATATTTTATATTTTTATTTTTAAAAGACTTACAAAATATTTCTGAAATCCTGGCATTCTGGGGCATTTAGTATTGCTTGATGTGGAGTAAAAATTAATTTAAATGATTCAAGCAAAGGTCTGCAACATAACATAATGTAAAAAAAGAGAAGGAGCCTGAATACTGTCTGAATCCCCTAGATGTAGCAGGTAGGAGCAGGTCCCACTTCACTTGTGATTCCTTCCATTTTAAAAATATGGACATTATTGGAGTTTGTAAGTTTGCTTTAAATAAAAGAGGCAGATAAGTAAATGTAAGTACATAAAGAAAAATCATTAGAGCAAAATTACACATATACTGTGAACTCAACTCCCAGCAGACTAGTCATTAACCTCCATACACAATGAGTCAGGATTATATTTGGAAAGAAAGAATAAAATAAATACTGAGGCTTTCACTCCATTGTATTGGTGAGGGCACTGAAGAGCATGGCTGCAGTGATACTTTGTAATTTGAGCCTGACTGTTACTTGCATTTCTTTTTGACGTTCAGCAGATCAATGCCAATAATCTGTATTGAATCTTTGATTAAAAAGAAGACATAGCTATTTACACATTTACAAGTAATTAAGATAAAAATAATTTGTGAAAAACATACTTCTGTTAGAAACCTCTACTGAGCACATTAAAGACGTCTACATAAAGCACAGGCTAAGAATTACCATAGACTTTGTTCTTAAAATAATCTGCAGAATTTAGAAGACTGAAGCTAAGCAGCGACAGGGAGGGGTGTTGGTAGGGGTTGAGGGGGAGGTAGTGATGGTGATGGTGATGGTGGTGGTGGTGGGGGGGGGGGGGGGTCAATTTACATAACAAGCCATTCAGGCTCCCAAGGCTGGCGGCTCAGATCTGTGCGCAGTGCAGTGACGTGGACATGAGGCTTCTGTTGCTGGCAGAATGCAGACTACTGAATGATTTCTCATTGGGGGGGCCCGGGGGTACATGCAGAGCTCCTCCTCCCCTTTCACTCACACTTCTCCATCCATCAGCCTTAATCTCAATTTAAAACAACAACATAATTTACAATAAATGAATGCACAAGGGCAGTCCAGATCTGCTAAACCCCAAGACAAGCCTTCATTCAAGAGTCCAGTAACACTTCCTGTGCTGTGTAACAGACAGGAGGCACGGACTGGATAGTGTAAATGGGACAAGGCAGACATGAGACTCAAGAGATACATACACGAAAAGGTTCTGTCCTAACACGTGGCTTAATAATCAAGCAGGATTGTGCAAATTCACAGACAGGTAATGTGGCTTATTGGTTGTGATGCAGGACTTTAAGGTTCAGTTGACACTGCTGAATTAATTAAGTGATCCTGAGCACATGTTAAGCCTGCCTTTTAAAATATACATTTATACAACTGCACTCTGTGTAAAGCACCTTAAGTTAATGTTCACAATAATAAGGCGCCACATTTTTTTTCCACACTCAAGGACATTAGGCATTATAGACATCAACAAAGCTTTATTCTAACGTCATAGGCAAGAGTTTTGTATTAAAAGCGGAAAAATTATCATAAACCACTCAAATGTTTCACATTTTAAATATATTCTTCTATTTACCAAGCCTACTTCTTCCAATTTGAGGTGACAGGAGACAGAGAATATCCAAGTAGCATCAGGCACAGAAATCAACATTGGACAGGTCATTAGCTTATTGCAGACACACTCAGCTTCTTCATGCAAGACCAACTTATGGGTCCTTTGAGATGTGAGAAGAAAACTGCACACTTACACAAGCAGGATGAGCATAAAACACACACAGAGGATCCTCATGATTGGAACCAGTCCTTTATATGCACACTGCAAAGTCTAGTAAGGTATTTAAATAGCATTTCCATACAGTACATGCAACTGATCTGATCAGCCACAGCATTAAACCCACTGACAAGTGAAGTGAATAACATTGATCATGTTGTTACAATGGCACCTGACCAAGGTTGCATTAGGCTACAAGTGAACAGTCAGCTCTTGAAGGTGATGTGTTGGAAGAAGGGAAAATACGCAGCCAAATGGATCTGAATGACTTGGGAAAAGGCCAAATTGTGATGGCCATTGTCAAAATGGCAGGTTTTGTGGAGTGTTCCTGGTATTCAGTAGTTAGTACCTACCAGAGTAGTCCAGGGAAAGACAACCAGTGAATCTGGGGAAATGTCATGGGTGCCCAAGGCTCATTTATGCACATGGGAAGCATAGGCTAGGTTGTCTGGTCCATTCCCACAGAAGAGCTACTGTAGCACAAAGTGCTAAAAAACCTAATATTGGACATGAGAGAAAGGTGACAGAACACACATGGCACCACAGCTTACTTCATATGGGGCTGCATAGCTGCAGACTGATCAGAGAGCCCATACTGACCCCAGTCCACCTCCAAAGGCACCTACAGCGGGCATGTGAGCATCAGTACTGGACCATCTACTAATGAAAGATGGTGGCCTGATCTGATGAATCACATTTTGTTTTGCACCATGTGGATGGCAGCTTGCATGTACATTGTTTACCTGGGGAAGAGATGATAGCTCAATACGCTATGAAAAGAAGGCAAGTTGGGAAATGTAGTGCTGGGAAACCTTGTGTGTAAATTTGACACACACCACCTAACTAATGATTGTTGCAGTCCATGTACACTTCTTCATGGCAACAGTATTCCCTGATGGGAGTGTCCTCTTTCATTAGGATAAATGTGTCCTGCCATGCTGTCAAATTTTTTCAGGAATGGTTTGAGGAACATGATAAAGTGTTCATGGGTTTGACTTGGCCTCCACATTTTCCAGATCTCAGTCCAACTGAGTGGGGTGTGTTGGCAAAACAAGTCCGATCCATGCAGGCCCCACATTGTATCTTATAAGACTTAAAGGATCAGCTACTAATGTCTTGGTTGCCAGATACCAGAGGGCACCTTCAGATGTCTTGTGGATTCCATGCCTCAATGGGTCAGAGCTGCACGAGAGGGAGTTACACCACATTAGGCAGGTGGCTTTAATGTTGTGGCTGATAGGTGTACATTATAAGTGTTAATTTAACTGTGACATTTGCTCATATATATATTACCCATACATACATGGATTGGCTGCACAGCTTTATCCATGCACATACGGAAACTGTGTCTGTGGTCACAGGGGTAAATTTTTAACCTTTATCAGTTCATTTTTCTTGTTGCTTTCTAGGTGTAAAGATGGCCGCTATCTTTCCTGCTTGTACTAAAGAAGAGCAGCAAGCAGTGATCCATTTTTATGGGCTGAAGGAATCCTGGGGTACAGAATCTTTGATGGTCCATCAGAATCATGGTATAAACCAGGGGTCTCCAACTCTAGGCCTGGAGAGCTACTGTGGCTGCAAGTTTTCATTTTAACCCTTTTCTTAATTAGTGACCAGATTTTACTGCTAATTAACACTTTGACTTAATTTTAATTGACTTTTCTTTAGACTCTGACCGCTGAATTGATTCTTTTTTCCTTAAATGGCACAGTGAGCATGACACATCAGACAGCCCAAATAAAATTATCATAAAAGTGCAGATAATTACTGACATTACTCAGCAGGGGGCGTCTAGAGCACTACATAAACATCCATCCATGTTCCCAACCTGCTTATCCTCAATTAGGTTTGTGGGGCAGCTGGAGCCTGTCCCGGCAAGCATAGGGTGCAGGGCAGGAGCAACCCCTGTATGGGATGCGAGTCCACTGTAAAATGAACACACACACACATACCACAGGGGCCAATTTATCAATGCCAATCCACCTAGCTTGCACAACATTGGACTGTGGAAGGAAACCTGAGCACCTGGAGGAAACGCATTTGAACTCAGGGAGAACATGCAAACTGTAAACTGGAGTCTTCTGGCTGCAAGACAGCAACACTACTACTGCGCCATTGTGTCATCCACTACATAAAAATATATACACTATATAACCCAACATTCTCAGACCTGCCTATCTAGGCAAATAGTGTCAGGCATAATTGAGGAAGAACCCTGGATGGGGCTGCAGTCCCCCACATGGGCCAATCAACCTACTAGGCATGTCTAAGGGATGTGGGAGGAAAACTGGAGCACAAGCCACAGTGACAAATGGGAAACATGTAAATGACCAGGGATTCAAACCTAAGATGCTAGAGAAAATCTGTCAGACAGCATTGCTAATGGCTGCAGCACTCTGGTGCTTATTAGCTAACCACTCAGGTTGTAAATTCTTCTTCCAAGAAGGTGCCATGGTGTTATTTATCATCTTAATGAAGGCCTTTCTTTTTGCTCTTTTTTTTCTCCCTTTTCTTGGCTTAATTTCGTTGCACCTTTCCTCTGCCTCCTCTCCTCTCACAACCCTCCCCGAGCCTGAAATAAGTCTGTTCTCTCTAGAGAGAAGCAATGTACTGACGCTGATCTGACTGAGCAGCCTATTTTTGACTCTCAAAGTCTCTTACTGTGTTAATCTTAGCTCGTCCCTGTCAGGCTGACCACTCCTAAATAAAGAAGGGAGAAAGAAACAGAGACAGAGAGAGAGAGTGGTAAGCGGCTCAGCATGGAGTGGTGACATGTGAGTCTTACCACTAAGGACGGCGTTATACGAATGCAGTCTCTTACACAGGTAACTAAACGTCATCAGTCACATTTTGTCATTGTCACTTATCCGCCTGTAATGTTCTCCTTCTTATGCTGTCCTGATTGTCTCAAGGTCCACCTCGTATTCTTTATCTTCTTTTTTCGTAACAGTCACTGCCTTAAACGCACAAGCCATTTTTTTTTTCACGCATCTGTTATGCCACATATGAAGGAAAATATCTCATTAGCTCCCAAAGGACCCCCTTTCCCTTTCTTTTAGGCATCAGTGCTGATGGGTTGGTTTGTTATATTTTCTCTTGCATGAATGAATTTAATTTTATTTAATACTGTGGATTAAGTACAAATGAAAAGAACAAAATAATATAATATTAAAATATTTCCTCATTTCAATAAAAAAAAAAAAAGCATTAAAGTCAAGTGCCAAGTGTCACCATAGGAAATCAGGTGTGGGTGGCACTGTAGGAACCGCATTTTGGTACATTTAAATTCATTTGCTTAGCCTACAAAGCACAAGTGCACAGTACAATTGTTCTAATTTTTCCAGTTGGATTAACGGCTCTCTGAGTGACTCACCCTGTGGGGGGGTTATACTCACAACTACGTGTTACACAATATTACATCTTAGTTGTTCTGGGACTTTGCCTACCTTACTTATATCCCTATGAATTCTCCTTTTTTGTTTCCACTTTCTGCTGTTTAGGCAGCAGAGCAAAGACATAATCCACTTAACGGCAAGTCCATTCACGGAGTTCCTAGAAGGCACAGCTCAGGCAGAAAGTCAAACTGGGCTCCACACAGTGACAGCCGTGTCACCCACTCACATCTGTCATAATGACTAGTTTGAGAAGGAGGTATCGGAAGCTTCTTCCATTATTATTTTGTATTTGTTTTTTATTATTGTATATTTGGCTAATGAATGACCAGGAGAATAGAATATAATTTGAGGTCCACTGCTCCAGACACCACACGGCACTGCCTGGCTTACGTAGAACTGAATTGAAAAGGCATTCCAAATACAATCAAGCAATCATGACTTGATATAATACTACATGATAATGGCAGCCCTTAGAAGAAGAAGCATTAAGGAAAAAATCCACAGCTAAAAAACACTAGGTTCTTGGGCAACTTCTTTTGTTATTAAGTTTTCTTTTGGTTTTTGAGCCTGCCTGTCTTTTAACTTCCATGTCTGCTTTGTCTTTTGGCCTTGGTTACTGTGTTTACATAAAGTTTATTTACATGAACACCTTACATTTATTTGCTTAGAAGATACTTTTATCCAAAGCAAGTTACAAAACATGTCAACACAATCAAATAAAACATCAGTCTGACAGACTTTTGGGAATAAGTGTTACAGGACAAGGGTACAAAACTGGTCATCTCAAGTGCAGAGCTCACATCAAAATTCAAGTGAGCTACAATTTCTATGTGATAAAACGTACCAATTAGACAGGAATTCACCAAAGAAGAGAGTCTTCAAATGCTTCTTAAACGCTTTGAGGGTGTCATAATTTCAAACGGAGGTGGGCAGCTCATTCCATCAGCTAGGATCTACACATGAAAGAGTCTGGATTGATATTTGATGCCATAAAGAGCTAACATCAGCAGACGTCATTCATCGGCAGACCTGACTGGTCATGAACAGAGCATAGGACCTCACAAGTGTCTCCATATATATAGGTGCTGACTTGTTAACTGTTCTGTAGGCAGGCATCAAGGATTTGAACTTTGCATGTGCTACTACAGGGGGCCAATACAGCGATTTGAAGAGAGTAACATGCGTCTGCCTTAGCTGGTTGAACACCAAACGTGTTGCTGCATTTTAAATCATCTACAGTGGTTTTGTGGCATAAGTCAGTACTCCTGCCAGCAGACAGTTCAGTAGTCCAGAGACCAAACCATAGACCAAAAGTTGTGCTGCGTACTTTGTCAGATATGTTCTGATCATACAGATACTGCTTAGGGTCAGTCAAAGTTAGGGTATTAGTAATAGTGAGCCAAGCTGAACAGACAGAGATGGGGTGATGAATAGATGGTTGAGGTGGGATAACAAGAACATCAATCTTTTCAGGGCCAGGGCTGTCTTAACGTATACAATGGGCACTAGCCGGGGACCCGAGAAGCATAGGGGCCCACGATGTTGTTGTTTTTATTTTGCTGTCAAAAAAGGGGCCCCAGCGCCCTATTTTGCCCGGGGGCCTATGATATTGTTAAGACGGCCCTACCGGGATGAATTGGAAATGATCTTCTACCATCCAGGTTGCAATATCAATGAAACATGCAGAGATTCCAGCTTATACCATGTAGTCCTCTGGAAGGAATGACAGATACAACTATGTATCATTGGTAAAGCACTGATATGTGAAACCATGGGACTGGATTATAGGGCCTGGGGAGCTGGTGTACAGAGACTCCCTTGTTTGACCAGTTTCCTGGATTCCCTCATATAAGCTACTCATCTCTGTAAAATAAATATTTTGTGTCTTTTACTTTCTGCAAGCACTATCTACACTGTCACAGGGTCATGCCGTCAAAATAAGTAACAGGTACAATCCATATGGCATTTTAGCTGAATCAAGACGCTTCTTTCTTATATTCCATGTTTCTCATAAGCATCTGTAGCAATTGTTCATTCCTGGCTGTCTCTTTCCATTCCAATCACATTTTCCACACCTTGATGCCCCTATCAAGTTTAATTCAGTTCATCTCAATTTATTTTACGTTAGCTTTCTTCATTGAGTACAGATCATTTATATAAATAAAAATACAAATTAGGTTAAACACAAAATAAAAGAGAGCAAATTTAATTTGGTTACTAAAACAATCATGGAAATATACTGTAAGCCTAATAATATTCTAATTGTGAAATGGCCAGAAATGAACAGAGGACAGGAAAACACAAAGCCCACTTGAAACAAAGTGTCCAGTGAACCACACTGTCTGTTCTTCATTGTCTCTGTCTCTCCCCTAACATTTCCAGACTTTGTCTGTTAAAACCTGACATGGACATTAAAAGGGTTTATATTTTGCAGTAATGCTGTTTACGGGAGTGTTTGTTTTACTCTCATTAGTTTTCAACTACCCATATCTTCATTATAATATTAATGGCCATTCGATGTGAATCGGATTGAAACTCACTCAGTTTTGTTTACATGTAAGTAAATGATGTGATGGTTCATTTATTTGTGACATTGCTTTGTTTTTGAGTATAGAGGTTTGCACAGTATTAACATTTCGATCCCACCTTGTGACAGTCCAGGTAGGCTCCATGTCCTTTGGCGCCTTGAACCCAGAACTGTTCATAGTCATAACTGAGGATGAGGACATACAGTACTGCTAAAGATGGTGCAAAGTGTTCAAGTTTGTATTATAACAAAACAAACAGTCACAAGTTCAAAAAACACAAATGTCCAGTGGTCAAAGTTCTTCAATAAATGAATAAATATTCCATAAAATCACATTGATGGTGAAAAAGTCAATAAATAAATAATCCATTAAAACAGGGTTTATTTCATGGCAGGAAATTTTCCTACAAAAACTAACAGGCCCTGGTGCTTCCTTCGCAAAACTGATATAACCTTTGCTTACCCAGGATGGAATCTTGCAAGCAAAGGAGATGCCCTCCCGACACAGCCACCCTTTAAAGTCTAGGCCGGACCTCTCCCATTCACATTCTCCCCCGATAAGCCACCAGTTGCACTGGAAGGCTCCACACTCTAAGCAACCCAGTGCCAAAGGTGGCCCAGGTCTGTGGCATTGCCTCTCTGCACTTGCACTAAAACAACTAAACACACTTGTAAACCCCAAAATGAAATCAATCCTCAGCCCCTTTGTAAAACCAGAACATTAAAACTTTTAAAACAATACAATAAATAAATAGTCCATTAAAAGTTCAATATTCAAAGCAGTTCATTCCAGTTTGGGTTACATGGGTTCATAAAAACAGCTTCAACTTCATGTAACCTTCTATTCCTTTTTATTGTTCCTCACTGTCGCTGGCTCATCCCACTGCAACCACCCAATGTGATAGTCTTGGTTGGGACCCATGGCATTAGAACCCAGACTATCACACACCCCAGTCCACTTTTGACAGAGTTTCATCCAGTTTCTGCCTGCTCTGTCTTGCTCCAGACAAAATTTCATCTTGTTCCAGTCTGCATTCTCACTTTCCCCACTTTGGACACAACCGAGTCTTAAAACAGCAGAATCTAAAAGAGGAGAAAACAATATAGAGGTGTGAGGTGAATCTGTCAATGACTGCAATTTTATTTTCCTCAATATAATCAGAAGAGGCAGATTCCTACCATTTTCAAAAAAAAATAATAGTTATGGTGACCAGATGTGTTCTTTTTGCTGAACTGGGAAGAGCCACGTGAACTATTCAACACCATATTATAAGTACAATTGATGAACCAAAAAACACCCATTTTTTTCAACCTGGATACACAAATGGGAGCCAAATGTACAATCTAGAGAGCTGTATGAAAGACGTAAAGCTGAATTTCACACTGTAAAGCACAAAAGTGCTGTTAAGGGAGAGAGCTTCTTCACAGACCTGAAAGACTATTTGGTGGGGCTTGTTTCATTATGTTTCAAACACCTTTCTTTGGCTAACTCAGTAGAACACAATATACAAGCTTTTTTTTTGAGGCAGCTCAGACCCTTTCTTCAGGCAAGGCATAATAAAGAAACTGGAGTTACCTATGTTTACATACACACAAGGAATGAAATACAGCAATAGTGATGATACTGGAGAAGAGATTCTTGTTAAACACTGTTAGAAAAGTGATGTGTAGGATGACTGAGGTGTTCGGTCTCAATGTGTGTTATATGTCGTCTACACACAAACTGAGCTGTGTACCAGTTGTATTCTGTGCCATCTTCAACCCCCCCAACCCATCCCATCCCCCCTCCGCCCCCCCCCCCCCCCCCCCCCCCCCATTGTAGTCCTTGCATGGTGCTATGCAGGAATTGAGACCAGACTCAACTATACAATTGTTCCAGGCATTCCTAAGACACCTGAAGAAGTAAATCTTTGTGAATCTCTGTGATGATAGCCAAGATGATACCTTGAGCCCATTTCAAGTTGTCAGTAAGGGTGACTACAGGAAGTTTAAACGCTGCTGACACTCTCTACATCATTCCTTCAATGCAGATGGGAGTGCCTTCCAGAGGTTTATGATGAGCTCCTTGGTTTTGTTGACATTAACATTAATACTTCCTGATATTGTCATTTTTCTCCCACATCACAAAAAGATGTGCTGCTAGGATAGTTGGTACAGTACCTCTATACTGACTGGGTGCAATTATACACATGATTGTCCTGTATTATGGAGGGTTGGTTTTGGCCTTTCTGGTAGATTAGACTCTGACTTACTTTGGAATAAGCTGTTTCATGAACTGGTCGAGTAAGTTATACTGAATAAAAGAAAACCAAGAAAATTCTCATTGTAAATGTAATTAAGATTATTGGATTAAGTCAAAGTGGAAGTGTTTCTTTTGTTAGTATTCTGGTGTTCCTGGCCAGTCTTTTTAGCTTTAAGGTACAAGGCCACCAGCCTGACTCATCACTGTTCTCTCCCAAGGTGATCTCAGGAGCCATTCAGCAGAGTTACATGGAATCATTTAACAGCGGAGCATACCAAGCCTCTTCATTTCTATTTCTTAGTGTATTTTCACAACAACAGACCCTTTTTAGGCATGTAGGTGTATAACCTGGATAATGCCAATGAAGATTTCAGTTTACAGTTACACAGAGGGGCTCAGGGTGTTAGCTCTTGATGGTGTAGTAGGACCTAAAAGTTTTGTCAGCTACTTTTGTAGCTCCTTTTAAGTCCATCCTGTCTTTTCTACCACTTGAGCAAAAGCCAAAAGTGTCATCAATAGTGAATAAGGTGTCAGACGTCATGTCTATGAATCACTTAAAGGATTGACCAAGGTGACATCCTTCTTCGAGTTATAACTCTTATCTTTGTTTGGGGTGTTTCCAAGCATATTTCCAACATAGGGCTCCTAAGTATTTTATTACAATGAATAATCAATGAAGAGGGCAGTTCAGTGTGGCTCTTAGTTTTCTGTTTCAGTGTCACAAGAGGTTTCCCCTGTCTGCCTCATTTTGTCTTTGTGTAAATGAGCTCTCCTTGTATTTCATAGTGCCATTGACTGACCGTGAAACTCAGAGCCTTTGCCTCATGAAATATTAAACTTCTGCTAAGCAGTACCAGCTCTTGATAAGCCACTGACAACATGTGTCAGAGCATTGTTCAAGTGAATGCCAAGTGGCGTTTGTGAATAATGCAGGTGAACACATTGCAGCTCAGCACCAACCATGTGTCCCATTTGCTTTGAAGAACACCTAACCCCATATTACAAAAACAGCAGAGAACTCTTAATAACAATATAGAAACTTCATGCATATTTCCTTCTGACTGAAATCAGAGCAACACTTTCTAGATGGCTGTGAAAAAGGGCACACACAGAGACACAGCACCAGTCTTGACTTGAATTTGTATTTATTTTCTACTTCTCCACAGTATCACAAAAATGATAATTCCTTATGGAACATAATTTAGCTTTACTAAAAATCATTCTGCATACTCTAATTTCACTAAGATGCTGCACTATGTACATGACAGTTTAGAAGACTGATGAAGATTAAATACAATACAATACAGTTTATTTTTGTATAGCCCAAAATCACACAGGAAGTGCCGCAATGGGCTTTAACAGGCCCTGCCTCTTGACAGCCCCCCAGCCTTGACTCTCTAAGAAGACAAGGAAAAACTCCCAAAAAAACCTAGTAGGGAAAAAATGGAAGAAACCTTGGGAAAGGCAGTTCAAAGAGAGACCCCTTTCCAGGTAGGTTGGGCGTGCAGTGGGTGTCAAAAGAAGGGCGTCAATACAATACAATACAATACACAGAACAGAACAAATCCTCAATAAAAAATAAAAAATTTTTAGAAGTACAGAGCAGAATTTAACAGTAGATGATATCACATAATAAGATTTGGATAATTTTAGACTCCTGGAGACCTCATCCATCAAGCTGCTTCCCCCATTTGGCCATTCCACGGCTGAAACAGTGTTGGGCCAGCCAATCCGATGAAAGGACCCCTCTTTCTCACGATTCCTGCGATCCTCCATCAGGGATGACTTTACCTTAGGCAGGTAAAACAACTTGGCAGGTGGGCCGTGGCACCAAGTGCCACATTTGAGTACCGAGATGAGAAACAGAATAGGTGAGGGTTAGTATCCAAACAAAAGTTTAACAAATTGGTAAAATATATGCTATTTTACATCATGAAATTAGCACAGAAATAGCAGCTGCATTGTACACATTGTATACTTCTAAATAATACAGCTTTCTCCAATCAACCGACAGAGCCTTCAGGAAATATTCAGACCCCTTCACTTCTCTCAGATTTTCTTGTATTGCAGCCTTGTGCTAGAATCATTAAAATTAATTTTGCCCTCATCAAGCAACACTCCTACACCCCTGAATGACAGTGAGGAGACCAGCTGCTACTGTAGGCTATGGCTGAGGCTGCTCTCCTGCACCGATAAAGGTCATGTCCTTCTGGCCACCAATGACCCTGCTGATAATTGCTTTAGAGATGGCCTCTGCCACTAACATGAGCACCTGGTTGTGTCGCCAGCCCTAGTGGCCCTCACTGAGGGCTATTGTGCAGCTCTTGAGGATGTGCTCCTGTGAGCCTTTTCCAGGGCAGAGAGGACATAGTGTAGACTCACTCTTGTTCCAGGTGTGGAAATCATCACTGGACAGCTATTTTCAAGTAACTCCGGACATGTCCAGGCTCTGGCTAGGCAAGTGTTGGAGTTATTCCCATATTTCTTTATCTACCTAATTATGTATTTATTTACTTCAATACCAAATGGGAACCTGGGAACAAATAATTTTTATCTATCTATCTATCTATCTATCTATCTATCTATCTATCTATCTATCTATCTATCTATCTATCTATCTATCTATCTATCTATCTATCTATCTATCTATCTATCTATCTATCTATCTATCTATCTATCTATCTATCTATCTATCTATCTATCCTAGTGCGTGGGGTCATTTGACCTGATGGAAGGTGAGCCTTCAGCCCAGGGATCTCTGAAGCCGGTATTCATTAAAGAAGTCTCTTTATTTTGCTCCATTCAGTTTTCCCTTGACCTTGTCTACTCTCTCAGTTCCTGCTGCTGCTGAACAACTCCACAGCATGATGCTACCATCACCATGCTTCACTGCTAGAATCGTATTGCGCATGTGATGAACATTGCCTGGTTCCCTCAAGATATGATGCTAATCTTAGTTTCATCTGACCAGAGACTCTTGTTTCTCACAGTTTGAAAGTCCTTTAGGTGCACTTTCTGCAAATTCCAAGTGGTCTTTTGTGTGTCTTTTACTGACAATAAGCTTCTCTCTGGTCATTCTGTCATAAAGCCAGGATCAGTGAGGTGTTGCAGTGATGTCTGTCTTTATGGAAGTTTCACCCATCTCTATACAGGTTCTCTGGTGGTCAGCCAGCACATCTATATTGGTGGTCACAAATGTTTAATGTAAAAGAGTGGCTTACCCTCTCTAGACAAGGCAAACACCCTTAAATACTTCATTGTCTTGTGGAAAGAAGGGGTCACAAGATTGTCTAGTGGTGGTTAAGTGTGATGCAACTCTTGGAAAAAAGTTACTGGTTAATACAGTTCCCCATTTCCATCACTAGCCATTTGCATTTTGGCAAGAAACAATTGAGGTATCAGGTGCAAGCAGCTTACTTGAAGTTCTTCCATAGAGTGGGAAGAATTACTCTCTGTTATGGGGAAGGGGAAAATGTGGGAGGAATTCAGTCAAGTTTCTTCTGCACCAGACTGAGAAAAGTTAGATAAGGTGGCTTAGGCATCTAGGGAGGATCACTACTACATAGGAACATAAGAAATTTGACAAACAAGAGGAAACCATTCAGCCTATCAAGCTTGTTTGTTTAGCTAATAGCTTAAACTGTCCCAATATCTCATCCAGAATCTTCTTAAAGGTTGTTGAGATTTCTGCTCCAACTACATGTCTCGGTAGTTTATTGCAGATTCACAAAATTCAAAGTGCTCCTTGACGTAATTGCACATCCCCTTAACGTTCAGGCACATCTCCAAAAAAAGAGGTATTGAGTATGGACCTTTGGTTGTTTTATATCTCTCGGCTGGACTTGGAGCACCTGAAAATTGACAATGATGACATTAAGATCAATACTAAAGTGAAGGTGGGTCTTCTTAATACCATCATATCTTGATGAGATATGATGAGACAAACAAGCAATAGTAAACACTTTAGAGATTACAGTTTAACCAAAATTAATTCTAATGTTGCAAGGAATAGAAAGGTTTCCCTGTTACTTTACAATTCCAGTTGTAATCTTTACTTTTTGCATAGTGACTTTGGTGGAGAGAACTTACGGATTGCACCCATGCTTCAAGATTTGCTTTGCTAGAGGGGTCCTCAGGTTACAATTTTATCAACAAATCAACTACACCCAGAAAAATGTCATTCTGCCTGCCAAGACACATAGAATCTCCATCTCCAGATTTTCAAACCATCCCAGTCTGTCAATGCTGAGGCTCTTTTTGCAGTATGACTCGGGTGGGTTTAGGGGTGTATTAACCACACTTTATGCCTCAAATGGTAATTTTCACCAAATGGTTCTGAGCAAAACTTCAACACTACAACCAAGGTGGCAATTAAATGAAAGTATTTTGACAGCAAAAATGTTGTTCCTGGTTTTTTTAAACAAACTTCATGTATGCACAATCATGCCAAAACTGTCTTTGTAACATGTTGAATAATTTTAAATCAACATTGAAGAGATTTTTGAAATATAGTAAACCACTGAGACTTAAAGTGTAGGTGATTTAAATGATTTGCTCAGTGAGCCAGGATTTAATGAAGTCATCCATTAAGCCACAATGCCAGTTATCTATAGTGAAATGTACTGTATGGACAGTTGTTTGCAGCAATAAAACAATTTACTACAATTAACTTTACTGCTTCTAATTAATACATTTAGTTGCTTTAATTTAAATTCCTATTATCCAATTAGATCATAATCATTGTGGAACAGTGGCTAAGTCTTTAATATTCAAATCCTGGGGTTGTGGGTTTAAATCCCACTGGTGACACTATGTGATCCTGAGCAAGTCTCTTCATCTGCTTGTGCTCCAATTGGAACTTCTGGTTTCATTATGCTTTTATACTTCATTTCATCATGCTTTTTAGCTTTTGGACTAGTGTTGTTCACTTTTCGATTTACCTTCTTACAAAAACCTTTTGTTTCTCTTATTTTGGTTAAGACTGCTTTTGCTTTCTTTGTTCTATTTATGAATGTTTAAACAGTTTGCTTTGTTTGGGGGGTCTGAAGTTTTTCAAATTTCCCCCTTGCCACATTTTGTGGTACTGTCTAGGCTGTAAGCCTGCAGCTAGAGATTGGGGCTACGTTGCCTGAGGAGTTGAAGCCTGGTATTTAGGTCCAGACCTGTACGGCAGTTTAGGTTTGGCTTTTGCTATTTGAATACCCTCAGACATTTCTAAGATTAGAAATTTGGAGAATCATAACACGGCCATTCAATATTTTGCTGCTTTGGTAGGGATCTGAGCGTGTATTGCATGGCCCAAGGTTGCTAGCTTCCTCCCATGCAAGAGCCAACCAGGCAGAGCCTGTAAAATGTTCTGCACAGTAAAGTGAAGTTGACCAAGGACATAAATATTACATACAGAAAAAATGAGAAAATGAGGACATGGTGGTGAAATTGTAAACTTAAATTTATACAATATTGTAATCAGGGCCAGATGTAGGGATTCCAAAATATCATTTTTATATCAAATGCAAGGGTGCTGATATCCATCCCACTTGTTGATTTTATTAATGTTTTGATGGCACAGATCTAAAATTATTTTTGGGCACTTGCAACCAACTCTGCCTAGGGGTGCAATGTACACTTAAGTAGACCTGCTTGTAAACATAGGATAGGAGACAAGATAAGTACCCAGACCCAAAAAAGCAGTAATCATAAATACAGGAATGGGGTCAACAACCAAAAAGAAAAGAAAAAAATGTATAATCCAAAAACAAAGCAAAACATCAACTCAGCTCAAAAAATCCTTGACACTAGAAATTAGCACAAAGCTCCAACCTCAAAACAGGGGAGCAGTGAATGAATTTTTTCAATGTGAGAACACACAGCAGTTGAGCAAAAGCACTGAATGAGGTCCCCAGTTTATGCTCCCCCCGCCCTTCTATCCCACAACTGCTTCACAACAAGCACTGCAGAGCTGGATAAGAGGGGCCAGGAGACAATCTACATGGATTGAAGGGGTCAGAATGGAATCCCAGCCCATTCCTGACAGTCTGCTTAGTCAAGTAATTCCCAAAAGCTTTGTTTGCCTCCAGGTATTCTGCCTGCAATAAAAGAAGTAATTTTAAAGTGCAGGACCAGAAGATGAAAAAAAGTGAAAAATGGGCAAAATCTGTAACCAGAAAGTCTAACGATCAAAGTGTCAAAGCCGAAAAACAAAATCCTACCTCACTTTCACTGAATAGACATTGAATAAAGTCTAAAGCCAGGAAGACAACCAACAAAGAAAGCAAAACAGAAACATTTTTGGTATTCCCAATCTTGAACAACTAGTGGTATATTTTAGCCAGGGTTCCTCCTCTGGTGCTCATGTTCAAATTCCTTTTTTATGTCTTTTGTTGCTGATGCTTGATTCTTTTGTTTCCGTTAATATTTTTATTTATGTTGATTATTTGCATTATTCAGTATTTTTCATTACTTTGTGTATTATTTAATTTCTATGTGTCTATTCTACTGTATATTGTCGGTGGTCCTGCAGGAGGTGGTGGCACCTGTTCATCTCCATCAAAGGACTGCCTTCAACCCCATAAAGGCTGATGGATCACACAGACTCTTGCCGTACATTGTGTGTTTTTTCTGGGTGCTGGTGAGTTCTCTTTTAATTATTGCTGAGAACTCAGTTTCAAACTCTCCTTGGAATTATGCATTTAGGATTACTTTGCCACTGGATTTCCTAATTTTGAAGGCCATTCCTTCTCTGCTTTTTGTGTAGTAAAGTTGTTATTTTTATAAAGATTCTTCACATGCTCTTTTTCTGACACAAGCCGAATGTTAATGGATTCTTACACTTGTGCGGCTTTTTTGTAACAGTTTATGGGACTTGGATTGGAGGAACTGCCCAGCTCACAGCAACTAGGATGTGACCTTTACTACTTTTGAGCATGTGATGTCACACGCACACTTCTTGTTAACCCTACCTAGCATAGTAACAACAAAGAAATGATCAAAAAATGGCAGCGCCTTTCAAAAAACAAAATCGCAGGAGAATTTGATAAATTATTAATACTGTAAAAGTAACTCAACATGAAACATATACATTAATTTTGAATTCCTTGGGTTTCAAAACTCTAGTTTAAATGAATACTTTTAAAATTTAAGAACAAACGAAAACCCATAAAAAATTAAATAGGGCAGCCAAACATAACTCCAACAGTGCCATCTTGCTCTGATCTTTACAACTTCATGTTGATTTTTAACTAATTTCTTGAGTGATTATCTAATGGTGACCCCAAAGTACAAGCATCAATATATAAAATGATATGGCACTTACAAAATACATAAAAGTAACAGGTGGTGCACGAAATAAGAGGACTGGCAGTATTAAGAGATGGTGCACACATAATTGGTATGAATTTATTATTGAAATAATAATAATAATAAAACCTTTTATTTATATAGTGCCTTTCCCCTGCTCAAGGTGCTTTATAGAGTCTTAGAAAAAAACAGCCCCGTGACCCTGTATTCGGATTCAGCAGGTTGGAAAATGGATGGATGGATGGAAAAAAACAGCAGGGTATATGTAACATTGGATACAAATGTTTTCCTTAATAGAATAATGAAACAGATAGCAAAACATTAAATAGAATATAAGACAATAAACCAGAGTAAAATACTAAATTCAATACTAAAAGAAAAGCCTAACAAATAACCTAATTTGTGATATAACAGACACACAAATTATTCTGAGCACCTGCACAGAGACGTAAACTGAAAGAAAGGGCAGAATGTTAAGTTAAGTTAAAAGCCTTCCTAAATAGATGAGTTTTAATTTGTTTTTTAAAAGAATGAATGGAGTCAGCTGATCAAATTAATTTCGGGATATCATTCCAAAGTCTGGGCGCTATATAGCTGAAGGCCCTGTCACCCACAGAGTGCAGGTTAATGTGGGGCACAACAAGATTACCAGAATCAGAGGACCTTAGTAGGCGAACAGGAGCCTAGTGATTTAGAAGGTCACTGATGTTGCCTGGTGCAAGGCCATTTAAAGGTTTGTAGGTTATTCATTGAATTATATATTCAATCCTGTAAGATACAAGGAGCCAGTGAAGGCGATGCAGGATGGGTGTGATGTGCTCGCTGCTGTTGCTGGTTCGAGTAAACTGAAGCGGTGATATAAGATTAGAAGGGGCAGCTGCCAGTAAGGAATTACAATAATCGATGCGGGATGTGATAAAAGCATGAACAAGTTTCTCAGCATTAGAAAAGGAGAGGAATGAGCAAACACGGGATAAGTTATGGAGGTGAAAGTAAGAAAGTTTCTTAATGTGGTTTATGTGGGCGGAATAAGAAAGGGAGGAATCAAAAATGACACCAAGATTCATTGCGTCAGAAGAAGGTCAGATGAGATCACTGTTAAGATGGACTGAAAAGAAGCTCATTTTCTTAAGTTGCACTTTAGTGCCAATTTGCAGGAGTTCGGTTTTCTTGCAATTTAATTTTAAAGAGTTCTGCTCCATCCAGGTTTTAATTACACTGAAGCAAGTTGTGAGCTAAGAAAACTCTGATGAAGTTGCACTTTTGACATTGAAATAGAGTTGATTATCATCTGCATAAAAATGATAACCCAGTCCATAGTTACGAATAATATGGCCAAGGGGAAGCATGTAAATGCAGAAGAGAAGAGGGCTGAGGACAGAGCCCTGAGGAACTCCTTGTGTGACTGGCACGGAGTTGGATCTGCTGTTGCCAAGACTAACAAACTCTTGCCTATCAGTCAGATAGGACTTGAATCACTGGAGGGCAGTGCCAGAGATACCCAGCATGTTCTCCATTCTGGACAGTAGAATGTCATGTCTGACAGTGTCAAATGCTGCACTGAGGTCTAACAGAATTAATATGCTGGTTTGTCCAGAGTCTGCTGCCATAAGCAAATCATTGGTTATTGTATGCTAGATTTGACAGAAACTCAAAAATGGTCTCATTGAATGTGTTGTACATTTGAGATGGCTGAATAACGAAATCTGTGAGTCCTTAGCAGGTGGCACCCTTATGTCTAGGAGACTAGTGAGTGTTAGAATTTAGGACAACATCAGACTCCTACTGACTTTAAATAAGTTTGGCATAAGTGAGCATGGCTTCATCCTTCAGCCTTCCTTCCCTTAAAATTTCAGAACACATTTTCATTACAAATGCAAGTTAAGCTGAACAAGAAATCCAAATATTTAGAAAAGCAACTTAGAGCAACTACAGATAAATAAGTCATACAGTTCTGTATCCTCTAACTTACCAAATATGGATAACCTCTTACCTAACCACATAGAGAAAAGAGAAAGAAAAAGACTGAATACAAATAATCACTGTGAAATATCCAAAAGGCTACTAAAGGTTCATTAATTAAATGGACTTGGATTTTCAAATAAATGAACAAGGATGTGTCCTTATTTAATAATTCTTTGCATTTATATAGCGCTTTTCTCACTACTCAAAGCACTCAGCAATTGCAGGTTAAGGGCCTTGCTTAAGGACCCAACAGAGCAGAGTCTCTTTTGGCATTTACGAGATTCGAACCGGCAACCTTCCGATTGGCAGTGCAGATCCCTAGGCTCAGAGCCACCACTCTGCTTAACTTAGGACAACATCGATACATGACTGCCAGATTTAAAAAAAAAATCACTCTTGTATAGTCAATTAACCTTTTTTAGTTTTAAGTAAAACAGAATCTATCCTTCTAATTGTGTTATGGAAGGCAAGTTCCAGCTCAGGGTATATCAATGTGCTAACATTTAGTCTACATTATCACAATACACTGTTGATTCAGTAGTAGTGTTTCATCAACTGTTACTCCAAACAGAGCTGATGGAGGACAAAGAGTTTTTGTGTACCCAAGACTATCTGATAAATAAGCAAACATTTTATTCCGATAAGGTCTATGCAGCTGGGACTTTCCCAAACTTTAAGCCATTGAGGTCAGCATAGCAACTTCCCAACGGTATCACTCACAAGTAAGGTTTTGGCACTGATACATTATGAAAAGATTATGTGCTACATACAATTTTCACTTGAATTAGAAAAGTTTTAACATTATTTGTGAATAGTGTATTTCTTCAAGGACTGTCTTACATTATGTATTCAAAAACCTCATTGAAAGTTCAAGTTCCCAAGTCACCTCAGATTGTTTAGTGCAGTGGTCTCAATCTGTGGGGTGGGCCCCTCTAGGGGGGCACGACGTAACAAAAAGGGGGGTGCGAAGATGTGAAAAAAGAAAACAAGAATCAAAAATATGAAAAATACATCTATTGAAACCAAAACAAATTAACTTAAACTACATTCTGATACTAGAAAAATAAATATAGAGTTAGATAAGTGTCAATAAATGTTAAGTAGGTATAATAAAAAATATGCATCTATGATATATCATTAATTAAAAAAGAACAAATTGGTATTAGTGGGCTCCTGTCAAAAAAACGTTGGGGGGGGGGGGGGGGGGGGGGGGCAATTAAAACTGTTATGAAAACTCGGGTCGCAAATACTTAAAGGTTGAGAAACGCTGGTTTAGTGTAAGCACCGGTACATCTCTGAGAGCTCCTAGAAAATGCTGTATGAGTTCTATAGTAGATTTCAAGCGGAGTTAAAGAAGGTTAGCTCAGTTACTTTTAACAAAATCTACAAACTGCAAAAATGTTTAGTTGAAAGCATATATTTGAGGTACACTCGTTCAAAGGATTTAAAAATGTTGCCAATAGAGAAAGTCCAAAATTCAGAGCATGATCCATATAAGTATGCATAGTTGAGAGATTTTTAAGGGCGCAATTGAGAGTATCACCTCAGCCTTTGAGTGTCTCCTGTACTGGTGCCGTATTCTAATTCTAATTCAGTTGATGGTATTTAATTGTTATGCACAGAGTTATACAGTACAGACAAGAAGAAATTATGGCAGAATTTCCTCTCTATTACCAAGCAAACTAATATAGGTTTCTTTCTTTTAAATTCCTCCCATACTCTCATATGTTTTATCGTATTATGAGATCATCTAACATGAAAAGTAGCAACTAATCTCTTAGGTTCTTTTCAACTGTTATCTGTAACCTCTTACCTGTCCCACTGTCCATATTACACCCTAGGGACCTCTAGGGCAGGCTGCTTGCTGACAAGGACTGCCTTTGCTTCAACCCAGTATAACTATCAATAGAGGGGATTCACCTGTGCATCCTCAAGTGATCTTAAGGCACCGCACTTAGACAAGGAATGGACAGTAATAATAATTACTGGATTACAAGCTTTTACTTGAAAATTATATGCATTTGCATTAAAATCAATAACAGCAGGTATAAGGTGATACACAGAATCACACAGCTTGGGTGCTTTAAAGCTTTATTCAGTACAAACAGAAGTAGAATTCTGATGATCATTCACTCCATGGTTGCTTCTTTTCTTGCTGATTATGTTTTCTCAAACAAAGCAAGGAGATAGATAGATAGATAGATAGATAGATAGATAGATAGATAGATAGATAGATAGATAGATAGATAGATAGATAGATAGATAGATAGATAGATAGATAGATAGATAGATAGATAGATAGATAGATAGATACTATAGTCTGAACACACACCAGAACGACTAAAAAGGAAAAGAAAACGTCTTACTTGACTGTCCCAATTAGAGTGAGGCATTATGTGGGCGTATTGCTGTTGGTATAAAGAAGCCCCCATTGTGTTTCTTAACACACTACTGCTGAATAATTTGTTGGCTGAAAGTCCTTGGTGTTAGTGTGTCAGAGAGAGGATGTGCTGCATTGTTCATAATGGCTGTCAGTTTTGTTTTCATTCTCTCCTCTGCTGTTACCGGAGGTCCATGTGGATCTTAAAGTATAATGGATCTTAAAGTTAATCTCCAACAAAGAGTTATTTTCCTCCAACGTTTATTTATTTATTTTTATCCGTTAAGACCACAGTTACAGCAAGTGCCAGTTTAGTATCCATCTAACCTGCATGTCTTTCAAAACAGCTACATAATCCCAGATTACCTGACGCTGTGCATACATTTTCTATCTTGTTTAAAAACAAAAACGTATTTATTTTTCCACAAATTCAATAAGCCGGCTAAAAGATGTCATTTTAATATCCTTTAATTGACGTGGTGTACCTTTTCGGAATTTGAAAGTTCTAAACGTGTTATTGTAAATAAGATTTAGCTGATATTGTATATTACGAAGAAGTATGACATGATGTATGCAGCAGCACCATTATGACTTTAAAAAATGCAACTATTTTTTCGTAGTTCGTCTGCAATTCTCTTAAACTCTAAATGTCAAAGATATTCTTAATCCGGGTTAGGGTCGTGAGAACCGTACATCACCAAGGTACGTGACAGGAACCAACTGGATCCATGCAGTTCATAGATGTAAATTGAAAAGGGCAGTAAAATCTACCCGGAAATGCCATAGTTTCATATTTTTCAGTGAAATCTTTAGTTTGCAGCAACCCACGGTACCATAATCGCTTGTACAATGGAATGGAACGGTAGTATAGTTTGCATTATTACCAAATGACAACGTTATATTTCGCTACTGCCGTACTATACAGTATACCTGCAAACTACTTTAACGGATTTCATTGGACAACTGATCTTATTTAACCTTTCATTCGTCCCAGTTGCCCATTTTCCAGTGTCCACAAAAGAAATTTTATTGACACTCAGCCGACCGAGGCTCACTAACACTACATTCGCACCTGACTAAAAAGGTCAAAATAAAACCCATCGTGTTTTTTTATAATTTCAGATAAAGCGGGGCCTGTTTTGTTGAATCAGGGTAATACCCATGACGCGGCCTATGACGTTTCCAGCTTAGAGGACTTCTGTTTTCTGGGAAGACTGCTTTTCCGACACGGCACCAGTCGCACTGGCACATCTGCCCATTGATTACTGTACTGCTGGATCACATCAAGCGGCTTACAAACACGGAGATCTGTGCAGCTCTGCGTCACTGCAGTAATGCCGGCGATGGAAGCCTGCGCTGTAGATGGGACATCTCAGTTAACTTCACAGTGTGTTTCTCAGGTTTTTGTACTAATGCGAAGCGTGTATTGGAGACCGCAGCGCGGCTGCTAATGTCTTTCAGCCTGGTTCATGGCCGCCAGCATGCATCTACTGGTAAAAGGATGGGTTCGTTGAGCTGGGGAAATTGTATTAGATGGTGTTGCCACTGACCCAGGGTGAGCAGTGTGATGAATAACCGGTGTTCTATCGATTCGTTCTGCTTTGTCGAATTGCACTACCCTAATACAGATCGTGTATCTCTTGATCTGTTGCACTCTGTCGAAAAATGCTACCGCACACAGAAATCCCCTGAGAAGAAGAAACCAATTTTGTGCAAACATCATATTAAATAAGAATACATATAAGAGCTCAGTTAATGTTAATGGCAAAATTCTCATAAGTGCTTCTTCAATTTGAAACAAATCCACCTGAATGGATTATTTTTTGTTTGCTTAATGTTCCAACCTTTCCAGTACACTCTTAAAAATAAAGGTGCCGGAGTGGTTCATCAGAGAAACTTCATAGGGGAACCATTTTTGGTTACCAAAAGTCTCATCCACATGAAGGTTCCAGAAAGAACATTTATTTATTTAGATCCATAAAAGGCTCCATACAGTAAATAACCCATAAATGGTAACAGATTTGTGAAATGCAAATAAGTCCTGATTTTAAAAGGACTCTTGCTGCACACAGTAACTCAGGCCAATGCAGGTTTTCTTAAACTGTCCTGGTAGGTAGCAAACAATACATTAGCAATTTCAGTTTGTTTCTCTACATATTAGAAAGTTTTTCAAATGTCCAACTTTATATGCAAATAGCCCTTCCTAGAATTAAATTTTGGTTCGTCAAGCAAAGGTTCTACAAGGAACCACACAACCCGATAAAGAACCATAACATGCTAAGTAAGAGTGTACTTGTAACAATTTTGCAAACCCTTGACACACACAACAATGCATTTGAAAGCATAAAGATGCAGGCATGTAGCAAATCAGTTATAATCATGTCTTGACTATTTGGGTGTGACAAACAAAAGCATAAAAAAGAATAACAAGCTGGATTAGATAATATGAATAACAACAAATAATCATAAATGGGGGGCAGAACATGAGTCAATTGCGAAACCAGAGTGAGACAGCAGAAAGGATCAACCTCCACAGAACAGCAGGCTGTCAGGTTACAAAATCCAGGCAAACTGTTACAAGACTCTGTCAAATGCTCAAACACTCCAGAGAAATGTTTAACATGTTGTAAACTCTGGCAGCACAATTCTATGGGTATTGTAACAAACATGAGAAAAGTGACGTAATTGCGCTTTGAGCATGTGCAGTAATTGTAAGCAGCTCTGCTTGTCAGGCAGCGTGTTCTGATAGAACACAACACCTGCCGTATGTACTGTATGTATGGGGTCGGGAGGCTTGACAGCCATAAGCATAGTAAAGTCACAGCACATCAGAGCAGCCCTGCAGAGACATAGAGAGTTAGAGAGTGAAGATATAAACGGTCCTTTTAAGGGTTAACATTGTTGGAAGGCTTAGTCCATTCCACCATCTCTCACTCCCCTGTGTCATTACATTGCACATTTACCCCATCCGCAAGTACTCCAATATCCCAATGACATGCAACTTCGGTTGTATGGTGAGTTTAAATTACCCAGTGTGTGACTGGACCCTGTGATGGACTATCACCCCACTTAAACAAATTTATGAATTTTATGTTACCCCCTCCTTATCTCCAGATATATATGTGGGAGTTATGTTTTGCTGGCCTGTTATACTGTATGAGAGTGTTCCATTTAGTATTATGATATCCTTCAGGGGATTGCTCCTGTCCTGTTTTTTGATCCCCTGGCAATCTTACAAGCAAACTACAAATATGTGGAAGGAGAACTTCAAAAAGAAAAAGCTGGAAAGAAGTTACCATTATACTTTACCACTTTTCTTATTGCAATTAAAATTACACCCTTAAAAATAAAGGTGGAAAAATGGTTCTTCAGAGCAATGCCATAGGTGAACCATTTTTGGTTCTCATAAGACCCATCCATATGAAGGTTCCAGAAATAATCATCAATAACAGGTTCCATATATACCCATGAAGAGAAGATAACAGATTTGTGCAAAACCATATTGGGTTCCTGATTTTAAAAAGGATTTGGTGCATACAATAACACAGGCTAAGTTCAGGATTTCTTCATTTGTTGTATCCTGCCAGGTCACCCGCTATACATTAAAGATTTCTGTTTTGTCCACACAGTAGGAACCTTCTTAGTGCCCAAAGACCCAATTTCATATGCAAAGAACCCTACACAAAATGAAACATTAAAACACTCTAGATGAGAACGGGCCATTCAGCCCAACAAAGCTCGCCAGTCCTATCCACTTATTTCTTCCAAAAATCATCAAGTCGAGTTTTGAAAGTCCCTAACGTCTTACTGTCTACCACACTACTTGGCTTATTCCAAGTAGGGAATCCATTCCCGGGCTCCCAACATTTTTCATTCCCGCATTCCCGGGAATTAAACTACTGTAATTCCCGGGAAAATGGGACTGGCCAAGCTCGCATATATAGCGTGTAAAAGTGTAAAAATTGATCAAGAAATAACAGAGTTATAGTTGAAAATAATTAAGGTGGCACCATTGCTGCAGCTTGCACTTCATCGGGCAACAGCTTTGAACAGCAACTTGAAACTACAATGCGTCATGATGACTGTGACGCCTACTTCAGTGGAGGCAGAGCATGCTTTCTCAGTGGCTGGTGTACTCTGCACGAAGGTGTGCTCTTGCCTGGATGACTGCACGCTGGACACGTTGTGTTGTCTACGCTCTTATTACCGCAACTAAAGATGCATGTACTTATATGACAGCATGAACTGCTTGTAGATAAGGTTAGTCTTTTATTTGTGTCAACATATTGCAGTAGTTTTATTAAAAATAAGTGTCAGTCGTTTTAAAACCGTTCACATGTGAGATGCCCGTGCATTGTGTCATCTCCGGGAGCCTGGGATTCCCGGGAATGACATGCAGGATTCCCGAGTTCCCGGGAATGGATTCCCTAATTCCAAGTGTCTATTGTTCTTTGTGTAAAGAAAAACTTCCTAATGTTTGTGCGAAATTTACCCTTAACAAGTTTCCAACTGTGTCCCCGTGTTCTTGATGAACTCATTTTAAAGTCACAGTCTTGATCCACTGAACTAATTCCCTTCATAATTTTAAACACTTCAGTCATGTCACCTCTTAATCTTCTTTTGCTAAAACTGTATAGGCTCAGCTTTTTAAATCTTTCCTCATAATTCAACCCCGTAGTCCTGAAATCAGCCTAGTCACTCTTCTCTGGACCTTTTCTAGTGCTGCTATGTCCTTTTTGTAGCCTGGAAACCAAAACTGCACACAGTACTTCAGATGAGGCCTCACCAGTGTGTTATAAAGGTTGAGCAGAACCTCCTTGGACTTGTACTCCACACATCAGGGCGTTATATAACCTAATATTCAGTTTGTCTTCTTAATGGCTTCTGAACACTGTTGAGAAGTCAATAGCTTAGAGTCCACAATGACACCTAAATCCTTCTCATAAGGTGTACTCTCGATTTTCCGACCGTCCATTGTGTATTCAAACCTAACATTTTTGCTTCCTATTTGTAATATTTTACATTTACTGACGTTAAATTTCATCCGCCACAAATCTGTCCAAGCCTGTATACTATCAAAGTCCTTCTGTAATGATACAACAGATTCCAAATTATCTGCTATTCCACCTAGCTTAGTATCATCTGCAAACTTAACGAGCTTGTTACTTATATTCATATCTAAATCATTTATATATATTAAAAATAGCAGCGGCCCTAGCACTGACCCCTGTGGCCAGTTCTGATGAGGTTCCTCACACCATCATCCTCTGCTTCCTGTGTCTGAGCCAATTCTGCACCCATCTAAAAACATCACCCTGAACTCCCACTTCTTTTAATTTGATGCCCAACCTCTCATGTGGCACCTTATCAAATGGTCCACTTTGATCATATCCTTTTGTTGCCTCCTCATAGAATTCCAGCATGTTACTAAAACATGACCTCCCTCTTCTGAACCCATGCTGACTGTTCAGAATAACTCCTGTCCTTGCCAGGTGTTGCTCAATCTTATCCTTAATAATTCCTTCCATTAATTTTCCTGTGATGTATGTTAGGCTTACTGGCCTATAGTTGCTTGGATCTGCCCTGTCACCCTTTTTATATAATGAGATGATTTTTGCCATTTTCCAATCCTTTGGAATCTTTCCAGTGCTCAGTGACTTCCTACAATTATGTGTTAAGGGTTTATATATGTACTCACAAGCCTCCTTAAGAACTCGTGGGTAAATATATGGTCCTGGTGATTTGTTTGATTTCAACTTATTTGATCTGAGCAGCACTTCTCCCTCTACAATTTCCAAATCCCTCAGTACCTCCTTAGTAGTCCTTGTTACCTCTGGGAGGTTATCCACTTGCTCACTTGTAAACACCGCAGAAAAATGTAAGTTTAGGGCGTCCACTATTTCATTGTCTATCTTTTAATTCCCCTTTACTATTTCTGATGCACTTCACCTCCTCCTTGACTGTTCTTTTACTACTAAAATACTGAAAGAATCTCTTAGGGTCGTCTTTCGCCTTATCTGCTATATTCCTCTCCAACTGTCTTTTAGCCTCCCTGATATCCTTCTTAATGGTTGCCATCTTGTTCTCATATGCTCTATGATTCACTTTGCAGTCATTAGTCTTATATGCCTTATAAAGCAGTTTTTTCCTATGCAACTTCTTTTTTAAAATTTTTAATTAATCCACTGTGGAGTTTTTTTTTAAAATTTCCTATTAATTCCAAATTTAGGTATGATTCTGTCCTGCATTACATGTAAAACATTTTTAAACCTGTTCCACTGCTCCTCGACTGTCTCCACACTTAAAAGCTTATCCCAGTGTATCCTACTTAGACTTTGGTTCTTTACCAAGCAATAGTTCAATGAAAAACCACACAGCCCAGGAAAGTGTCATTAAAGAATCAATACTTTTAAAAGTGAATGTTTTAAGGGTAAAAAGTGTCATCTTGGAATGCTCTATTAACTCAAAAAAGAAAGCACTGGTGGATTAAACAGTACTGATCATTGACATCAGAAGATTACTCTATCCTAGGTTCCTTAGGTGTTATGACTTTTGTATATAGTTGTAACTTTCGTGGACTGGACCTGATGGAGAGCCAGGTGTCTGCATGATGTCTGAAGTGGCTGGTCAGCTGGAGCAGTAGAGTATAAATCTAACCTGCAGTTTGTGGTATTTGGATGGGGGTTGGGAGGGATTGTTACAAAGCAATGCTTGCTGTATTTGGAAGCATTTAGGGAGTGTTTCTAAGATCTTTTGGCTAACAAGCCTTGCTAAAGGTCCCAAAGCTAAGAAACAAAAGCTAAAGAAAACTTGAATTTAGCCCATGTCATTGTGTTCAACAAGAGTCCTTTCACAATCATGAACTAATTAGTATTTAGATTAGATTAGATTAGATCGAACTTTATTTGTCCTCAGGGAGGAAATTTAGCTTTTTATAGAAGCTCCTTCAATAAAAGAACGCATAAACAGATATCCATCCATTTTCCAACCCGCTGAATCCAAACACAGGGTCACGGGGGTCACCTGGAGCCAATCCCAGCCAACACAGGGCACGAACCAATTCCGGGCAGGGTGCCAACCCACCGCAGGACACACACAAACACACACTAGGGCCAATTTAGAATCGCCAATCCACCTAACCTGCATGTCTTTGGACTGTGGGAGGAAACCCACGCAGACACGGGGAGAACATGCAAACTCCACGCAGGGAGGACCCGGGAAGTGAACCCGGGTCTCCTAACTGCGAGGCAGCAGCGCTACCACTGCGCCACCGTGCCGTCCCATAAACAGATAGATACATAAATACATATACACATACACTATGCTCTGAACACACACTAGAATGACTAAAACAGAAGAAAAAATTCAAATCAAAAGAAAAGAAAAAGTCTGACTTGACAGTCACAGTCACAGTGAGGCATTATGCAGACGTATTGCTGTTGGTAGATAGAAGCCCCAGTAGCATTTTTCAACACCCTTCTGCTGAATAATTCATTGCATTAAAGTCCTCAGTATTAGTGTGTCACAAAGAGGATGTGCAGCATTGTTCATAATGGCACTCAGTTTTGTTTTAATTTTCTCCTTTGCTACAACCACCGGGTTATGGGGTCCAGAGTGCATCCCATAATTGAACATGCTCTTTTAATTAGCTTGTTAATTTGGTTGGCCTCTCTTGACATGAAGTTACCAGCCCAGCACACTACAGCATAAAAAACAGCATTGGCCATTACAGAGATGTAGAAGATGTCACTCATCAATTACCATCTTTTCAGTACTATTCATGGAATCCTTACAGATCTAAATAAAAACAATCTAGAATCTTCATGTAGAAGTTTTTGTTTTTGGGAGACAAAATGGCTCTTTAAGAACCTCTTTGGCACCATTATTTTTAAGGGTGCAGTTAAATGGTGTGAAGCAGACCCATAGATTAATGACCAGGCAAAGAACCAGGCAGATCCACCCTCGGATCATTGCAATATTTTTTCACAGACCGCAAAATTGACTTTCGACCTCTGTATCCTCATAGCCTACTGAACAGAATCAGCTACACAGACCAGTGCTATCAAAACCCTCCATAATCCATTACTGCTCACATCAGGCGTTTTCTAGTTTTTTCGATGCACTACAGTGCTGCATATAAGCACTAATGACCTCCTTTAACTGAAAAATATAAAACATTTGGTGTTAAAGTGGGCATAGATTTACCTGTGTCTGACCTTGTCTTGGAAATTTCCGCTATTACTGACCATGGACTTTCCACTGGTTTATTTTTTTCAGAGAGGCTGCTGACTGCGTTTAAATTTTCTTATCCTCCGATAACACTAATGTTAGGATCCATTTACTGTACGTTAATCTGTTCGAAAATTAGATTGTTTTTATGTATATTTATAATTATATTTATATTTGTAAACTCATTCTCAGTATTTTTGGGGCCCCATACCTCTTTACTCCTTTTCTAGCGGTGGGTTAGCTTTCTCCCACTCCCACCCAAGGTCCCAATCTTACAGAAACAGTCCTGATTCAACGCATGCTAACACAGATTCTTCAGATGTGTTGTGTGTTTGATGCCACAGATTATTGATCACTAGCTTTGATCTCGCGCTGAAACACAGGTCACGGAAATAAAATCCGATTCCGTTTGCTGCGCCGTTAGTAATAATAGATGAATGAGATGATTTTGGAGACAGTAAAGGGGGCGGGAGGATGCTGGGATTCCCTCTTTACGCATCACGAGGCACGTGACTGTTTTTTTTTTTTTCCCGGCGCCTCTACTTAAATTATCCAAACGTTTTTGTTTGACAGCATCCGTGCCTGTCCGTCTGTCAGTCTACCTGCGCCCGGATCCTTTTCTCCAGACCAAACCTGAAATGCGAAAGCCTATTCCATACTTGCTGTATTACTGCATTATTCATTCACTCATTTCCACAACTTCCCTCAAACCCCCCTCCATCCCTTAGCAAATTCGCAAGTGTTCCCTCAGTCGTCGCCGCCGACGCCGCCGCCTGTGCTCTTTGGCTCTCACTATTTCTTTTCATTAGCTTATTCGTTAGCTCTCTCTCTCATTCTCTCCCTCAACATCTCCCCCCCCCCCCCTTTATTCCATGAGCAGCCCTCACTCCCCCCTCCCGATTTAAACTGCAGTCAGCCTGCCCATGCTGTTAGCTGCCAACTATTCTGAGTCAGGGAGAAATGCCGCATTCAACCAGCTCTGCTCACGTGGAAATGCATCCACTTACTGTCATCGCCCACCCCCTCCTTCAATCCAAACGTTAGCCGCTGTCACGAAAAATTACGCAAGAGCCTCGCTCTCAATTCTCCCCTGTTGTCAATCAAAGTGGTTGTCACGCCCCCTTGCTATCTAGCGCTGCATGCGCACGGGAGTTGAATTGTGATTATGAGGGACGACTGAGCATCTCGGGGTGTAGGTTATTAGGGAATCCAGGAAATCAGTAAATATACTGCATTGTCCTTCGCAAAATTTGATGCCACTCTGAAAGGACCGGTTACTTTTTACCCTTCATTTACTGTTTTTTAAAAGAATGGATGCTGCAAATGCCTTGCTGTCTTCTTTATTTGAGGCTGGGTGATTTTAATTTTTAGGTCAGCTTAGACAGGCATGCTCTCTTTTGAGCGGCTGGAGTGGAAATTATACATTTTCATTCAAAACCTGCCTACACTTAGAAGGATTAATATGATTTTTTTGAATGGTGCTTTGAGATGTCATTTGACCAGTATCATTTCTTTATAAATAGATACTGTTGGTGAAATAACAGTACAGGATCGATTTTAGCTTGATGAATACGTTAAATCCATGATGTCTAGTGGTTAAGGCAAAGGAGAAATTACAAGTGGTGCCACTGATTGCTTTCGACCAAATCTGTGGTGCAGTGAGCTGCAGCCATAGAAGGTGTGAAAATTACAGCATTGTTATCACTTTATAAGAACTGAGGATGCTACGGTAGCCCAGTGGCTAACATTGCTACTTGACAGCTGTAGAAGAATAAGTTTCCTTTGCAGCCCACTCTCTGTGTGGAGTTTGCACATTCCTAGTATTGGCTGATTGTTTTCTGTGTACCTCAATTTCCTTGAACATTAAAAAAATGTTCTAACTGGTGACTCTAAAATGGTCAGAAGTGAGTGTATGAAAATAAAATGAAGTGGTCTTTTTGAACATGAGATAGGACATAAAGCAATATTATTAAAACCATGCAGATATGCACATCAGCAGAATTATCGAATCAAATGCTTCTGGCAACTTTTTCCAGTTTCTTAAAAACAAAAAAAAAATCAAGTAAATCTAGAGAACTGAATAAGCATTAGCCATGCTGATGCAAATACAGTAAGTAATTTTGTTCACCACCATGTGTGGCAAAGAATAATGATGAGCAGACTCTGCAGATTTCAGTTTAGATAGATAGATAGATAGATAGATAGATAGATAGATAGATAGATAGATAGATAGATAGATAGATAGATAGATAGATACTTTATTGATCCCTTTGGGAAATTCACATTCATACCTTGCGTTTAGAGAAATTGAGTAAAGGTTCTGCATTGAAGTCACTAGAGGAGGAGAAACTGAACTAACTTTGAATAGATTATAATGGTGCAATGGTCATTTAAGTGCCCCAGATGGCTAGGAAATCATCTGGCAACTACGATGGGTCAATTTTTGTGGCCAAAAATGTGACCTGAGCTCTGAGGCACCAGTGCTAACCATTATGCCACTGTGCCTCCCTGAGATAAAATTAACAGATTAAATATTAGAACAGTAACAATTATTGCAGACAACAGGAGCAGAAAGCATGAATTCAATGAGGCTGTGCACCCACAAGCCCCACAATGAGGCTGTGCACCCACAGTGCACATAACAATTACAGAAAACCAGAACCAGAGCAGTAGAGAGGGACAGACAAAACACCCAGCTAGTCCCTGTAATCGGCAATAGGGGGCTGGAAATGTTGCTGATCCATGACTCATTCATTTTTGTAAATATTAGCCTATGGAGAACCAGGTCTACTTGTCTGTAACAACCCGACAGAAGCACTGAAAGCCTGCTCAGACAGTAAACTGAAAGCTGGACAACACATCACTTTCATGCTAAGCGAGCCTGAGACTTAAATGCAGCCTCATGTCCCAGAAATCCATGTGGTTATCAATGCACATAGACTCACATGCACCAATACACACCAGCTAGTCCCTCCCCATGTAGTGCAACTGCTGGCAAACGTACAGCTCTGTGATGTCACATTGGCCTCACAAAGAATCATGGGATGCTGGGGAAAAGAAAGGTTTGCCTAAGCTGGCTGCATGGAAAATTTTTACTAAAAGATTCCTTGAACAATTCCTTCCTGTTCCTGCTGTAGTGTATGATAGTCCATAATATAACAAAAAAACATTTTGTGGCTTTATACGTTTTTGCTATCACATTCTTAAAAATAAAGTTACCAAAGAGGTTCTACAGAGTGATGCCATAGGGAAACCCAAGTTCCCAAAAGAACTGTCCGTATGAAGTTTACAGAAAGAACCTTTATTTATTTTGATGTCTAACAAATTCCATAACTAGCCATGAATAGATAATAGCAGATATGTAAAATACTAGTGTGTAAGTGCTCATAATTTTAAACAGACTAGGGGGCTCTGCCCCCTGCTCGCTTCGCTTGCCCACCCCCGGGTTTGGCTTACCGGATAAACAATTTAAAGAGATTGTTATTTTCATGGGAATTGTTACATATGCACTATTTTCACTTTTACTTTAAAACTTTTGTAAAAACAATATTTGTCCTTTATTTTCCAGCATGGTTAAATCTCTTTCTCGCAGGATGTATAACGCTGCTCACATTGTGAAGGGGGGAGGGGGCTGAACGCACGCTAAAGAGATGCGGTCAGTTCATCTGATGTTGACCAGTTGGGTCAATAGTTCAGTATCCATGGTTTCTGTTTATTCAAGGTTTTCAAGAACGTAACCCCCGTGGATTGCAAGGATTAACTGTACATATATGTGGACACTCAAGTATAGGGTGTCCCAAAATTCACGCAAGAAGTAATTTTGATAGAGAACACAGGTTTTTAATTTTAATTGATTCATAAAGTATACAGTATAGGGTTATGTATGGAATAGCATATCGGGTAAATGGCCTCCACGGCTTTGCTGGCACATATGCTCTCTTCTGTCAAAATTTTCCATGACCGTTTTGCATAAATGTGGCTGAATTTCGTTGATACAGCGCTCAACTTCCTCCTTCAAGGCGTGGGTGGTTGTGGGCTTGATGGCATGTTGAAACCACATGTCGTCCACATCCATATCTTGCAATTTAGGCACAAAAAGCTGGATTATCATGTCGCAATAGCGAGCACCATTAACTGTTATTGCCTGACCAGCCGCATTTTCGAAGAAGAATGGTCCGATGATGCCTCCAGCCCAGAATCCGCACTAAACAGTGACACGTTGTGGATGCATTTGTTTCTCAACAACACGTTGTTCTTTCGTGTAGCGCTCCATTTTTAATAACCCTGAACTGTGAGCTGTCACGCTGTCTTTTTTTTTCATTGGCAACACTTTACTGCACAAATGGCACCAAATTCAAATCTTGCGTAAATTTTGGGACACCCTCTATATGCTCACAATAAATCACATGGAGCACAAAAAAATGGGAAAACACAGCTGAAACTTTCCAGAAAATGGAAAAAGGGAGATGTAATTGTTTGAAACCAAGATAAGAGTGGGAGAGACAGAGAGCTTGGAACTTACTTTTAATTAGCTCAGCATGCATTTGGGAACATATGCCAGCTTTAAAGTAGCAAACTAAATGCCTAAGCAGTATGGTAGGAGTTGGGTGAAAGAGGTTGGTTTCAGCTGCCTTTACTGTTATAAAAAACACATTTTCAGAAAGCATGCATCCCCTGCTGGATATAATTCATTTGAGCCCACCTTTGTTTCAAGTTGTTTGACAACATTGGTGTTGGAATTACAGTATGCACGGGACCTTGGGATTTTCAGAGGACTACTTGCCTACTCCTTTGGCCCAGTCATTGACCAAGCCGTTCATTTTGGATTTGACATCTCTCTCATTTTCTCTTTCAGTGTTGTCCATTTCTTTGCCTTTTTACTCTTTCTTCTGATTCTCACTTTTTTGGACTGACTCCCTTTTTTGCAGTCAGTATACTACCTTTCAACAAAGCAATAGTCATAATCAAAACCTTAAGTCAGAAAACCAAACAGGAATCCTTTGTACCAGAAATTCAAAAATGAAAGCACACCAATGAAGAAGTCCTTTTTTAATTGCAAATACCAGATGCAGATACCATGTGAGTGAGTAGGACTGACCCAATGGCATCACGGGTCATGACCTCTGGTGATTCCATGGTGGCAACCACCCTAGCAACCATAAATAAAGATTCTAGAAAATAGCAGCTCCCTTGAAAAATAAAAAGGCATCAGAAAAATTATCTTTACCAAATGTTCACCTTAAATGTTCTGAGTATTCAAAACCGCTAACAGGAAAAAGGAAATTCAAAAAAGAAACATAAAAAAGACAAAAAATAATCTGAAACCTAATCATGACAGTCCCCATCCAGCATTACCCTCGGTGAATCTGACTAGAGGTGAGGTCTCTGTTAGCCCACAGGAATTTTGAGTAGATTTCATACATTGTTTCAGGTTATGTCTTCCAATCTAAAAATCCAATGTATTATTTTAATTATAGTGTGTGAACCTGAGGTCAGAGAGGTCAGAGATTATCGATTGAGCGTGTACTTGAAGTGGTCTTACAAATCACAAGGAGATTGTCTTTTCTGAGAACTATGGAACATACTAAACTTACATTTAGCACAATACTAAATCAATAAAATACGCATGACGCCCACAATATCGTCCTTCATAGTATAATACTACTGCTCTGTATTGTGAAGGAAAAAGCAAATTTACAACTTCATGTCAGTATTGTAGGATCAAATATTTACTAGTTCAACAAATATGAAAGAAACAAATGTCAGCAAAACAGATCGGGCTCTTGAGGGATCTTTGGCACAGCTCAAGACGTGTGACTTCTCCATGTATTTTACATTTTGCCATCTACAACATTCCCATCTTAAGGAGCTCTGCAGTTTTTCTTGACAGAGGCGCATCTCATGTGCTGTTAAGAGTTTTTTTCTACTTCCTGAAGCCTGTCTTTATTCAGTCACGTCTGATGCATCTCTTTGAAAGGCTCTCATGGCTTCTTGACAGGGTTGCAGTAACTTTCTCTTGTTTGAGTTTCCTAAAAGCTGTTTTCACAGCCATCAGCTGTAAAAAAAATACTAGGGTCGTGACATGAACCAGGCACTCTGTCTATTGTGGTTCACATCAGGCACTTGACATAAAAACCCATCGGACTGCCCCTCGGTCCTTCTGACTCCACATATACCGGTGCAACAGTGAAGCTCTTTATCAAGCCAGGCTTCTTATTAGGTGTAAGCTTTTTTGAAGTCCTCCTGGTGATGTCCCTTCACCTTTATAGCATCTCACTATTAATATGTTTCAATTAAACTTTTTAGATCTCCACTTTAACTATAGACTAAACCAGCAATCATCTATTCCATCGAACCCATTGAACATGTTAAATGTTAGACAATTTTCCCATTATGCACCTTAAAGTCAGTTTGGCTTGCTCACAGAGTACATCCCCAAGAAAACAAAAGTTATTGAACAGTAGCAAAATAAAAACTCAGATGAAGTCTTAGTGTTACAGAATAAAATGCTTTTAAAGACTTCCTGATGGGGGAGACACGATGGCACAGTAATAGCACTGCTGCCTCAGCATAAGGAGTCCTGAGTTCATGTCACATGTTCTCCCCGTATGGAGTTTGCATGTTCTTCTTGTGTCTGCGTGGTTTCCTCCTGGTGCTCCTGTTTCCTCCCACAGTCCGAAGACATACAGTTAGGTGAATTTGTGATCCTAAATTGGCCCTTGAGTGCTGTTGGGTGTGTGCGAGTGTGTTGTTTCACCCTGTCCAGGGTTTGTTCCTGCCTTGCATCCTATGCTAGATGGGATAGGCTCTGGCACTTCCTGCAACCCTGTTCAGGAAAAAGCAGGTTTGAAAATGACTGACTGACTTTCTGATGGCAGGTATGTGAGTACAGGAGTTACATTCAAATGCCTGGGAAAACTTTTAAGAGAGCATAGTAAAACTCATTTCAGTTCAATTAGCTCTTTGAGGGCTGAATATTTTTTTCAAAAAACTTGAAACAATGGTGTCACCCATAAATCAACATAAAACGTCTGCTGCTGCGTGCTGTGGCTGCTGTTGGCGACTGTTCAATGTCTGTGGCAGCAGTGGGAAGGCTGTGGGCAGCTTGATGGCCAGCAGGAATGAGTGGCGGGCTGGCTGCCTGGCTCTCTTCACGCATTATATGGGCAGTGGTGGCAGTCGCAGTGTGACACAGTCTGATTTGTACCTCTTGTCATTCATTGTAAGTGGTGGCCCTCACAGGCATGTGTGACATCAGCTACATAAACATGTTCAGCACCACAATCAGCAGAGGCTGGTACCTCATTTTCGTTTTCGATTTCCGTCTCCAGATCACTTTCATCCAAATCGGGGAGTTTGAAGATCACAGTCTGATTCAGCGATAACATTGCAAAATGTCGTTCACAGGGTATTCTGCTTTGCACATTCACTTTGGTCACTCGTCAGAGGTCAATGCCATTTTAGGGGTTGTTTGCTCTTCACTCTTCAGGCACGTGCAGGGAGCTGAGGTCAAATCAACAAAGCTAACTTTCCTTCTATTAAAGAGAGTCAAACTAAAATGAAACGGTGATTTTGTCACAGGTTGCAGCCGATTATCGTCCTCTACCCCTGAGTAATGACAAAAGTCGACAACCGCCCTGAAAGGGTTAAGATTACCATTGGTCACTATCATTATAGCTCACAGTATACAGTTACAAAAATAGTATGGTTAAAATACAAAGCAGCAACTTCTTACTTTAATACCAATAATTACGCAAAAATTATGCATCATCATTATTTTCTTTTAATACGACCTGCTGATCCCAGGACTAAGAAATATGAGCTATAAGGAGAGATTGACTGAGCTGAACCTTATCAGTTTAAGCAAATGGAGATTAAGGGTTGAAATAATCAAAGTGCTTAAAATTATGAAAATAAATAGTACAGAGGATCTCAACTGTTGCTTTAAAACAAATTCTTCAACAGGGAACATGGTGGGAAAGTTTATAAATGTTAGAAAGATTTTTTCATGCAAAGAACCATAGACACGTGGAATAAATTACTAAGTAGTGTGTTGGAGAGCAGGACTTTAGGGACCTTTCATATCTCAACTGTAGACAATTTGCATGGATAGGATAGACAGGCCTGAGAAGGTGAATGGATACCATCACTATTGTTCTAATGTCACTTTGGACTTTTCTTGAAATAGCATAAAGTTCTATTTTCTAGAGGAATCCTTAAAACAGTTATCATCCTCTTAAAAGTCTTTGAGCTTCTTATGTGCCTCGTCCACAGGAGACAAATTTGAAACCTTCTGGTTCCTGGTTGATCGGCCCTGAAAACAAAACTGCCTGGGCCACTTCTGAGCTGTTCCTTTATACTGAAACTGGGAATCATGTGACCGGATTCCCGGAAGAGGCAATTTTGGTGCTTCTTCCTGGGACCTCACTGGGTGGATCTTGGCCTGTGGTGTTCAACTAAACTGGATGAGTTCTTTTCAGGAAGTGTCCCAGCCTTCACCTGAGAAGAGGAAACAATATGCTTTGAAGTACTTGGAGGCCATTGGAACGACAACTCCCATGCAGCTCTGTAGGTGTCGAAATAGGAGCTTGATAACAGGTATGCTGCCATCCAGTGTACTTGGTACTCATCTATGTATAAATTAGGGCTGGGAATTGATTAAAAATATGAACCAATTAATCACATAAATGTGTGTAATTAATTACAGTTAATCACATCTAACATTAAAACGTAATAATAACATTAATAAATAAATCATAAAATACACACTAAATCACAAATTTATAATGAAGAATTGACACAAATGAATTTAGAAAAAAAATTAAAGGCATTGTTTAAACTTAAACAATGACCTCAAACCTAAACTTTTAACAAAATACTACTTGAGCAAGTAAAACCTGAATTTGAATACCTTCCTAACGAGCAAGTTGAAAAGATGGCAAAAACAAAATGAAGCCAATATATTAACTATCAGATTGGCATAGCATATGACACACAGACATGTCAGAATAAAAATTAAACAATCAAAATGATTATCAGCTGTGAGTGCATTGCTGAAGACTGACGTAATTGAAAGAATAAGCATCTCTTAAATGTTAAATGTTTGGCGGACACTTTTATCCAAAGCAACTTACAAAAGAGGCAAACATAATTGGGCTGCCCCAAAACAAGGGCAGAGTAACAAGGCCTGAACAGTTCAGCAGGTGCAGTAGGGTAGGTAACAAAAGTTGATTTCCTCAAGTGAAAAGATGTAAATACTAATAAATTTACAATCAGATTAACAATCGATAAAGCAATTAAACTAATGTATCAACAAATCAACTGGCAGTATGAAAGATCACAGAGCAAAGTTTTTTTTTTCCACTCAATTAGATAAATATTCACTCGTAATATTAAAAAAAAAAAAAATACATGAAAATGCCACCCTGACCAAAGCACTGCCTGATGTGTTTGCCTCTTTGCCGGCCTTGGATTCAACAATATTTTTTAATGAGTTAAACATTCATTGCAAAAATTAACTTTTAACTTTTCCAGGCCTAGTATAAATATAAATGTTAAGGGCTGTGTCTGTCTGTCATGTGATTACTAGCAAACCAGTGGGGCTAAAATCTTATCTTGGTCGTAATTGAAACCTTATGATACAATATGCGCTGGTGAAGCAAGAAATGTGATAAGCGGCAACTTGCCTAGCAGTTTGTGTCTTTCTTATGGCAAACCACATTGGCAAATTTACTGAGATAGTGACATGGCAGACAGAAAAAGAAGAGCAGCAGCATTTCTGAGTATGAAGCAAATTGCAGAACCTGATTACATGATAGGAAAAAGAAGGATGACAACCCCAGTATCCACTGTGTACAACCCACTGGTACTCATGTGCTACTTGGGCTGATACCTTGATCTTAGGAGGATGGGGGTAAGCAAACAACAATCATCTTGGCCAAGATACCATCCAATCCATACCATCCTTTGCAGCACTTCGGTATTTTGAATTTGAATTCTTCTTTACTGTTTTGTATTTGTTGCTTTGATACTTTTACTTTTGGTAATGAATCCGGCAGCTCTCCAGGTCCAACAGAGCCCATCCCTGCTCTATAAGACTACTCTTCCAATACCCAGTAGCAACCCCTGAGTGTAATTTGTAACATTTGACATTTTTGAGAGAATCAGAGCTGCATGTGTTTTAAAGGGTAGCTGCTTATTGCCACAGATATCACAGCCATGTGCTTTTCTCCCCACATGGGGGACATTCTCCCATCAGAGCTGAACACAATCAGATACAGTGCTAATGTTTGACGTTGGAGTGTACCTACCTTCTGCTTGGCCAGAATTAAAATTTTTTTACATTTATTTTTAAAGTTTTTCCTGTTAAACTGTTCAAAAAAGTTAAAGGAACAATGGGAAAAAAATCCTGCTGGATATCTATACTAATATGGACTGGCTGCGGTGGGTTGGCACCCTGCCTGGGATTGGTTCCTGCCCTGTGTTGGCTGGGATTGGCTCCAGCAGACCCCCGTGACCCTGTGTTCAGATTCAGCAGGTTGGATAATGGATGGATGGATGGATATGGACTGGGTAATGTATTAGGTACGAAAGGATGCCACATCGTTTGATGGAAATGAAAATTATCAACCTACAGAGGGCTGAATTCAAAGACATCCCAAAAATCAAAGTGAAAAAATGATGTGACAGGCAGGCTAGTCCATTTTGCTGAAAGTTCATTGCAGCAATTCAAAATCTTACTCAGTAGTTTGTATGACACCCACGTGCTTGTATGCATGCCTGACAACATCGGGGCATGTGAGATGACGGATGGTGTCCTGGGGGACGGCCTCCCAGATCTGGGCCAGGGCATCACTGAGCTCCTGGACAGTCTGAGGTGCAACCTGGAAGCGTCGGATGGACCGAAACATAATGTCCCAGAGGTGTTCTATTGGATTTAGGTCAGGCGAGCTTGAGGGCCAGTCAATGGTATCAAGTCCTTCATCCTCCAGGAACTGCCTGCATACTCTTGTCACATGAGGCTGGGCATTGTCATGTACCAGGAGGAACCCAGGATCCACTGCACCTGCGTAGGGTCTGACAATGGGTCTAAGGATCCATTCATCCCAATACCTAATGGCAGTCAAGGTGCCATTGTCTAGCCTGTAGAGGTCTGTGCGTCCCTCCATGGATATGCCTCCCCAGACCATCATTGACCCACCTCCAAACCAGTCATGCTGAACGATGTTACAGGCATCATAATGTTCTCCGTGGCTTCTCCAGACCATTTTCTTGTTTGTCACATGTGCTCGGGATCAACCTGCTCTCATCTGTGAAAAGCACAGGGCTCCAGTGGTGGACCTGCCAATTCTGGTATTCAATGTCAAATGTCAATCAAGCTCCACGGTGCCGGGCAGTGAGCACAGGGCCCACGAGAGGACATCAGGCCCTCAGGCAACCCTCATGAAGTCTGTTTCTGATTGTTTGGTCAGAGACATTCACACCAGTGGCCTACTGGAGGTTATTTTGTAGGGCTCTGGCAGTGCTCATCCTGTTCCTCTTTGCACAAAAGAGCAGATACCAGTCCTGCTGATGGGTTAAGGACCTTCTACGGCCCTGTCCAGCTCTCCTAGAGTAACTGCCTGTCTTCTGGAATCTCCTCCATGCCCTTGAGGCTCTGCTGGGAGACACAGCAAACCTTCTGGCAATAGTACGTATTGATGTACCACCCTGGAGAATTTGGACTACCTGTGCGACCTCTGTAGGGTCCAAGAAATCGCCTCAATGCTACCAGTAGTGACACTGACCATAGCCAAATGCAAAACTAGTGAAAAAACAGTCAGAAAAGATAAGGTGGGAAAAATGTCAGTCGTAGCAATGTTCCACCTGTTAAACCATTTCTGTCTTGGGGGTCATCTCATTGTTGCCCCTCTAGTGCACCTGTTTTTAATTTCATTAACACCAAAGCAGCTGAAACTGATTAACAATCCCCTCTGCTACTTAACTGACCAGATGTTTCATTGACTTGATGCTATACTCGGATTAAAAAGTGTTCCTTTCATTTTTTTGATCAGTATATATACAGTATGTATATATAGCCACGCTGAAGGAATGAGAAAATGTGTTAAGGGCTTCAAACCAAAATATGTAATGGGGACAGGTTATGTTGAAATACATACACTAACAATATTCCTCATCTGAAGAAGGAGTGCCCAAAAACCAATGACACTTGTTCTAGGACACCTGAAAGCCCCACCCCTTCCTGCCTAGATTTATATAACCACCATAACAAATAGAAATGGTTGTTCATTATGGACCTACAACTGCTTGAGACTCACTAGCCCGCAGAAGTCTTGGATCAAAGAAGTTCCATTGCTGATTTTGTTTATTTGTTTGTTCTTTGTTTAGTATCTCTGCTGCTAATAAATGGGGAACCCCATGAGACCCCAACACTTTATTGTGTCTTGTCTTGTTGCTCCCAACTATATATGTATGTATTGTCAAACATGTGTGCTTGAAGGACAGTTTTAGGGTTTAAATACCAAGTGTAATTCCACTCCTGACCTCCAGAGGACACTGTCATCTTTATACTCTCTCTCTTTATCATTCCCAGTACTGAGAATCGTCGACCTGAAAGACTCTGATGTCACTTACTCCTCTGGATCAAGCCCCACCACATTAACTTCACCTCTTCCTCCATAGGCTTTTTAAAACAAGACCCTCTTTAAAACAACTTAGTCTCATTTTGGACTCACATCTGCAAAGACATTAATAACATCATATTATTGCTTTATTAATCCTTGCTGTATCCTATTATTGCTTTATTAATCCTTGTTGTTTCTTTTTTTTTTTTTTTGTACTGCAATATACAGTACAAGGATCACCGGCCAGTGCCCCCATACTCTTTGTTACTCCCCTGACTGGGGTCAAATTCATGTTTTATGACTTTGATTTATGTTTATGTATGTCATTCTTTACTTTTTGTTTTGTCTATGTATTTAAGCTGCCTTTGTTAAGTTTCATGTGTTTTGTGGATGGGTCTCCCATAGTTCCTTGTGGCTTAATTTTGAATGTGCCCTGGAATTGGTGAGTTAATTTTGTTTTTTGATGTGCTTGTCCCATTTGAATTTTGACCATTATGCTTTGCATTTGACTATATTTCCAGGATTACTGCATTGGGAATTTTTTGCAATGGATTGTCTTAGCTTTTTTGGGCAATTCCTTTGCTTCTTGTGCTCCACGGAGCTTCATTCTTATTGAAGAGTATTTTGAGAATAAACATTTTTATTTTATAAAGATATGGTGCTTGTCCTTATTACTAGATGGGGTTTCATGATCATATTTAGTAGGCATTTTATGGAAGTGTCTTTGAAATGTATTGGGGCTTATGAGCTTGGTGACTCCTAGTTCACAACAATATGTATATATAACAAAAATATACAGTATACCAGTGAAGCAAAGCAAATAAAAACAATTTGTGTTTATTACAAATAAAGCACATAGGACAGAAATAAGCAAATAGAGAAACAAAGAAAGCAACAGCAAATGAAATTTCTCCATCTATTCTCTACCTAACTTACAAAATCTTGAATGCCAATCTACCAGTGGAGTGACTTTCTCACTTATTCAAACACTCCTTTCTTTACCTTTCATTTCTCTCTCTCATTCTCTCACTGTCATTCTCTCACATATGACCATAACCTACAGTATTTTCCTCCAACCAATGATTCTATACTTAACTTATCTCCTTAACGTATCTCCCAACTCCAGGCTCAAAGACATTTAGCATCTTTAAATACCCCAATAAAATCATATCCAGAGTCTTAACACATTTTATTTATTCTAAAGGCCACTAAACTATAGTACCTTCTGAGGACCTCCTCAGACTGTTCAGGTCTCTTAAGCAGTTTTAGGTAAACACAGTCACACTCTTTCGATTCCAGGACCAAAAAACAGCAGGCCAAAAATGGTTAAGAAGATCAAGGACCATGACATGAAATAAAAATGCAAAGCCAGGAGTAAATTGGGCTCAAAGAATCAGTATTAAATAAATAAATAATGATGATAATAATAATAACATGACTATTAGAGACTAAGAATGTCTGCTAAAGTCAAAATTAAAATCTCATGAAAAAGTCCAAAGTTCCAAAAGTCATTTTGGTGGGTTGCCCGTTTTGGCAGGAGGTTTCCCCATTTTATTCACTACCTGATACAACATAAAAGCAATTCATCTACACTACTCTGTCTCTCTCTTAGTCTCTCTATCCCACCCCAGACAATTCAGAGATTGTCTTCTCAGACTGTATGCCTGAAAATAGTCCCCTCGAGGGTGTCCTGTCATTTCTGAGTCATACGTAGTCTCTTTTCAGCGTAGCAGAGGTTATTTTTTCCCACCCCAAGCTCCCCAAGGTGGAATTCTACTGTCCCTCTATGCGTTTCTCTTACATTGGCTTTACAGTGCTTATAAAAATATTCACCCCTTTAGAAATGTTCTAATTTTAATGTCACACAACCTTTAATCACAGCGGATTTATTTTGATTTTTTGACTCTGGTCAATAGGAAAGACTCTTTAATGTCAAAGTGAACACAGATCTCTTCAAAATGGTCTAAATTAATTACTAACTTAAAACACAAAATATTTAATTCAGTAAGTGTTCACCATCTGTAATGTGAGACACCTAAATAATGACTGATGCACTCAGTTGGTTTTAGAAGTCATATAAAAGGGTTGTTTCATTGAAAGTGAACCCACCTATGAACGAAAAAAACATTTAGTATGTGAAACTTGTGTCTTAAGTAGATGAGATCTTGCTTGTACTTCCAGCCAACTTTCAACACAGCAACTGTTCCTCTTGCCCGCCTTTGCTGAAAATTGTCTTGAGAAGTTGTCCCTCAGAGTCCTCTTTCATCACAGCAGTGTTTCACCACAGAGTACATGTGACAGTGGAAACATTTCAACTGTTGCCTCTGTTTCCTTATTGACCAGATTTGGTGCCTTCTGACTTTTTTCTCTTTCCTGAGATGAAGAAACACCTGTGTGGTCACCATTTTGACACAGATGATGCGGTCACTGATGAGGTGGTGCAGTAGTGTGACTTGCAAGAAGTTTACATTTTTTCTGAAGACATCTGGAGGTTTTATCACTGGTGAGAGAAATGAGTTAACCTTCAGGAAGACTACATTGAAAAATTCTAAAATGGCATTGTGCTGCACCACGTCCTTCCCAGGTAGACCCACTTCCCATTAGGCAATGGAGATCATCTGTCTGGGGTTTCCTCTGATTTTATTGTAAATGCACCTTATCTGGAAAGTCCAGCTTGTGGTGAGTCAGTATGGTGGCCTAACCTACACAATGAAGCCAAAGAGCACTCCACGCAACTCAGTGAAAAGGTGATTGAAAATGAAATGTCAAGGGATGGAGACAATTAAATATTCAAGTCAGTGAATATTGGCTGGAGTCTAAATCAATCATGAAGAAATGAAAAGAGTATAACACAGATGTAAATTTGAACAAGGCAGGCCATTCACAAGACCATAGCGATTGTGCAAGAAGAAGACGAGTGAAGGAGTCCACCAAGAGACCTATGAGAACTCTAAAAGAGTTACAAGCTACATTGGCTCAGACTGGAGGGACTGTGCAGACAACGACTGCTGCCTGAATGCTTCACCAGTTGCAGCTTTATTGGAGAGTGGCAAAAAGATAGCCATTCTTTTAAAAAAACACATGATATATCAGGAAGAGCTTGCCAGAATGCATATAGGACACTCAGCTGGAAGAAGGTTTGATAGTCTAATGAGACCAAAACATGAGCTTGGTGGCTATTGGACTAAACATCATATTGGGTGTCAGCCAAACACTACACATTATCAAAAACACACCATCTCCACTGGGAGGCATGGTGGTTGCAGCATCAGGCTGTGAGAATGCTTCTCTGTAGCAGGTAGTGGAGGATAAAGTAGGGTAAAGGAGAAAATGAATATCGCAAAATACTGGAAAATCCTGTCTGCAAGAAACCTGCACTTTGGGAGAAGGGTTTGCTTTCCAGCAAGACAAAAACCCCATACACCAAACCAAATCTACAGAGCAACTACACAGGAAACAACAATGTTAATGTCTTGGAGTAGTCGAGTCAAAGTCCAGATCTCCATCCAGCTGGGAATTTGTGGCTGGACTTGACAAAGGCTGTCCAATCACAATTGCCATGCAAACTGACAGAGTTTAAACAGTCTGGCAAAGAGGACTGGAGAAAAATGGCAGGATGTGCAAAGCTGATGGAGACCTGAGCACACAGACTCAAGGCTGTCATGGCTGCCAAAGGTGTAACTAAATACTTACTTGAACTCGGAGAAAACTTATGTGACCAGTTCTTTTCTGCTTTATATTGGTAATTCATTTAGACCACTTTGCACAGATCTGTTTTTCACTTTCACATTAAAGAGTCTTCCTATTTTATGTTGATAAATGTCAAAAAAGCCAAATTAAATCAACTGTAATTCATTGTAATATAACAATAAAATGTGAAAACTGAAAGGGTTGACTACTTTTCATAAGCACTCTGTATCACGAGCACTGCACCCCTTGGTGACTTCTGCCTTTCTTTGCCAGCATGCAGAAGTCTTCACTTACCAATGTGAACTTGACACTTGTTGGACTTTAGCCCTGTTCTTTGCCATTCTTGTCATCTCTACTCTGGTAACTCAACAGTATACTGGACATTGTACTGAATATAGTGAGAAATATTTCACAGGCACCCGCACCTTCTCAACTTGATTAAACCATGAGCTGAATAAGTTAACAGTATAGTTGGGGACACATGCCATCAGCTCCCAGTGCCTGTCTGGTATAGGCCTAAACAGCAGGTGACCTTTGGCTACTCTTTTGTCAGCTGTAGTTGGCTTCTGGACAACAGGGGGTAAACTGCTGCTGTGCAAAGACTGCATTCCACCACAGTGTGTCTCCTAAGCAGGGATGAAACAAGCTGCGTCTGCCTGTGTCCAGATGTATGTGAGATACACAGCAAGCACAAATAATTCTTAACTGTATTTGTTAATTAAGATGAAATACTGTTAAAAAGTATAAACATGGACAAAGAATAGAATTAGTCATAAAAATTCTGGCTTTGCAAATTTAAGAAACTGGAAAGCAGTGACACAGTGAGATCTTCATTTAGGCCTGCAAATTCAGTCAAAACAAGCCAGAGAATTGGACTGTAGCTATTCTTTCAGCTTTCAACACTGAGTGTAAAACCATTAGTCAAGCAATTGAAATGTCTTCCCAAAGTGCTTTGTATTCTAACCAACCATATATTGTCACTTGAATCTCAGGAATAAGTGACCACCTGCCATTACCACAGGTGGTAAAGAGCAAAACTGAGCGAGGCCCTAAATGATAAAGATCAGATAAAACAGACAATCTATAATCAATGCAGAATTTCCTCTGTCTGTTAGTATTACAACCCATTCATTTATCCATTTAAGCCGATGTCTCATTATGTGACTTCTAGTTGTTGGGCATGCAAGTTGCTGATCTCGTCGCTGGACCATATCAGTTTACATGACTAAAAATCAATGTGCATATCACATTTAGTGATTGTGTACCGACTTTCTAACACAGTCTATCTTGTCCCTCTTTTGTGACAACCAGGTATTAACAGGTATGACAAGTTCAGCCACAGACTCAGCCCCTTTGGATTTTCTCGTATACGAAGTAAAGTTAAAGTATTGTAATCGTCCAAAGATTCAGTGTTTAAGATTTTGATGAATCTCGACGTTTTAGACCTCCCTGACTTCCTTGTATACAAAGTATAATGAAAGTATTGGAATACTCCAAAAATTCCATTTTGAGATTTTGATGAATCTTGAGATTTTAGACCTCTCTGAGTCCAAAAATACCATTTTTGGAGTTATGTCTGTGTGTCTGTAAGTCTGTGTGTGTGTCTATGTAAACACAATAACTTGAGTATGATTTCACTTACATACAAGTATTAGGTAGAAAACGTACATTTCTATCAACTTTTGGGGTATTTCCGTTAAATGACAGTGGTACTTTACTTTTTATTCATGCAGCTGCAGAGTCCGATTTATTCAACTTTACTTTTATAATAATTGTTCAATATATTATTAATTTGATTTGTTGTTGATGGTTCTTTAATGTACATAATATAAAAATACAATCATTGTCTTGCAGTTTACTCCTCAAATATCCATCCCCACATCTAAGTATACAAGAAAGTCTAGGGGAGACCACTCCCGGTTTTGCCATTCCATTGCAGTACATAAAATATGAGACATAAGACAGGCGAGCTTCTCTTTTGTTTGTGTGCTCAAAAACACCTGTGCTTCTTTGGTACTTATGGCTGCATTACAGTATATGTATTGTACTACCAGATGAGCATTCATTGGTTCTTAATTTTTGCACACATAGAGAATCAGGCCCTGAGACTAAAAAATTGGAGTGAGTCACTTGACATAGGGCTTAATGGAAGTGCACTGGTGACTGCCTCACTAAGATTATGTAAATGAAGGCAACTGCTGAAAATCACGAGAAAAGTCGTGAAATGTGACATGGCCTTTGCTGGGCCAATTTAATCCAGTAATAATGTTGTTGGAAGAGGGAGCCTATTCTCAGATCATTGCAAGCAAGCCTCTTCATTTTTGGATAGAAAGCCAATCCAAGGCAGAGCACACTCACACACTTACAAACACCCAGACTGCAATCCACCCAAATCCAGGGAGGAAGGTCAGACTCTAGAAGTATGGCGACCAGTCTCCTGGAGCTGTGGGGTAACAACATGAATGTTTGTACAACTTTCCAGCTTCTGTTATTGTCACTATGATAGTCAGCAGCTACAGTACCTTAACACAAGGAGACTTGCGAATATCAATGTAAATTCAACAGCTTTGATTTTATGGCAAGAAAACATAAGCTTAACTGGCCTTAAAGAAAATAATCTGAGGTAGTATGACTGATGGTGCACTCTACCAAACAGAAACATCAGACACAAAGTGAAACCAGCAATTTCCCCTATGCTATGGTTTATACTTTTCCTTTTAAAAATTACATTTGGTTCAAATAAAGATACCTATCTTTTAAAGAGAGAAAAAGAGAAAAGTTTTACATCTTGCCTGAAGAAGGGGCCGGAGTTGCCCCGAAAGCTTGCATATTGTAATCTTTTTAGTTAGCCTTTGTGTCATTTTGCTTGACTTTTCACTACATTCATAATGGCTAACACGGTACAACACCCTAGTACTAATATCCCCCCCAAAATTTAATTCATTCCAGGTTGTCAGAGCAGAAAAGGCTTAATTGAAAGAAACGATTTAGAAAATGTATGCCTGGTGTAGCATTCTGGTGTTTTGCAAATTTAAGTTTGGAAAGTTAAATATTTCAAAGTTATAGAATTTTAATTTAACCAAAAACAGAGATATCTTATTTTTGTCTATTAAATATTTTATTGATAAAAAAATAACAGTGAGAACGGAATATAATAATGTGTGTTAGTAGAGTTTCTTTTTCGATAGCTTTTTACAATATCACATTGTTAAAAATGGAGTCCAAATAAGCTTGTGGTGGCTCATAGCTTTCATATACAGCTAAGTGATGCTAACTTGGAATTGAAGGACATCCTATTGTTAGTTGTTTCATTGAGAAGATCTATGTTTAATTGTAGTTCATATTTATTAAATATAAAATGTTTGCCCAATGGAGAGAAAAATGTATGTTGAAGTCCACCCACACGCACCTATGCCAGCATTTCAATAACTTGTACTGGGGATCTGTTCTGCCGTTAGCATCTTCTATCTGTTTGAAACATACCAATCGAAATAATCTCTCTCAGGGGAAATTTGAAGCAGTAAATTAATAATTGATTGAGGCTGAAAAAAGATTCCTTAATTTTAAGAGAAACAATTTGGAAAATTTTGTTGGTGCTTTTCAAAATCAAAGTTTTTGAAAATGTCAGAAATGTGAATATTGTGCTCTATTTGAGATGGCTAAGAATTGTAGCTTTCCTGACAACTTTTCTTCAAGAATAAGCGCACCAAAAGTAATAAAAAAACTCCAGGAATGAATGTTTTTTTCATGAATACAAATAGTCGGACAGACAGGTAGGCAGGCACAATGACAACAATAGGTGCTTTCAAATTTTACGATACATTTTCACAATACATTTTAAAAGTCTCACATACCATCTTTTGTGCTGTCTTTTTTTTGCAACTTCACAACAGCAATATAATGTACAGCGCTGTATTTGAGATACAGAGAAAAACAATTAAGGACATGATGAAAATGTGTATTTTGTGATTAAAATGGAAATTTCGGCTTTAATCTCGAAATGTCCACTTTAACCTTGTAGTTTACTTTATCATTAAAGCAGACCGTCCTAAACGTCATCCCAGTTTTTAATCGCTACGAGCTTCTTGGACCTGACAGCATCGGCAAGCAGCAATAGAACACAGAACACATTAAATGTATGATATTCCAACTCTCTGCAAATTTAGAATCTTTAGATTTATATTTGATATCAATTTCATGATGAAATGCATTAAAGTATGTATGTTACATTTTACAGATAAATCGTTAATTTCATTTAAATAATGAATACTGTTAATAATTACAGACATGGGGGTGACACGGTGGCGGAGCGGTAGCACTGCTGTCTCGCAGGGAGTCACGTCGTTGGTATTTCCTGCTGGGTCTTCACACTGTGCTCCGGTTTCCTTCCAAAGATATGCAAATTTGGTGCCCCTAAAATGACTCCAGTGTATGTGTGTGCTTGTATACACCTTGCGTTGAGCTGAGGCCCCGTCCAGGAATTGTTTCTGCCTCGTGCCCAATGCTTGCTGGAATGGACACATCCCTGGATTGATGGATTTAATCATTAAACATCCTTTTCAGAGATACTGCGGTAAGGTGTCATCGGAATTTAATGGGTATTCCAGTCAATTCACAACACAGAGAAGCAGAACCTGTTCTCACCGTGATAATATCTCGCACTGCCACCTGCTGGATTCCTCCAGATGTACGTAAAGTACGCGCGCAAGTATCTATATCTATATCTATATCTATATCTATATATATATATATATATATATATATATATATATATATATATATATATATATATAATTCACTAAGCAGCCAACCATGGCACGCAAGACAGAGATCATGGGATACGCATGACAGAGCCACGCCCGCCAACTCTAACCTTCCTCCCGCGTCATGGGATACGTACGACTGCGTCCACCCTCGCAAACTGTTTTACACGCTGCATACAGCAATTCCCATCCGCGACAAACATGCTTCTTCTTAGATGGTTCTGCAGGAACAGGGAAAACCTTTGTCTACAAAAACCTGATTCATACCATACTAAGAGCATAGTGTTTTTGTTGGCTTGCCCACCTGCCAGCCTGCCTGACTGTTACCAGCATTCACCACAATGTACTGGAGTGTAAACCTATCGCAGCTGCTACCTCACAAACTGTCCTTATTCCCCGGATTTCCCTGACCCCATCACATTCAAATTTGCCTTTTACACGCAGACAATTTCCTGACCCCATCAGATTCAAATTTGCCTTTTACTTTTACACGCAGACAATTTCCTGTTAGATTAGCCTTTGCAATGACAATTAATAAGGCTCAGGGCCAAACTTTCAAAAAGATATGCCTCTATCTGCCGCGTCCACCCTCGCAAACGGTTTTACACGCTGCATACAGTGATTCCCATCAGCGACAAACATGCTTCTTCTTAAATGGTCCTGCAGGAACAGGGAAAACCTTTGTCTACAAAACCCTGATTCATACCATCAGAGCTAGGGGAGACAATCCTACAACCGTAGCATCTACAGGAATAGCTGTAACATTGTTACCGGGTGGACGAACTGCACATTCCGTTTTTAAAATACCGTTGAGGCTGAATACTACGTCCACATGCAACATCAAACCTACCCTGCCACAAGCTCAACATCTTCTGCAATCCAAATTGATAATATGGGACGAGGCGCCAATGACACATGCATACACATTCCAGGCAGTTGACAGGTTATTACGTGACCTCACGTGTGACACATAACCATTTGGAGGCAAAATAATACTATTGGGTGGAGATTTCCGACAAATTCTCCCTGTCATTATGCGTGGCTCCCATGCACTTACTGTCACCAGTTGCATTAACAAGCAACCTTTGTGGTGTCACATACATGTTCTTACACTGACGACAAATATGAGATCTCTTCCTGAAGAAAAACATTTCGCAAAATGGATCCTCGATGTTGGAGACGGGAGAAACGGAACACCTGTGACATTGCCTTCACATTGTTTTCCTTTTATTTCTGATCCCATTCAACAACTATATGGCGACATCGACTTCTCAACTGTCACTTTGGAACAACTCAGCACGCAAGCTATATTAAGCGTCACCAACGAAGACTCGCTACACCTTAATGAACAAGTGCTGAAACTTATTCCTACCGACGAAGTGACTTTCACCAGCATTGACTCCATCGTCACAGACGATCCTGCAGATCAACTTTCATTCCCCGAAGAATTTCTTAATAGTCTTCCTCCCACTGGCATGCCTCTGCATAAACTCAAAATTAAAATTGGTTCAGTCATCTTGCTTCTCAGAAACCTCCTGCCAGCAAAAGGTCTCTGTAATGGCACTAGACTTTCTGTTACCAGCATTCACCGCAATGTACTGGAGTGTAAGACTATCACAGCTGCTACCTCACAAACTGTCCTTATTCCCCGGATATCCCTGACCCCATCAGATTCAAATTTGCCTTTTACTTTTACATGCAGACAATTTCCTGTTAGATTGGCCTTTGCAATGACAATTAATAAGGCACAGGGCCAAACTTTCAAAAAGATATGCCTGTATCTGCCAAAACCAGTTTTCAGTCACAGACGATTGTATGTTGCTCTCTCCAGAGTTCCATCTTTTCATTCACTCACAGTCGTATCCTCAAACCCACCCCATTTGGACAACTGTGTCTTTCAGGAACTGTTCACCCATCAATAAATAATTATGTGGTGTATGCTACGCCGTGGGTTGGCTAATAAACAGTAAAACGCTTGCGTAGCAGGAGCGTCCGCTGCAGCATGCGTCACGTCACGTGAAGTGTAAACCCGGCCTTAGTCTCCACCTCCAGAAACTTCCTGCAACCATCCGGTCATGCATGTGTGTCTGAGGATCACCTTGCCTGCTCCGATCAGGTATGCTGTACAAACCAAAGGCAAGAGGGGGAGTTGTCACTAAATGTTTGTGCTTCATCCATCAGTACAAAGAAGGTGTTCCAAGAAGCTAACAGACCACACCCCCATCATTTATTCTACTCCCACTCACGTAAAAAGAGTTCATCCCTGTAAGGTGTCATCTCACTTAGACCTGGACTTGCAGCAGGGTGAAGCTCCCACTTAGATGATCCAGAAGTGTATTTTGTGTTCCAGCTCCCCTATGCGCCTGTTCATTTAATTGGCTCCTTTTGTTTTTAGCCCTCCAAAACTCCTGAACCTCTCACCCTATTGTGGAGAGTAAGTCCAGCAACGCTGAAAATAGATTTTACTCATATACTCAGTATAATTTTTTCAATTAATACCCAGAACTCATGGCCCATATTTGAAAATGGAGAGTGCAGGTTTGTCCAAGAACTTATCTCCTATTTCATTACCACAGCCAAATACAACATCCACAATAATAACTCTTTGATCAATCTCACAAACACCGCCACACTTAGTTATGAAGAAAAGCAAGTGATAGTTTGAACTCTTTCACCGGGGCCAGCTGCTCTCTACTCACCTGAATTGCACAAGCAAATCTCCATTCAGGAAAGGACTGTGACTTCAGATCTGGAGGTGCTAATTTTTATCCATGACTGTCACAGTCAGTTACAAACCCTGCTGGACTCTACAGAGATCACAATCCGATGAGGCTTAGATGCTGCAACATTATCTGTAACCAGGACAGAAGCAACCCTCAGCTTTCTAAGTGCATACTGGTTGAAAACCTAAAGCGTCCTGAAGCAACTTGTGAAAAGCTGTGCCTTGAAGAGGCATCCAAACATCAATCGTCTCTGAGTAGTTTCAGTGGTCACAGGAAAGCTCATTTAATAGCATTGGATCAATAATTGAGAAATAGTGTGCATTTTAATTTTATGGGAAGGGAGATAAGGCAGTTAAGGGTCTTGGGGTGTGTATGGAGGGACTAGTGACTGAAAAAGTGGGGTTGTGAGGACAAGTGTTGTGATCTAGAAACAGAACACAAATCATAAACAGTGAGAAGAGCAATGCTTAGGAACACTGTGGTGGACTTCAATCACGTTTTAGACACATCTCAAGGAAAATTAAAGCAAACCTAATGCACCTGACCATAATTTGGAGTGACACAGCAAAGTCTCTTTAATACTTGTATGAATGAGATATTTCTGTTTTTGATTTTTAATTAATTTGCAGACCTCTCTGAAAACACATTTTTACTTATGATTATGAGGTACCAGCTTTGCTACCTGTCTAAGAAATCTAAATAATCAACATAGACCTCAGCATGTCTGTTATATGCCATTTGTTATGGGATGCATAAAAGCAGTGTTAATGTTTGTGATGCGTCATCTGTTGGAATGAAAAATGCAATGCATTTTATTACTAAAAATGTTTGTGATGTGCCATCTGTTGGAATGACAGAGATTTGGCAACCAGACTGACACACAAATAGGCACACAGACACTTATTCTTTTATTAAGGTGAATTGACTGCTGATCGATGGGCAGATTTATCCATTTAAATTACGTAAATCTATAAGACAATAAAGCATGCAGAAAGTGAAGTGGTCTGAATATTTTCTGAGTCCACTGTAAACTGAGGTGGAACAAATGCTCCCACATCTCCAGTTCCCTTTGTTGTCAATGAATTGTTAAGATAATACTTTTCCAGCTTAATATCCACACAGTCAGTCCTTATAAAAATGTCCAGATGACTATGTACACCACTACAAAGAGCCTTTGATTATCTATCAGAAACACAGCCGCAAAATTCAGTTTTTCCCTATAGACTTAATTTTCTTTCTCTCTTGTGGAAAGATCATTTCATCAGGTTTCTCTTTTTAATGAAGGCTGTCTAAACACCAGCTGCTTTCCATTTGTTCAGAAATAAGTGTTCAAAAGTGACATTTTACATGGAGGGGATATTGTCTTCACTGTGTTCTCAAATGTCACTGCCATCACTAGCTGCCATGAACTGGTGTTTCTTCCCTCTAAGAATGCTCTTACCTGTAAATATCATTTCCATTTGCACACGGTCTTGTTCTGAGCAGTGCCTGCTCCTACTCCCACTTTTATTATTTCTAACCCACACAGGTTCGGCAAATTGGTGCATAGCTTTACCAAACAATGACCCCTGATTCTTTTCATGTAGCTGCCAGGAGGTGCTTTTCCAGTATTAGATATTTGGATTGTGAGCAAGCTAACTGTTAATGTGAAACGCCCACTGGAAACCCTTTGCTGCTGAACCTTTCTCATTAACGTTTATCATTATCCAGTTTTTAGGCACATTGGTGCCCAGGCTTCCTTTATCTGCCTCAAAAACAGCCTTTTGTCACCCTCACTCTCTGTTTTTAGGTCCTGCCTCGAACATTCTAATAGATTTTAATAGTAAGGTACTAACTTATTTTTTCCCCTTTATTTATAGATCATCCTTTCTTTTCAGCGTGAATTATTAAAGGATGCTGACATACTGCTTCTTGCCTGACAGCATGATGTACTAGTTGCATTGTCACGTGTACAGACTACAGTGAAATTCTAAACAACCCATCTGACATCAGTCTCTGGCACCATAATAAACAAGAATATAGTCAAATACAAAACTTAATTTTAATTAATAAAAAACACAAATCAGCTTATTGTATGCCCTCCTTGCTCCTAATTAAACCCCACTAGTGCAGTGACCCAGGAAAACTTCTGGGGGAAAAAAAATCTCTGAGAAAAACACCAGTAGAGATACCAACATACTTGTCAGCAGCCATACCACATGCAGTTCAGAAGAAGTCATCCACCTGAAGATAAGCATGTTTCGGCTCAGCCGCTACTAGAATGGGACACCATCTAGGAAAAGCTTGGGTTGCTGTTGGGAGAGGTGTAGGTGAGGACAGCAGGGAGTGCTTACCCCTCTGGTCTGTGTGTGGATCCCAAGACCCCAGTGCATTGACAGAGGACATTGTGTTGTAAAAAGGATAGATGACACGTTAAACCAAGATCTTGACTCTCTGTGGTCATTAAAGATGACTGTACATTTTTTGGATAGAGTAGGGTTTATCTCAATGTCCTGGTTGAATTGCCCAACATGGCATTGACCATTCTGGCCCCCTAACCATCCCCTGTCTCTAATTGGCTATGTCTCTCACTCCTTCACTACCTTATAGCTAATGTGCAGTTAGCATACTGGCACAAAATGGCTGCTGTCATATCATTCAGGCGGGTGGTGGTTGAAATGGTTCTCTTCCATCTAGGAAAAATGCTTTGAGTAGCAAGAAAAGCACTAAATAAATGTAATTATTATTATTAACATACTGATAATAACTTACCTTAACCAGCCTCAAACAGGTTCCTAGATCTTCCATATCAGGATCATTGTGACAGTAACTGCAATGTTAGCAGCATGTCTGCAGAATGATCCAGAATATCCCTGAGTTATGATAGGCATAAAGAAAAATGCATAAGCTAGATCATCTACCGCACTCTATTCTCCAGCAGCAGGTATGATGTCATCTTGGATGATACCCAGATGAGGATTGTTGTTTCTTGGCGTTTAGACCCCTGCAGCCTGCTGCCACTTTCCATGAACCATCTGACACAGGAGACTTAAAAGATTTTAAAAGATTTAGAGGGACTGATTGCAGATTGAATAATTTCCACTGAATCAATTTTTGCTACTGTCTTCACTATGTTTTTATTTCCCTCTGGCAAGCAGATTTGATTCAAATTTAAAAGAATTTAAGGTGTTAGACTATAAAGGCATCCATTTAGTGTGCCTCTTCCCTACATCTTTCACTGCTATGCACATTATACTATAACTTGGAAGTTCTGAAATCAACCAAGTTAGTCTAAGACAGGGGTGTCGAACTCCAGTCCTGGAGGGCCGCAGTGGGTGCAGGTTTTCATTCTAACCATCTTCTTAATTAGTGACCAGTTTTTGCTGCTAATTACTGCTTTTAATTAGCTAGACTGAGGCCCCTTAGTTGTTTCCAACCATCCATCCATTTTCCAACCCGCTGAATCCGAACACAGGATCACAGGGGTCCGCTGGAGCCAATCCCAGCCAACACAGGGCACAAGGCAGGAACCAATCCCAGGCAGGGTGCCAACCCACTGCAGCCTTAGTTGTTTCTTTTTCCTTAATTAGCGGCCAAACAATAATGAGACACGAAACAAGCGGCCACATGATCAACTCACCTGTGCCTATCACACAGAATCTGAAAATAGAGAAAGGATTGAGGTCTCAGTAAGGCTGATCTCTCAGGTCATCAAAACATCTTAATGGTGTTCTTAGAAAAAAAACATAAAATCATCAGTTTTGGAAATGTCTGCTGTGGCAGAATGAATAATTAAATAACGGGTTTAATTAACAGCAAGCATTGGCGTCTCATTAAGAAACTGCTTGGGGTTTGAAGCCCCAGTTTAGCTGGTCATCTGTTAGCTCGTTTCACTTCTCATTTCTGTTTGGCTGTCATTTAATGAGGAAACAAATCAATTCAGAGGACTGAATCCTTCTAACAGGGCTATTAAAGTGAAGGGAAAAAAGTGAATTAGCAGTGAAAACTGGTCATTGATTAGGAAAAGGGTTAGAATGAAAACCTGTAGCCACTGCAGCCCTCCAGGCCTGGAGTTCAACACCCATGGTCTAAGAGAATAGATTGCTCATTTGCCTACCAATGTGTGTTAACCTTAGCTGGAATATCCGATCTTTCAAAATCATCTTGAATTTTTATGGGTTATGTAAAAATAAAATAACGTGATGGCAGTTCAAATAATAGCAGATGTTTGTGGGGTACATCAACTACAGTATTCTGCCTGAATTGCTCACACAGCCCCACCATCTGTGGGTTAGGATGAGGGGCATTTCAGCATTTAGGGCACAGCCCACCTAGATGTTGTGTAAAGTATGTAATAAGTATCTCTCTGTAATTTAACTTATTATTAAAATATATGTAACATTTCTCAACTTTGTCTTCTGAGTTAATTTATTTTTCAATTGTCATAATATTCTCAAAGTAATTTTTTATCTACAAAAATATAATTTTTTGTAATACAGCATGTGAAATGGTCTTTGTTTTGGGTGCTGCAAGCCTGCATCGGCAGTACATTATTCTTTGTTTAGCTTTGACTGTGTGTTGTAAGAAAATCATAAGACAATGATAAAAAGTTGGGGCACGACCCTGGTCACCCCCGTATAGTTGGTGAAGTTAAAATAAAAAAATCAAGCAATAATTGTCAAGATGTCTTTTCCAACACGAGTTCCAACTGTACTAGCAAAGATGGTTGAGTTTCCAGCACTGAGTCCTTCTAACAGTTGAACAGACACTGGAGATGATGTCAGAGGTGTAACAGCCATCAATCATCTGGTCTGTGAAGTAGGAAGAGAAAAGGCAATAGGACACAGCACCAACACCTGGCGCAATAATAAAATTACAATCACTAGGACCCTTCAGCTGTCCACTATGCACATGTGCAGGACAGTGTGTGCAACCTGAACTATCCAGTTTAGTGATGGGGCTTAAAGATGACAGCCCTTTATTCTTGGGATTTAAATGACAACCACCATTTTTTAATTAATTTTTAAATGCATGTTTATACTGGTTCAAGCTTTTCCAAGTCATGGCTATGCAAAACAAGTCAGCAATAAGGTACAGAAAGTCTACTGTAGGTAGTTACAGTCATATAAAGATGACAAAAGCAGATCAAAATCAAGAATGCATTAAACACAAAACGTTATGCTGATATAATGAGGCTGAGCGGCATCATAATTTTCACCCACTGCTGATAATGACCAAGGGCCTCATGTATATCGGCATGCGTAGAATTCACACTAAAACATGGTGTACAGACGAAAGAGGAAATGTGAGTACACACAAAAAAATTCAGATGCACAAAACTGTGCATCAGCCAACTTCTACACACTTCAGCTCCGTAAATCCTGGTTAGCATGAAAAGTAATGCACATGCACGCGCCTGCCACCCCAACCCGACTCCCCCCAGAATTACTCCCCTTTGAATATGCAAATCAATATAAAATGCCTGTTATGTTCAGCATTTTGTGAAGAGACAATGGCAAAGGCATGGAAAAAAAATAACTTTAGCAAATGTGAAGTGGAGGCAAGGAAAACATTCTATTTGTTGGCTTAAGCGATGATACAGTATAGTGTTGCAGAGACACTCAAAAGTTCAAGTTCAGAAAGTCACATAGTGCCCAAAATAAAAAAGAAGTGGTCAGATATCAAAGTCGAGGTGAAAAGACGAGTAGTAGCCCACCATCAGAGTGCCATACAGAAGTGTATTAAGGCACAGTGAAGAAAAAAAAGGTTGACATATCGACTTTAATCTTGCAGTTTATTTTGTCATTAAAGTAAAATGTCATAATCTTAATCTTAAAATAGATGTTTAATTTACTAGAGTTCCTCAGATACCATCGTAACTAAAGTAGCATGTCTTCCCCGACCCAGTCATTAATCACTACATGCTTTTTAAGATGGCTTTCTCTTTCGTAGACAGGAGCTTGCAGGCACTGATCTCCACACAGAATACATTACATTCATGATATTACAGCTCTCTGAACATTTTAGAATAGTAAGATGTATACTTGATATCATTTTCATGATGAAATGCATTAAAGCATACATTAAACATGTGGGGGCACGGTGGTGCAGCAGTACCAACGAGCTGGTGCCCCATCCAGGGATTATTCTTGCCTCCTCCTTCCAGGGTTCCTGCCTCCCACAAGATGCTTGCTGGGACACGCGTGACTCTGAATGGAATAACTTAATGCAGTAGTACTGTCTCGGTCAAACATACTAAACTTCAATTCCTGTCATTCTGTTTTCTTTCTCCACGTAACCAATCGCCACCCAATGAGCTCTGTAATAAATGTAAAGCCAGCTGTAAGCTTAGAAAGCAGATTCCTCAAAACTTTTATGGAGCATTAAAAAATCTTCGTTATACATCGTGGATGGATTATTCCATCCATCCATCCAGGGTCATGCCAGCCCCAGCAAGCATCAAGCGTGAGGCAGGAACAAGTTCAAATAGACTGACATGGCTGAGTGAAATCCATAAAAATATGGGTGGCTTTCGTTTAGCAGTGTGTGCTATAAATGTTCTCCAGGGCTGGAACTGTATCCTGATAATCCCCTGAGCTCTCGACACAACCTGTCGTAGTGCTTTCCGATCAGCTGCTGTGTACTTATGATACCACACAATGGGTTAAAATACTCTGAGTGGTGCACTGAGAGTAACAACGCTAAAGCAGCTATGGTATTTAGAATAATTTGTTAATTCTGTACACCGTTATATTGTTACAAAATGATAACAATCAAGTGAATTAAATTTGTAAATGATATGCAGTTAATTTTGAAATTTTTGATAAATCCCACATCACTAATATGTATCTAAAAAAGGGAGACCACACAGACAGAGTAGCACTGCTTTGATGCTGGGTGCTGCCAGTTTGCAAAACCTAGCAGAAACGTGCGTACGTAAGGGAGGAGGGCTACCATGAGAATGTGTGTGACTTTATGCCAGGTTTAGTTTTTATACATCGCGATGTGACAGTGGAAATAAGCATATGCAATATTTTTGTGCATACACACCATTTACAGTATATATGAGGCTCCAGCTGATGTCTTACAAGTGCTCTTTCATGGAAAAGAAGTCCACAGTAATGTGCTCCTGTTTCAAATAAACAAAATCCTTGTGTAGAAAAAGAAGCTATGTTGAAAACTGTTTTTGCAACCTGGCCATAGACTGGTTCCCTCTGCTATGGCAAAGCCCCACATTCTGATGATTTCATCATGCTATCTGTGTGGTCTGTGTGTTCCATAAGTGTTTTTGTAGTTTTCACTTCAAAGCCAATTGATTGTAAACTTGACATGTTGCTGTTTAAATTTAAGCAGTTCTTAATCAATAGATTTTCCAGAGCAGCAGGTGGTTGTGAGGCTCTCAGCTTACTTAATGTTTCAATCCATATATCAGTATTTTGTCAGATGATGACGATGTCAGAGCTTATCACAATGGTCTGATGCCATTCAAGACACACCACAAACCAACATCCCATCGTCCAATTGTTTTTTGTGACATAAAGGGTGCATAAACTTGCATGTTTCTCTCATCATGAGCAAAAGAGGGGCAACTGTTATTAGTTAGGTAAGTTAATTTTAACATTAGAAATTCTGCACACATAACAGAGAATTCTGGTAGGGCTCCAAAAGAATTTTCTTTTCAAAATGGATGTATGCTACCTTATATTCCATATCTAAGTATAATCCGTTGTTTTGACTGTAACTGCTTTCCTTTCTCAATGGGAGGTACTGTTTGATTTTAAGATCTGCCTCTCCTTCTCATTCATTGGTTAAAAGTCCTGTCTTCAATTTAAAAGCTGATTCCAGTGTGAACATGTTCCCTGTACATGGAGTCCTCCAATTTCCTGAATGGATTTACTTAACAATATAGTATTTTACCCAAGAATGCTTTCATTTTGCACATTGTGAGCAAAAAACTGCATAACTTGACATATGGATTACACAATAAAAGTAATGTGAGATTTTTTTAATGGACATTCTTGTATAATTTGCTGTGGTAAAGCGTTGGTCCTCATAGATGCCCATTCTATTAGTAGGTTTGTCATTTCCGTTCTCCATGAAATACATTTTTTTTTTGTCTAGTATTGCAAACCATGCTGTATAATTAAAATAAATGTCATTTTTGGGTGTAGTATTTTGTTAAACATTTTTCATTAACAATAGCTGAAAGAAGCCAATGAAAATCAGTGACTTATCCAAATTAATTTTGTTATAACTATTTTGTTCAGCTTAAATGGAGCAGATGGAGTGAAAGTTGTCATTATTTATTTGTTTCTAGGCCTTCAATTCTTTATGGGTGTGCTCTCTATTTAAAACTTTAGGCAGTCACTGTCCCAAAATTAATTAACTAATTAAATACAAAAAACAATTCTAATCTAAATGAACACAGAGTACATGAACGTTTTATGTTGATGGAAGTACTCAGCTTCCTTCCTCATGTAACTTATTAAGGACCATATAAACCCTTGCATGCAATATGCCTTTAACTAAATAAATCCCGGTTTAATTTTACATAGTGTTATATATATATATTTTAGTTATAAAATAACTACTGTTAAGTATTACTTGACTGACCCTTTTACCCACAATACAATTGGTTATATTTCTTTTTGTTTTCCAGTACTAGGGTGTTGTACCATGTTAGCCATTATGAATGTAGTGAAAAGTCAAGCAAAATGAATAAAAGGTGTCATTTTGCTTGACTTTTCACTACTTTTTGTTTTCCAAAAAGAGTACTGGCAAGTGAAGTGACTTGTTCTTAGTCACACAATGTCAGTAGTGGGATCTGAACCCACAATCTTAGGGTTTAAAGTCTAAAACTTTAACCGCTACATCACACTGCCAGCCGCTTAAATAAATACATGCTCACAGACTGGCGAATATACTGATTATTAATTGCTGAACTCCCCTAACCTCCCCTAAACAAAGATGTAAATCATCATGTAAAGAACTCCAGAGAACTTATTAACACATTAATACAGAGACACAGATTTTGGAACAGAAGGGAAATTAGATGTAGCCAAAGATAAAACACTAAAGCTCAAAAGTTTATTTATTAAATTTTAAGAGAGTTTGCTAAATTCAAAGTCGCCTACCAGTCATATCCATACAATTTTAAGCCAGAAGAGTTTTCTTTACACAAGTTGGTCATTCATTTTACAACAAAGTTTAGAAGCATGTCTATGTTTTATAATATGGCATCTGTGATGTCAAGAGTCATGCCACATGTCCATTATTGTAATGGCGGAGATAGAAGAATGGCAGTATCCCAAAGACATTTCATTTTAGGAGAAACCACAAGAGTAGTTTTTTAGTTGGGCAGGGGCCCAAGCATAAAAAGAAAAGAGAGAAACTGAGCACCAAAGATCAAAATAAAAATTAAAATTCATAGTCAAAATATCAATGAAAAAAATTCCTAAGATGAGCTAACAGGGGTTGAGTGGGCCGTCTTCTTTTATAAAGTCTGTGTGATGACATTGTATGTCATTCCTGAATGACTGGAAACAGATGTTATAATCAATGGCAGCACCCATGAAGTCAGCACACAAAATGGTGCCAACAGTAAAGAAAATAAATGCCAAACTACAGTCATTACATAGTCACAAAAATACTCATAAAATAAATAAAAAGTAACATAACAATACTAATATTGTGACTACATTGCAAAATAATAAAGAGAAAAGCTCATAATATAGTTATGTAGCATGATAGCAGCTCAGATACAGAAAATCAAAGCGACCATGACAACTAGAAAAACAAAATGCTAGCTAGCATCTATACAAACAAACACAGAAAATGGCAGCACCCATAAAAAATAATCTTAAGAAATGCTAATAAAAATATGTCATCAAAATTAAAGTAAAAATAATAAATAAATTATAAAAAAGTTAACAATACTGACACAACCGAATTAATGATTTACTTTTAGACAACACTTTATTTTGAAATTCTACAGAGGCTCAAGAATTAAAATTAAGAATATTATAATAAACATGAATCCCCACCCCCAAACACATATAAGACCTTCTACTTTGGATAATAAGAGAGCTGCTGCTGCTGCTGTCAATAACAGGCTTGTAGGTGCCATTGAGATGAGGTCATACCTGCTCAGTCGTGCCCCAGGTTTACATTTGAACACTTTCTAACATTTGGATGGAGCAGGTCCAACTTGTTGTGTCCATGAAGATTTCATACACCATCTTCTAAGCCTAATTTTTGACTGTTTCAGCTAAAATGATTTAGTTCAACCTCAACGCACCTAAATTAATATGCAGGGCATGTTCTATGCTATTAACTTTAAGCTCACTCTATTTTTACTCATAATAAATACATGTGATAATAGAATTATGCATCCATCCATTATCCAACCCACTATATCCCAACTACAGGGTCACGGGGGTCTGCTGGAGCCAATCCTGTTTTTTTTTATAAAATGCAACATAATTTACACAACGCAATTGTTGTACAACACAGTTGCAAACTTTGAAAATGAATTATTGATTTTTTAATGTTCCCACACACCAGAAATGAATCTTATAAACTCTTCAAAAACATTTTTTCCAACGTAATCATGTGACAAATTTTTGAAATACTTACTTTTTTTCATCTTTCAGAAGATTTAACTCATTATTTGTGTATTTTATATCAAGCTGCAGAAAGCAGCATGTTTATTTTGTCCCTCAGCCATATTTCTATCATATAGGCAGCAGATATTCAGGTGATCAAGCCATCTGCAAGTAAAACTGTGGTTATGGCACAAATGGCTAAGACAGAAATGTTTACATCCAAATAAATTATAAAATGTCAATGTTTGAATAACAGCTCTCTACAAAGCAAACATTTTCAGCTTCTCAATGATATAAAAATATCTATGTCTTTTTCCTCTCTTACTTTTTAAGCTGTTATGTAAACAGAGCCAAACCTAGAAACCTTTCTCATTGATAAGAGGCAGGAAAGTGAATTCTCATTAGAGAGTAAATGACCTCTGGAATCAAATTATTTCATAGAACAAACACTTCCCTGTCTTTCTGATTAGCAAACAACTAACCTGATCAAAATAAATAGTCGATCAGCCTTCCCTTTGGTATAAGTAGGCTGGCACGCCACAAGCAATCATTCTTGGTTACATTTGAAAATGCAAGACCTGCACTTTCTTAATGGACAAACAGCTGTTCTTTTTATTTATGATTACGGGTGTTATCCAGTGAAAAGCGGGAAGAATCTGTTCCTGGCTAGAATATGCAAACATTTTTAGCTGGCAGTTTGAGAAATCCTCCAGTGTTGGATACTGGCATGTAATATGTCTTTTGAACTGTGGAAAAATCTCCATTTTGATAGACATTCATGATAAAAAATACTGTATATTGGTATTTTCATATGCATACTTATAAATAGATTTAAGTGCAAAGGAATGTTCTATATAGGCAACTTTGTAAAAGATCATTAACACAGAAATAATAGCTTTGCAGAATTAGTCTTCTTAAGAAAGGCATATTACATGATGGCTCTTAGTAGTTCATCTAAAGGCATCTCCTTAAATATTAAAAGACAACGGGGAAGGGTCAAAGCAAAAATGTAAAGTGTCCCTTCTTCTTCATATGTGCCTTCTTTGATCCAAAGGGAGGCAACCATGGCTTTCCACTTCCTCTATTCATGCTGACCATTCTTTTATATCACCATCCCATGGCCTTCTTCGACTTTCTTAAAATTAATCTCCGGAAAGGCACATGGAGCTACTGAACTTTCAGTGCTACTTGTAGGTTGGAAATATATGTACTACAATTGATAGGAGATACATTACACTAAACTATTCAGGTAAGAGGCCTTTTGCTTCTCATCTGAAATTTTCTCAAGCTAACGAGAAGTGCAATGCATTCTGGGGAAGATGGCATATGAAGCAGGACTTTAAAGTTTTGTTTACTATTGTACACCTCAGCTTACAAAGAACCAACCCTGAGCTTCTGATAAAAATGCCTGAAACATACACTGTGCTGTGAGAAACTGCAAAAGATAAGGTCAACATGCTCCAGTACTGGTAAGTGTTTGAACCTGTTTGAGCAAAAAGAGGGGACCCGATGCTGAAGGAGCCATTGTTCTTCCCACTCTCTCAGTGCTGCCTTAAAAACTGTGAAAGAGTCACCCCAATCACCCTGACCCATTCATTTTTGGCTTCAATTCATTTTTATAGTGGATTAAGACTCCTTCACTTTTCTCACATTTTGATATTTTTCCACCTTGTACTAAAATTATTTCAATATTCTTTCCCTACATCAGTTAACACTCAATACACCAGAACGACAAAGCAAAATTCTTGCAAGTTTATCAAGAATTAGAAACAGAATTATCCCAAAGACATAAGTATTTAGACCCTTTACTCAGTACTTTTCTGAAGCCACTTTGATATTGATTTCAGCCTGCAGTTTTCTTGGAAATGATGCAACAAGCTTCACACACCTGGATTTGGGAATTTTCTACTATTCTTCTCTGCAGATCCTCTCAAGCTCTGTCAGGTTGGACAGAGATCATCGGTGGACAGCTATTTTCAGCTCTCTCAGGAGATGTTTGTTTGGGTTCAAGGCCAGGCTCTAGCTTGATATCTCATGAAGTTACACCTACTTTTATTTATCTCTATATTGATGTATTCATTTATTTAAAGAGACTCTTTAAAGAGCCAGATTTCCATGTGGGGACAAATAAAGTTTATCTATCTATCTATCTATCTATCTATCTATCTATCTATCTATCTATCTATCTATCTATCTATCTATCTATCTATCTATCTATCTATCTATCTATCTATCTATCTATCTATCTATCTATCTATCATATAGCTCATTTCCTGTCTATCTATCTAAGCTACTCCTGAGTTGTCTTTGCTTGTGCTTAGGATCATTGTCCTGTTTGAAGCTGAACCTTCAGGTTTTTATTATGGAAATCTCTGTATTTTGCTCCATTCCGTTTTCCCTCAACATGTCTACTATCCCAGTCTCTGCCACTGATTAACAACACCACAGCATGATGCTACCACCATCGTACATCATCGCTGCAATGATTTCAAGCAGGTGATGTGCGGTGCCTGGAGTCCTCCAGACATGATGCTAATCTTAGTTTCTGCAGACCAGAGAATCTTGTTTCTCACAGTCTGAGAGTCCTTAAAGTGCATTTCTGCCAACTTCAAATGGACATCCATGATTCTTTTACTGAGGAGAAGCTTCTGGCCACTCTAACAAAAAGCTGTGGAGTGTTATAGTGATGGTTGTCCTTCTGGAAGTTTCTCCCATTTCCACACAGGTTCCCTACAGCCAGACTACCAGGATCTTCATCACTTCTCTTCTTAAGGACCTTTTCCCTCCATTGCTTAGTTTGACCAGGTGGCCAGCACTAGGAAGAGTTTTAGCTCTTCCAAAGTTTTTCCAATTAAGAAGTACAGAAACCACTGTGCTCGTAGGAACCTTCAGTGCTGTAGTATTTATTTATCTATTTATTTATTTATATAATTATATTTTATCTATCTATCTATCTACTGTATCTCTCTGGTTGGGGGCAGACCTAAACTCCCAACCCCACCCCCCTTAATCGCCGCCTATGATTTTTAATGAACATGTTTCAAGAAATAAGGTGGGGAGAATTAGTGTGTCTGCGGTGGGTTGGCACCCTGCCCAGGATTGGTTCCCTGCCTTGTGCCCTGTGATGGCTGGGATTGGCTCCAGCAGACCCCCGTGACCCTGTGTTCGGATTCAGCGGGTTGGAAAATGGATGGATGGATGGAAGACATCCTACAGTTTACCCACGATTGTTAGATCTGTTTAATCCAATTCTGGGTAGCCAATCCAGGAAGCGAATAATTCAGTATTAGGGTGCTAGTCAATTGCAGTGCCCAATCTCTCTCTCTCTCTCTCTCTCTCTCTCTCTCTCTCTCTCACACACACACACACACGCACGCGCGCGCACATTCATTTAGGGTTAGTTTGAAATCGCCAGTTAATACAACCTGTATGTTTTTGGAATGTGGAACGAAAGTCAGAGGAGGTGAACGTATGCTGGATCCGTGAAGATGTATCACTAACTGCTGCGCCACCGTCTAGCCCCATAAAGCCAACATATTGTGACGTCTCGTCGAATAAACACACTCCGGAGTCGCTTGTCCGGGGAAGTCTTCCAAATGCCGACTGGCTTTTTATTTAATATGCCGCGATATAAACGGTGCCGTACCGCCGCCCGTTGTCTGGGTCACGGGGACACTTCCAAAACAACAAAGACAAATCACCTTCCTCCTATCTACCTCTGTTAAAAACATTTTCTTCCCTTTTGCTCCAGGAGTACCACTTCCGGCCACCACCTCCCCTTTTCATCACACACCGTTAATTAACCCGGATCCCTGTCACTCAACTCTCTGTCTCTCTCTAGGGAGGTGCCCCAAGCTCTTAGAAACAGTGTCCCCCCAAGACTCCACCCCAACACTGCTTCCATTCCCTACAGCCCATGCAATGGCAAGACACGTCACAATATTAATTACATATACCCTGTAGCAATGAATATCTCCTTTACTCTAAGGGAGTCAATAAAGCCGATTTTTGAAATGCGTATGTTAAATTGTAATAATTGTACGGATAATTGATTTTCTAAAATAAGATCAAAATCAAAACTTAAAACATGAAACATTTGCGGTGCTTACAAATTGCGCAGACTTCAGCAACCTGCGCTGAACAAGTCACCGATCGGGGTGCCAGTCCATCGCAGGGTACAGGCACACAAATGCAAACTCACACCGAGGCAGATTTTGATCGCCAGTTAACCTAACCTGCATGTTTTTTTGGAATATGGAAAGAAAGCCGGAGGGCTAGAATTCGCGCTGGATCCATGAGAACATAGCGCTAACTGCTACGCCACCGTCTCGCCTCATTATACTAACATTAATTACAGTTCTAGTTATGAAATATCACTTTACCTCGAGGAGAATCTATAAAGCCTCATTTAAATATATTTACTTAAAATAGTAATAACTGTATTGATACCGGACGCAAATCTATACTTAACCATTTAACCATTTGCTTCATGAAGGTCATCTGTACCCTATAACATCCGTGATCTGCTGCCCTTGGAACTATGCAAGTGCATCAATCTGCGCAGCTGTAAAAATTGAAAACGAAACAAAAAAGCATCAATCAGTAACTAGAAAAGGTTATCAGCATTCACTGACTATAGATGAAATTACAGTAAGTCAGTCGAGGAATTCAACGATGCGATTAAGTCACCGAGGATGACCGCACAAAATAAAACGGTCCCGCATCCAAGAGGAATCATCGAAGCGCAGACCTTGGCCGCTGGCTCCCCCTGCTGAATGACTGCAATGTCGCGTTAAGCTTCTCGCAGAAAATGTTTGCAATCACTGAAGATCTATTCATGTGCAACACAGACCGAGTAGCGACGAGAGTACCTTCAGTTTGTCTTGATCTCTGTTATTTCGATGCGAAGTCGCTTCATATCTTTATAACGCAAAGAGCAAATGTCCTGCCATCGCTGCTGATTTGTGGCAGTGGTGCACAATATTTGCAATGCAATGCGTATTCAGTTCATTGCTCTATGTGTTGAGTTGATGCAAAGCAATTTCAAGCTGTTTCTGTTTCCCACGTCTTAGAATTCTATTTTACTTTACCATGTATTTTCTTTCTTAGGAAGCTTGTAATAATTTGTGTGGTGAAAGGCACTATATAAAATGAAATAAAAACTGCTGGCTTCTCTTGCTTGAACTCAAGTAGAGTCTATTATAATGAAAGCAAATTGACATGGCAGTATTGTTACTGAAAAGTTGTGAAGAGTCTACAGTTGAGAAACTTCTAATGATAGTCTATTAGCAGTTAAATTGTGCCATCAAACACCTGTCATCCATAAAAGAACTGCTGAAAAGAAAGAGAGATGTTAAATCTACATAATTCAATTGATCAACATTTTATTGCAGTAAACCTGTAGAGTTTGGGGATTAAGAGATCCACCAAACAAAATGGCATTGGGCCAGTGGAGGCCCAGTGTTGGCAAACATATTTAGCTTACAGTATGTGGGCAGCCAACAAGGCCCAAATGGGATTTGCACATTGGGGCCACATTGACCCCAAAACACCTGGCAAACAGGCAATTAGCTCAATTTTGGTCACAAACCTGAAAAAAGTCAATACGTTACAAGTCCATCCATTCATTTTCTAACCCCACTGTTCCAAGGGTAGGGTTGCCGATCACCTGGCGACTATCCCAGCAAGCACTGGGTGCAGGCAAGAACAGCCCCTGGACAGGACATCTGCCTATCACAGCGTGAACACACACACACACACATTGGGGGTGTGTGAATACACAGATGGTGTAGTCGGGTTTTCGGTTTAAATCAAGAGGGCACCAAGGGTGTTTTTTTTTTTTGCGGTAGCAGAAGCCGACTTTGATCCGGCAGCGGAGGAAGAATTTATAAGTATGGATTGTCAAGATATTTTGTAATTTTGAGAATATTTGAATTGTGTATAGACTATAAGATGGTTTACTGTTGCCTGTATAATTCTGATTGCAGAAATGGAAGCTGACATTATGGCATTGCAGGAACAATTGCAGCAATTAAAAGCGGAAATTGGCCGGTTAAGGTAAAAATGTATAGTTGTGCTTTCAGCTGCTTCGAATACTCCACTTGATTTAGACAGTTCTCCATCAATTGTGGAAAGGTTTTTGTATGTGCCTAAAGTGAAAAAATGTTCCAGATTTTGTGGTACTAATGGCATTATTGTTGTAGACTGGATAGAAAAGGTTCATGCTAATATTTGTTTAAGACGTATGACTAATAAGGTGCAGGCACTGTATATATTTGTTTGTTTGGAGGGACAGGCAAACACTGAAATTAAATGTAGTTCTTTTTTTCACAAAAATATCAAACAGGCGAATCTTTTCAAGAGTTCTGTCATGTGCTATTTATTCTTATGGATAAGACAGTTAAATATAGTTCATATTCCTTATTCTGCTCTATTACTAAGAGATCACTTTGTCGAATACGTGTATAATAATTCTCTACATCGAGTGCTAAAGAGTTTGTAGTAACCCTCAATGCCCCTTATTGGATATTAGAAAAGGAGGAAAAAAAGGAAAAAGGGAACAAATGCACATCTTTTTTTTTATGGGAGTGAGTGTTTTGAAGTGCTTGGTACATCTAAGGCTGTGTCTGCAAAGAGAGAAAAATAGGAATTGGATGAGATAAGAGAAATGCTATTTAAACTGCAGACTCAGCCTAATCAAATTTCCCTGGTATGTTTACAAAAAGAAATTACAGGTACCAGTATAGCCAGAAGGGATTCATTGTTTGTAGACTATGTAAGCGAAAAGGTCATAAGGCTAAATTTTGTAACAATGACCAGACACCATTTTAGCAAACTGGTTCTAAGGATCCAGAACAGGTTGGGCAGTTGGCTGGTTATGGTTCAAATAAAATGTAGATAAATTCTGATACTGTCTTAAACCTAGTGGGTCAATGTCCAACTGTTACAGTTTCTATATGTGTGGCTGTTCCCTGTTTGCTAGATGCAGGTTCTATGGTGACAACAATAACTGAAACTTATTTTCTGCTACATGTTAAGCCTTGGGGTAGGTTGCATAATTATGGGTGATTGCGGCTTCATGCTGTAAATGGGTTGCAGATCCCATATATTAGCAATTTGGCGATTAATGTGACAGTATTAGGTAAATTGATTAGGTAATTAAAGATTCTTTTGTATGCAACAAAATGAAAGGATTATTGGGAATGAATGTTATTAGGGAATGTTACCAAGAATTATTTGTTCAACATGGTACTGCATTATTTAGTTTGCCTGTATTGAGGCAAGTTCCTAAAGTTTGACATAAAGGTTTTCAGTATGGCCAGAGCCTCCTGTTAATACCACTAAAGTTATTAAGACTTGTGGGAGAGGCGTTTTTTATATACCTGCAGGTACATTGAGATTTTTGTATTCTAAATCCCCATATTCTGTGTTGCTTGAACCTTAAGGAATTGGTGAAGCGCTACCTGTTGGTCTGCTTGTTTTTCTTGTTATGGTCAAAGTAATTCACAGGGTAGCATATATTCCCATAGTTAATGTGGGAATTGAGGAAAGCCGAATATACCCACGTACAACTTTAGGTGTCTTGTAAATTTACCATCTGATATGACCGAGGAAGGCGTTTCATCTGCTTGTGTATAATCTCAATTAGTGGATTCACAAACTGTGTAATCTGGGGGATCAAACTGAGTTACCTTCATTGTCTGGTGAAAAGAAAAAAAAGGTCAAAGCTCTAATTGAAAACTGTTAAGTCGGTGTTTGTGACTCATAAGGGGGAATCTGGGATGTGCAGATATGGTGATACATGATATTCCTTTGCTTGATGAAATTCCAGTAAGACAAACATATAAACGAATTCCACCATTATGATATGTTGCCACTAAAGCTCATGTTCAACAATTGCTTGAAAGTCAGATTATTAGGGAGAGTAGTAGTCCCTATGCATCCCTGATTGTGCTAGTGTATAAGAAGGATGGTACCATGAGAAGGTGTGCAGAATTTTATGGCCTTAGTCCCTGGCAGGGAACCATCCTTCTTCCAGGTTGAGTCACCAGTACAACTCTGTCCTTTCTCTTTTCCAGGAAAGGAACCATCCTCCATCTGGGTCGGGCCAGTCCAACCTGTGTGGCATACACACTGGACAGAGCAAGTTCAGACAATGGATCTGTGAACGTATACTGTTTTATAAGGTTGTTTTCATTCTTAAAAATAATGTAATGTATTTTTTAAATTTTTGAATATTTACATACAGACATAGTATTTGACCTGAGGCAGCGGTAAGCTGATCAAAAAAATCTGTTTCTTAAATGTTGTCTGGCTTTGAAACATCACACAGAATATCATGTGCTAAACTAAAATTATCCACCCTTTCCACTGTCACAATCCGCTTTTTCTATTACAGGGTGATAAGGAGCTTAGTCTATCACAACGTCATGGCAGTGGCAGGCACAGAGTGGCATGGAAGCTCATTGTAGGGAATACACAAACCACAGATCAATGCAATCTTCATGTGCCTGTGTTTCACCATTTTGAACAACTGTGGTGGTGGGGTGACATGTGCCAGTAATTCTGTAATGTTATTTTGATGCTGTTAAAGTCCATCATCCAAATGAATTCAGCTCTTCTGGGGTTGAATGGGTTGCCAGATCCCTATTAGGCAGGTGAATGTAATAAAGAAGTTACTTTATAGCTAGCATCAACCAGGAAAAATTACTAAAATAGCTGAAATTCATTAAATGGTTCCCCTCTGTCTTCTCAGACAAGTCTTTGCATGACCAACCAGCCCCTCAGTCCACCTCTTACTAAATCATATTCCACTCTTCTGAAATAATGGCTAAAATATATGGATTATATTAGCAAGATAGACAATAAAAGGAGTAGGATGCGCATTGAGGCCTACTGGCTAAGGGGTGGGCTGGTTCTGTTTTCATCACTGAGAATGGCCGCTTCCTGATAAAGAAATGTTGGAAACAGATGTGTTTTGTGAGTTGGAAATAGGTGTTGGCTAAATAAAAACAATACCAAATAAATTTTAATATTACTATTTATAGTATTTTCTATTGTAAACTTTAGAACGTTAAAAAGATTTTGTTGAGAACAGGCCATTCAGCCCAACAAACCTCATCACTTCTATCCACCAATGTTCTCTAAGAAAACATGAAGTCAAGATTTGACGGTCCCAAAAGTCCTACTCTCTACCACACTCTACATGGTCTGTGGTTCCCTGTGTGAAGAAAAACTTGTAGATAGATAGATAGATAGATAGATAGATAGATAGATAGATAGATAGATAGATAGATAGATAGATAGATAGATAGATAGATAGATAGATAGATAGATAGATAGATAGATAGATAGATAGATAGATAGATAGATAGATAGATAGATAGATAGATACTTTATTAATCCCAAGTGGAAATTCACATATTCCAGCAGCAGCATACTGATAAAGAACAATATTAAATTAAAGAGTGATAACAATGCAGGTATACAGACAGACAATAACTTTGTATAATTTTAACGTTTACTCCCCCGGGTGAAACTGAAGAGTCGCATTGTGTGGGGGAGGAACGATCTCCTCAGTCTCTCAGTGGAGCAGGACATTGACAGCAGTCTGTCGCTGAAGCTACTCCTCTGTCTGGAGATGATACTGTTTAGTGGATGCAGTGGATTCTCAATGACTGACAGGAGCCTGCTCAGTGCCCATCACTCTGCCACAGATGTCAAACTGTCCAGCTCCGTGCCTACAATAGAGCCTGCCTTCCTCACCAGTTTGTCTAGGCGTGAGGCGTCCCTCTTCTTTATGCTGCTTCCCCAGCACACCACTGCGTAGAAGAGGGCACTCACCACAACCGTCTGATAGAACATCTACAGCATCTTATTGCAGATGTTGAAGGACGCCAGCCTTCTAAGGAAGTATAGTCGGCTCTGTCCTTTCTTACACAGAGCATCAGTATTGGCAGTCCAGTCCAATTTATCATCCAGCTGCACTCCCAGGTATTCATAGGTTTGCACCCTCTGCACACAGTCACCTCTGATGATCACGGGGTCCATGAGGTGCCTGGTCCTCCTAAAATCCACCACTAGCTCCTTGGTTTTGCTGGTGTTCAGTTGTAGGTGGCTTGAGTTGCACCATTTAACAAAGTCCTTGATTAAGTTCCTATACTCCTCTTCCTGCTCATTCCTGATGCAGCCCACGATAGCAGTGTCGTCAGCAAACTTTTGCATGTGGCAGGACTCCGAGTTGTATTGGAAATCTGATGTATATAGGCTGAACAGGACCGGAGAAAGTACAGTCCCCTGCGGCGCTCCTGTGTTGCTGACCACAATGTCAGACCTGCAGTTCCCGAGACACACATACTGAGGTCTGTCTGTAAGATAGTCCACGATCCATGCCACCAGGTATGAATCTACTCCCATCTCTGTCAGCTTGTCCCTAAGGAGCATAGGTTGGATGGTGTTTCTAAATGTGCCTCTGGCTCTTCTTGAGCTTATGTTTAAGTAACACCCTGGACTGACTGTACTGGTTTCTTCTCATAATTAAAAAAAATCTTCAGTCATGTCCCCTCCTATTCTCCATTTGCTTAAACTGAGGAAGTTCTCTTTCAGTCTTTCCTCATGGCCCATTCCTCTCTGGAATCCAGAATCAGCCAAGTTGCTCTTCTCCTGGATTTATCTCTAGTGCTTCTGTGTATTTTTTGTAATATGGAGAACACAACTGAACACAGCATTCCAGGTCAGGTCTCACAAGTGTGTTATGAAGCGTAATCATAATCTCCTTGGAGTTGTACTCGACACATCATGCTGCATCACCTACAATTCTGTTAGCCTTCTTAATGGCTTCTGTCATGATGTAGCTAGTAACAAGTTCTTTATGACTCCCAGGTCCTTCTCATAAGGTGTACTTTGAAGTTTCAGTCCTCCCATTGTGTATTCAAACCTAACATATTTACTTCCTACATGTAATACTTTACATTTACTTACATTAAATTTAATAACAAAAAAAATTTAATTTACCTAAAATTTAGGCTCCCCCATCTCTGGGACTGAGGTCACCGAGGTGGTCAAAAAACTCCTTGGTGGCAGGGCCCTGAGGGTGGATGAGATATGCCTGGAGTCCCTCAAGGTTCTGAATGTTGTAGGACTGTCCTGGTTGACACGCCTCTGCAACATCGCATGGACATCAGGGACAGTGCCTCTGGATTGGCAGACCGGGGTGGTGGCCCCCCTCTTTAAGAAGGGGGACCGGAGGGTGTGTTCCAACTACAGAGGGATCACACTCCTCAGCCTCCCTGGAAAAGTCTATTCGGGGGTCCTGGAGAGGAGGGTCCGTCGGATAGTCGAACCTCAGATTCAGGAGGAACAGTGTGGTTTTCATCCTGGTCGCGGAACAGTGGACCAGCTCTACACCCTTAGCAGTGTCCTGGAGGGTGCATGGGAGTTTGCCCAACCAGTCTTACATGTGTTTTGTGGACTTGGAAAAGATGTTCAACCATGTCTCTCGGGGAATCCTGTGAGGGCTGCTCTGGGAGTATGGGGTACCTGACCCCCTGATAAGGACTGTTCAGTCCCTGTACAACCGATGTCAAAGCTTGGTCCGCATTGCCGGCAGTAAGTCAAACCCGTTTCCAGTGAGAGTTGGACTCTGCCAGGGCTTCCCTTTGTCACTGATTCTGTTCATAACTTTTATGGACAGAATTTCTAGGTGCAGCCAGGGCGTTGAGGGGGTCTGGTTTGGTGGACTCAGGATTGGGTCACTGCTTTTTGCAGATGACGTTGTCCTGTTTGCTTCATCAGGCTGTGATCTTCAGCTCTCTCTGGATCGGTTCACAGCTGAATGTAAAGCGGCTGGGATGGGAATCAGCACCTCCAAATCCGAGACCATGGTCCTCAGCCGGAAAAGGGTGGAGTGCCCTCTCAGGGTTGGGGGCGAGATCCTGCCCCAAGTGGAGGAGTTCAAGTATCTCTGGGTCTTGTTCATGAGTGAGGGAAGAATGGAACATGAGATCGACAAGCGGATTGATACGGTGTCCGCTGTGATGCGGGCTCTGCATTGGTCTGTCATGGTGAAAAAGGAGCTGAGCCATAAGGCAAAGCTCTCAATTTACCAGTCAATCTATGTTCCTACCCTTACCTATGGTCATGAGCTATGGGTAGTGACCGAAAGAATGAGATTGAGAATACAAGCGGCTGAAATGAGTTTCCTCCGCAGGGTGTCTGGGCTTTCCCTTAAATATAGGGTGAGAAGCTCAGTCATCCAGGAGGGGCTCAGAGTAGAGCCGCTGCTCCTCTGCATCGAGAGGAGTCAGGTGAGGTGGCTCGGGCATCTGATCAGGATGCCTCCTGGACGCCTCCCTGGTGAGGTGTTCCGGGCACGTCTAACCGGGAGGAGGCCCCAGGGAAGACCCAGGACATGCTGGAGGGACTACGTCTCCAGGCTGGCCTTGGAACGCCTCTGGATTCCCCGGAAGAGCTAGAAGAAGTGGCCGGGGAGAGGGAAGTCTGGGCATCTCTGCTCAAGCTGCTGCCCCCGTGACCCGACCTCGGATAAGTGGAAGAGGATGTATAGATGGATGGATGGATACATTAAATTTCATCTGCTACAAGTCTTCCCAAGAATGCATGCTGTTTAAGTCCCCCATATGCTGCATCATATTTTATCATTTTAGATTTTCGCTCTTTATATTTATCTTTTGTATTCTGCTTTGTCTTTGTATGTTGCACCAATACTATCAAGACAAATCCCTAGTACAAGTTAATGTACCTGGCCAATAAAGTGAATTCTGATTCTGATTCTGAAATGATTCCAGATTATCTTCCAAACCTCCTGTCTTGGTATCATCTGCAAACTTAACCAGCTTGTTATTTATATTTCTATCCACCCCCAGCAGTGATCCCTGTATGCCACTTTTAACATCACACAATTCTGAAAAGGTACCTCACACCATTTGAGCAATTCTAAATGGCACAGGTAACCAATGATGTCACTACATTGGTTACCTGTGTCATTTAGAATTGACTTTAAAATACTGTTTATGGTTTACAAAGCCTTTAATAATCTCACTCCATCCTATTTTGTAGAATGTCTTTCACCTTACACTCCAAATCGTAACCTTAGATATTCAAATGAGTGTCTGCTTAGAATTCCAAGAGTTAAACTTAAAAAAAGTGGTGACGCGGCCTTCTGCTGTTATGCACCTAAAATCTGGAATAGCTTGCCAATAGGAATTCGCCAGGCTAATACGGTGGAACACTTTAAAAAAAACGGCTAAAAACACATTATTTTAACATGGCTTTCTCATAGCTTCATTTTAATTTAATCCTGATATTCTGTATATGCATTTAATTATCATTATCATTCATGGTGGCTCCAAAATCCATACTAACCCCTACTTTCTCTGCTATTCTTTTTCCAGTTTTCTGTGGTCGCAATCTGTGCCACCACCACCTGATCAAAGTACCTTGCAGTTCCTACATTGATGGATTGAAGGCTAGAGATCCACATGACCATCATCAAGTTCTTCCATGTGAACCCTGGATACCATGAGGTCTGATTGAGGTCATTTCCTGTATGTTAAGTAGAATGCCCAGAGGCAGCTGGGTGGTCTCGTGGCCTCAGAAACCCTACAGATTTTGTTTTTTTCACCAGCCGTCTGGAGATTTTTTGTTTTTTCTGTCCTCCCTGACCATTGGACCTTACTTTTATTCTATGTTAATTAGTATTGCCTAATTTTATTTTTAAATTTTGTCTTTTTTCTCTTTTTTCATCCTGTAAAGCACTTTGAGCTACATCATTTGTGTGAAAATGTACTGTAGAAATAAATGTTGTTGTTGTTGAGCCAATGTTGTACCCACCTGCACACCATCACTTGAATATCCCAATGTCCAAGCTAAACTGCCCACCTCAGCCTAGTCATTCTGGACCCTTAATCATCCCCTGTCTCTAACTGTCTCTCTTACCGCACCTCTTCACCACCTAATATCTAATGTTTGATGAGTGTACTGGCGCCAATAAGTCTGCCATCGGATCACCTAGGTGGACGCTACACATTAGTGGAGGATGATATGGCTCCCCACTCACTTGTAAAGTGCTTTGAGTAGTGAGAAATGCATTGCATAAATGTAACAAATTATTATTATTATATTATTACCCATGATGCAACACTATCCCAAGGTCCATTATAGACAAAGTTTTAAACAAACCTTTATATATTCCTACAACTTTTTTGTTCCAGTAATTTTTTAATGTGTTTGCATAAAATTCAAAAATACCTTTTGGCATCACTTCTGCTTATTAGTTTCTGTCTGTTTGATATAATTTGGCCCCCATTAAACTGATTAAATGTTTGTTGCAATATTTTGATTAGAGCACACTGTACAAATTTGTACAGCTTCTTACTAGCATGCACCAGATGATCAAAACACAGCAACACATCATAATTTTAACCAAATTTTCTGAAGTCAATGCGTAATTGAAAAAAAATAATAAGGCTCCATTCTATCTTTGATCAAAGCCCAAAAGTGAAGTCAAAACTCGTAGTTAACATTGCTTAGCATAGGATCTTGAACCAGAGAAGCCTATGACACGATAAACACACTAACTTGCAGAGATTAGTTTTAAATTACCCACAATCCTGGATGATCAGGAATTGCATGACACCAATCTTTGTCTTGTTGCGAGGATGACATTGAATGCCATACACTTCCAGTTGTTAACCCAAGCAACTCTAAGGCAATGGATGGCAGTGCTCATAAACAAACATGGTATCAGGAAAAGACGTGAAACAAAAATAACATTCTGAATTATTTTTAACATGAAAAGAAGTAGCATAAAAATGAATGCTGAATATAACAAAACCAAAAAAAAAAAAATAAACAAATAAAAAAAGGAATGTTCAAAGATGCAAGAGTGTGTCCTCCCTCTTTTTCAGGTCACTCCATTGGCTCCCTGTAGCAGCACTTACTACATTCAAACCCTTGACGCTTGCCTATAGAGCAGTCAATAAATCAGCACCTATGTATATGGAGGCACTCATTAGGTCCTACGCTCCCTCTCAGCTACTAATCTCAGGTCTGCTAATGAATGGCGCCTGGTGAAACTACCTCGGCATGGCACTAAATCACAATCCAGACTCTTTTTATGTGTACCACTTGGCCTTTAAAACAAGATGCCCACCTTCATCCGAACTGCTGACTCCTGCACTGTGTTTAACAAGAGTTTGAAGACTCTCTTCTGCGGTGAATATCTGTCTAATTGATAATAAGGGCTTCCTTGTAGCTAAGAAAAGAGTAACTAGTCAAATGTTCCTCTGTTTGATTTGGAGCTCTTCACTTGTGGTGATCAATTTTGTAACCTTGTCCAGTAACACTTGTTTCCAAAATTCCCACTGAGTGTTATTTACTAGATTATGTTACCTCTTTTATAAGTCACTTTGGAAGAAAGCATCTGCTGATTGAGTAACTGTAAATGTAATTTCAAAAGCTTCCGTTACTCTTAGTTCTTAGAATAGTCCATCTTAAAACAGAGAAATGTGCTGCATAACCTCAGGTACAGGATAATTTACTCTTTCAGATTATTTCAGCTGTCTCAATTCTCTGTGGCCTTGTCCTAAATAAATAAAATAAAACCAGAGGCCGTGTAGCTAATCCCCAATAAAAGGTACTGAAATACCAGCTGAGTTCACTTGCTATGAGATCAGCGGTTACAGGCCCGGCCTTAGGCATAGGCGAAGTAGGTGACCGCCTAGGGCCCCGGCGTCCAGGGGGCCCCGGATCGACTCCTTGGTCTAATTTTCACGCATTTCACAGAGCTTCCAGGGGGGCTCTGCCCCCCTCAGGGGGCCCCTGGACGCCCCTTTCGCTAAGGGCCCCATAATACCTAAGACGGGCCTGGCGGTTAGCATGTTGGCAGAATCTTTACCACAGATTTTAACTCTTCACCAAGTATTTTTAGGTTAAAGAAATATGAACTACAATCAACAATCCACAAACCCTCCACAACTACCAGGAGAGCATCAATTTGGTGTCCATGAAACCAAATTCAACCACCACAAGCTGATTTTGTACTAACTCAAAGTGAGACAGGGAAAATTTAAGAATGGGATCAGGAGAAAAGATGTGGTCAAAGACAGGCATAGATCAATACCAAAAAGACAACCGAGCAATCATTAAAAATCAGAACACTAACTCAAAAATCAAAGACAAAAGCCAGAAAAAGCATTGAGTTTAATAAACCAGTAAGTCAAAATGTCTACATGAAATCCAAAAAGAGAATCTTAATATGAGATGCTCAGGAAACCTTTGAGCAGACCTTTATGTCGACACTCTGAAAGATGCTATGTGTCACCAAGGTCTGGGAGTTGTTGGGAAGGATAACTGTGGCAATGAATGTTGCTAACCCAACAAAAAGTAATGCAAAATAAAACAACAAAATTACACTGAGATATAATGCTCTAAAACCTAAACTTTTAAACTGTTACAAATTTGCAAAATCAAGTTAAAATTCATATTCCTTGTAGTTCAAACCTCCAAATCCATGGAACATATGTTGCCAAAAACCATAAAGAAGACACGGAAAATAAAACAAAACATCTCATTATAAAAGACCTGGTCTCAGTTTTTAACTACAAATTATTATAAAATGCTATTAAAAGTGAGTTTTATATACTGTTGTACTACATACGAGGGACGTTCAAAAAGTTTCCACATTTTTATATTTTCATTTGAAATGGTGAAAGCAGGAGTAGTAATTGGGCATTAAAAATTTGCCACGACACTGGGAAAATTGCATCACAAACGAAGGTGACTATGTAGAAAAGTGATGTCATTTGTTTTTGAAATTCTTAATAAATAGAGTTAAAAAATAGTGTGGAAGCTTTTTGAAGGTCTCTCAGATAATTATATTCCATAGTTGAAAAAATAAGCAATGCTCCAGCCTTCAAAACAGATAACTAAGTACCTGAATGTTACGCCATGCATTGATTTTCTAATTTATTTTTTCTGCTTTATTCAGTACAGAATAACAGAGAATTTCAGTAAGCCACAAATTCTGAGCTGTTCTATGCACAGGAGAGCATACACCAGCAATGCACACATCCACATTCAGCAATAATGATTCAGTTTTAGAGATGCCGATCAATGGAACATGCACGCCTTTAGGATGACACTATAGAACCTGGAAAAAAATCAATCCATGCAGACACTTGGAGAGCATACAACCTTCACATAAACAATGGCTGTGCCAGGAATTAAACTCTGATATGTGGAGCTTTGAGACAGCAAAACTAAAATATATTAACAGACTCAACTGATCTATAAATTTTTGGTAACACTTTAGATTACTGTAGGTACTGCAAAAATGCATCTATTTCTTTATTATTATGTAACAAGACATGTAACATACACTTCATTGGGTCTTTCTAGCACTTATTAAACATCACTGTAGTGCTTGTTCATCTCTGCAATGAGGTCTTACTTACAAATTCTCACTTTGGTGCGTGGTCTGAGGTGGCTTAAATGAGACATATTTCTCTTGATATTTCAAATTTAGTATAAGACCTGTGAATCCTTCATATTAACATGTCATTTACCCATAATGTCAATATGACACACTACACAGAGATGAATAACCAATCTACTGATGTTTAATAAGAGTAAAGAAGACCAAAAGCAACCTTTGTTAAGGTCTTGTTAGGTAAGAGTAAAAGAGGAATAGTTGCATATTTGCAGTACCTAAACTAAAGTGTTACTAAAATTTTGAATGATCTGGCTTGGTGTAATGGTGGTTGTTGTGGAATTGTGAGAAGAATTTAGGTGTTATCTTCATCCTTTTCATTTAGATAATTGAACTGTGCTTGAAACCTATCCGAGTAGCACTGGAAACAAGGTAGGAAGAAACTCAAGATAAGCTGACTCTCCAGTTTAGAGTCACCAATTCACTTAACCTGCACATCTTTGGGTTGAGTAAACCATGAGCACCCAGCACTGAATCCAGTCTTTAGGGGGTCTAACGAAGCGGTTCCACTGACTGGATTTGAGAGTGTCAGACTAGACAACTAAAAATAGCAGGGGATGACAAAATTACCACTAGAATCCCTGAAGCCTATGAAAAAACTTGTAATCCCAGACCACCATAAATTCCTTCGCACCTCTCCATCAGCGTCTTTTGTTTTGTAAATCTGTCAATCAGCACAAGCAGCAAGCAGCCTGCTATCCCATCCACCCCCTCCCCCCAACAGAGCTCAACTCGGTCAAAAAGTTCTCCCTGCTTAAGTCAAGGCTCCTTATCTGCATGTGAGGTTTCTGGAGTTGTATAGGGTAAATAATACAGTATATCGTTATTTGGAATACATGAAAGTCATGTGTGTTCTGTGTCTACAACAATCTATGTAAATGTAGGATGAAATGCAAGGCAGGAATTGTTGAACACATAACTAAAAAAGAAACGTTTTTCATAGTTTAGTAATAATTGACAAAATGTAGACATGAATTGTATGATGTGTGAAGACTGAAGTCCAAATATCAAATAAACACTTTTGCAAAAGGTACAAATATAACAAAACAAGTGTGCTTTTATTCAAGAATATAAGCCCTGTAAGTTCTGCTTTTTCTTTGAAGGACACACGTGTGGCACATTGACTGACACCCGACCTGTTGCTGCATCCAAACAGTGCCATCTGTCGCCTTTACACTTGGTGCAGCTGCATTGTTCTTATATGTGAGTGGATGTTTCTTTCTCTGATGTAGAACCCTCATCCTTATCTGAGTTCACCTCTGTTATAGCACGTCTTAATGTGAAAACAGTAGTGTCAGATCGGGGGGAGTGTGAACATGATGGAGAGAATAAAACGGAAAAAAAAAAACCGTAACTTTTACAAGTACCATACATTTACACCGGCTGTTATAGACTGAAATCAAATGTATGTTTTTATTCTATAATAGTAACAATAAGAGCAGCGCACTACTCAAAGCAGTTACGCTCAGAATCGAGCCGGCGACCTCTTGATTATGAGTCAACAGTTCTTAACCCTGCACCACCTAAGCTGTCATGTCAGTGTTGTACCTTAACCCGATTTCTTTTTCTATGGTTATATTCTTGAATAAAAGCGCATTTGTTTTGTTATATTTGTACCTTTTGTGAAAGGCTTCAGTGATTTTAGTGTTGCATGACTAGATGATAAACTTTAAACTTTACAAAATATTGTAAGCTCAAAGCATGCAGAAACACCAATAATGTGATTGCCTGACAATGGCGATGCCTGTTCCAAGGCTTTCCAAGTATGGTTGTTTCAACCACAATCGCAGTCCTTTTATTTTCCTCCTTTACTCTGGTGATGGTATGACACACATTAGGTGTCAAATGGATGAGGCTCTTTTATAGTTGAAAGGTTGAAAATATCCAAGTTCATTCTTTCCTTGAGACCACATTCTATGCTTTGTGCTTCTGGATGAGCTCCCACTTGTGGATAAGTATTATCTGGGAGATAGGGCCTTTTATTTCGCCTTAGCCATTTTTACCACTAAGTGTGGTAGGAGCGCAATGAGCTAGAAAAGTGCACACAACTCTAACTTCTTAATTATCAACAGAGAGACCAATACCAATCTGTGACAAAGAAGAACCAAACTCTTTCAGTAATGGACCTATAGAAAATGATCATTAAGTCGCAAAAACATCTGAGGATAACAGATCTTAAGGTTGGGGAGTCTGTTTCATGGTGAACAACATCTGTCACTCCTACTCATCTGCAATATCTAACCATCAAGTGCCATCCATTTTACCTGCTTAGTGAGTTCAGCTTGGTTATCACCACTGCAGTTTACATACAACCTCATGCGGACCTAGGTAGGGCTTTGTCTGAACTACACGATGTGCTTAGTGTGACACAAAACAAACACCCAGATGCAGTGATCATTGTGATGGGGGACTTTAATAAAGCGAACCTCAGACAAGTTAGGCTGAATCTTTGTCAACATGTTACGTGTACAACCAGAGGAGTTAACACGCTGGATCACTGTTTCATGCTGTACAAGCACAGATACAAAGCTAGAATATAAACAAACGTTTCATCTGGAAGTTCTGATCACAAGGGACGTAAAGCACTGGTCTTCCCAATCAGAAGCCATGCTACAGGCAGTGCTCAATGGTGTAGACTGGGACATGTTCTGGTCATGTTGACAACAATCAACGAGTCTGCAGAAAAAGTTGTTAGCTTTGTTAGCATGCTTGAAAATAACATTATCCCCATTATGTGGACACTCACATCACTTAGGATTTGAAATGGACTGAACATATTCAAACCCAGTCCAAAAGGGCAAAGCAGTGTCTTTACCATCTGAGACAGTTGAGGAAGTTTTGGGTCTTCCCAGTGGTCCAAAGGACTATATACTCTGGTTGCTGTAGAAAGTGTCTTGACTCAGAACATCACCTTCTGACTCACATATCTGGAACAGATATGTAAGGAACTACAGAGAGTGATCCAGGCGTCGGATCGCTGCACCAGATCTGAACTACAGTCTCTGCAGGATATCTATACTAGGAGTTGCAAGAGAGACTCATCTTACTCCAGTAAATATTTGTTTGACCTGCTGAAATCAGGCAAATGCTTTAGGAGTATTATGGCCAGAACAGAAAGGATCAGGATGAGCTTCTATCTACAGGCTATGAGACTCCTTAACTTGGACACACCATCACAATTTTTTTCAGCAGCTCATCATAACACAAACTGAATTCCTTACCCCACTGTCTCTTAGCTAACACCACGTTATTTTGGTCTTTTACATTAAACAGCAAATTAGAACACTGCACTTACAGTACATAGATATTCTATTCTATTACATATGCACACTGTTCAGATCTTGTTTGAAATTGTAATGCTTATTTGAATACATACATTTTTCTATATTTTGTATCACCTTAGTTCCACCCTTTTAAATTTCCTTTAAATTTAAATTTATTTTTAAATTAAATTTAATTTAATTTATCTACTTGTTAACTTTATTGCACAGTCTCCTGGCCTATTCAGGGCACATTTCATTACATGTTGTACTTATATAATAATCTTAAGTCTCTCTTGGATGGTTGAAGACCAGACGTGCTGCTAAATTTTGGATCATCTGCAGTGGCTTGGTAAAACGTGATCTTGCTTAAGCCAGAAGAGAACTGCAGTATTCCAGACATGACAACACCAAAGCCTGAACCAGGAGATGTGCTGCCTACTCTGTTATATATGACCTGATTTTGCAGATGTTGTATACAGTGAATTTTCAAGACTGAGAGACCACTGAAATATGGTCAGGGAAGGACAGCTGGTGATTGATCACCACCTCACAGTTGCGTAGAGACATGGTGGTAGTTAGCAATATTGAGCCAAGCTGAACAGAGATGGGGTGCTGAATAGATGGGTGAGCTGGGATAACAAGAAGTTCCATATTAGTCAGGCAGAGCTAGAGATGGTGCTCCTTCATCCAAGTTGCAAAAACAGTAAGACATGCAAAGATTCTAGCTGATAATGTGTGGTTCTCGGTAGGAAACAACAGGTACAACTGACTATCATCAGCAAAATACTGATAAGAAAACAAAATGGAGGACCCAGCACTGATCCTTGGGGCACCCTGGTGCTTGCCTGATGCACCCTTGACATCTCTCTGACCAATGTTAGGACTTCAACCACCTGAGAGCAGTTCCAGTAATGCCAAGGTCAGGGAGGATGGAAAGGTGGATCTGATGGTTCACCGTGTTGTGACAGAATACAGTTCTAGCAGGATGAGGATTCTAACACACACGGAATCCAATTCAAGGTTATGAGGGGCATATCCCTATCACAGCAGCACAGGGCTCAACGCAGAAATAATTTATGGACACGTCTTCAATAAAATTATGCCAATTTGGATTCACCAACTAACTTCACTCGCATGTTTTTGGGGATGTGGGAGTAAAAGTGGAGTACTGTCAAAAAAACACATTCAAATATGCAGTGGATATGGAAACTCCACCCAGACAACCACTGGACACCACATTTGAACCCTAGACTCTGGAACCATGCCTGCATGTGTAAATAAAGAAAAAAAGAACAATAAAAGAAAATGTAATTACATTTTAAAAACTAAACTCAGGAGTGCAATGTGCATACACACCATACTGTATGTGTCCCCACCTTACTGAGTTCTTTGTGTTTCTAATTTATGGTTAGCATTTCTTATTCAGACAACACAAATAATAAGTTAGCCATAGCAAGGTTAAATTTATACCTGTAAGCTTGTCATTGTTCAGGCCTCCACCTTAAAGCTGCTTTTACAATAGCACTCACAGTAACCGTAACCTGCTTTGCGTCAACTTGTACTTTAAAATAGTAGACCTTTGAAATCCTTTGTAGTGTAAAATGTTCTACCTGGGCTGGTACCTTCAACTGACAATTACTTGTTGGTTTTTATTCTTTCACGTCCTGTTCCATGTGGCAATTTATATTCCTTTCTTTATGTGGTACACTCTAAAACTGATCAAAATACATGCTCACGAGCATGAGTTACATTGCACAGCCACATCATTCCTCATCTGGCATGACCACACTGACTGTCTGTCCAGCACTAACTGACCTGAGCAGCTCCTCCATATTTTTACAGAGCTGTGAATTCCAGCCTATCAGCATTGTGCTGTTCATTGATTACCTCCTAAGCAAACATGGCCTTCTGATATTAGTCTTCTCACTCCATTCTGTGGCTACTGCTCTCTGGAACTTTGCCCTTAGGTCTTCTTGTGAGGCTTTATGAGTGTAATTCCTTGAAAACTGACTGTTTTCCATCTACTGTATTATGATGATTTTGTTGTGTGGTCTATCATCTCCTAATATGTTTACTTCATTGTATTATAAAGAGGCTGGATGTGTGGATGTTCGATATCTGTGGTGACATACCTTATCCTGTGCTGCTTTCTGTTGTTGTACGTACAAAGCACTTGATGATAAAGTGCTCATTGATTGTTTAACCATTCATTCAATTTCTGAACATACTTCCCTTAGAATGTGGATAATGGATCCTATCCCAAAAATATCAGTGTTATTATGAATATTAGTCATTAATGTTTTTTTTATAAGTTTTCCCTTTTGCCCAATCCTGATTGGATAGACTTTAGCTCCTACAACACTGAAGTGGATTGAGAAGGTTCTAGAACCTACCTACTGAACTCAGTCCCTTTAAGGCTACAGTGCCTACAGTCTTCAGATGCACCTGAATGTTACACCTTGCATGCGTTTTCTTACTTGTTTGCTCATGCTGCCTTTCTGCTGTTTTTGAATAATTTTGTATATTATATAATGAATTCTCTTTTTGGTTTAGTTTTGTCTCTGCATTTATGTAATATGACTTTATTAATGTAACATTCTTTGTGCATTATTTTTTAAATTTATACCTTGCTAAGTGTATATGCATTAGTGTTATTTGTCTTCTGCCCTGTCTCCTTAAGATAGAGTTTCAAGCGGTGGGACCACCTGGCAATGCAGCTAGCAGATTGCCCCACTTGTGTTAAATGTAGAAGTGGAAGTTGTAACTGTAGTTTTGGCATTTCTCTTGTTTTTCTTGTTCCTGTGTTTTATTGATTCTTTTTGATACTGGAATGTTCTGAATTTTCACCCTCTGCTCTTGTTTGAATGTACTATTTTTGATTAGATTTTATTGAATTTGTTCGCCAGTTTTGCTCTTTTTTCTGTTTCCTCCCTTTTTCACTGCTCGTTTTTGTATTCCTTTTGAATTTCTTAAACAAATTCTTTAATTGTCTATTTATGTTGGAAGCAGATGTTTTAAAAGTTTTATCTTCTTCCGTTTCTGGATATTTTGATATTTAAAAGCCTTTGCTTGATTTTCTGACCTGGGCATGCTTAAAACCTCCCCTTTTTGAGACATTTTTTGGGATTGGCTGCCTTGGTGTGAGGTCAATTCAGTAGACTCTAACCTGAAAAGAAGGCTTGTCTGACCTTTTAGTATATTTTTTTTTATTTTTGAGACCTGCCCCTCTTTTTGTAGTTTCTAGGAGGAATCTTAACATAAGAAAATTTTATTATTTTTCCTATTTTTCTTAGCTGAAGAAAGAAAGTCAGTGGTTAGTGCATTACTGTGAAGCTTTAAAACAGATTTCAAAGATAATGTTTAAGTTGACAACTGATTCAGTAAAACTAATCTTCCGGCTCGCTGACGTAAAAAGTGACAGAACCTTGCTGTTGTCTTTGGCGTTCTCATTATTTGGGAGAATTTCTGTTCTTTCTGTATAAGACAAAATAATTATCAATCATCCATTGTTACCTCCTATCCAATCCTAAACAATTTTATCACAAACTTGCTGTGTCAATCCACGTGCTATCAGAGTATTAGGAGCTCCGACTTCTAAAGTGTCACCTCCCCACTTCAGTGCAATCACGTGAATTTGCCATTGGACTATTCTGAGAAAATTAAGGTCTCCGTTGGTTTATTACTTGGTCTGTAAACGCAAAAAAAAAAAAAAAATTAAAGATAAATTGTACCGTTTGTGCAAATAAACAGCAAACTTAATGTATTAAATGTGTATCATTTTGTTTGAAATGCAATTTAACCACAAAAATGGCATTTCTGACCTTTTTATTTTATACAGTTGAACAAAGTGAAAGGTCATTGTTTCATTACAACTCAAAGAATTCAGATAGCTTTGTTTTCTCGGAATTGTCCAAATGTAGTTTATCAGGTGTTCATGTGGTATTTCCAACTCAGATACACATATTTACCATTATCTGATAACACATGAATACTGCATTAGTTGGAACAATTTTCAGGTTAAGGGCCCAACGGAGTAGGATCTCTTCTGATAGTAACAGGATTTGAACTGGCAACCTTCTAGAGACCAGTGCAGATCCATAGCCATAGAGCCACCACTTGCCATCCTTTCTGTTCCAGTTGTGTGCAGGAAACATTCAGAGGGTTTATGTTATTAAAATATATCTGGTATTACCCCATCCAGAACAAATGTGTCTTCAATTGGACCTTTGAGGCAGCATCACTTCCCACTTATATAATGGAAAGCCTGCAGATTCAGCATCATTAAACCAAACAGCGTTTACTTATTATTTTTTCAGCATTTATTGGATGAAATAGAAGAATGTCTCTGTGTTATGTAACCTATAGTATTTCTTCTACTGTTAACACTACATGTAAGTTGGTCTTGTTACGTGTTTAGGTAATTTAAATTTAGTGGGTTTCATGTTTTTAACAGGAGTGCATTAAGAACCTGATGGCAGTCAGTACGGTCTAGAGTTTGATTAAAAGGAAAAGAGAGAACTGATAGGAAGCCGACAAAATCAGAGAGAGTGAGAGTGCTTGGGTGTATATTAAAGTAAGCAAGCAGATACATCACCCCCCAGATCAACCCAAACAGACTGTTGGGCTGTTGTTTTTCTGCTGATTTGTAGTTTGTATTTTCCAATTGTTCATCCATTATTCTAAATGACTTTGTGTCAGTAAAGACAGTATTTTATGAATACTAATAACTTAATTACATTTATATAGTACGTTTCTAAACTACTCAAAGTGCTTTATGCAGACAGTGGGGAAACCCCTTCAGCCAACACCAATGTGCAGCATCTAACTTGAATGATGAGTTGGCAGTCATTCATGTGCCAGTGTGGTCAACATACATTAGCTGTTAGTTTATGAAGGGGGTCAGAGAGATAGTTAGTCAGTTAGGGACAGGGGATGATTAGAGGGCCAGAATGATCTGGCTGTGGTGGGCAATATAGCTAGGACATCGGGAAACACTCTACTCTTGTTGAAGGATGTCCATCTTATATAACCACATAGAGTCAGGCCTTCAGTTTTACATCTTATTCGATGGACAGCACTAATTTTTACAACACAGTGTCACTGCACTGGATTATGGGGATCCACACACTGACCATAGGGAAAACAACCTTTGCTCTTCTAGTCTGTGGGAGACAGGAAAGAATTGTGTCATACGACACATAAACAACAATATTGAACCTGAAATTCATCTTGTATGTTTTACTACTGTTAAGCGTAACACTAACCCTCCTGTCACAGGAACATAGAAGAAAATACTAAGTGATAATAAAAGTGCAGTCCCCATTGCAGTTCTGGCTTTATACTAAATCTGATTGCAGTTGTCAGGGTCATTACTGATCGAAGATCAGTTGTAATTGAGCATAGACTTTGCTTTTTCAAAATTAGTGCTGTATTTTATAATCTGTAAGTACATTTGGAATATTGTTCTTTCCAGTTCATTACTGGTTTTCAAAGAAGAACTCTGAGGTGGTAGGTTCAAATCCCACTACTAACACTGTGTGACTCTGAGCAAGTCACTTGACCTGCCTGTGCTCCAAGTGGAAAACCAAAAGAAATGTAACCAATTGTATCATAAATGTTGTAAGTTGCCTTGGATAAAAGGCATCAGCTAAATAAGTAAATGGATGTAATGAATGTGGAGAAATGTGCACTCATGTCTTTTCTTGCTGGCCTGGTGGGCTCATAACATTGTACATGTAGCTTCTTGTGTCTCCTAGAATCCATTTTGACGGGCCATATATCCATCTTCTGTGTTTGGTGCTCATATTCTGTCTTTGATCAGGGCCTTACCTCACCCTCCTTTCTAGCTGTGTACATGGCACAGAGGTAAAGTTTGAGAACAGATGTGTAATCATACACACACACACACCCACCCACACACGCATGCACACACACATAATCATAACTTGGCTGCATGCTAGCTTTTAAGGGAAGGTCATAGTTTCTCCTGACTGTGCAACACTCCACTTCCAGGGACCAGTCAAGCTGTGCCCAGCAGAGAGTGTTAGCTACTTGGAAGGACCAGGGACTCATGTATAAATGGTTCGTACGCCTATTTCCATGCACACTTCAAGATGTATAAAAACTGAAGTTGCTGTAAAGCACATTTTCACAGTGGCCTTCCTCCTTGCCTAAGCACTTTTGTACTTGGTTTTGCAAACTGGCGGCCCCAGTGTTAAAGCAGTACTACTGTTTCTGTGGTCTGCTTTTGTTTTTTAGATTCACATCTATGATGTGGGTTTTATCAAATACACTGAAATTAATTGCATGTCATTTACAATTTTAATTCACTTGATTGTAATCATTTTGTAACAATATAATGGTGCACGGAATGGCCAAACTATTCCAACTACTATAGTTGCTTTGGCATTGTTAGAAGGCATCGCAAATGGAAGAATTAGAAGAGAGTGCATATTTATGGATGATGGTGACTGGTTTCTAAAGTCTATTTCAATTTTCAAGAGCTATCCTCTTGGAGCTGTGTGCTGAACAGGTGCCAGCTTTACAAAGGCAGAGTTTGAGGAATTGTTTTCTACCTGAGCCTTTGCAGGTTCTGTTCACTCTCGGGTTTACAGCCACAGGAGCTTTTCAAAATTAACTTGCTGACTGGTCGGGTATTTATTTGTCAGTCATCACTGAGTCGTGCCATGCCAGCTGTATAGGATGGTATTATTCGCTTGTAACTAGGAAACATGAAAGCACAATTCGTTGCAACATCCGGTTATCCAAATGTTATTGGAGCAGTCAACTCCACACACATTGCTATTCCAATGGCACTGGACAAGTTTCATTTAGGAAAAATAAACTTCAGGCTCGCTGACATAAAAAGTGACAGAGCCTTGGGCAGCAGAAGGGGCAGCACCATCACCACATGGATTTTCATCCTGAGCGTGGGGGTCAGCTTTTGTAATACTGTCTGAAACAGGATAAACAGACAGTGGGTTGCGACTCGCTTTTCACACTGACTTTGATATCGGACCACTTCTTATTTATTTCGGGAACTGTGCGACTTTCTGAACTTGAACTTTCTAGTGTCTCTGCCATGCTATATGACTCCATCAATTTTGTTTTGTTGTTTATACCACTGCTTAAGCCAACAAATAGTACGTTTTTTCTTGCCTCCACTTCGCATTTGCTGAAATTCTTTTTTTCCTTGTACTTTTGCCATTGTCTTTTAACAAAGCACTGAAGAAAAGGGGCTATATATATTTATTCTGGGAGGAGTTGGGGTGGGGCTGTAGGCGTGTACATGTGCATTACATTTCACATTCGTTGGGATTTTAAGAGGGGAAGTGCGTGGAACTTGGCATACACACAGATTTATGCATCTGGATTTTTTTGTGCTTACAGATATTTCTATTTTTGTCCACACGCCATGTTTTATTGTGAATTCTACGCACAGCATTATACATGAGGCCCCAGGTATAATGCTTGGAATTCAACCATGGAAAAATTGTTCTGCATACAGCATCACATAAAATATACACTAGTGATAAAATAACTGTAACAATAACACTAATCAATCACAAAACAATATTTTTATACTTAGCTTTTCTTAAATAATCTTCCAACATACAAATACACAATCAGACTCTGTCGGGAGACTCCTATTAAAAATTGAAAGAATATTTTGTGTGTGCTTTTGAGAATAGGCAACTAGACAGGCCTTCCACAAAGCAATTATATGTTTAAATATGGCCATATGGAGCAGACTGGATTTGAATATTCTTTATCTTACTACTGGCCTTCTGTAATGATCAGCATAGCCTTACAGTGGTCAGCATTGCTATCTGAGTGGGATGTTCCCACTATGTTCATGTTGACTTTTTTCAGTGGATTCTTGCTTCCACCTACAGTGTAGACATTTATTGTTAACATGAGTTGTGAGAGGAGGCTGGCCCTGATAAATGTGTGCTTGAGTCAACTGGCATACCAACAGTACATTACAGCTGGGGACTAAATTGGTAAGTTACATTTTAAAAAATGATTGGATTTGGGTTTTTAAGAAAAGTCAGTAAGGACAAGTAAATAGCAATATCATAAATATCCACCCATCCACTTTCTCAACTCGTTTTTTTCCTTTACACCCTATGGTATCTGTTGAAAGTCAGGAACCACAACACAAGGCTACAGTAGCATACACAATCCATGAACATGTTCACTATCAAACCCATTTAATCCAGTTCAGAGACAAAGGGACCATTCTTATCAAGGCAGAATTACATACATGGCAGGAACCACCCCAGCCCATCCATTGCAGAGCACACTTACGCACACACATAATTTGAAGTATCAATCCACCTAAACCTTACGTATATGGGTTGTGGAAAGACAATGTGAAAACCTAGAGAAAGAAACATACAGTAGAAACAGGAATAACATAACAACTCTAAACATACAGTGTAAAAGACTGGGGTTGGAATCCAGATCTGTGAGGCAGCCAGCACACCAACATTCTGCCCCAAACCTACCTACAATATGATAATAAAAAAATAAAGCACTAGTGGAAGGAATTCATCTTATACATAATTGCAAGTACAAATTTCATTAAATTCTTTGCTTTTCACTTAATCATGGGCATTGCCTCTCTGTACACTGACATTTCTCACAATAAGGGTCTCATTGCCCTCAGGTTAGCATTAAACAGTCCAAGTTCAAGATCCTCCTTTGAGCACACTCATCAAACTGGAAGAATTAGTTTTTATCCTCAATGCTTCTCTTTTGTTAACATCTTTTTTCACCAAATCAGTGTAATTGCATTGGGAACTAGCTATGTCAATATTTTTGACAGAAGGGCAGAAGACCATTTCTGTTCTTCCTACCTAGGCTTTGTACTGGACTTGTACAAAAGATATGTCAGCCACTGTGTTGAGGTTGCCTGTTGCTTCAAAAGCTTGCTACAGAAATTAATTAATGATTTTACTACTTTCCATCCATCTCTCAGATTTACAGTTGAAGTTCCCACCACTACTCTACCATGTTTAGATATGAATACTTCTATCAACTTTGCAGGACTTAAAACATCTGTCTATTGGTTAACTGACTCACACAATTACCTTTTCTACAGCTCCTTCCAACCCTCTTTCACAGTTCCTTAGACTCCACTTCCTCTGTGGTCATGAGTTTGTCTTCTGTACTCAAGCACTCAAAATGAGGAGTTTCTTCAACAACAGAGGATCCTCTTCTCATATTGTGAACAAGGCCTTAATCAATCCAGGAGTAGACCTTATAACATCTACTTTAAGTGGTACCCCAATAATGAAACCCGAATCCTGTTGGTCGTCCCCTTCCACCCTGATGGTCTATCTCTCCTAAAGGTTATCAAAAAACATTTTACAACTTTGCATATTGATTCTTCCACAACAGCCTTTTTTCCTAAGCAAGATTCCCCCATTTTTCAGACTGATGCTTCAACATGAGCCTTTTTTTCTAACCCTCTCTTTATCTCCTTCTATTGATCACCTAACCTGCACAAACTTCTCATTTGCAGCTCACTTCAAAGAGAAGAGCCACATTCCCCACCAGGCACTTTAAGTTGTGTCACTTACAAATACTGTATGTCACGAACAATACCCTTGTATCTGGTCTCTTTAGTAAATTCAGTATTAAGCAGTGGGCCTCTTGCCACTCTTAAACTATTATTTACTGCATTCCTTGTAGGAAGTGTCCAGACGTCTACCTAGATGAAACAGGATAACAGTTAACAGAGCATTTCAGGTAGAATGTTTAAGCTGTTAAAACCAATGACCTTACAAAGTGTATTAAAGGGCATTTCACATCTGTTCATCATACCCACACTGAGCTCTCTGTGTTCTTTCGCAGGGCTTAAAAAAACACAAGAAGCTAAGCTCATTCTCAGACTGGAATCACATGTTTTCACAGGTCTTAAAATCCGACTAACTTTTTAATTTCATCCTTCACCTTCTTAAATGGCAACTTTTTCTCACCTACTCTGACATTCTCCTTTCCTCTTCCCTAGCTTTGTTCCCTCCTGTATACGTTACCTGCTCTTTCCTTATCAGTTGCACATCTGACAAAGGCTCTATAACCAAAACATTGTGCCATTAACGTTCTTTCTTTTCCAGCATGGAAATAAGCTTTAACCTTTTTTTCTTTTACTATGCCGTGACAATACAACAGCTATTATTACTACTATTAAGGGCTGTGTAACAATGGAACATTGAGCTGCATGACATGACTCACTCAGGGCACACTCACGCTAACATTAGGCCATTTAGGAGTTTCTAGTTAACCTAACTCTGATTGTCCTAGAAAGAAAAACTCTCTGACATAGAACCTGTAACTCCACACTGGCCAGCATCAATTACCAGTCTCCTTGAGCTGTGAGGCAGCAGTGCTAACCACTGCACTGTCATGAGAACACATTTATAGATATGTGGGGCAGGTAGAGCAGTAAAAATAAAAAAGAAAAGATAAATACTTATTATTGATGAATACAGACACGTTTTTAAAAAAAGGCAGGAATACAAATTCTGCTGGTAAGTACATTCACTGAAAAGATCTGTTACTATGATTTCTACAGCAAATCACCCACCAATTAAACAAATCTGTACATAAAAAATTTACAGAGCATTTTACAAAACAATCAAAACTTACAAGATGAAAGATGGCATCTTTTAATGTACCTGTCTTGCAGACAGCTGAATCCATAGTTCAGGGCATCAAAAGGGCAGGCACCAGACAAAGAAAGAAAATAAAGCATCACCAGCTGAGGAGAAGAATTTCAATTTAAACTTATAAGCTTGGACTGAAAAAAGTGGACCTGAAGGTAACGAAAGAAAGTTAAAAGACAAAGGAAGTCATGCACTGAATGGTTTAAAATGAATCTTTAATAAGGATTTAAATAAAATAAAGTACTCCTGTACTACATACATTTAAAACTATCAGTCCATCCATTTTTGAACCTGCTTGTTGTAATTCTGAGTTATGAAGAGCTAAAACGTACAGAGGAGCATTGGGGAGCAAAGGAGAAACCAACTCTGGATGGCCTGCTGTTTCATCACAGGATATACATGCATAATTGAGCCCCAAGCAAACACAAATTAAAAATAAAGCATTCTAAATCTCTTCCTCCATAATGATGTATAAGGATTACTAGCCCCCACGGTAGCTTTGACCTGATCCAAGTCATGGGGTCTCAGAGCTTTCAACACTTCCTTTGTTTAGCTTTAAGGACTTTTCTGCAAGGTGACAGTGTTATATCAACTGGAGTCCCTACGTTGCTGCCACCCCACAAGGTCTCATTGTACTTTGCTGCCACCCCACAATCACCAGCAGGCAGGGACTTGAGTGACGTGCCTATATGTGCTGACAGGCACCTCTTCCAACCATTTCTTACATTATTGATTAGAATGAACTTTAGAGTACAGCCAAGTGAAATGTTTTTTAAGACATTGGAAAATGGAAATCTGCTTTCTTTTTATAATTCTTGTATTCATGATGTGTAAAGTAAAGCTGTATATCCACAAATATGAGTATGCTAGTTTAATTAGTGATTTCAAACTGGAGCAGTGTGGACCAGTGTGGCTGAGTATGTCTGTGTGTGTAAGTGGGTCATAAGATGGACTCTGCACCCTTTCCAGGGTTGCCTTGCATCCAACAGTGACAGGGTATACTTTGAGCTCCAACCCCATGATCCTAAATTGGATTAAATTTGAGAATGTTATGAGAAATACATAGATAGTGAATTTTTGTTCTTTACCAGAAACAGTCTGAGCTTTTCAGATTGAAATGTGCTGCTTAATCAAGATGGCTACAGCTGTGGCAACCTCAGACACACATTTGAAATGAGGCTGGTGAGGCTATGAAGAATGGCGGTTAGATGACTTCAAAAGTTGTTCTCAAGGAACATTCAAGAACTCTAGAAAATTGGTCTGGTTGTTATGGTTTGACTTTAATGGAAGATTATATCATCAGGTGAAGGGATGAACCTCACATCATTGTCATGGTAGAGCTTTTCATTTATATTAAACACACAACCATAATCACAGTTATCAGTGTAGTAATTAGATTGTCTTGGATCTCCTGATCAGACTGAGTTGAACTGACGAGTCAATAAAGCAAAGGTTTCAGCAGATGCTAAAATGAAGGCGTGAGGTGGAAGGGTCAGTCCCTCAACCTTGCTTACAGCAAAGATTGTCTGCCACCACATGAGTAATATGAGAACCTGAACTTCATCCAATGTAGGAAATAGACATCAGTGTGTCAGATTTGACTGGTGAGTCAAGAATGCAACTATGTGGAAGCTTCAGAGTGGAAAAAAGGAAGGCCAATGTATAGGCAAACATTAAGAATGACTTTTAGAGAAATTAGGAAATGGTTTTATGGCTATGGAACGTAAGATGAGATATCAACTTTTACCTTTATCATGTCAATCACTGTAAAAAAAATGGACATTTAAGATGTCCAATTTAGAATGAAGTTCATTTAGGCCATGTGGTAGTCATGAAAACCAAAAAACAGAGCAAGTGGTGCAGAGAATTGATAAAATTGCTTTTTGGAACTCATTATTGATGTTCTGAGAACAGACAGAGTGTCTCATTACACCCCCTCACACACCCCCTCCCGAAGTGCTGGTGCTGAAGATGTTGGAGCTGGCTACATAATTTTCAGAAAAAAAAGATTAACCCTGTCAATAATTTAAGAGAATCAGCATGGACGATGACATATGTTTTTACTAATGAGAAGTATTTAGGATGGTATTCAATTATTGCAGATCTGTTTAGTCCTCCAGAAAAAGAAATGCAGAGCCAGATTTTATCTTGATGACAGCTTGTTTGGACTCCTGCAAGTTGGTGGTGTGCAAGTCCTCTGGAATCTGGGGGCAAAGGCCATGACTCAGAAGCTTAGCATATTTGCAATATTGCATGTCTGCCTGGGACCGATGGAAAAGAAATAACTTGTACTTCCTAGAAGTTCTGTATTCACAAAAACTAAATCATGTGAAAATAAAATTTTGTTTAAGGTCTATCTGTAAACCACACACTAAGAGGGGACCACCACTGTACCACTGCATCTCCAAAAGTCTATAGGTTTACAGGGAACGTAGATGTTTATAGGTTCATAGTGTTATTATTAGTGCTATGCTAGAAACTACAACCCTTTACTAAATATCCAAAAGGGTACTCAAACATGGAAACAGTAGGATAAAGAAAAAACAGACGCTGGACTGTTATCAGACTACATTACTAGAAGAGGCTATGTTTGAAAAATAGTTAAAATAGTCCTGGTTTATTGAATACAATGTGGGAGTTTGAACTGGCATGTTTGTGGTTTACAGTTCTTCACCAGTGGGCCAAATTGTCTTCAACATTTGATGGGTATGAAAGGCTTGACTCCTTTAGGATGTGAACAGCTGGATGTTGGCTGTTATTTTTAGGGATGTGTGGGGGTGGCTGTTAGTTCCATGTCATTTTCTGGGATGTGAAAGGACAAAGGCTGGCTGCCTGTGTTATTTCTAGTGAATTGGGGGGGAAGGGGGGTTGTATTTTATATTTAGACACACAAGGGGGTTGGAAGCTGACTCTACATTGTTATTAGAGGTGTATCAGTATTCTTATTATCAATGCCAATACTTGAATTTTTTTCTCTTTTCTATTTTAGAGACTTGTGGCAGACACACTTGTTCTCATGTTAAAGAGATAAAGGAGTGAGAGGATGGCTTTGCCTCTTGGTAGGTGCAAGGGGGTTGAATATTGGTTGTTAGTTTCATGAACATGTAGTAGTCAAGTTAGCACATCCAGTAATTGATAAATATCAGCTAAATGTAAGCGTTGGGGTTCCTTTTGTCTGTGCCCTCACTGATTTAACCATAGAGAGGAGATGATGGCTCCTTTGTCGTTTTTCGGTTCTTATTGAGTCAGCTAATGTTGGGATGTTATGGAGAGTTAAGGTTATGGGAAACATTGCCTTTTCTGAGACCTTTGAGTGATGGACTAACTTTATCTTCTCTTGGAATCTCTGACAGTCTCTAAGGGAGGTTTAGCATACCCCGAGAATGGTAGGCCTCCTGCATGATGTTGTACACACGGACAATAGAGCGAACTGTCCTCTCTAGGACCAGTTGGGCCTCACCTTCATGTTCAATGCAGACAATATCAAAAAAGACCTTCCTCTCAGGCAACGCCAAGAAAGCCATAGATGCAGCTTGCCGTACAAGCCAACTGTGGTAAGGGGCTAGGGCTTCATTATAGGCTTCCTGGCACAAGTCAGATGTATTGCTCTCATCTGAGCTCATCCCTAGCTTATGTAGGAATAATTCCAGCCACTTGAGAGCACGGTGGAGCCGTAGCAGAGTGCGGCAACCTGAATTGGTCTGTTTGTGAAAGTTCACTAGGTTGTGCCGCAGCTCATGGTCCATCATGGAACGGACAGAGTAGTATTCATTTCCTCTCGCTGTGCTCTGCAGCTCCCGTAGGATGCCAATCTTTCCTTTGACTTCTTGAGAGATGAAACTAAACACTGTCCCCAGGGCTTCCATGAACCTGAAAATAAAAGAAAAGTGTCCTAGAGTCAGGAAATTATTCTTGTCTCAGCAGCAGCTTCCAGACATATTTCAAAAGACTAAAGAGGCTTTGCAGGGAACCCAATGACTCCCCAAATGACCCAGTATACTGTCTGAGTTGAAGACTAGCAACAGCTGTGACTCTCAGATTACCACTAGAGCTGAGTTTCACTGCAAATTCAATTTCACACTAATCATTTCACTCATCACTAAAGTCTACTTATGGGTTCATGAACAATGATGTGATTTGTGATGCTTTGTATTTCTTAAGTGCAGCTAACTGGCCACAACTCATCTCTTCATCTATGCGAAAATAGTTTAGATTGATCAAACACATGCATGTTAAGTTAACTGGTGACTCTAAAATGGCCTAGTGTGAATGAGTGTGCCTGGTGATTGGCTCGTGGACAATCTGGCTGGATTCCTCCTGTGTTCCTTCCTGGGTTCCTTCCTTTTACCTTCTTTAAGGTTCCAGCACATGTGATCCTGAACTGTATGAAATAGACTTGAAAGGGAATGGGTTGACATTGGGACCTCAAAGTGACAAGGTTTCTTATATTTCTTGAAATACAAACCATTTTCAATAGAAAAGAATGGGACATTGTCTCCTCAAATGAAATGTCCTGCCCCTTAGTTTAAATGAAAAGATTTATGTGCAATTTCCCTGCCAAAGCCTGTACCATAAACACAGTTGTATTCTGTCAGTGGTTAGATAAATACATTGGCCAGTAATTTGCATCAAAATCGACACACTGGTGCAGCACTGGTGCCCGTCTGTCCAGTTCACACAAACTCCATTCTCTATTGAAATGCAACCAATAAGAATAAAAACATCTGCCTTCAAAGTTTTTGAGTAATTGCCTACAATAATTTCTAAACATCTCTGGATTAGTTATGCAGTAACATACATTTCTGTTGATTTTTGTTTTTATTAATCTAAAAGCAATTATTCTACAGAAAATTCAGAGGAAAGTGAGTAGGCTGATTTCAGGACTGTGAAGGAGAATAGCTGACAAGATTCCATCCATCCATTTTCCAACCCGCTGAATCCGAACACAGGGTCACGGGGGTCTGCTGGAGCCAATCCCAGCCAACACAGGGCACAAGGCAGGGAACCAATCCTGGGCAGGGTGCCAACCCACCGCAGGCTGACAAGATTGAATAATTAAAAATTTTGAAAGGAATTAGAACAGTGGATCCCAGCTGTTACTTTTAAATTAATTCTTCAATAAGAACACGGAAACAGCGTTGGAAACCAATTAAGTCCAGATTTCACACAAATATTAGAAAATTTTTCTTAATACAAAGAACAAAGACACAAGGTAGAAATTACCAAGTAGTGTGGTAACATACAAGAATAAAACAAGGGGAGATAAGGCTCTATCCGCCCTTTCAATCTTATGCACCAAATGTCTGGAGCAATCTCATTCTGTACCTTTCTGTTACTGACTCTGTGGACTCTTAAAAAACAGTTAAAAACTTCCTTGTTTAGCCAGACTTTTGCTTAGGGTCTAATTGTTATCAATTTTATTTTTATTTTATTTGAATTTGCTTAATTTGTTTGTTAGCTTTTACTTTACTCTATATCTTAATATATCTATGTCTTGCCTAGTTTCACCTTTTTCTTTTTTCTTCCTTTTATTGTACAGCACTTTGTAACTTTTTATCTTACTTACTTACTTACTTACTTACTTACTTACTTACTTACTTACTTACTTACTTACCCTAGCTACTAAATTTTGGCATTATAAGTCAGTCAAAAGTTTATTTTATTATCCATGAGCCGTCCCCCATAGCTCCACCAGCATAGTAATGAAACAGGACAGTGAGAAGGGCCCTGCCCGGCTCTCTACTCCTGACGTCACGCTTCCCGCTCCCTCAACCCACAGCCTCTGTCTCGGATTAGTGCAAATATATCACTCCTGCATGTGAACTATGATTCTTAGTGAAACGAGAGAAGTCGCGAAATCAACTGGAATGTTCAAGCAAATTCTAGAATCCGTTAAGTAGTTCTCTTGTGAAAGGCAGACAGACAGACAGACATACAGACAGACAGGAAGATAGACATTGGATTTTAAATACAGTATATAGAGAGATATTTCCCTTTATCCCTTTCCCTATTACCCCTTTAACATTCTCTCCAGAAAAAAATGTAATCTGGCTGTATTTTTGATTTTCTCCAACATGTGCCTTAACAGATTTATTGATTTTCTGTACAATGCATATATAAATGTTAATGCAAGGTAAAAGTGCTACAGTATATGTGGTATATTCACATCTATAATTAAAATATATACATATATAAAAATATGCGACTCTTCAATTCCACCCGGGGGGGGGGGGGGGGGGGGGGTAAATGTTAACATTATTCAAAGTTATTGTCTGTTTCTACCTGCATTTTTATTACTCTTTAATTTAATATTGTTTTTTGTATCGGTATGCTGCTGCTGGAGTATGTGAATTTCCCCTTGGGATTAATAAAGTATCTATCTATCTATCTATCTATCTATCTATCTATCTATCTATCTATCTATCTATCTATCTATCTATCTATCTATCTATCTATCTATCTATCTATCTATCTATCTATCTATCTATCTATCTATCTATCTATCTATCTATCTATCTATCTATCTATCTATCTATCTATCTATCTATCATTGGCAGGGTCTCAGAGAACCTGGAGCCTATCGCAAGTATTGAGCCCAGGTAGAAACAATCCCTGGATGGGATGTCAGCACATGTGCTGTCCATAATTATATTATCAATGTGCCAGATTTGAGGTCTCAGTGATATTATTGACAGCCCCCTCATTCTTGAGTGAACTGAAGTGCCATCTTTTTAGCCAGCTAGGCTTAACAAATCAGTGTGAAATTTGACAGAATTGCAGTATTTGATATGTGCTCAGTTCTGTGGCTTTGCTGACTCTTCTAATTTGCAGTCCCTCTCCAATGTGGAAAGGGTTAACAGTTTGTGGCCTGTGAGTGACAACATGAAATCTTTAAGACTTCAAATTGTTAAACATAACTCCTTGTTTTCTTTGTCTAGTTCCTTAGTTAGATTGGTCCGGACAGTATAAAGCTCTCAACTGACCAGAACAGGATGACAATTTTTAGGGATGGAGAAGAATGAATTAAATTTCATATAACATGACTGCTTTCAATCAATCAGTTTTCATCTGTTAATCTGCTAGTATTGTGACCTATTGAATTAGCAGATGGACTTAAAATCAAAAGGTCTTAGGGTTAAATCTTGTCACTGGCTTCTTGGGCAATCCCCTGCAAATTTATTAACGCCTCATTCCACAATTACATGATTGAGCATCTCTTTACTTTGTATTATGCCTGCAAATTATATTGGAATTATGGTTAGTCTAAAGATAAAAAAGATTAAATGACTTGTTTCATTGACTATTTTAACCATGTTCTGCTTAATAACGCTAAATAAGATATAAATATCAATTCCAGAAACCATTTCCGGAAAACTCAAAACAAAAAAACATGTTTGTAGCTTATTAGTGGTGAGTAATCAATGTCTGTCCTCATCTCTGATGAAAAGCTAAGAGCTACAAATAGTCACCTTGCCTCCGAATCAATTACTAACACTCAGCAATGGTGTAATGTAAATTTACAGTATTTAATTTTGTTTATGTGAAAGATAACGTTTGGAAATGGTAAGCAGGAAATTCTTTATTTATGAAGTCTAGAATATGGCACATTATGTATTAAATTTTTATTCATTCATTTGGTCATTTTCTGAATTTTCTTATTCCATGTATTAAATATGGAAAACATAAAATATTAATTAACATATTATATTAATAAGACCAAGTCTGAAAATAAAATGTGGAATATATCCATAGGGAACAAAATCAAGGCTATTTCTACGTAGCTCTTACTCCTGTGCCACAATGCTGTCTTGGTGGTCACACAAAATAAGAATCACACTTGCCAATAATTAAGGTGACCTTAGAATATGAAGAATCTGATCCTCTAGTCACACCTACAGTATATGAAAATAATATAATTATTAACAGAGAGCATAGGTTTATGGGAGGAAAGTCCTGTCACTCCATTTTTTTAATATTTTTTGAAAAGGCAACTGTAATAGTTGACAAAAGCAAAGCATACAATAAAATTTACTTAGACTTTCAAAAAGCCTTGAAAGATTCTGAAACCTTAAACTGTAGGCATCAGAGGTACCCTACCATCCTGGATCTCAAGTTGGTTATGCGGAAAGAGACAAAGAGAACAAATAAGAGGAGAATGCTCTATGCTGGATGCGGTCATCAGCGGGGCACTTGGGACATTTGTCTGTGGACTATTATTTATTGTGATTTCTGTTTATGACATTGATTCCAGTATAATTTGTAAACTTGTGAAATTTGCAAATGACACTAAAATTGGAGGAATGGTAGATACTGTAAAAGTAGCAGAAAAGATTCAGAAAGACTGGGACAATCTTCAGACTCTAGATGAACACTTGGAAAATACAGTTTAATGTAGAAAAGTGCAAAGTGCTAATGGTAGGCAAAAGAAATTTCAATTATAAATACAAGATGGGAGACACTGTTCTACAGGAAGCAACCTCTGAAAAGGATTTAGGGGTTTATGTTGACACAACATTTTCATAATCTAATCATTAAAAAATGTTTAATATAAATTAAGGAATGTTATGCTCAGACTATATAATGCACTAGTGAGACCGCATCTGGAGTATGGTGTGCAGTTTGTGTCACCATGCTACAAGAAAGACATAGAGTAGCAGCACTTGAAGATGGACAGAGGAGAGCAACCAAGTATATCCTAGAACTTAAAGAGATCCATATTACTAACCGAGAATGGTAAACTGGATATGGACGCAGGGACCTGCCCATGGACGCAGGAGACATAGTGCGCAGGCGCCACACAAAGCCCCCCCCCCCCCCCCCCCCCCGTCCCAGAGCAAAACGGGAGAGACTAAAGAGGTTAAAGAACGGGGCCAAACACATGGAGAGCAGGTTATAGATGATGAAAACTGGAATGCAACAGCTTCAAAAAAACCAAGGCACGAAACACATGCACAGCGAGATACAGAATATAAAGGCAGAAAAAACGACAGTTAAACGTCCACACCACACAGCAGAGGCAGACCCGGAAGGTGCAGGCGCCTACATCGCGCGTTGGAAGGTGCGGGAAAGTACGAAAGGCAAAGGCGCCTAAACAGCGTGGTAAAACCCGACATAATAAGGAAGGCGCAGGCGTTGCCGCCATATTGTGAGTGGCACTACTGCGTAGTGAAGGCGCAGGCATCACTGCCATATTGTGCATGGCACTACTGCGGAGTGAAGTTAGGAATAATGTGCTGCTTGGGATCGTACAAAACGCCGAACGTGACCCAACATCTGAAACTAAGGAGGCAAAGCAGGCACGGGTTCAAACTGAACGAGCTCGACTGACGGATATACGCCTACAACGCGCGTTTCAAACCGCAGAAGCAGGGCAAGCACGGGTTCAAAACAACGCAAGCTCCTACAACGCGCGTCTGAAACTACGGCTGCCCAGCAGGCACGGGTTCAAAATGCTGGGGGTAGGCGAGCAAAGCGAGCAGGGGGCGAAGCCCCCTTGTATCATACTATGACAAATTCAGAGAATTAAACCAGTTTATTCTTGAGCAAAGAAGACTGTTTGGGAACCTAATTCAGGTCTTCAAAATCTTCAAAGGCATAGATCTCTTCAACTAAATGGTGAATCACATACTCAAGGACACCAGTGGAAATCAAAAGGAAGTGCATAGGGCTAAACTCAGGAAGTACTTCTTTGTGCAAAGAGTTGTGGGAATCTAGAGCAAACTACTGAGGCATGGAGTTGAAGCAGAAACCTTGACAACCTTTAAGAAGTGTCTAGATGAGATATTGGGACAACTTAGCTATTAACTAAACCAATGAGCTTGATGGGCTGAATGGTCTCCTCTCCTTTGTCAAATGTCTTAAGTTCTCCTTCTGTTCTTATGTTCACACCTTGAGAAACTGGAGGCAGCTGGTAGCAGTGTCCACAAATCTAGTTTGCTCCAAAATGATTTGTTTACAGCACACCCAAACCAGCCTGAAAGTTCCTGGTCAGGGTCACAGGAATTCAAGGCCTATCCCAGCAGCAATGAGCATCCATTGCTAATTAAAACAGTTTATGCACAAATAAACACAGAAAATTCTTTCTCCTCCATGGGGGTCTTACTGTGCAGATTTTTGTCTGATGTCTATTGTTTGGGGACACATTCATACTTGTTCACCATAGTCACATAAGTAGCACATCACCCAGGTCTTTATACTGTAGAAATAAGGTACCTCAGAGTGTGCTCCCCTGAGGGTCCAGTCCATCACAGTGCTCCACACCTGTTTACCACATTTAAATTTTCCTGCCCTACACTTTATCCTGCCAAGACCGGTTTGCCCCTTGCTCTCATTTCTTGATGCAAGGCCTGCTTTGAATCCATAAAAAATTAAAGAAGCCAAACTATACTTAATCACTGGCAACACTGAAAAGGCCTAGGTCTACTTACTTGATAAGTTCGTCCCAGCCCACTAAGTACTGCTCCAGCAAGACCTCCTCCTCTTTGGTCACGGCCGAATTAAAAGAGACAAGGACCCGAGAAATTTGAAAGTCCTGGCCACTGCAATGCTTGCTGAACTCTGTGGTGATGTGTTCAAGGCTTTGAGTGCCTCCATTTATGGCATCCTGTCAAGCAAGGAAATAAAAAAATGTTACCATTGCCTCTCTCGACACTATAACATGGATTTTCATGTGCTAATTTACTTGAAATAATGAGGCCCTCACACATTACCAACTGTTATGATATAATCTTATTTAATTTTGTGCAGGTCTTTTGAAGCTTTTCATTGACAAATTGCTAAATTTCTGAGGAGAACACATAGTTTCCTCATTCTGTTTATTCCACCTCCCACAGTACTGGACAAAACACTAATTGGATGAGTCACATGACTTTATCATGACTGTATATAACTAAGTAGTACACAGAAGGAAGTAGCTTATAATCAGGGCTACTTGAATAGGGTGGCCATCAAGGCACTGCCCAAATTCATCAGGGCTTTTAAAAGTGTGCTAAAAGAACCAAAAAAGTAGTGGCACAGCGGCAAGGGAAACATAAACTACTTTGATGGCCTACTGCACCCACAAAGGAAGGAAACTGATCCATCAGTCATGAAAACAGAAATCCAGGTGTGTTCATCTCATTGTTGATAATAACATATCAGCACATGGACAGAGAATAAGACGTTATTAAACAACAAACAGACACTATGCATTTAACTTCAAAGTAGCCTCAGTATTGGAGAAGAAATCCTCTGTTAGTAAAGTATATAAGAAGTGGAGAAAAACACAACAATATAGTTGGTCAACATGATTGAAGGAGAAGGCCAGCCCCAGGCTGATATCTACACTTGCTTCAGCATGAATCAGAATCAATGATCCAATGTCCATAGTTATTGCTTCATTAGACCTTTCTCAAGACACAAAGACATTTAACACTCCCATTTCCTCACTCCACAGAGGACTGCATTTGCTTGAACATCCAGACACTGACTTCAAGTCATCAGGAGTGGAGCTGCTTGAAGAAGTGGAGTAGTAAGAGGAGTAAGCAGTACTTCTGTGGAGATGAATCCAATCAGAAACTTTTAGTTCAAATATGTTTAATGTTTAACTCAAATCAGCCCAAGTAAAACATTTCATTCATCAATTTTATGAATAACCTTAATCCAATTATGGGCCTATTAATATTGGGTGCATGGCAGAATCCAGCCTTTCACAAGCCACACTAATGCACAAACTCACAATAACACATCCTGAGATGACTCAGATCCTAAAACACCTGAGTAACCTTAAGTGATTCACAACAACAAATTCCTTGGTGGGTGAAAGAAAGATGAACTAGATAGAATATTGGAAAACACCACATCAGTGCTATAAAAAATGCAGATCACTAGAATAAATTTAAGGTTTTGGTCACCCAGTACTAAGTATGTATGACTGTGATGTCTCAGATACTATATTTGAATTTTAACTGTGGTCTGTAACACTTACTATGTCATTTGTAATGCTCTCCACTGATCTGTGATGCCACAGACATGGTCCTCCATTCATGCTACACTCCCTCAGGTGGTCATCTGCTGCCGGAGAGAGACAAAATTACACTTTTAGTGACAAATATTCACTCTTACCAGATGACAACTGACCTTAAAGCATAAAAAGTATAGGATGCCTAGTAAAGCCCTGGCTAGTTCCAAAGGGTTGTTTCTAACTCTGTTCAAAATGTAGGAACAAGCCAGGTGTTGTTATAGAGATGGTTCAAGATTCCTTCTAAAGTGACATTTTTCCTGCCATCTGCAGACTTATGCTACATTCATGGATGAATGGTTGCACTTTAAAGAAAGATGGTAGTATTGCCTCTGATATGATAAAAGCATTTCTGAGATGAAAACCTAAGTAGTTTGTCAATTAAGAGTGGGGACTATTAGATCTATTGCAGCATAATGACCAGAAACAATATTGTGGCCACACAAAAAACACAACACAAAAATGTGACACCAGAATAATGAGATATTATTTAAAAAAAAAATTAAATGTACAGTCTATTCTAATTATTCATTGGGGTTATGTTCCTGAAAAACCTTGCTGATATTGAAAACGTTGAAACTGAAGCATTGATCTGATGGAAAAAATGGGGTTAGGTTCCACCAGAATACCTGGTGGGAGACAGTGTCGGACACTCCTGCTCCCTACTTGCTCGAAGCTCGATAATGATCCTTCCATAGGTTCACCTATGAAACTTTATTTCCTCTATAGTCAGGTTCAGTCATCGTCTCCATGTTCTGACAAAGGCTGCAAGCAACTGTAGTGGGGCCAAAGCATGGGGCTGATCCAAGGACCTCACTATACCATCTGTTGAGTAGTAGCAAAGAGCAGTGTATACAAAGGACAGGGACATTAAGCTGTTTTCTATTTACCTAAGACGTTGGATGTTGGAGCTGGGAAAGATGTCACACCCGAGTTGACCTTGTTCCAGTGAAACATTCAGAAAATCAATATGGACACTTAAATATTGTATTAAGCAGTATTTTGTGCATCCAAACACTACAGCAACATGTCCATAGATGGAAGCTGGACAGGACTGTGTGTATTACTGATTTAATTAGAAACAAATAGACAGAAGTGCTAATAAACAGTATAATGCTACAGCTTTAACTAATATTCTCAGATTACATTTACATTTTGGATTGACGTCATAACCTCAAATCGGACAAACTAAGACTTGACAGATGAATCCATAATTTCTGAATAGGAAATCTGACTTGAAGAGGCATCCAAGTTAAAATTTTCAACTAAGAATTCAGAAATTCCAACTTCCCAGTACAAATGGAATGCAGCATTAAACAGTGCAAGATTATGACCCAAATTTATTGGGAATTCCTCAGTTGTGGGGAAAAATTGCAAGCTCTGGTGTCCATCATAAATGGGGTTCAATGGCATATTTAAACAATGTTGGTGCCTTATAGACAAACAATCACTTCAGTTTAGACCTGTTATTGATTAATCTCATCTGTTGATCATGAGTGATAAGGTCTCTTGGAATTTTTTTTCTATTATGTATGGCCATGTAAATAACAACGTGATTTTCATCCCCAGCCCCATCCAGCAGCCTGCAGTAATTAGACTATGATAATTGTGAAACGGGTTACACTTTAATACTGAAGGATAAGTGAATCTCCCTGAAAAGAATCTGTGGATAGCGAGGATTTTCTGCACATACATTAGCACTCACATTACAACATTCAAGGTCTCAAGTAAAGGACATCCAAGGCATGTGAGAGGAGTATTTTGATGCTGTTTTGTAGGTGGGCACATGTTTAAGGTACCCTGCCAGACAGACAGACAAGGGATGCAAGTAAGGATCCTTACTTCTTTGCGCATTTATTGTGTGATTCGTTACTCATTCATTGTGTTTCACATTCCTTGTTCATTACACTGGTCTACAAAAAATATTTTTTGTTTGCTACTGGGAACTTTAGAGCAGCTCTTTATTAAGTTTTTTTACACTCATTCCATATATGAAATTGGAATTAAGCCAGCACGTCAGGCTTTTGAAATACACATCGACATTTTTACACTTTTGAATATCAATCTAATATATCAACACGACATCTGGAGTTTGGACTATGTCCCACCAAAATTGTTTTGATGTGTTTATTCTGAAAACAAACCAGAAGATGATACCAGAGACACGTTAAAGCATATTTATGTCAATTTACCTCAAAATAAAAGTGAGGTCAGCGTGCCCAAAAAAGTCTGAGGCACTCGATTTTGCGCTTGTACTGCACATCCGTCTATCTTTGCAAGAACCAACAGTAGTCACCCATCATGCTCGGAGTGAATTTTTCCCAATATCAGTTTTCCATCACCTTTATATCTTGATGAAATCTTTCCCCATGCTCATGTCTGACATCGCTTAGATTTGGTGGAAAAAAGTCGAGATGAGAATGTAAAAAATGCGCCTTCAGTGACATTCTGGCTCCTGTAAGCTGATATACTTTCAGCAGGTTCTCCACAAGCTCAGTATAATTCTCTGCTCTGTGACTGTCAAGAAAATTCTGGACAACCTTCCTGAATGAGGGTGCTGATTCAGTGGGCTTCAGTTTCCTTTTGAACTCATCGTCAAGCATCAGTTCATGGATTTCAGGGCCAACAAAAACACCTTCCTTAATTTTGGCTTCACTTTTCTCGAGACCAAACTTATTTCTTAAATGCTGAAACACATTACCTTTACTGTCCAGTCAGCCTAGCTGTCCAAGACCTGGAACATCATGACTAAAAAATGGGACGTGCTAGACGAAAACGGTTTTCAGATTTGGAGTCAGCAAGTGAAATTTGTTAAAGTACAGGTGAAAGAATCCTAGTAGTGAAATGCTTGTTGACCAGTGTTATTGTAATTAATGAAACAGCCTTGGCATTTATTCTGGGTACTGGGATTGACTTTGAGCACCTTATTGTTCACACTGGGTTTTTATAAAACATATGAATAGCTAATTGGTATTGCCAAGCATATTACAACAACAGTGGTCAAAAAAGGGTAACAATTTATGCAATTGTACAGCCAATGCTGGTTGAAGACCCCTATGGACCCCTGGGTCTGAACCCCCTAACCTCACCTCACTCAAATACATATTTTCACACATTATAAATATTACAAATAATATTAATAATAAATCAGGTAGATAGATTAAAGAGAGAGGAGAGGTTAAGAGCACGCAATGATGCAGCGCATTGCCACCCCCACCACATGACAGACAAACTCAGGATCCCAGATTAGGACCTGAGTGCAGCCATGCAACGGGTGACACCTCAGCACCACACTAGTTCAGATGGAGTGGAACTGATGTGAGGTTTTTTATGGTGGCTGGAGTGCCAATTCTGACACCAACCCCCAGGTTTTCCCTACAGGTTGGAGGGCCTACATGCAGGGAGAGGGATTAAAGTAGAAAAAAAATTCAAATCTTTAAGTCAGGACAGGTTGACCTTCATTTTTGGTTCATTAGTGCATTACAGTGAATGTAAGAAACAAATTGATGAGTGCAGTGTCACATCTGCAGAAAACTGATTTTAACATTTTTAAAAGGACGTTTATTGTAAAAAGGTGATATAAAACTGAGTATTTTAGGTTCTCATATTAGCACCAGGGCGGCACAGTGGCGCAGTGGGTAGCGCTGCTGCCTCACAGTTAGGAGACCCAGGTTCGCATCCCGGGTCTTCCCTGCGTGGAGTTTGCATGTTCTCCCCGTGTCTGTATGGGTTTCCTCCCACAGTCCAAAGACACGCAGGTTAGGTGCGTTGACGATCCTAAATTGTCCCTAGTGTATGCTTGGTGTGTGTGTGTGCCCTGCAGTGGGCTGGCATCCTGCCCAGGGTTTGTTTCCTGCTTTGCGCCCTGTGTTGACTGGGATTGGCTCCAGCTGAACCCTGTGACCCTGTAGCTGGGATATAGTGGGTTGGATACTGGATGGATGGATATTAGCACCAAATGGAATAAAAGACCATTCATTCAGGTTTGTCATTGTTTGGTGCATCTTATTGCCTGCGATGGGCTCGTTGTCCTCCATATTATTGCTCACATTTATGTTGGCGTTAGAGGATGCAGTAGAATCAGACTGCACTATCCTACTTGGAACAGCGATATCAGCCCACTCCGGACTATCTGTAAGGTTGTTCTCTTCAGTCTCAATTTCAATATTTACAACTGATTCAAATTACTTCTTCAAATCGTCATTTTGATTTATTTTTTGAAAATGTCAGATATAGTTTTCACCAAAATATAATTTTGTGCATCTCTCTCTTTTAAAATGTTTTTTTTCTTTTTTGTTTTGCCATTTGGCTCTCATTTTGATTGACCGCCCATTTTTCTTTTTTGGGACACGGTACAACATCAAATGTAAGATCTCATAAAAGTGACCCATAGAACCGTGCTTTGTGTGAGTCCCACCCACATCAACCAACCAGGACTGATATTTTTCTTTCAAAATCTTTTTATTTAGGTAGGTTGGGTAATTTTGTATTCATAAGGATTGAAGTTGAGTGTGATGTTCATAGTTATTTATAGAGCCTGCTACTGCTATAAATAAAGAATGTTTCAGAAACATTCATGTGGATTGGACTCTAGTGAACCAAACATGTTTCTCCTTCACTTGGCATTGCTCTGGCAATGAACCACTCTGGCATCTTTATTTTTAAGAGTGTATATAGTTCATAACAAACCTCATACACTGGCTAAGCACTTACATTAAGGAGTATGAAAGTGAAGATTAAATAAATATAAAAATTGATGATGTAAACTCACTGTTGAGGGAAAGGTTCTTTTAATACAGGCAATTTAATCGGTAATTATGTTGTATGCAGCATCAGTTTTCTTGCCACTCTGTCAGAAATGTTAATAGAATAATAAAATAAAAAATAAATAAATAAATAAAAACTCTATTTGGCTTCTTTTGAAGAACAAAGAATGAAAAGGTAGGAATAAGTAAAGTAATGATAGACAAGGACAAAGGAGGAAAGAACTTTTCTAACATCTATAACTGATTATTCTAAAATATACTGCTGCAACACCAATCAGAAGAGAAAGAAACATCCGATATGGCTAAATATTTGTTTGGCATAATGCTGAGATCTGATAAAATATACAAACTAGTGCTTAATAGGCCAACAACTCAGAAAGAATTAAAATATTATAGTAAATTCATTGAAGATGGTGAAGAATGTATAAATACACTCTTACCAATAAAAGTGCCAGTACTGAGCAATGCCATAGGGCAGGGGTACCCAACTCCAATCCAGGAGGGCCACAGTGGCTACAGGTTTTCATTCTAATAACTTTCTTAATTAATGACTGTGGTATAGCAGGTCCACAGCTCAAATTGAAAAGGCCAGTTTTAAATAAACAATCGGCACATTTGTGGGGGTTGGAGGTGAGGCGTGGTAGTGTGGCCAGAGCGGTTCCCGGGGGCATCCGTGATTTAAGCTGGGAGCTGCTAATCGCCACACCTGCACCACGTCCCCGTAATAAATAGGAGAAACAAGAGGCGGAATGGGAAGGAAAAATATTAAAGGAGAACGGTAAAAGACTGGAGAGCGAGAGAGTAGAACTGGGGTAGTGCAAGACAATGGACGAGCCAGCCAGCTGAGTAACAGGAAGGTCAGCGATCAGCGATATGTATATAGTGTCACACACATGCGATTGGGAGGAAGCTAAAGAGCCTGAATAATAGTAGTTCCATGTAAGACCAGGGGGTGGCGAGGTGCACTAACTGTCTCTCTCAGTCCTCTGCAGACAATCCACGGGAAAACCCGCACAGTTCCGGCCCCACTGATGATGGCGCTTCCGGTCACATTGATGACGTCACTTCCGGTCACACTGATGATGTCACTTCCGGTTCTGATCCCACTGATGATGTCACTTCTGGTCGTGGCCTTTAAAGCAGACATTTTTGCAACCTTAAGTCAGTTCTGTTTTGGACTCAGACCTGTGAACATCTCACAATCTATTTAATCATTTTGCAGCCAGGGCACAATATACAGTGCATCCGGAAAGTATTCACAACGCATCACTTTTTCCACATTTTGTTATGTTACAGCCTTATTCCAAAATGGATTAAATTCATTTTTTTCCTCAGAATTCTTCACACAACACCCCATAATGACAACATGAAAAAAGTTTGGAATAAGGCTGTAACATAACAAAAGGTGGAAAAAGTGATGCGCTGTGAATACTTTCTGCATGCACTGTACGGGTGGCTGCCCCAAACCTTTTTGATGTCTTTCGTCTATTCTTGTGACAATAGATATATATAAAAATAAGTAAAAACTGAAAAGTTCTTAAGGCATATATATTCACTCCCTTTGCTATGAAACCCCTAAATAAGATCTGGTCCAACCAATTAACTTCACAAGTCACATGATTAGTTGATTAGGGTCCAACGGTGTGCAATCAAAGTGTCACATGATCTGTCACATGATGCCTTTATAAACAGACCTATTCTGAAAGGCCCCTGACTTTGCAACACCACTAAGAAACCAACATGAAGACCAAGGAACACTCCAAACAGGTCACAGACAATTCTGTGGAGATGTGTTGATCAGTGTTGGGTTATTTAAATATCCCATGGAGCACCATTAAATCCATTATAATAAAATGGAAAGACTGTGGCACCACAACAAACCTGACAAGAGAAGGCCACATAACTCACAGACTGAGCAAGGAGGGCATTAATCAGAGATACAACAAAGACAACAAGGATAATGCAGAAGGAGTTGCAAAGATCAACAGCAGAGATGGAACTATTTGTCCATAGGACTGCTTTAAGCCATACACTCCACAGAGTGGGGCTTCATGGAAGAGTGGCCAGAAAAAAGACAGTGCTTAAAGAAAAAAAAACATGTTTGGAGGTTGCCCAACAGTATGTGGCAGACTCCCCAAACACATAGAATTAGGTTCTCTGGTCAGAGGAGACTAAAATTGAAGTTTCTTTCCATCATGGAAAGAAATACTTTCACAAGGCACTGCATTCTCTTCTTGATAATGTTTTCACTCACTTTTCTATAATTTTTAATCTTTAAATGTATTCAACTCTCAGTGCATTTTGCAATGTCGCTATCATGAGAAGTGCAATGTTAGCCAATGAATAAGCCGTAACTCCTGACCAATGGATGAGGCCTAATGTTCAATTCAAATGCTTGGTGACATGAGTGCATTCTGTTTTCGTTCAAGACACCGTTTTCCAGAAGTGGTTTATTTAACAATACCTTTGTAAAATTATGTGTATTTAGGACATTGTGTACATACTTCTGGATGACTTGATGTAGATTATAATATTCTACAAAAACTTGTTTTGTTTGTAAATGGGAACTTCAGTCCAGCTCTTTAAGTTTTTTACATAGATTTCATATATGAAATTGGAATTAAGCTAGCACATCAGGTTTTTGACATACTCATCACTGATGTTTTGACACTTTTATATACACATCAATATATCAAGACAATATCTAGAGTTTGAACTATGTCCCACCAAAATTGTTTTGATGTGTTTATTTTGAATACAAACCAGAAGATGATAGCAGAGACAAATGTCAAATTACCTCAATATAAAAGGGAGGTCATCATGCTCAAAAATGTTTGAGGCACTTGCTTTTGCTCTTGTACTGCACATCTATCTCTCTTTGCAAGAACCAACAGTAATCACCCATCATCACACTCAGAGTAAATTTTCCCTGATATCGGTTTTCCATCGCCAATATATCTTACATTATATCTGACATCACCCAGATTTGGTGGAAAAAAGTCAAGATGAGAATGTAAAAAATGCCTCATCAGAGACATTCTGGCTCCCATAAGCTGCTATGCTTTCAGCATGTTCACCACAAGCGCAGCAGAATTCTCTGCTCTGTGACTGCCAAGAAAATTCTGGGCAACCTGCATGAATGCTTCCCATGCTGCTGATTCAGTGGGCTTCAGTTTCCTTTTGAACTCATTGTCAAGCATCAGTTCACGGACTTCAGGACCAATAAAAACACCTTCCTTAATTTTGGCTTCACTTTTCTCGAGACCAAATTTATTTCTTAAATGCTGAAACACATCACTGTTTCTGTCCATTGCCTTGACAATTTTCAAAGTAATGGTGAATCTAATGAATGAAATGTCCCAAAATGTAATGTTATATTAAGGAAACACTAAAACCGACTATCTATTGCAGCATCATGTCTCAGTTGTATCATTATGCTTTGGAGTTATACAAGACTTGGTAATCAGTAACAAATATTTTTCCTCTAATTTAAAATGAATAACATTTAAATAAAATTAATAATGGCAAGGTAAACAACTAACAGCTGTTAGTAACAGGTGGCAAATTTATTTATCTCAATGGCATCCCTAGTGGAATTACTGGTATTTATCAAAATGGGTATCTGCCTTTACTGTCCGGTCACCCTAGTTTTCCAAGACCTGGAAAATCATAACTAAAAAATGGGATATGCTACACAAAAACGGTTTTCAGATTTGGAGTCAGCAAGTGAAATTTATTAAAGTACAGGTGAAAGACTCCCAGTAGCGAAATGCTTGTTGACCAGAGTTATGTAATGTGAGTAATATGAGATTTTTTCAAAGACACTTGATACTGTTTGCTGTTGTCCAGTTTTGGTCTCCATGAGATTCAAAATTTTTCTCTGTCATCACTACAAGCGATAGTTGGTAAATAGCATATAAAAGATATTATTTGTTTGTGGATTATTCCATTAAAAACTGACTTTTAATTTGACTTATCCATGTGATCACACAGTAGAAGCACAGTAAAGAGTGTGACATACCGATTACAGGGAATCCAAGAGTAGTGTAGAAATTATTCTATAACTATTAGGAACACTGTAAAAAAGTAGAATTCTAAGATGTGAAAGAAATGTTACACCAGTAGTAACATTCAGTATTTTAATTAATGAAGCTTAGACAAAGCAAAAATTTCATATACTGGCACCCCCTGAGTAGGAGTTTTAGATAGATAGATAGATAGATAGATAGATAGATAGATAGATAGATAGATAGATAGATAGATAGATAGATAGATAGATAGATAGATAGATAGATAGATAGATAGATACTTTATTAATCCCAAGGGGAAATTCACATACTCCAGCAGCAGCATACTGATACAAAAAACAATATTAAATTAAAGATTGATAATAATGCAGGTAAAAACAGACAATAACTTTATATATTGTTAATGTTTACCCCCCCGGGTGGAATTGAAGAGTCACATAGTTTGGGGGAGGAACGATCTCCTCAATCTGTCAGTGGAGCAGGACAGTGACAGCAGTCTGTCGCTGAAGCTGCTCTTCTGTCTGGAGATGACACTGTTTAGTGGTTGCAGTGGATTTTCCATAATTGATAGGAGCCTGCTGAGCGCCCATCGCTCTGCCACAGATGTCAAACTGTCTAGCTCCATGCCAACAATAGAGCCTGCCATCCTCACCAGTTTGTCCAGGCGTGAGGCGTCTTTCTTCTTAATGCTGCCTCCCTAGCACACCACCGCGTAGAAGAGGGTGCTCGCCACAACTGTCTGATAGAACATCTGCAGCATCTTATTGCAGATGTTGAAGGACGCCAGCCTTCTAAGGAAGTATTCAGGAAATGGTGGATACATGCCTCCTGTTTCAACTATTCTGGTTAGGACATAGACAGCACAAAATTTAAGTGGAGGTCCTCTTTGTGAATAATTTGGCCATTTACCAGTTTGAAAATCCCTTGAACCTAATGCTTCTGAGATGGGCTCTGGTTCCATGTTTAAAACTGAATTACATTTTGTAAATAGAATGGCTTTAAGTGTGCATTGTACTTTTATAGTATCCTGACCATAAGTATTTATATTTCTACCACACCACAGAAACTGGTCACTTCCTTTTCATTATTTTTTCCCCTTTTAGCTCTTTTTGGTCACACTGTGAACAGCCCTTTGTCCCCTCTGGCCCTCCATTCCAGATGATATTGCTTCATTCATTTTCTGAATCCACAGTTTCCATTACAGAATCAGAAGGAGCTAAGTCTAAACTAGCAGCATCGGGTTCAAGACATAAGGTTTGGAGAAGTCAAAAAGGTTTTATAGGATAATGCAAAATGTATAGCAAGGGGTAGCAGAAGGCACATCATGATTAAAATATGTTAGTGCTGCCTCTGAAGTATGAGGAACAAAGAACTGAAGTGGAGGATGAAGGGTGAGGTGCTCCCCTTGGAACAGCAAGAAACCGTACAGAGACAAGATGAACATGACCACAACTGAACACAAAGAAGCCCGGTTGGACTTGTGAAATTCGTAACGGCATCCAAAAACTATTACATTGTTACAATAAAACTTACAAATCACACAAAAGAAATGACAGGGGCCTTTTTTTTAACAAGCTGGCCCATGCAGGTCTAAAACTATGCTTTCCTCAACTTCATTTACACTTTTATTGGCCATTTCCTTCTCATTATTCATCCAAATATTAAGAAAGCAAGAAGTGGACAGAAAACAAAATTAAGTAAACAATTTTACGGTTTTTTTTCTTCTTTTTTTTCTCCCAGTGTCTGACAGCACCAGGCCTGGCCTAACTGGACCTTGCACCTTGAACGAGTCACTTTTAAAAATGAAAGAGCCATACTTACGTAATCTAATGCTGAGATAAAAGAAGAGCAGCCCCACCAGGCTCAGAGGCATAAAGAATTTACAAAACTTTGGCGATGCCATCCCTCTCCTGGCCAACTTCATCTCAGGTTTTTAATATCCATTGCCGTGAATTAACCCATACATAATGGCCTGCCTGCCTTGCCGGGGTGTCTGTTTTTCTTTAGATCTCCAAACTACATGTTACCGCCTCCAGAGAGCTGCACTGCCTGACTTTGTCACAGCTTGCACAATTCTTAGTGATTGTGTCTCTGCTGAGTCAGTGCACTTCTCTGATAATGCAAAATTAACCTTGTCCCCCCCACCCCTTCTGCTCAGGCCCCCACCGACAGTGACAGCAGCTTGCATTGCTGATATCTGCAACAAGAGCAAACAAGTTAGCAAGCAAGTCTGGGTCATTTCTGGGACCTGCAGCACTCTTGGCACAGTTGGACACCTGGGCAGGAGGCCATTCTTTAAACAAAATAATCATCAAACACCCTGCCCTCTACCCGCCCCACCAAATAAACCCTACCACCAAGGTCAAAAGAAGGGCTAGTTTGGCTAGAAGTCAACATTTACGGGACACAATGACCTGGGACACATGGATAACAGCTTACTAAACAAAGAATTAAAGGAAAAGCTTGAAGCTCTTTAATATATGTCATCTGAGAGCCCTACCTAGCCCACCAAAGCCTTTGAAGTCAAACTCTGGCAACAGGTCTCTCCACTTCAGGTCTTTATTATTTCTGTATTATCTTAGAAAACCCTTGGAATCTTCAAATTTCTGACATCCTTATGTTTTTCCACATTGTTTAGCACGTGTCCTAAATGGAGTTTAGATGTTCTTTCAAGTTCCAGAGGATTTCTTTTCATAATCTATTATACTGGTGGATCCCAGTTGTTTTGGGGCAGTATGTCCTGTTCTGTAATGTCATCCCATCTCTTCCTCACGATGAAGGTCTCATTGCCCTCAGAATGGCATTCAACAGACATCCAGTCCAGGCTCCTCCTATGAATACCCTCATCAAAATGGCCCTTACTTTCAATATCTTCTTTTTTGATATTACCTTTTTTCACCATGACAATGCAGGTACAGTGGGTACTAGAATGGAACGTAGCTATGCCAACATCTTCTTTGGCTTGTTGGGAGGGCAATTCTTTTCTTCCTACCTAGTCGTTGTGTCAGATATGCACAAAAGATATATTGATGATTTTGTTGATGCTACCTCTTGCTGCAGAAGCCAGCTCTGCTTTATGATCCATGTTTCCACCGTCGTTCTAACATTTTTAAATATTAGTGTTTTTATCAGCTTTCCAGGACTTAAACCCTCTGTCTATGACAAGCCAACAAACTCAAACAGCTCCATTCTCTACAGCTTCTTCAATCTCTGGCATACTAATCACTCTACCTTTGTCACAGTTCCACTTGTCCCCCCATTCCAGCCTAATGCTCTATCAAAGATCATTAAGGAAAATGTTCCCATTTAGACTGATGCTTCCTTTTTTCCTACCCCTTCCTTGTCCACCTAACTTATGCAAACGTCTTGTCCACAGTTCACTTCGCAGAAGAGAGCTGCTTTCATCACCAGGCACTTTTATAACAGGGACCGCAGTGTCACTTGCATATATGTCACTAGCAATACCCTCATATCTGGTCCCTCTGGTAATTCAAAATTTAACAATGGCCCTCCTGCCAGTCTTAAAATCTTATTTACTATATTTCTTATAGGAAAAGTCCATCCATCTACATAGAAGATGGTTAGCAGACCATTTCAGGGAGCATGTTCAAGCCATTAAAATCAAAGACCTTACAATGCCTATTGTAGAACACTTCATATCCGCTAATCATAGCCACACTGATCTTTCTGTTTGTGTTTTTTCACAGGCTTTAAAGACACTTAACAAAGAAAAACAGATATAGCTATACTCATTCTGCTGCTTGTTTTGAATGAATTAGACCTGTTCCTTCCTCAGAACACAACCTGAGGTGGACTAGAATTGGGTCAGTGACTGGTTTTGTCTCATTTCCCTCTACTCAGTCATACTTATACATTCATCATCTAACCTGCGCTCTTTTCCTTCAAATGGAAGGAACAGCTTTCTAACATTTACAATTGCCTTTATTGCCATAAGTGCACAAAAACTGGGACATCACACAATTCTGGAGTAAACTGATAATATGAACAGCATATGCTGTTCCCTCAGACCATAATAATGCAGCTTCTACAAGCTTCCCATTCCTAACTTAGTTGTGCCAGAGCTGACAGTCACAGTCTCAACCAATCTGCAGCGTGGCAGAGTAGCTCTGAATCCAAGGGATTAATTATTAGTTCCTTAACTGGTCATATACCTTAACTCAATTCCTTGGCCCTTCATGGCCCTGCTACTGGCAAGAAGGGAATTTGGAACAGGAATGAAGAGAGTCAGTTGGTAGAGATGGATTAGAAGCAGTTTGGAGTGACAACATAGAGCATAGGTGGTAAAGTAACATAGACGTGTGCAACACCTAGGAAAGAATTTTAAAGATGTGTACAAAGCTGGAAGTTGGGAATGAAGTGGATACAATGACAAATCAGAGGGGCAGCTTCCATTATTAATGTAGCAGACTAATTCCCCAAAATGCTATTGGCACCTTGATAGATAGCCTTTAAGATAAATCACTCGGTAAGATGGTTAACTGAGACACAGGAAGCATTCACCTTATGACCCTTCCTTTAAAGGGAATGGAGCCCAATTCTGTACTTGAGGGCATTAAGCCATTAATGCCTGGTCCCAATACAGACCCAAAATCCACTAAACTACAATTCCTGGTACTCAATTAATTTTGCTTCCTATCACTTTTACAAGTTGGTTGGCACCAAAAGCTATACACCTAGCGAGAACAGAGAAGGAAGATACATATATTAAAATATAGAATAATAATAATAATAATTCATTACATTTGTATAGCGCTTTTCTCAGTACTCAAAGCGCTAAAATAACAGACACTATTAAAACAGTAAGAGGTTACTAAATACTAGTATTTGAGTGATCAGGAGTGAAACTGACAGTACACCCCTCCACTGAAAGGGCAAAGAACACCAAGAAGTAATTCATTAACCTGAGAACAGCTGGAGAATTTGAAGACAGTGCCACGTCACTCAGATGGCACGCTGCTGCTGGCAATCTAACCTGTTGTTATTAAAGCTGCACCTGTAGAATTTCACAAAATTGCATGCTCATTGCCTGATGTACTCCACAACTCCATACTATGTATTTGTTGAACCAATGACCTTTCACAGCAGGATTGTGGCTCAGAATGTTTGGGTTAATCCAGGCGTGGGGATGATGTTGTTTTATGTGCTGTTGATGACACCACTGACTGGATGACATTTATTCAAATTGAATCAAGAAAGAACCTTTACAGCTACTTCTTGGACGTTGATTGTCCTAGATGGGTTCTTTCACAAATGACTGAACAGTGCCAGGCTATATCTTGGAATAATCAAATGATCATCCTGTGAACCAACTTAATCTAATTTTAGAGTTTTTGGAGATGAACTGTCATGGAAGCTATCCTATCAATCTGGGGCACACAGCAGAAACCACAGATTTGTGGGGCAACTGTCCATCATCTCACACAATCACAAGCTCATTTGTATGGGGAAAACTTAGAGCTACCATTTAACTTAACCTAACCTATGTATCTTGAGGATGTGAGATGAAAACCAGTCCACCTTCTGAAAGAGAATAATTAATAATAATAATATATAATACCATTAATCAGAAGATGATGATGATGATGATGATGATGATGAAGGGAGACGTTTCAAATGAATGAACAGAGATTCAAACCCATGCCACAGAAGCTTTGAATCATCTGTATTATTTTGGCCAGAAGTAAAGAATATCAAAATTGATTTATTAACACTTCTTTGGCTCCTGTTACAATGGACTGAACACTTATTTTTTTGTTACTTGCAAATATTTTAGATGTTCGTTGTAGATTTGAGGGTGCTGAATCCAAACCTGGCAACAGAAATACTTTCACCCTATCCTGTCGTTGAGAGCTGAAGATTCATATTAAAAAAAAAAAAAAAAAAAAGATCCACGAGAAAAAAAAACATAACAGTTTTGAAAAAAATAATGTGTTTTAAATATAACAATTACTTACAAGTAGTCACCTGGTAGTTTTTTTCCTCCCTTATAATCCTCTGAATGTGTCTCACAATGGAATGACCAATAGATCTAACACAGGCATAGATTTAGTTCACTTTCCTCTAGAACATCTCTTCACTTGAGAGATGTCCTGCTGGAACCTCTTCCTATGTTGATCAGAGGTCGCTCTCATATTTTGTTTTACCATTTCCTTAACTGTTATCTGGTTAAGACAACAGATGGATCAACTCAATTTTGTATATTTCTGCCATCTTGCCTGAAGAAGGAGCCTGAGTTGCCTTTTTAGTTAGTCAATAACAGGTGTCATTTTGCTTGGCTTTTCTCTACATTCAGAATGGCTAAAACGGTACAACACCCTAGTACTACATACTTCTGTAAAAAACAAACAACAAATTTCTCTGTTTTGGATAATAAAATGGCATCTTGCTAACCTAAATATAAACCTCCGGTTATTTTGAAGGAATAAGAGGAGGAAAAAAATACTGATTGGCAGCCAAATATGAGTGGCAAATTTTGATTTTGGGTTGCTTCCAACTCAACTAATAGTAAGAATGATTTTTTTGCTCAAAATACATAGTACCTTGAATAATATTCTGAGCTTGAAACCCACTTATACCATAAAACAACTTGTTTGAAAAAAACACTTTTTACTGAATCCAATGTCTTGTAGAAATGGCTTATGGCAGAGAAATTCCAGAAATGGATACAACACACCTAAATCTTTGAAATACACATTTTTTTTTTTTTTTTGCAGGAGGATTTGGATGCAGACCAGTGCAATCAGCTGGATGCTCTAACTTTTTATTTTGTAACCTTGGTTTGAATTGCTTGCTTGTTGATGTTACCACGTTCATCCACTAGTGAGCACAGCACTTAAGCAAAATGGGAAAACTACAAGAAAAATCGCATCATACTACACAAATGATGTTCCAAACTCAGAAGTAAATTGTGGAGAGTTTAACTGTTTGTATACCATTTTGAGGAATGAATTAATCCTTCTAAGATGTGTAGTACCCTTTCCATCAGAGTTTGTGTATGGCAAACTGGGACACCTGTGAAACTCTGGTTCCGATCATTTGAACCATATACACACGTGTACCTTTTAAGTAGCAACTATGTACATAAGCGCCACAGCACAAAGCAAATTGCAGCTGAAATGGTGGCTTTAAAAGGATTTGCAAACTATAGAAAACAACCTAAAGTGGGAATGTGTGCATAAGAGGCCTTGCAAAGCAGCAGCCTAACCAAGTGGTCCCTTCTTTCTGCCCAGTGCTGTCAGCACACTAGCCCTTGAGCTTAAGTGGGCTGAGGAGTGTTATTTTACTTAGTATTAAATGAATTTCACAAGTTAAAAAGTCTTGAAGACATGATAGGTTGCAAGTTGAAGCTGTTTAGAAATTTTGCTGCACTGCAAGATATTTAACTTCACCTCAAAACAATACAAAGACCTGACATTTGCAGATAAAGAAAAAATACAGCTGTGATTGATTGTCTTACCATTATAATCTTCCCAGGTTGGCCCTCTTTACATGGCAGAATACTGGTGATAAGGCTGTATCCAGTTTTGCCATGTCTGTACCTCTCAAGGGATAGGTTATGGATGCACTTCTACTTATCAAACTTGTAAAACATTGAATATGGTGGTGTCTCATAAGCAAAGCACCCCGTTTAAAATTTGACACCAAGTTGTTGCCTATGAGGAGTTTACAAGTTCTCCTCATGTCTGCTTCAGTTTTCTGCCCACATTCCAAAAACTAATGCATGTTAGAAAAATAAGTAGCTGTGTATTAATGAAAGTGCTAGTGAATGCACAAGTGGCCCGTGGGATGAACTGGTGTCAGTTCCAAGGATGGTTCCTACCTTTTGCCCAGAGATACCTGGGATAGACTTTGGTCCCAACAATCCTAAACTGGATGTAGCAATTCATTGCAGGGCTCTATGTACATCTCTGTTGCATTGCCCTAGAAACTGGGAAAACTATCACCCCTGTAAGCAAACATACACATAGATAAATATGCACATGTGTGTAAACCCTAACCATACAAGTGTTGTATGAATAACACATGCACTGCCCGTCACTCCCTAGCACTCCAATTTGGGACTCGCTACAACCAGAACTAACAAACATGTGGGTGTCCTTGTGACACACATGAAGTCTCAAAAATATCTTCGTTATATACCTTTTGTTAAATCAAACAATGTTGTACTTTCACTGCATTTGTACATTGGGTGCCCTAAAATTCACAAACTTACATACACACGTACATCAAAACAGTATTTGCAAACACAGTGCAAAACATGGTTACCCCAAAATCCTGCTATGCCAATTGTTTCGTCTTGGTAGAGCTATACTGTACAGTGCATCCAGAAAGTATTCACAGCGCATCACTTTTTCCACCTTTTGTTATGTTACAGCCTTATTCCAAAATGGATTAAATTCATTTTTTTCCTCAGAATTCTGCACACAACACCCCATAATGACAACGTGAAAAAAGTTTACTTGAGGTTTTTGCAAATTTATTAAAAATAAAAAAAAATTGAGAAATCACATGTACATAAGTATTCACAGCCTTTGCTCAATACTTTGTCGATGCACCTTTGGCAGCAATTACAGCCTCAAGTCTTGTTGAATGATGCCACAAGCTTGGCACACCTATCCTTGGCCAGTTTCGCCCATTCCTCTTTGCAGCACCTCTCAAGCTCCATCAGGTTGGATGGGAAGTGTCGGTGCACAGCCATTTAAGATCTCTCCAGAGATGTTCAATCGGATTCAAGTCTAGGCTCTGGCTGGGCCACTTAAGGACATTCACAGAGTTGTCCTGAAGCCACTCCTTTGATATCTTGGCTGTGTGCTTAGGGTCATTGTCCTGCTGAAAGATGAACCGTCGCCCCAGTCTGAGGTCAAGAGCGCTCTGGAGCAGGTTTTCATCCAGGATGTCTCTGTACATTGCTGCAGTCATCTTTCCCTTTATCCTGACTAGTCTGCCAGTTCCTGCCGCTGAAAAACATCCCCACAGCATGATGCTGCCACCACCATGCTTCACTGTAGGGATGGTGCCAGGTTTCCTCCAAACGTGACGCCTGGCATTCACACCAAAGAGTTCAATCTTTGTCTCATCAGACCAGAGAATTTTCTCTCTCATGGTCTGAGAGTCCTTCAGGTGCCTTTTGGCAAACTCCAGGCGGGCTGCCATGTGCCTTTTACTAAGGAGTGGCTTCCGTCTGGCCACTCTACCATAGAGGCCTGATTGGTGGATTGCTGCAGAGATGGTTGTCCTTCTGGAAGGTTCTCCTCTCTCCACAGAGGACCTCTGGAGCTCTGACAGAGTGACCATCAGGTTCTTTGTCACCTCCCGGACTACGGCCCTTCTCCCCCAATCGCTCAGTTTAGATGGCTGGCCAGTTCTAGGAAGAGTCCTGGGGCCTCATGTATAACGCCGTGTGTAGAACTCACACTATAACATGCCGTAAGCACCAAAGCGGGAATGTGCGTACGCACAGAAAAATCTAGATGCAGGAATCTGTGCATACGCAAACTTTCACATTCTTCCACTACATAAATCCCGATCAGCGTGAAAAGTAATGCACGTGCCTTCTGTCCCGCCCCAACTCCTCCCAGAATTATGCCTCTTTGAATATGCAAATCGATATAAATACCCTTCTGTGAAAAGACAATGGGAAAATATAAGAATTTCAGCGAATACCAAGTGGAGGCAAAGGAAAAACGTACTATTTGTTTGTTTAAACAGTGGTATAATCAACAAAAGAAAGCTGATAGAGTGACATAGTGTCGGAGAAACTTGAAAGCTCAAGTTCACAAAGTCGCACAGTGCCCGAAATAAAAAAGAAGTTGTCACATATCAAAGTCGGTGTGAAAAGGCGACTCGCAGTGGACCGTCTGAGTGTCATATGAAAGCTTATTAGGGTACAGAGAAAAAAAAAAATAGGCACACAGTGGGAAAAAAAGCATGAAATGTCAACTTTAATCTCAAAATTTCCACTTTAATCACGTAGTGTATTTTGTCATTAAAGTAGAACATCATAAACTTCATCTTAAAATCGTTTATTTTACTAGTTTCTCAAGTAGCACGTTAAATGCTTTGTTCTGTGTTTGATCCTCTATGTGCTCTGTGTGTGTGTGAATCCCTACGTGCTTCTGTTCTTTCTCTTTCTCTGACAGGACACAGAATTCATTACATTTGTGATATTACAGCTCTCTGAATAATTAAAATACTGAGATGTATACGTGATATCTTTTTCATGAGGATAGGAATGAAAGCATGTTATTAAACATGGGAACACGGTGGCGCAGTGATTGTTCATATCTCACGCAAGATGCTTGCTGCGCCATGTGCGACCTTCGATGAAATAATTTATTACAGAAGTACTGTCTCTTTCAAACGTACTAACCTCCAATTCCTGTCCTTACTTTTCTTTCTCCAAATACCCAATCACCACACAATCAGCTCTGTAATAGACGTTAAGCCATCTGTAAGCTTAGAACGCCGATTCTTCAAAACTTTTAAGGAACATCGAAACATCTTCGTAGTACGTGTTTAATTATTCTGTCCGTCTATCCTTCCAGTGTCGCGTCATCACCAGCAATAATACAGCGCAAGGCAGGAGCTATCCGTGAACTAGCTAGCGCTGCGGCACTGTGTCCTCACATGTTTAATTATTAACAATACAGATTATTTAAATAAAGTTAAAGTTTTATCTGTATACTATAAGCAACATATTTTGCTGCATTTCATCTTAAAAATGATATCGTCATCATACGTGCTTTATAAAGTGGCGCAGGTTGTGCAATATTATAACTGTAGTGCAAGTTTACAGTGAGGTAATTGTACTTATAAGTACAAACAGTTCTACAAGGAGCACTTGATGGACTGACCGAGTGCGTTTATAGTTCTTGGGATGAAACGGTTTCTGAAACACGAGGTCCGTACAGGAAAGGCTTTGACGCATTTTGCCGTGGCTGAGGTAGTGTGTGCTTGAAACTGTATACCGATAATTATCTTTCCGATCAGCTGCTGCTGTGATTCCCCACTCAGATACAGTAATATAAATACTCTGAGTGGTGCAGTGAGAGTAATATGGAAAAAAATGATCCGCTGTGGCAACCCTTAACGGGAGCAGCTGAAAGAAGAAGATGATGCAGTGAGCGCAACAACGTTAAAGCAGTTATGGTATTTGGAATACTATGGCTATTTCCTGGACCATTATATTGTTACAGGTTAATTACAATCAGATGCATTACACTAATAAACAATATGCAGTTAATTTCAGTGTATTTATAAAGCCGCTTCAGGAATGTGGGTCAAAGAAAGAAAGGGTAACCACACAGGAACAGTAGCACTGCTTTGACGCTGGGTGCCGCCAGTCTGCAAAACCGAGCGGAGAAATTGCGTACGCCAGGGTATGAGGTACTGTGGTAATGTGCGTGGCTTTATGCCAAGTTTAGGTTTTATACATCGCGATTTGAGCGTGGAAACGTTCGTACGCATCATTTCTGTACGTACGCACCGTTTATACATGAGGCCCCTGGTGGTTTAGAACTTCTTCCACTTACGGATGATGGAGGCCACTGTGCTCACTGGGACCTTCAAAGCAGCAGAAATTTTTCTGTAAACTTCCCCAGATATGTGCCTCGAGACAATCCTGTCTTGGAGGTCTACAGACAATTCCTTTGACTTCATGCTTGGTTTGTGCTCTGACATGAACTGTCAACTGTGGGACCTTATATAGACAGGTGTGTGCCTTTCCAAATCATGTCCAGTCAACTGAATTTACCACAGGTGGACTCCAATTAAGCTGCAGAAACATCAAGGATGATCAGGGGAAACAGGAAGCACCTGAGCTCAATTTCGAGCTTCACGGCAAAGGCTGTGAATACTTAGTGGTAGTGCTGCTGCTTTGCAGTAAGGAGACTGTGGAAGATTGTGGGTTCGCTTCCCGGTTCCTCCCTGTGTGGATAGTGCTTTGAGTACTGAGAAAAGCGCTATATAAATGTAATGAATTAATTATTATTATTATTATTATGTACATGTGCCTTTCTCAATTTTTTTATTTTTAATAAATTTGCAAAAACCTCAAGTAAACTTTTTTCACGTTGTCATTATGGGGTGTTGTGTGTAGAATTCGGAGGAAAAAAATGAATTTAATCCATTTTGGAATAAGGCTGTAACATAGCAAAATGTGGAAAAAGTGATGCGCTGTGAATACTTTCTGGATGCACCGTAACACTAATATTACATTGCTTTGTCCAAGTTACAAATAAAGACATACAAAATATTTATCAACATGTATACAAAATTTCACACCACAACACTACGAGTGCCCATATTCCTGGCATGCTGCAAAAGAAATGGACAGATCATGAGATGATTTAGACCTTGTACATATGGACTACCACAATTTTAAGAGTTTTCACACTAAATGAGGGTGGACAAACATTTTCAAATGACAGTAGAGGATATTTACAGAAAACACACGCACACAAATAGAGCAATTCTGGGTCATTTTTTATTTTTATGCTGGCGATATACAACTTCATGTTAGTATAAAGCCTAATGATGGTAAATGTCTCCATTTTGTAATGACATAAGCTATTCAAATGCAAGTAGTAATTCAGTGATGCACTTTATTGAACCATAAGGACCCAGACATAATATTAAGAGGAACTTGGGTTCACCAGGCCTGCAGCCAGCATCAAAAGTCAAATATAAAGCAGTGATTTTAGTTTCATGTAAATGGAAGTTTGGTGATAGGAGCAGAAATTCACATTGCATTATCAAATTAAGTTCACATTCTGATTCTGCGATGTTCAAAACATTGATAAAATGTTGATTTCAGTGCAGTGTCTATATGTGTGTCTGTCTTACAATTAAAATTTCTGTCAGTCAGGTATGCTTTTGCGTGTTGTAACGGGGTCAAAAAATTTGTTATAAAGTTATCTTCAGATTCTGGTTCTTCGATGTTCAAAATGTGGAGAGAAAATTGAGTTTAGCATGATGTCTGTATATGTATCTGAGGAAAATCGAAAGCGATTTTCTTTTCTTATAACTGAAATTTTTGTCAGAAAAAAATTGTTTTTCTTCGAGTTGTGTAGAGCTCTTGAAGGACTACAACCTTGCAAAGATACAAACATTTAAAATGAGTGTTTCCTGAACATTGAGAAACCAGTACAATAACTTCTGGGGGAACAAAAACCAAGAGCTATCAAGTTGCATCAGGTTTGCTGTGCTACAAACTTTAGGCGTATTGTTTTTGGTGCAGTTTGGTTCAGTACTTATCCTTCAAAAACGGTTTGACCATTGACCAAAAATAACTACTGTAGGAATTATTTAACTGGGATTTTGGCAGTGTGTTACAATTAATAATGGGACTGGACTTATTGATTTACAAATGTAGTGCGTGAGTTTATTAAATGTACATACTCAGGGAGGCACATTCACAGAACTTAATTAGTGAAGATAGCCGACAGCACGTTTGCTCTACCAGAGCACATGCTGGATGATGAAGAGAAAGAAAAACACACACCCCACAATAGGTCGGTAAAGCTCGACACGGAATAAGGCATTAAGCCATCCCATAATAATCTATCTATCTCGGCAGCTTTTTCGGAATAAGGCATTAAGCCATCCCATAATAATCTATCTATCTCGGCAGCTTTTTTACTTCATTTGAGGCAATGTTGCTAGTTTCAAATTAAATAGTTATTTAAGCTGCTCACTTGATTCAATTCCCTGTTCACCTTGCTCTATATTTATTTGTGTACAAAATAATGAGTTAATGCATCTGAATGTTATTTTATAGTACAATTAATTGCATTATATTGTAAAACCTTCCACTAAGTGATATCTTGTGGCATCACTAAAATTTAATTTATATTAAAGTACAGTAATGACCATTCCATTGAGATTTTTTGACTCGGACTTAAATGACTCAACAATGTTACTGAAACTGCATTTTGTCAAGTAAAATATCAAAGGTGAGGTTTTTACCTTCATTTACAGATGCAGAACGTCTAGTGATAGCTTGTGTTACGAGCAGAATTGATGGTTACAATACATTTTACCCTGGCCAGCCCAAAAGCTTAACTGAGCATTTGAAAATAATGCACTATGCAGTCTGATGATTACAGCCAAATAAGTGAGTGCATATCACTCGTGTTCTTAAGACCCTGCACTGCATTCCAGTGATGTTTGGTATTACTTTAAGTTTCTTTAATTAGTTTATAAGGCCTTAAATTATTTCGATCCTTCCTGTACAATATTACAGACAGCAAACTCTTGGGGCTAGCTGTCTGTGTTTAGAAATTCCTTCAGTTAATTTTAGGTCACCAAATTATGGAATGTACTGTCATAGCAGCTAAGAAACTCTCCTACTTTTAATAGTTTTGAGGCGAATTTTAAAAAATACTTTTTTGTTTGACATTTTCATGATTTTCTTTTCTTTAAATTTATAATGGTTGCATTCTCTTTAATGGTGTGTCTGAAACGCTTTTTGATGCAATTATGTATAGTAAGTGCACTCAACCTTAACAGAAAGACCTAGAAGTCATAGTGGACTATCCACTGTAAAGAAGCGATCAAGAAGGTGAACATGATACAGCATGATGTGTAGAGTACAAGTCAAAAGATGTCAATGCTGAAGCTAACACATTAGTGAGGCTCATCTAGAGTGCTGTGTGCAGCTTATTACAAAAAAGACATAGCAGCGCTAGAGGAAGTCCAGAGAAGAGCGACTAGGCCGATTCCAGCGACTGACACACAGTATGAACTGTGAGGAAAGAATAAAGGGTTCGAAAATTGTTAGTTTAAGCAAGTATTCATAATTAAAATGAAACTACTACAGTGGTTCCAGGCTGTTATTTTAAAACATGTTCATCAACAGAAACCTGGGGATACAGATGGAAAGTAGATAAAGATTAAACTTTCTAATCAGTTACATGTTTTTCTTTACACAGAGAATCACAGACACGTGGAATAACTTACCAAATAGATATTGGGCAGTAGCTCTTTGAAGACCTTCCAGTGTCAACCTGATGAAACTTTGGAGACAAAAATCAAATAGGATCGAGGGGCTTGTTGGGCAGAATGTCCTGTTCTCATCAAAATTGCTCTCATGTTCTAATAGCTGCTATATAAATAAAGATATTATTATTATTAGGCATTATGGGGAGAAAGTGTAGTGTTCTTAAGGACTTAAATGACAGCCACTGTTAATGGAAGCTTTGGCTCAGCAGACATATGTTTCAGTGTGATGCCTCTTTAAGCAGAGGAGCATGGCAGGCTGATGACAGATGATGTTGGAACAACATATGGCAATGACACTTAGCCTCTTGAGTTTTTATATAAAAAACAACCCTCTGCAATGTGGAAGTGCACTGCTCATGAAGTTTTGGAGTGTGCACACTCAAGATATAAATATACACACAACAAACACAATTTTACAGGAGCTTTTGGCCACTGAGGCCACCTAAAAATGTTTCTTTATTCTTATTATCACCAAGTGCTTTGCTGCTTCCAATGTACTGATCATGCAGAACATCATTTTGAAATGTAAGCGATAATGATGTTTGTTTTTCCTCCTGGCAACCGTTGTTGATGGAGGTATAGTGAGTACCACATCAAAATAAAAATCCTCAAGTGCCTAAAGAAGGTAGGGAGTATATATGTAAACCATTGCCATGTATTTTTCAAAAATCTCTGCACCTGAGGAAATGACTAAAGACTATAGGCTTCATAATACATATACGGTATATATGTTGTATAAAAACAGATGATCAGGCATATCCAGGAAACTACAGGCAAGTAAGCTTAGCATACATCACAGGGAAGTTAAAAAAGCAGTTATTAAGGAAAAGCTCAAGCAGCTCCTTGTCTAGAATAGGAGTTTTAGCAAATAGTCAAATTGGGATCATACTGGGAAGGTCATGTTTTACTAATATGCTGGAATTCTATGAAAAAGCAACAAAAGCATACGATCAGAGGGTGCATGTGATATTATTTATCTTTATTTTCATAAGGCTTTTGGTAAGGTGCCACATAAAAGGTTAGTGATCAAACTAAAAGAAATGGGAATTCAGGGAGTGGTCTGGATGTGGGCAACAGTTGGCTCAGCGATGGGACCTTTTTCAGAATTTATTTAAAGGTGGTGTCCCTCGGGTCAGTGCAGGGACTACTGCTCTTCTTAATACGCAAACATGATTTAGACAAGATTATTATTCATAAACCGGTTAAGTTTGCAGATAAGGGCAGATCATGCAGAATCGGCTTAATTGTTACAGTGGGATTTGATTAGCATACACAATGGGAGGTCTGAAACTTGAAAATGCACCTCATGAGAAGGACCTAGGAGTCGCAATGGACTCTTTACTATCATCAGACAGTGCACAAAAGTTTTTAATGTGTGTAATACAGTGCGGTTATGTCAAAGTTATTTAATGCACTAGTGAGGTAGCATCTGGAGTGATATGCTCAGTATTTATCTCCATATTACCAAAAACGACATAGCAGCACTAGAGAACGTCCAGAGGAGAGCAGATAGGCAAATTTCTGGTCTAAGAAGTGCGAGATAAGAGAAGAAAGATGAATTTTCTCAGTTTAAGCAAAAAGAGATTAAGTGGTGACATGATCGAAGTGTTTAAAATTATGAAAAGAATTAGTATGGTATATCTTAGTTGATACTTTAAATACAACAACAACACAGGTACACAGCTGGAAACCTGTTAAGGGCAGATTTCACAAATGTTTGAAAGGTTTTCTTCAGAAAGAAAACCAATAGACACAAAGGATAAATTATCAAGTGGTGTGGTGGAGAGTAGGACTTTAGGGACCTTCATACCTCAACTTGATGTTAGTTTGCGTAATCTAGTTGCATAAGACAGATATAAGTTTATTGGGTTGAATAGTCTGTTTTCAACAAAACTTTTCTAATGTTGTAACGAGTATGTGTGAAAAAACAAAACCACAAAAAATATAAACTTGATGTTTAGCTTCATCCATGGTGGTCATAGTCCATCTTTAAGTGAAGCATACCCTGACCTTAACATCCAAAATAGCTACAACTGGTAACTCATCTCTCATCTCACTAACAGGAAATGTAGCCCCACAGAAATCTGAAGATACGAGCATATGCTGTAGCAGAGAAAAGGTACTCATTGAAACTCTTTATTGAGCCAATTCACCAAAATTCAAATCTTCTCAGTGAAATCTATTCTTGTTTTGTTTACTACGTATTGTGTAAAAGGTGACAGTTTTCTAAATCAACTCATCAGTATGAGTCTAAAAGCAACAGTAGGTAGACTAAACAAGCTAAAACAGAGTGGCAAGTCAAATGGCGAATGTGAAGGGGAGCTATTAGCATCTTGGCTGCTAGCCTCTAGGTTCCTGCCGGCCTGAAAATTCGATTAAGCAGCAAAGGAAAATGGATGGATAGAAAGAATGCATGAGCATCAAGTAAGATGCCTGTTATGTGCACTTAGGGTAAACTAATACAATAATCTTATACATACTTAACAGAATTTATAAATGGGATATTTATCATAGTGTACACATTAGATAATTTCTCATTAGACTAACACTTTTATCATATTATTTTATTGTGCTGCCAGCTGCAATACCACATTAGACACATCTTATAATTCATGATTTTCACCTTCACAGCCTCAGCAGGTGAGGTTTCAAGGTACAGTGGATGAACTGGCAGCAAACTTGCAAGGTTTTGGATTTAGGCAGTTACCAGGTATGTTCCCATTTTGAAAAGTTACAGGCCTTTACAGCAGCAGCAGCATAGCATCCAGTATAGGTTGAAAAATGGCAGGTGAAGGAGACATTACTAGAGTTACATTGCACAGACAGGTTTTGGCACAAAGCAGTCCGTCTCCAGTCTATTAGGCACTCTCGACCCTGAGAGGATCACGTTAAGTTTCACTGGTGAACTATCTTCCTGCAGCAAACATAACCTCTGAAAAAATGTCAGTGGTTACTTCTGCCACGGCTGGTCAATGGCGTCTCTACTCCTTCTCTGCTCATTCCGTTCACCTTGGCTGGCCCATTTGGTTGTACATCCTGAGAGACTTGGGGCTGCAACTGGTCAAAGAGATATTATTTCATTTGTGTGTTCATTTCTTTTATAAAATTACATCAACTGCTAATCCAAAGTCATTTTATATAACCATCCTATTTCAAAGTATCTTATGAAAAAACAAAACAGGCTGTACATTGAACCAAGTAACTGCTCTACATTCAAGTTTTCCATTTTTCATGGAGTGGCTTACTTGAAAGCTATGAATACTCATCTTCACTAAGATGACCAACATTAGTAAACAATGATCCATACACTTCCAACAATTAATGCTACACTCACAAAAAATGAGACAGAGGCACATGCCGGAGTTGGAAATGTTACATGAACGTTTTACAGTTTGATGGCTACCAAGCAAACAATTCACATAACTGCTATTAGAATGAGCCAAGCTGTGATGTAATGTTGGAGTCTCACTCCATTCAGTAATATAGAAAATAATAATTAGGTGACCCATAAATAGCAGTTTTGTGGACCAATTGTATTTGGAGTAAAGCAATATATACTTAATATGTTTAGTTTGCTTGCTTTTTTCACAGAAAAACAACAAAGCTGGATTTCAATGACTTTTTCTGTGGACTAAGTAGTAAACATGCAGCGACCATGTGTTTATGCCCAAAACTCAGACTTGAAACTCAAGTGAACATGACAAAGATGAGAAGTCACCAGTGATACAGTGCAAATTTTTTTATTATAATAGAGAGATATCAGTTAGTGCTGAATAATAGGCAGACACCTTTACCCAAAAATAATTTACAAAAGCAGGACACACAGTTCAGGGTTTTTTTTTCATTTACCAAAAACCATTGGACAACACATTGGTTAGGTGACTTGATCAGAGTTATTATAAATTAATGGGAGATGGCAATGTACTGAGGAACCTCCTGGATTAAAAGTCCATTTCCATAATACTCTCTGTCAATTAACCTAACTTGCATCTATGGGATGAGTAAAGGAACCCATAAATCCAGTCACAAAAATCACATTTCTAAATTAAGCTAGTGATGTGCTCAAGGGAAAAATTCCTCTCATTCATTCAATGTGCCATATTTTAACCTGTACTCCTCCACGGGTCTCTTACAAGTTGCTTAGGGTCACTCCCTTACATGTGTTACCCTGCTGGCAAAAGAGATAGATTAACTCACAGTGCGGCCTCGGCCTGAGAAGACAGTAGTCAATCCGGTGTTTTGACGGACATGCCTCAGGGACTTGCCAGCCTTCAGCTCGGTGAGTAATTCTGGACTACTCAATGACAGCATAGCTGGAGAGAGATGAGGAAGCAGATGGAGAACGAGAGGTCTGTTAGTAGAGAAACTCTTGCAGGAAGTAGCAAAGAGAGAGATGAGACGATCAAGGATTACAATGGGGAGGAATCAGCAGCACTCTGGAAAAATGTGTCTTATATGAGAGCTGGGAATTTTAAGTTTGTGTCCACCTTTGTGGATCCACAAATTACTGATTAGCAGATACTAAAAGCATTAAAAGCATGACATATTGGAACGGGAGGCTGAACGTCAAGGGTTAAGACAAGCACTGAATGGTTGATATACTGGCAGAGAAGAGGCACTTTGGCATATGGGCACTTAGTATATAATGGGTTACGCATGAGTCAGCATTGGGAAACTTCAGACTAACAGTCAAAGTGTGAATGTCAAACTCAGCCATGGTAGGCAAAAACAAGATGGGGAAATGAATGGCAAGACAGAACATTGTAACATTTCAAATTGATTTCTACAATAGGAAAACTGTCTCTGTTCTATAAATTCTGTAGCTGTGTGTTAACAATGAAATGGGCAATGCAGCAAGCCCCTTACATTGTGCAGATGCAGGGATCCCTTCCGATGAGCGCGGTCTAAGCAACTCAGTGTCATTGTCAGGAGACTGAGGTGGAGTTAGGTCATCAGCAGGATGGAGGCCCTGCAGAGGAATCACAATGCGCTCTGGCTGTGACTGGAGATCACCCTTTGAGGAGGGAGGAGTAGGCAGCGTCTGTTGGGAGATATGAGATGGTGACACAAAGACAAAAAGAAAACATTACAAATGAAATGACAATGTTAATGAATCCATAAAACGCTTAAAAGGATGTGGCATGTATCACAAAAAACATCTCTTTCATTATGCTTTCATATTTTATTTTACATCACATGAAGTTCAGTAATGGGTACTCTGTGTTTGACACAACAGGCACACTCTCACCTTCTTATACTCTCCATTTACTTTTCTTTCTTCACATAATAGGTCAACATGACAAATACGGTCTGATTTTTCAGGTAAGGAAGACAGAATTTTCAACATAAGACTTATATACTACCTAAGCATGGCATGAAAACTTGTTGCTTGGCGATTAGCACATGCAAGTAAGATTTTCACTGTACTCCGCCCGGGTGACAACAATAACCTTAGAAACCATAGGAAATGCACACGAGTTTATTATTAAAAACCTTCAGAATATAGAAAGAAGTAAAAGATATCTGCATTAAACATAGGTGGCATTTCAATTGGCACCCAAGTACAAGACCTAGCACTGTAATAACCCATCTTAGTATCTTTCACAGCAACCACCGGTAAAAGGCACTACTAAAAACAAGGATGCTTTGCAGTATTACAAATCCTTAGTTTTTTGATGTAAATGCCAAAATACAATTAATGCTATGGAAAAGTCCAATTTATATTATATATATATATATATATATATATATATATATATATATATATATATATATATGGTTGAAATAGTTTACTGTCAAATAATGCAAAGGGTACGCAACACGTGTTTCGCCCTAATTCTGGGCTCATCAGGCGTACACACTCACTGCATCCCCTCTCGGGAATCGAACCTCGAACATCAGCGCCAGAGGCGAAGCCCCTAACGTTGCGTTACGGTGTGTGGTTCGTTTTTATTTGACAGTATGTAGATCGGGGTAATTACATTCATGGCATTCGTAGTCTGAATCACATTCTGATTGTATGGGTCGCGTACTCTTTGCATTATTTGACAGTAAACTATTTCAACCATTCTATGATCTGCCTCTCGCAACTGAAAAGAGGGCACCGTGGCGGATGTTAGCCGACTTGATGACCAACCACAAGCGTTACCTGGCAGGTAACCACCCATACAATCAGACTGTGATTCAGACTATGAATGCCATGAATATATATATTTAAAATATATACATATATATTTTAAAGCAGGCACCATTATGGAGACTTTACAAAACCAAACATATTATAATGTAATGTACTTGTCTGCATATCTGAAGATGGGCCCAGTCTCTTTTGGTTTTAATTAGAATGCATACAAGCCTGTTCAGTCAATCCTTATTTAATATTATAATACTTTATTTAAAAGGCACAAGACTTTATGAAATAAAATAATAATACATTTTATTTATATAGCACCTTTCCCATGCTCAAGGCACTTACAGAATATAATAAAGAATGGCAGGGTATACAGTATATAGCATTGTACAAACCAGGTAATAAAGAAGATTAAGACAGTGAATTCTGAAAAAAAAAAAAGAAACAGACAACATAATTGATGTTCTAGCACACACACACAGGTTACATTAGTATCTTGACAGAGAACTGAGAGAAGGGTAATAAAGTCAAGTAGAGCTAAAAGCCTTCCTGAACAGATGAGTTTTGAGTTGTTTTTTAAAAGAATTCATGGAGTCATACATACAGACTGTATGTGTTCAGATGCTTAATCCAATTGAACTGGATGCCTATCCAGCAGCACTTGAACGGGATGCCAGCCCATCACAGGGCACATCCTTGCACAGGGCCAGTTTATAGTTGTCAGGTAACATAGCCTGCACTTCATTGGAGTAAAATCAATATAACAGTACAAACATTAATTTATATATACAGTACATCCACAGTTCTTGTTTTAAAAAAAAAACATTCTTATAGATCTCTGCATTATAAAATCTTTGGGAGGGAGACTAGGGAGACGAGACGTGATCTTCTCGGAAGACAATTTGAAGTCCAGTGAGAGACACTCTAACTTGCTCCCAGCTCTTAAAACAATGACAAGCGACAAGCAAAACACACAGCCACCCTAACACCCCCCTCAAATTCACACCTTCCCCCCTCACTCCTTGACAACGCGAGCAGCAGAGACACGAAGTGGCAAAAGGTCAGCTGCTGTACAGGCTTTAAAATGATCGATGGGCATCGCAACAGCAGCAGAAAGACAGCAGATGATCCAGCAGCATCTCCTTAGAATGGTTTCAGCTGCCCCCCCTTCCCCCCCTTGACAACGCGAGCAGTGTTATACGTCCTGTGAGAAAGAGATTTAACCACTTCTGGGACCGGAAATAAAGGACAAGTATTGTTTTTACATCATGATGCAAGACAAGGCAGTGAGACATCATTTAAAACAAGTCCACGGACATCTAACCTAGCAGTTGTTGGATTGCTGTTGGCAGACACGCTTCATGTGCTCCCAACTCTTAAAACAACGACAAGCAACAAGCAAAATCCGCAGCTCGCCAGCAGCAGAAAGCCAGCAGATGATCCGACTGCTTCTCCTGAGCGTGCGTTCAACCGCACCCCCTTCACAACACGAGCAGCGTTATGCTTCCTGCGAGAAAGAGATGTAACCATGCCTGGGGCTGGAAATAAAGGACAAGTTTTGTTTTTGCAAAAGTTTTAAAGTAAAAGTGAAAATAATGTATATGTAACAATTCCCGTGAAACTAACAATCTCTTTAAATTGTATATCCGGTAAACCAAACCTGGGGGTGGGTGAGCGAAGCGAGCAGGGGGCAGAGCCCCCTAGTCTTTGAAAAGATTCTTAATACACAGAATGTTTTGCAGATGCTTAAACATAATGCAATTCAAAGTCTGAAATTCATGTTTTATTCTTATGAATGACATCCTCCATTTCTAAGGTTAATATCTGGGTAATATCTGCTATTAAGCTATCACTTTGTACTTGCAAATCCATTACTTCTCTTTTACTAATTTCAATACTGCATCCAATTCAATATTTATTTAAAACTGCACGTAATTTCGAAACTTTCTTTAAAAAAAAAAAAAAAAAAAATATGGGGGTGCCTCACTAATATACAAAATGTCCATATAAGAGATTCCTAATTTACAACTAGCCAAATTTTTCTTTTGCTAATATTTTTAGGATAGCTACGCTGTGGTTAAAATAATATTTTTGAAATGCCGTAGATTATACGCTTTAATAACTTTTTTTCCTTTATGGCAAATGTTGAAGGCCTGGATTAGTGAATACCACGTGCTCCTGAAGCTTGTCTGAGCCACTACAAAACCTTACACAAGTGAATTATTGTTGTATTTAAGTCAAAGTGTTGGCTGTTCTGTTGGTAGCTTTGACTCAGGCTAACAGTGGACTGACTTTACTATGGACAATTAAGAGTGCAATAGAGAAAGTGCAGATCTACACATACAACACCACAATGAACACTGAAACTGTGAGGCAATATAGCCAACCACTGCTGGACTGGACTACCCCTTTACTTGTTTGCATATCATGATGGGTCTACTTTCCTTTGATTTTAATTAGAAGCCAACCAAAATTAATACTGTAAACAATTCTGTTCCATTATTATTTATTTAATATAGAATCATTCAAAGCAAGGACCATCACAAAGTTTGTGACTTCAGAAATGCAACAACTAAATATATTTATATGGCAGACTAGCAAGTGTACTCAGGGCTGCTCATGGTTTAAGAAAGCTCTCACACGATAAGTTGTCCAGCGGCCACAATTGCCTGGTTAAACTCGCCCCTTGGAGCAGCATTCTATGCCTGAGCCATGTCTCAAAAATGCCATCTTAGGCTACTTTCTGCTTGTGATAGACTAAGTCATGAAGACATCCACAACACAGAAGCAAAATGACATCCATTAAACAACCTGGATGACCTAAAGGTCACAGATGATCATGCCCTTCTTTCTCATATCCACCAACAGATGCAGGAACAGACCAGCATTCTTGCAGGTACATCTGGTCAACTGGGGCTTGATATCCACAGAGAAAACAGCATGCTCCTCAATGTAAACGCTGCCAGCACAACACTGATGATGTTGGAAGGTGAAGGTCTTGAGTTGGAGAGCATTTTCTGCCTTTGCAGCTTTTGTTAACAAACAGGAAAGATGCCAGATGCTGACAACAGAGTCAGGATTGGTAAAGGGCAGTTATCCATCAGCTAAGGAATTTGTGGGGCTCCAGGGACTTGTCCATCATAATTAATATCAGGCTGTTCAGAACTAGCGTGAAGTCAGTTCTACTCTATGGAGCAGGTGCACTGAAGATTAGTTACCACTGCTAAGAAAATCCAGATGTTGATTAACACCTGTTGAGAAGGACCCTCCAGATATGCTGGCCTGATACCAATAACTGTGTCAGCAAACAAGACAAGAACTATGATAGGGAAAGAGATTCTCCAGCAAAGATGGAGGTCCCTACCTCCATAAACCAACTTCTACTAATCTCCAGACAAGCCTTCAAATGGAGCATCCAAGGAAAGAGGAAAAGAGGCTGGCCAAGAAACTAGACAGTATGACATGGAGGCAGATGTTAAAAGGATGGAGTACAACTGGGAGCAGCATGCTCTGGGCCAAGATGCCTGGAGATCTCTGGTTGGTAGCCTATACCCCAGAAAAGAGGAGTGATAAAAGTGGAGAGAGCACTCACTAAATCAAATTGCCCAAGAGGAAACATTTTAGCCACAATTCAAACTTTTACTGACTAACTCATAGGGTACAACTTTCCATACCTGTGCCAAGTCCCAAAAATGTCTCCTAGGGGCACTTCTCTCACAAATTTCAGGTGAAGCCACTAAATAAAGCTCCACAAGAGGGAAAAGTTTCAGAATAGAACATAGGACATGGCCTTTCTTTGTGTCATCTGTGCAAAATTTGGTCAATAGTGTGGATTTGCATACCAGATGTGCTGAAGACACAATTCTGCAATCATTTTGTTATATAAAAAAAGTAAAATCTGCTTTTTTATGTAGGTGGTTCAGTTAAAAGACACTGAACTGTGAATCTTTATTCAGCGAAGGTAAATTTTTAATTACATCTTTTTGTACATGGAGCAACAGCTGTGGGACTCTGCTTTATATTTTGGTTTATAATTCTATGAATTTTGTCCAAATTTATTCATATTTTCTTTTTCTCACATTGTATAAATATTATAATCTCAGATTAGAATGACCAGTATGTTTGTAAGTCAGATTCAACTGTCCATAAGGAAACTAGATACAGTACAAGCATTCTTGACAAGATGAAGTGTATACACTTACTTTCATGATGAAAGGTTTTGAGCAAAGCTACCAATCATTAACGAATAGCCAATTAACAGTGTGTAACACCACGGGGTCCAAAATACCACATAAGAATATTGGCATAAAGTACTGACAATCAGAGAGAGAGAGAGAGACTCAATCCAGCTAGACCTGAGAGACACCATCTCTGCATCTGTTTGACTTCTGAACTATGACAAGCCATCTTCAAATGCACTTTTTCCTCACAAAATATACATCTTTGTCAAGTCGAGTCAACTTTATTTATAAAGCACTTTACATACAACAGCCGCTGACCAAAGTGCTGAACATAGGCTAAAATAAATTTTAAACAAAAACAAAATAAATAAGTAAATAAAATACAATAAATGAAACTAATTAAAACATAGTAAACACAACTAAACAGAGTTAAAACAGAGTAAAATCAACTGCTCACACAGGATCAAACGCCAAACCAAAAAGGTAAGTCTTAAGAGCAGACTTAAAAATGGGCAGTGAGGAGGCCTGTCTAATGTGGATCGGCAGTGAATTCCAGAGCCTTGGAACCACAACGGAAAAAGCCCTATCCCCCCTGAGCTTTCGTTGAGTCCTAGGCACATCCAGAAGCAGCTGACCAGCTGATCTGAGTGAGCGGGAAGGACAGTGCAGCATCTCAGCGAGGTAGGGCGGAGCAAGCCCATTTAAAGACTTAAAAACAAATAAAAGAATCTTAAAATGAACTCTAAGCTGAACAGGCAGCCAGTGCCGTGAGGATAATACAGGTGTAATGTGCTCATTTTTTCGCGTGCCAGTTAAAAGGCGTGCAGCAGCATTTTGCACCAGCCGGAGCCGAGACAGTGTGGACTGGCTAACACCAACATACAACGAATTACAATAGTCTAACCGGGTTGTAATAAAGGCATGGATTACTGTTGTAAATTGATCTTTGAAAAGAATGTTTTTTATCTTCGCCAAACGTCTTAGCTGAAAAAAACAAGATTTCACCACCGCGCTGATCTGACCGTCCAGTCTAAAATCCTCATCTATCCTAAAACCCAAATTTGTAATAACAGGTGTACCATATTGTGCTAGGGGACCCAAACAATTTTCTAACAGGAAATTGTTAACGTTTTAATACAAAAGGCATATCAAGATCTCCTTTCGTGTCTAATGTTATCCGCGGGAGATATACTACATTACCTATCGTGGATACATCCTTCTTTCAACAGTAATTCGGGCGGCGGAAGACCATAAGGTGTTAACGGTTGTAGATATTCTTCGGGATATTGTAAGTTGATGTTTTCATCTTTCGCACCATCAACACCAACTGTTTCAGCATAATCTATTTATATGCATTTAACCAATTTGCCCTATAACCGATCGACAATTTTCACGTTAATTCGTTTGACTTCGTCGTTTCTCAGTGCTGATGAAATGAATGAAATTCTTCAATAACATTTTGACATAAGAAGTCTTTTATTGGGAACTTAAAGTGAGGAAAACATAAAAATTTGTAAGAGCTGAGAGAGCAGGAACCGTATCTGTCAAAGGCATTCACAAAAATGAGAGGCGAGAGGGCTGTGTGCGCAGGATATGGTTGAGAGGAGGGCGTGACTTGAAAAAAATGTCATGGCCAAAGTCTCGTCTTGCGGGATGTGAAAGTCATGTCACATCTCCTTCCAATATATATATATATATATATATATATATATATTATATTTTTTTTAAATAGAGAGGTAAATTATGCTTCACTTTAGAATGCAATTTCATGTAGCAATTGACATATACAATGAATGTGAAGAAATAGTTTTGGCTTGAAAAATATCAAACTTATCCTTGAAGGTAAATTAAATTGTAATTGAATTCAAAACTAAAGTAGTCTACAGATCTCACAAATGTGTCTACTGTCTACCACTCAAACAAGCTTTATTTTATATTGTGCCTTTTACATGAAGCACCATCATAACACTTTATAAAGGACAGAACACACCACAATAGCTTGCACATCTCCATATATAACCAGTTGGGGTGCTTGCTCTCTTGAGGCTTCAGTCTATAGCAAGAGGAGAATTCATATTATTAACAAGACTCTTCATTGGTCCTTCATTTTTTTTCATCCACTTGACTCAATTCTGGGGCACAGGGAGGCACCCCCTATTTACAATTCACACTTACACACCTCCACACAAAATCACAGCTGCAAGTTGAAGGTCACCAAATCAATCTAACACTTCGTGTTTGCTCCAACATTTCAAAGATCGAGTATCTGGATGAAAAGTGCCAGCGGACTGGGGAAAACATGCAGCTTCATACAGACTGACTGATCCAGTCCCTGAAGCTGCATAGTAGCATCTATAACCATTATATTAGCCATGATTTTCTAGCATATAGTATTTGTAGTGTGCTTCCTAGCAAAAACCACCCTGAGACTTTTTAAAAAAACAAAACAAATGAACGAACAACAAATAATGTATTCACCCTTTGCAAAAACTAATATCCATTGACTTCTTTCAGCATCTAAGTAATGTTAGGCTGGTTTTACCATTTGCAGATGCACGAGGACTCAGCTCCTACTAACTATATATAATACGAAGAAACATCAGCCATCTAAAATTCTCACATAGGTCAGCTATTTTAAAATTTTATCTCCAAAGATGCACTTTGGAAGGGAGCTCCAGTCAACTATCAAATAGCCGATTGATCTTTAGTTTATTAAATGCCTTTTACAGAAAGCACCATCACAAGCACTTGATAAAATAAATGACATGCAAATGAGACAAATTGTCAGGTGCACATCTCTTTAAAATTTAGGCTCCCACGAGCCATTGGACAACTACAACAAAAATGAAGACCCAGACCCACATTCTGGATGGGCTGCCACCAAGGAGACGCTTTTACCAAATGCCTTCACAGCGGCAGGCAGTCAGCTACATCAAACTCCTCAGCAGACCGTTCCAGAAGAGATCTGGACACTTCATTCATAAAAAATGGAGTGCCACAGTATGAGAGGTGCTCAGGGCTGAGTTCATCTTACCTGGTTATCTTCCATTGTTCCTTGAGACAGGCAGGGCCTGTGGTGCTAGGAACTGAAGGCTGTATGTGCCAGCTGTTGACCTGAAAGACCAAAGAAAAAGGTTCACATTATGTGTCACTCTAGATGTGAAGGAAGTCTCAAAAGGGGCTAATTTAGTGCCTAGTAGAAAAGGCACAATACACATACTTGTGTAAATCTGCGGGGCAACTGTGGGGCAGTACTCTGCTTTGGAAAAGTGGTGCTGCACCTTCAGACTTAAAAATCCAAATTTGCAGGGTAAGATCACACCAGTGGGCCATTGGTGTAGCACATTTTGATCAAAGATAATCAAAACACACACTGATGTGACTAACATTTTCCTGTCAATCACACTCCAGTCTTCTCATTGCAAACAAGGAGCCATTGATCTTGAAAACAATATACCAGTAATTCTGAGAAAGCCAAATTTCAACCTGGTTCATACTTTCAAATGCAGGAAAAACAGCTAAAAAAAAAAAAAAAAAATGGGAGTGGTCTCCTTTAGACTTTGATATGGTATGAATATTTGAGGAGTAAACCGCAAGACAACAAATCAAATCAATAATATACTGAACAAGTATTATAAAAGTAAAGTTGAATAAATCGGACTCTGCAGCTGCATGAACAAAAGGTAAAGTACCACTTCTGGTTAACGGAAATACAGTAATCCCTCCTCCATCGTGGGGGTTGCGTTCCAGAGCCACCCGTGAAATAAGAAAATCCGCGAAGTAGAAACCATACGTTTATATGGTTATTTTTATATTGTCATGCTTGGGTCACAGATTTGCGCAGAAACACAGGAGGTTGTAGAGAGACAGGAACGTTATTCAAACACTGCAAACAAACATTTGTCTCTTTTTCAAAAGTTTAAACTGTGCTCCATGACAAGACAGAGATGACAGTTCCGTCTCACAATTAAAAGAATGCAAACATATCTTCCTCTTCAAAGGAGTGCGCATCAGGAGCAGTGACTGTCAGAGAGAGAGAGGAAAGCAAACAAATCAATAGGGCTGTTTGGCTTTTAAGTATGCGAAGCACCGCGGCACAAAGCTGTTGAAGGCGGCAGCTCACACCCCCTCCGTCAGGAACACAGAGAGAGAGAGAGAGAGAGAGAGAGAGAGAGATAGATAGAGACAGACAGAGTTTGTTTTTCAATCAAAAATCAATACGTGCCCTTCGAGCTTTTAAGTATGCGAAGCACCGTGCAGCATGTCGCTTCAGGAAGCAGCTGCACAGAAGGTAGCAACGTGAAGATAATCTTTCGGCATTTTTAGACGAGCGTCCGTATCGTCTAGGTGTGCAAACAGCCCCCCTGCTCAATCCCCCTACGTCAGGATCAGAGAAAGTCAGCGCAAGAGAGAAAGAAAAGTAAGTTGGATAGCTTCTCGGCCATCTGCCAATAGCGTCCCTTGTATGAAATCAACTGGGTAAACCAACTGAGGAAGCATGTACCAGAAATTAAAAGACCCATTGTCCGCAGAAATCCGCGAACCAGCAAAAAATCTGCGATATATATTTAAATATGCTTACATATAAAATCTGCGATGGAGTGAAGCCGTGAAAGGCGAAGCGCAATATAGCAAGGGATTACTGTACCCCAAAAGTTGAAAGAAATCTACATTTTGTACCTAACACTTGCATGCAAAATTTCGTTGACCCGAGTGAAAGCATACTCAAGTTATTGTGCTTACATACACACACAACTCCAAAAATGGTATCTTCAGACTCAGGGAGGTCTAAAATGTAGAGATTCATCAAAATCTCAAAACGAAATTTTTGGAGGATTCCAATACTTTCCCTGTACTTCAAATATTAGAAAGTGAGGGAGGTCTAAATCATCGAGATTCATCAAAATCTCAACATCACATCGTTGGACGATTACAATAAGTTCCCTTTGTACACGAGAAAGTAAAAGGGCAAAGGGTTCAACCATGAGATTAAAAGTGCCGACAATTGGCTAAACCAAAAATATAGCACTTCTGTGGCCCACCACGATCCCCCATAATGAAATGCAGATATAATGGAGTTTAAATGGCACAAGGAAAAACCGTTGTGACCTCTATGGTTATGCAGCCAGCACTATACCATGCCCAAACCAAACCATTTTACTTCCATGTGCCATGAATGGCCTGTCAACAGCAGCATACATATACAGCACTACAAAACGCTGAGACTGTCAACTGTCACAATGGACATTTTTATGTATGGCAGAGTGTTATAGTACAGGGTTGGTTCTTCCTTTTGCCCAATACTGCCTGGATAGGTTTGGGCAGCCCTGGGTTTGTTCATGTAGAACAGACAATCAATCGAATATCCTTGTGCATGTGTTTCAGGTATTCTTGCATTGTTATGGATAGAGAACATGTAGGTAACTGTTTCAATGTCCTGAGGTTATATACAGCAGTAAACACTGCGGACTTCGGTCCTGGACCCTGTGCATTTTCCTTTGTCCGCTGATACTCCAATAATCAACCAGTTGGTGTTGGATTCATTGGCAACTATGCCTAGTATAATAGAGTGTGTCCTGTGATGGACTGGCATCCCTCCAAACATGATTTCTGTTTTATGACAGGACGACTCAAAATGATGAAATGAAATAAGTAGTTTCTCAATATGGAAGAATGGATGTTTATAAATTGAAACAGCACAGTGGTTGGCACAGCTGTTTGACGGCACCAGAGTACTCGGGCCCAATAACAGCCTGATCATTGTTTGTGGGGAGTTTCTATGCTCTTCAAGGGTCTATGTGAATTTCAACATAGATGTTTTAGCTTTAAGAGGAATTGTATTTAGGTCTGAAACCAGGAAGCAATTCTTATGCACAGAGTGGCAGGAATCTGGAACAAACTATCGAGACAGGAAGATGAAACAAACCTTTACAAGTGGCTGGATGAGATATTGGGGCAGCTTAGCTATTAGCTAAACAAATCAGCTTAATGGACCAAATGTTCTCCACAACATCTTAAAGTCTTTCATATTAAGCGGACTGTTAAACCTTTTTTGCCCCAATGCAGGTTTTATCGTAGGGCTGCCACCCTGTTCAGAATTAGCTCCCAAACAGGTTCTGGTATTCCACAATACTGTAATAGAATAAATTGTGAGAAATGGAAAGATGGACGATTAGAAAAGATGCGCCACAATGGTCGACTGCAAGGCAGGGCACTGCTATGTGGAGTTTGTACATTCCTAGAATAGTTGTATGGGCTTTTCTGCAGCTAATTCAGTTTTCCAAAAGTTCTTCCAATTCAGCAGAATGGTGCCCCATCTAGGGTTGGATCCAAACTTGGTCCTAACAGAACAGACTCAGGCTCACCTTTATTGGAAAATGAACAACAAAATTTGAACACATCATTAGAAGTGTGCTGCATGAAATTGCTCTTATTTCCCAAAATTGAAAATGTAAGGAATATCAAAAGTTTCTTTCTGATTGAAATTACTTCTACTATTTTATTTGCTTACCTCCATTTAAAAATGAATTTAAAAGCCAACGGTCTTATTTTCTTGAATTTCTGTAACATGACAGCTTCCAATAAAATTACTTTTATTTAAAATTATTTAACTGACACTTTTCATATCATAATACAATTGTTTCTGTAGTTCTAAATTAAAAGCGGGCCACATGCTTGTCTCACAGATTCATGTTCAAATCCAGGGCTTTTTTCACTGCATTTGTAAAGTTTAGAAAATCAGAATAATTGTAACGGGCCTCAAGCATTACATCTAACAAGGTTGTCCATCCATCAACTAGACTGTACAAAGTAACATCAAGCCAAGACCTGAAGGTCCCTAAAGTCGTGTTGTCCAACACGCTACTTGATAATATATTCCATGTGTCTATGGTTGTTTGCGTGAAGAAAAACTTTGTAACATTTGTGTAAAATCTGCCCTTAAGTTTCCATCCACCTCCTTGTGTTCTCGTTATAGAATTCCTTTTTTTTTTATTAACCACTTCAAGCACTTCACCATCAAATCTCTGATAGCTTAACTTCTAAAGGTTAATCTCCTTCAGTCTCTTCTCAACGCTCACACTTCTCAATCCTGAAATCAGTCTAGTCCTGGACCTTTGCTAGGGTTTTGATGTCTATTTTGTAATAATGAAACTAAAACTGAACACAGTACTCTGGATGTGTACAGTATGCACATCCCTTCCATGTCAAAGAGAGTTTTCATCCCATATCCCAGCATCTGTCAGGGGGAGTATGCATGTGTGTGCCTAGCAATGGACCCATTGCCTCCAACATCCTGTAGTGCTGGGTACCCACTGGCTAGGAAATGGTAGTAAACCTGAAGCAACCAGCTTGGTGTCACCCAGTGTCACTGTTGGGAATTAAACAGGCAGTCTGTGTTTAATGGGTTAGTGCCTTAGCCACTAGGCTACATCTCTATTCCATCTTAATGAAAGGACAAGTGTTTATCTGTCTCATTGCTAAGTTTCTGCTATCCAACTGTTGGTGCATCACAAACATTTGCACTGCTTTTATGAATCCTGTACCAAATGGTATGTAACACAGACATAGCAACTGGATGGGAACACTGCACTGCAGTCGTAAGCCCGGAGGTCTACACTGCTTAGAATCTAACGCATCTTAGGCAGGTAGCACAACTACTTTACAACTAATATTAACAAAGCAGTCACAATTTATTTGAAAATGTCAGCCATGGCTAACATGAAATTGAAGTTATGCAAGTTGCAGTGTAGTGATTCACGGACATTCTTTTGATGTTCATTGAAAATAAAACAAATTACTCCAATTTTTTTTCTTACTCCAATTCAAGGCCTCCAAAGGTGCTACATCCTATTTTGACAATTTGCAAATCAGGAAATGGCTCTGGAAAGGATGCCAGTCCACTGCAGGACACACACTCTCACCATCACCCAGGGCCAATTAACCTGAAACACATCTTTAAAACACAGTTTCTTTAAATGGCACCTTTCACAGTAAATGTACAAGAAAAGCAACTCTAAAATGAGAGAAAAATAACGAAACCCTGGGTAGAGCTTCACTAAAGTGTGATCACAAGGAGAGGATATAAAAATCTGCAAAATGCAATTTGTGCCAAATTATACGGATTAAAAAAAAAAAAAAAAGAAAATATGGATCTTGGGTAATAACGCTCTCATTTCATTTGTTGTCATTTTCTTGCCATTATCACTGGAATTTACAGCTTCATAGGGTGCAGAGAGTTTAATGTACAGTAATAGACAGTTTGTTCCAATCCTCCTTGAAGACAGAGAGGGAATTTTTAAGTAATCAACAGAAGTTGGGACACCTGAGTAAAATTTTTTGCTTCAACTTGCAAGGCTTAATTTACTTTAACTGCTGTAGAACATCGGTAGGTTGGAACCTATTAGTTGTTCCCTTCAGAAGGCCTATTTATAATATTCTGGAATACCACCCCCCAAGATTCACAATATACCAACCCAAGTCAATTGGCTTATGAAAACACAAGAGGGCTGAGCCTATCAGCCTGGCTGCACTTGCCCCTGCTTTCTATACTCTTAGGTCAAGAAGGGAGGCCATTTCACACCTTACATTAGCCAAGCCTTCCAAAGTGTGCAGAACAGATTTTAGGTGATGGGGGAAAAGATGCCCTTTAATTGCCAGTTACCTGCCCGGTTATCATACCACATACTCAAACATTTAGACATCGTGGGAGTTGTAGGGAAATATGGGAAATGACATCACATCTGGTAAATTTCATAAATCACACAAAGACTCCCTTATCTTCAGACTCAAGTGATTTCTTAAGAATGTACACTAAGCTCACAAACGAATTGTTTGATACGAGACTCAGTACCTGCAAAAGAAAATTCCCCCTCCTACTAGTATGTGTGAGCATTTTCCTCTTGACAAACTTACACAAGGCCATCTGCACATTGAGTTCTTACAGACATGTAGTCTGTGGTAGGGTTTCAACCCCTCACCTTCAAGGGCTCAGATGTCAAGGACTTCAACTCCTTCAACCCAGTGATTCACATTTTGATTCCTCAGTTACTATTAGGTTACTTCATTCAAAGGGTAGCACAGTTCCAGAGACCTTGATATGTACCCTGACCCAGTCGTATTTGTAGGAAGGGTAGGTTTTCAACCCGTCTACATGCTCTCATGTCCAGGTGCTCACAAACTCAAGCAGTTCAGGTTAAATGGAATAGCTGAACTATTGAGTGTGCCATGTGATTAATTGACATGTCATCCAGGGCCACTTTATGCCTTGTACTCCATAATTATATGGAACAGTCTTTAGTGCAGGACATCCTAAAAATGGATTGAGTGGGCCAAAAACATAGGTGGATGGTTAGGTCATTAATAAGTTTACCCAAAGTGACCTAGAACCACATACTGCTGCATAGCTTGCAGGTTTTTATATTTGTATACAGTAATCCCTCGCTATATCGCGCTTCGCCTTTCGCGGCTTCACTCCATCACGGACTTTATATGTAAGCATATTTAAATATATATCGCGGATTTTTCGCTGCTTCGTGGTTTTCTGAGGACAATGGGTCTTTTAATTTCTGGTACATGCTTCCTCAGTTGGTTTGCCCAGTTGATTTCATACAAGGGACGCTATTGGCAGATGGCTGAGAAGCTACCCAGCTTACTTTTCTCTGTCTCTTGCGCTGACTTTCTCTGATCCTGACGTAGGGGGATTGAGCAGGGGGGCTGTTCGCACACCTAGACGATACGGACGCTAGTCTAAAAATGCTGAAAGATTATCTTCACGTTGCTATCTTGTGCAGCTGCTTCCTGAAACGACATGCTGAACGGTGCTTCACATACTTAAAAGCACGAAGGGCACGTATTGATTTTTTTTTATCTCTCTCTCTCTCTCTCTCTCTCTCTTCCTGACGGAGGGGGCGTGAGCTGCCGCCTTCAACAGCTTTGTGGTGCTTCGCATACTTAAAAGCTAAACAGCTCTATTGATTTGTTTGCTCCTTTGAAGAGGAAGATATGTTTGCATTCAACTGTCATCTCTGTCTTGTCATGGAGCACAGTTTAAACTTTTGAAAAAGAGACAAATGTTTGTTTGCAGTGTTTGAATAACGTTCCTGTCTCTCTACAACCTCCTGTGTTTCTGCACAAATCTGTGACCCAAGCATGACAATATAAAAATAACCATATAAACATATGGTTTCTACTTCGCAGATTTTCTTATTTCACGGGTGGCTCTGGAACGCAACCCCCGCGATGGAGGAGGGATTACTGTATATGAGATACTAGCCGTTCCCCACGGCTCCGCCTGCGTAGTAGTGAAACAGGAGAAACTTTAAAAATCAATAAACAAAAAGGTACTGTACTGCTAGTTAAGCTGAGGCAAGTTACACTTCAAAACACAGAGGTAGACAGACTCCCCACTCCTGATGTCACACATCCACCTCCCCTCGGCCTGCAGCCACTGTCTCAGATTAGCGCGAATATATTGCTCCTGCAAGTGAACTATGATTATTAGAGTGATGAGAGAAGTCGGAAAATCAACCGGAATGTTCAAGCAAATTATAGAAAGAAAAAAAAAAAAAAAAAAAACCTGATCTAAATCCATTAACTAGTACTCTCGTGAAAAGCGGACAGACATTGCTGCACAGATGACAAGCAACCACCACAAACCAAGGTTTGAAAAGTCATATATAGATCCCTATTTCAGTTGTTTAGAAAGGCAGAAATATTAAATGCTGCATGGGCCATTATGTACATTAATAAAGACAAAGGGATGCTATTCTATATTGAACTTTTCCAGATTTATTTGCAGCAAAGTCCTTGATCTGTTCACTAAAATCCAGTTTCCAAACCAGATCACTCTCAATGGTCAGAGTCTCCTGATTCAGTCTTTCCTGCCCCATTGTGGACCCGAGCTTAATTTCACCTGTGCCTGATCTTGGAGAACAATTACTCATTGTCGGGTAAAGCCTGAAGGTTTACAAGTCCTAATTGTAAAGGCTCTGGAGTGGGTGAAATGCCTTTAGTGCTTATGAATTCTTTAAACTGGACAATTTACTAACCACAGTGTCAAACTGCAATGACACAGACAGGCCAATTACCACAAACAAAATACTGTACAGCAAATGGCTACAAACTAAGAAAAAGTGAAACACACACACACTTAAACATGTATATATGAACAACAATGATAAAATCATAACACAGAATACTGCTACAAGTCCTTCATCTCTCTGAAACTCCCAAGGTCTTGTTACACCTAACAACAGAAAGGGCTCAGCAGTATTGTTATTCTTCTGGACAGATTTTCAGTTCTTATATATCAAGTTAGAGGTTTTGAATTTCAAGGAATCTTTTTATGGTGAAATGAAAAAAAGATGCTAAGATTTGCATTGGGTGTGATGAGGATGGACAGGATTAGAAACAAGTAGATTAGAGGGTCAGCTCAAGTTGGATGGTTGGGAGATAAAGCCAGAGAGGCAAGATTGTGTTGGTTTGGACATGTGCAGAGGAGAGATGCTGGGTATATTGGGAGAAGGATGCTAAGGATAGAGCTGCCAGGGAAGAGGAAAAAAGAGGAAGGCCTAAGCGAAGGTTTATGGATGTGGTGAGAGAGGACATGCAGGTGATGGGTGTGACAGAGCAAGATGCAGAGGACATAAAGATATGAAAGAAGATGATCCGCTGTGGCAACCCCTAACAGGAGCAGCCGAAAGAGAAAGAAGTGAAGTGAAAAAAGGTGACAATATTTACCATCTTACCAGGATGCCGTATTTTTTGTTTTAGAGCAATTACATCAGCCATTGCGATATATCCCAGAAACACTCAATGAGCAACACATATCACAATATCAGCTTTACGGGACTCTAGGAGAGAAGAAGAAAAAAAGACTTGCCTAAGCCATGCGGATGGCAAATTTTCAGGAAAAAAAATCCTGCAAACAAAGCTGTAGGCAAATCGAGCAAATTTGCTGTGAATTTTTTTGGGTCCCCTGGCTACTGCCCTAATAAGCCCTTGCAAAAATATGAGTAGAACTATAGGCTATTAATTAAGGTTTATATAGCACCTATGTCTAGGATTCTTCATACCAATCACACAGTTTCTTTTAAGCAATGTACACTGTCAGGTAAAGTGACTCACTCCAGGTCCTTCCATGCCTTACATTCGAGTGACACAAGCAGCGCCTCAAGCCTGACCCAAAACGTGAGGGGATGCTGGAGAACTTATTTGTAGAAAACGACTTTTCATAGCATTTTTTAAATCGCTAGGCCACACTGCCAGTTCCAATAAAGGAGTACAAAACGCATCTAGGGAATAGAAAAAATTCTATGTAAAGTCACTTCAGGACATTGCTGCTGTACGTCGGTCACTTGCATATAAAAGTCTCAACCCTTTAAATAAACACAAAGTAACAAAACACACACGACCCCAAATCTACATTTTGAAAAAAAAACAAAATAAAAACAAAACCTCCCAAGACTGTACATGGTATTTGATGTACCTATTTAAGCTCATCTTTCTAACGCATCTGTAAGACTCAAAAAATTGTCCAACTCTAAACAGCCACAGTGTAGTTTCTGTTTTCTTTCGAATACATACACAGCCTTATGAATATAAATATTAAAGGCTCCATTAAAATCTAGATGGACACATTACATTTCTTCACATACAGCATTTACATGTTAAGTTCATTACTGGGCTTTGTACACTTAAAAATAAAAAGGTGCCAGAGGGGTTCTTCAGAGGAATGCCACTTTTGGCTCCAAATGAACTGTTCAAATGACGCTTCCAGAAAGAACCTTTATTTAGATCTGTAATAGATTCTACAAATTGCCTCAAACAGATGACAGCACTTTTTTTTTTTTTTTTTAAATTACCACTGGTTTCAGGATTTTAAATGGACTCCTGCTGCATTAAATAACAGGCCAAGTTCAGGGTTTCTTGATCTGTTTTATAACTCTGGTCCTGGAGGGCTGAAGGTATTCATTCTAACCCTTTTCTTAATCAGTGACCTGTTTTTGCTGCTAATTAACATCTTTTGAATTAATTGTAATTGACTTAAAAAAAATATATTATTAAGATTCCTTCATTTCTTTCCTTAAACAGCATGCAAACAAATGAAATGTGAAGTAAGTGAGCCAACAGACGACCAAGTCAGGGCCTCAAACTCCAACCAAGTTCACTCCAACCAGTTGCTTAATTAGGCACCAATTCTTCTTGTTATTTAAACCAGTTATTTGATTCCATGACTTGTTGCTGCTCTCATTGTGCAATGGCATACATTTCTGAAATTGTTGACTCTCTTTTCTAAGAGCGCTGTTGAATTGTTTTGGGGTCCTGAGTAGATGAACATTCCTGAGACCTTCATCTTTTTTTTATTTTTAGATATTGTATGATGGACACAGATTTCTAGTCCTGTTTTGGCTCATTTTGGAACTCATTGTTTGACTGCCGAGTCTTCAAGAGCAAGTCAGTTAATTCAAAAGACGTTAATTAGCAGCAAAAACAGGTTACTAATTAAAGAAAAGGGTTGGAATGAAAACCTGCAGCCACTGTGGTCTTCCAGGACTGGATTTGGGGACGCCTGTTCTAGGTAAGAATATCCATCCATCCATTTTCCAACCCGCTGAATCCGAACACAGGGTCACGGGGGTCTGCTGGAGCCAATCCCAGCCAACACAGGACACAAGGCAGGAACCAATCCTGGGCAGGGTGCCAACCCACTGCAGGACACACACAAACACACCAAGCACACACTAGGGCCAATTTAGAATCGCCAATCCACCTAACCTGCATGTCTTTGGACTGTGGGAGGAAACCCACGCAGACACGGGGAGAACATGCAAACTCCACGCAGGGAGGACCCGGGAAGCGAACCCAGGTCCCCAGGTCTCCCAACTGCGAGGCAGCAGCGCTACCCACTGCGCCACCCCGGTAAGAATATTATTGATTTTTTTTTTTTATTTTACTGAAAGGAAAAGTAACATTCCATACAATCAAGTCAAACTTAACAAAACAGAATTCAGCCCCCACCCAAACTTAATATTTAACAATTTGTTTTGTCCTCATATTAGAAACCTCTTCAAAGTCCATGTAGAATGAAATGCTTCTTTGTCAAGCAACTGCAACCTTAAAAAAAAAAAAAGTGTCTAAAAATTGGAACATTTTTGGATGGTGTGGCTAACATTTATGAAGCTGCTCATCCATCCATTTGCTGAAGCCACTTTTGTGCACTACACTGCCTCACAGAGACCAGCCCTGAAATGAATGCTGGTTCACTTTAGGTGCAAACATACACTAAGAAATGGAACAGCAGGTCTTTAAAACAGAAGGAAACCTTTGGGAACTTAGGAAGAACATGCAAACTCTAAACAGAGGACATTCAGCTCAGCAGCATCTTAATTAATATCTCAGTAAAGCTAATTAAGACACTGCCATGCTATCTTACGTTAGAAACAGAAAATACATGAATAAGTTAGCAAAAAAAAAAAAAAAAACACTGGCAAAAATATTCAGCTTTGCTTTCAATATAAAGCACGTTGTTGCAGATTTAATCACGGGGTGACTTATTCAGCCTGCCAAGATTTCAAAATGCACAGACTTGCCAGTACTCCAAGACTTCTTGAAGAGTGGCTACAATATATATGTGAAGCAAAGTGAAAGATGAGGCTGGAGATGGCGACTCAAAAACAAAACCAGGCTTTATTACTAGCAGCTTGCACCAGTGCTTCCACAGCTAACACTAATTCCTCTAAAAGAAAACCCTGCCACTATTTTTAAATGACAACTGTGTGCCCTTTTCTTTTTAACTAAATCAGAAAAATGCAAGACGTTCAATGGGGAAGTGTAGAAAATAAGAGCAATCCTTATTGACTTTCAGAAAGGGCAGCTGTCTGTCCGGCTCCCTGAAACCCACCAGGGTTACAATATGTTCAATAAAACAAATGTGTTTATGTGCATCCCTATTCTTAATCGGCTTATTTACAGGGCTTCTGGAGTGAACATATTTAAAACACAAAGTTTGAAAAAAAACAAAAAAACATGCAAATTACATTTCTACTCCAGCAATTCTGCATCCCTCGTAAAATATTTTTAATTTCCTTCATTTCAGTAGTGCCGAGATGTATCCACAAAACTATTCCCCTCTCCGCAGCAATGCATATTCTAAATTCTGTATGCAGGGGTCTAAAAGAATATTTAACCTTGTGTGAAGAGCGCAAGCAAGATCAGTGACACTATGGACCATACATGCTTGAGCCTCCACTGCTCCTCGTGACCAGACTTTTCCTTTGCTGGGTTGTGGGAGGGGCTTAGGCACAAAACAGGAGACCACTGTGAAATATTCACTCCAAGACTTGCTTGCACTTTGGAAGGAAGTACGTGGAATAGCGCGGCACCGTCCAGCCGAGGTGAAAGGCAGATAAATTCAATCAATATCCTTGTCACATGCAGAAGAAGAACTCCGCTGCCAGGGCACTTTCCTAAGCAATCTTCCGTGTATGTTATGTAGTCAGTCATTCTCCAACTCGCTATATCCAAACACTGGGTCTGCTCACTCTGCTGGAGCCAATCCCAGCCATCACAGGGCGCATGGCAGGAAACAAACCACGGGCAGGGGACCCCCCCTCCCACCCCCCGGCGCACACACACACACACACCAAATACAATTTTTAGGATCGCCAATGCACCTAACCTGCATGTCTTTGGACTGTGGGAGGAAACCCATGCAAACACGGGGAGCATACGCCCATACCATTTCGTCCACTTATTTTCCCTTTGACAATTTCGCGGCAACTTCTCCAGATAGTGGCTCTCTTTTCCAAGTAAATGAACGCTACGTGCAGCAACAGTATACGGACCAAGAAAATTTCCTTTCGTATTTATTTTGACATGATGCTCTTGTTCGCATTTTTTAATAAACAAGACGTGCCCCCCTATAGTTTAAGAAGAAACGCGTCTGCTGGACGCAATTCGGCCGAGGCTTACCTGCAAAAGAAAGCCAACCGGTCACATCGCCGAATACCAAGGAATTCCAAGGTTCGACGCTGCTTTACAGTGCGTAACAAGATGACACAACGTTCATATCCGTATATTTTGAAAATCACTTACGGAAAATGACATCGTAATTAATGATTGACTTACCAAGGCAATAAGAACAGAGGGCGTTGCTTATGGCAACGCATAAGATCCTGGGCACCTGGGTGACCTATGACAAATAACGCAAGGGGGGCACAGAACCACGTCTGGGCATACCAAATAATTTGCAGAGGATGGAGAATGTTCAGTTTGTGGATGGTGTCATAATAAAAATATAACGAGCTAAGCCCTAAACAAATTGTGCTTTTTCAAACCTATTTTTGAAGAAAAATGCAATTCTGAGTACCTGCGAAAAAAACTTACAGGCGTCCCACCTTCTAAACCAATTTGGCATTGATCTAACCATTTTCGTGTTGTAGAAATCTGCGCTTTAGTGCCTGCATACACAAAAATTGGTTTTAAAAAAAATTAATTTCATTGAAACGTGGTTATTCCAAAAGCTACACGCTGACTTTAATGATGCTAAACTAAATCGGTCACCCTGGTTAACAATCCGTCCTTTGGATTGGTGGCTGCTTTCCACCCATAATTAATGTGGTTAACAGAGACCGCAGAAAGTCAAATCAGTAGGGAAACAAAAAAGCCGAGCAAATATCAGCCTCAGCATCCTGAATCTGAATTGGAAAACTTATGGCACCGCTCCTCGCCGAAATAAACAGCAGTTCTTTAATCACTAGAGACAGATCGACCTTCCATTTTTCAAACAGTGCAAAGCGCAAAGAAAGCGCGCGCCCGTAAATGTCACCACATTTTTATTATATATATATATATATATATATTAGTCCAGAGCTGACAAAGCGATGGGCTCAACGCAAGGGCCCTGTACAGACGAGGTGCTAATTTTGATATATTAATGGGGACCCACTAGTCTCTATCATAGTCATCACTTATTGGATTTCAGGGAAAAGCCCATCCCTTCGGTACAGGGCGAAAAGCTTGAGTCAGTCCCAGACCTGTGCACTCTCCCACGCTCAATAGGCCAATTCACAAAGCTCACGCATCCGTTTACTATTATTCTTCACTTCAGGGTCTTATTGAAAGACTGGTTAACCCCGCCCCTTTGCTAGACAGAACTTTAAACTTGCGTAACAGATTCCAAAAACTTTCACAAATACATAACAGATTTCTAAAATAAAAAGACTCGTGCTGTATACAATCCACAGGCGAAGTTCAGGTTTTCACAACTTGTCAGTATCCTGCTAGGTAGACCTGTCAAAAATGTGTTTTGTCCACAAAAAAACACTTCCTTATACATACGCAGAACCATTCCCAGAATGAAACCGCTATTTGACAATCAACAAACAACCGGTAAAGTGCCATTAAAGAATCAGTATGTTTAAGAGTATAGCACACAATGGAGTGAAATAATGATAAGCGGGTTCGAAAACGGATGGATGGAGAGATGGTAATTGATTTGTTAGTTATCAATGGGGGTCTGATTTTAAAAGGACTCTCGCTGTGTACAAAAACACAGGCTAAGTTCAGGTTTCTAGACTTCCAGGCAGCTACACGTTCAATATTTCTGTTTTGTTCACATATTACGAACCTTTTCAAAAGGTCAAATAATTTAACTTTACATACAAACACCCATTCCCAAGATGAAATGTTTTTTTGTCAAGCAACATGAAACCACACAATTTAATAAAATGTCCACAAGCAATTGGCAGAAAGTGCTGAACCTCGCATGACGTACACATTCGGGATCTTTTTAAAGTCGCCGGTTAACTTTACAGTCACTTCTTCGGGTTGTGGGAAGGAACCGGAAAGAAATGCAATACAAGAATAGGCTCAACGTGCCAACTCTACACCGAGAGGGATCTAGCTTTGGCTCCAGTGTAACACTCCGCAGCAGCATTTACTAATCCGCCATCCTATACTATACAGTAGTACAAGTTTGCTTTTCGTTAGACAGAAGCAGTCACACTTTGAAGTGCATTCACAGAAAAAGGAAATACTTTGTGTGCAAGAATAACAGCAATATCGCCTCAGCCCAGGCATTTAAAAAGGTTATAGTTCACATAAAACACGTACAAGTCGCAACAACAGGAGATGGCTCCCAAATCCTTACCGGTATTTTTGGACGCGCATGCCCCTTCGCGAGTTCTATGGAGTTTAACTCCCAGCCCGACTCCAGTCAGTTCAAAGTATGTAACTGACAGGGGTGATCGGGGTCACGGAGCATCTGAACCAATCCGTAACAGTTCTATTTTTAGAAAATAAGTCACCAATCATTCAGTATGTATTCAACGAAAATTTCGAATAGGTTACATCTAAATAAATCAGAAAGAATCAAGCACTCAATTCTGAAGTGTATTGATAAAATAGACGGAGACGAATTAGAGGATTAAAATACCGCCCTAGCCCAATTTATGACAAACATCGATTCAACTAGAGACATAAAATTAAAACGTTTCCGAAGCGCGGAGTCGCTGTAACGGGCATTGTTTAAGTTCAGAAACGCTTCTACATCCACAATGAACGGATCAAATTAATAAAACATACTGCAGAGTATTAACTGAAAACAACTGCTCTCCTGATATAACGACTCCTTCAGTTTCAACAAATGCAGGATAGACCTGTCGTACAATTCCAACAGTGAGAAAAAGTGATCTCAATTTGCGTTAACCAGAGAAGCAGCCATATGCACTACAACACCTTGCACCCGCTTATGCTTTAATGCACCGCACTCATTCGCATTATATGTAAATTTCAAGGGTGTGTCTTATTTTACCACTTGCGTCTAAATATTGAAACGTTTATATCAATACATAGTATTCAGTCATCTGCAATGCTTTAAAGATATTTCGCCAAAATGAGCTAAAGTAAACCAAACAAACCCTTTTATCATCGTCCTTTAAGTAGTCTTAAGGATGAGCCGTGACGCTCAAACTCCTGTTTGAATCATCTTCAGAATGAGATTGCTGTAAAGTCCCGTACCTGTTCGTTGAGCGGCAACTTAAACCAAAATAACTCCCAGTAATTTTTCCAGAAAAAAAAAAGGATCACCACCCCCCTCCCCCAAAAAAATGAGAGCGGAAGTAAAGCCTCTTAATCAGATCGGCAAGGAGTGCAGATTTAATTAAAATAAAAGAAACCCTGAAGTGCGGGTTGAATGCAAAGACCCGGAAGTGGATTGTTTACTAAACCCAATAAAACACGTGCTGAAGTAGTCGCAAGTGTCGCGCAGTTTCAGGTAGCTCGTTCCATTTAAAGGGACAGGACAATGAATGGCTACTTTTTGGTGTCATTCTTGAAATCTCTTATCTAGCGTTATTGATTAATCAGCATAAGACACGAAAAAACTATTTAGAGAGTCAATGAAACAGTCTAATTTTATATCGCATCTCAAATAGCACACCGTGCACAGCACGGCTCTTTATAAATTACACAACTGTACAACGTGAGACTTGGTCCAGATCCCGCCCTTGCTTGCTCAGCTCTGCACGTTCTACCAGGGTGTACATTGTTTTGTCTACTACATCCCAAAGGACGTGTGTTTTAGGTTAAATTGTAACCTGAATCTAAATTGGTTCCGTGTGAGCAAGTGCGCGACAGAAACTTGCAATGGACTTTCGACCCATCCAGGATTATTTCGTGTATCTCATCCAGCGCAGACGATAATAACCCCGTCATCGGGTTAAGCCTACTGGAAAGTCCGGCGTTAATATTATATTATACCATACCATACCATACCATTTTTATTTGTTAAGCGCTTAAAAACACAGCATTACAACTGACAGAAGCGCTGTACAGTTAAAACAAGCAAGACTAAAAGCAAAATATTAAAAACAAACATTAAGAGAGAATTAAAACAGAGACACTAAAAAACAGGTCAGGGGACCCAATAAAACAGAGAAATAGCAAAAAGCAAGTGGAAATAAGACAGGTTAAGAATTAAAAGCCAATGTGAAGAAGTGCGTTTTTAGGTTTGATTTGAAAGTGGCGACTGAAGCGGCTTGCCTAACCACTAAAGGTAAGATTATCACATATGGCGGGGTAATAAGTATTGAACGTCAACGTTGTTCTCAGTAAATATATTTCTAATGGGTCTATTGACATGACATTTTCACCAGATATTAGTAACAACCCAAGTAATCCACACATGCAAAGAAATCGAAACAAATAAATCCATAAATTATGTGTAATAAAGTGGAATGACACAGGGCAAAAGTATTGAACGCATGAAGAAAAGGAGCAAAAAGGCATGAAAAGCAAAGAAACCAGCTGAAATCTGTCAGAATTTAGAAAGCAATCCTGTCCCCTATCAGTGCAAATTAATATCAGCTGGTTTAGACCTAACTGATGGCCTATAAAAAGGTTTATCATTACCAAAGTGTCACATATGAAGCATTTCATGATGGGTAAAAGCAAAGAGCTCTTTCAAGACCTTTATAACCTTATTGTTGCAAAACATACCGATGACCCTGGTTACAGATGTATTTCTAAACTTCTAAATGTTTCAGTGAGCACCATTGGGGCCATAATCTGGAAATGGAAAGAACATCATTTCACCATAAACTGGCTACAACCAGGTGCTCCTTGCAAGATTTCTGACACAGGAGTCAATAGAATAATCAGAAAAGTTGTCCAAGAGCCAAGGACTACTCACGGAGAGCTTCAGAAAGACCTGGAATTAGCAAGTAAAGTTGTTTCAAAGACAACCAATAAGTAATGCACTCAACCGCCATTGGCCTCTATGCATGCTCACCGCATAAGACTCCACTGCTGAAGAAAAAAGCATGTTAAAGCTCGTTTAAAGTTTGCTGCACAACAGCCAAGAAAACTCTCAGTTGGTTTCTGAGAAAGAAAATAAAGCTGCTAGAATGGCCCAGTCAATCACCAGACTTGAATCCAGTTGAAAATCTATAGCAAGAACTGAAGATCAGAATTCATAGAAGATCCCCTGGAACCTTCAAGATTTGATGACAGTTTGTGTGGAAGAATGGGCCAAAATCCCACCTGAACAATGCGTGTAACTAGTTTCTCCATACAGGAGGCATCTTGAAGCTGTTATTACCAACAAAGGCTTTTCTAGTGAGTATTAAATACATTTCAGTAAACGTGTTCAAAACTTAGTCCCTGTGTCATTCCACATTATTACACAATTTATGAACTTATTTGAGTTCTTTGTATATGTGGATTACTTGGGTTGTTACCAACATGTGGTGAACATTTCATGTCAATAGTGTTATTAGAAATGTTTACTGAGAAAAACATTGACGCGTTCAGTACTTTCAGTAGGGGTCAATTACTAATCGCTTTAAAAGGTACACAAAAATATAACTCTATGCCGCACTGATTGTTGCTGTTGCCCCGCATCTCCATTATCCTGGGTTTGAATCCCATATCCTGAGAAGGGTCATGGGAAAGCAGTAGACCATTCCAGCAAGCACTGGACATACCTGGACAGGGTACCAACCAGACACGTAATTACTTTGAAGTGATTGTGCAAGTCGTACATCGGATCGAAGAGTTTACCCTGTTGTATTTCACACAAGTCGTATGCACTAAGGAACAGCTGGGGTGAAGGTCGGCTCGAAAATCAGGGGTTTAAATGCCAAAAGGATGCCACTGCCACCAGTCCATCACACGGGGAACACACTCCAAACCCACACACTCACTCCAATTTATCTAAACGGCATGTCCTGGTTTTCTTCCACAGTTCAAGAGCACCCCAAGGAACCCCGACCCCGTTATCATATGTTTATGGGATGTGTTGTGGATATAATTAATAGTTCTTTCAAAAGAACCTTTATATATCCTGAGATGGTTCTTTTGGAAATTAAATCTAGTTTCCCAATGGCATCGCTCTGAAGAACCCTTTTGCCACCTTTTATTTAAGAGTGTTGGACTGGAGTCCTGTGATTTGTTCCAGCTTAGCACCTGATTGTATTAGAACGAGGTTTAAAAGGGAATAGACATGGGAGGGCATCATAAATTGTTCAAAATACAATGTTACAATATAACATAAATTGAACGATAACTCCTTTAAAACTTTGAAATGATGACAAAGTACACCACACCCGTTAATGATGTTGAAATGGCAGAAAATGTGTGTCTGCTTACTATACTTGTGACAAAACTTTCGTATTTTTAAACAAGTTAAATGTATATATAACGTAATATTCAGAAGTTCTGCCATTAAGTTAACCAATTTAAAAGACATGCAGGTTAGGTGGGTGGATGATGCTAAATTGGTGTGTGTGTGTGTGTGTATGTATGTGCTGGGAGTGGTGCACGCTTAAAAGTAACGGTTCTATAATGCCACTTTACGGTTATTTACTGGGCTGTGTGGTTCCTCGTAGATCCCTTGCTTGCCCAGGCGCGATTTCGTTTTGGGAAAGGTTCTTTGCATATGAGGTTGATGCTTTCTACTTTGAAAAAAATCTTAATATGTACAAACAAGTGAAATCTTTAATGAATGATAGGCTATCTAGAAGGACAAAAACATTAAGAAAACCTGGACTTGGCCTGTCTGATTGTATATAGCAAAAGTCCTTTTCATAAATCTGTTATCTATTCCTGATCATTTACTGTATGGAGCCTGTATAAATAAATGTTCTTTCTGGAACCTTCGTGTGGATGGGTCTTTAAGGAAACCCAGTGATATCACTCTGAAGAAACACACTGGCACAGTTATTTTTAAGAGTATACAATGGGCTGGCGTCCTGTCCAGAGATCGTTCCTGCCTTGTGTCCGATGGTTGCTGGGTTAAGCACCAGCTTTTCTGCGTTCTTGCTCTAGATAAGTGGGTTTAGAAAACGGACAGATTGATGGAAAATTGGAGCATATTTCATTTTGTTTTAACTTCATCAAAAGGACATTTTGGTTTGTTAAATATCTTATCACGGCTATGAGTGTGACGCGTGGCTGAAGCTTTCTCAGTCTGCGGCACCGCCCCTTGTACAGTAACACATTCCAGTATGACGCGGGTACGGGAGCGACTTTGCAAGAGGATCTGTTTTGCCGACATGCAAAGGAAGAAAGAATACTTAATACACAATATACCAGTTGAAGTGACTTGTCTCAAGGTAACTTCAAAACGGTAACTTATGAAGTACAGAATGTCTGTTTTAGGGGTTTGCGGAAGTGAAACAATACGTTGCTTAAAGGACAAATTAAGTGTATTTGAGTGATGATAATTAGCATAATTTCATTAGCTATGTCCTTAAAAATTTTTGAAAAAAAAAACCCTTCATTGGAGATGTATTTTAGTAACATGCGCCGACTCCCAGCTCCGCCTTAAACTCCGCCTACAATCTTAAATAAAGGTGCCAGAGTAGCAGGAGCTCTTCAGAGCGATGTCATAGGAGGATCAGGTTTGTTTCCTTAAAGAACCATCCGCTTGAAAGTTCTAGAAAGACCCTTTATATATTTAGATCAATAAGGGGTTCTGTAAAAACCATGACTAGATAATAACGGATTTAGAAAATACCAATGGTTCTTCATTTAAAAAAAAAAAAATATTGCTGCATACAATAACATAGGCTAAGTTCAGCTTTTCTCGATGTGTTAGTATCCTACTAGGTAACTTACATTAAATATTTTGTATCTTTTCACATACTCAACTTTTAAGATCCCCAAAGAACCACCTTCATGTGCTTCATAGAATGAAATGGTTCTTTATCAATCAAATGTAAAGTGTCATTGTGTAATCCTTTATTTTTAACAGTGTATGCTAGAACTCTTAATCGGAGAAAAAAAGTAATTCGATCGATGGGTCAATTCGTATCTATTTTTGAACCTCTTTTCACAGCGAACATGTGAAAATTATTCTAAATATATTGTCATTCAACCTAACAGCTAGCAGTGGCTCGTGATTTCCCGTAAGCCACTAGTGGGTGGCGTAGCACTTTAAAAAGAAGCTGCCTCGGCTTCTCAGGTTGTTTAACCTTACAAGTGGTTTTAATTTTAATATCGCCACCTTATGGAAGCAGTGAATATTGCAATTGTATGCCATTCGTTTGAAAAAAAAAATTTTGCCGCGAAGAATAATAACAGGTAAAGTGTTTTACTCAGTATTTTCTGAATACATAGAGTGGACAACTAAGCCGATGGACAGAACATAACCCACTTTCTGTTGTCGCCTTCGCTTCCATCGTTTCCACGCGTCGTGTACACAGGGTCAACACTCGCCCATCGCCGGTTCTTTCACACCTGTCACTGCCAGCTGTCAGGGTTCCTTCCCTGGCTTCCTCCTTACTGGGAGATGGCTGCCCTGTTACGAATGACTGCTTACCCGATTTACTGAGTAAAGCAAAGCGCTGAAGTGAACTAGCTGGCAGTAGCAGCGACGAGACATATTTCGCGGAGATGGTCACATAGCCTTCTATTCTGCGTTCTGGCGTGCGTCCATTACTCTTTAAGTCTTTACTTCAGTGATACGCCGATGATTTTATGTCGTGCGACACAGAACCGCTGCAATTTAGGTTTGTTACAGAGGTATCCTGGTCTTATTTTTTTCCACATACATAACCTCAAAAAATTGTGATTATGCCTTTGAGATTATTTCTGTTCTGATCAAATGCATATATAAATAATATTGTCGTTCTCCTTCGGTTGACAAAAGGCAAAGGCTAAGCAAACTTTGTGTGTGTAATCACAACAGCTGGTATTCATAACAGTACTTATTCTCAATCTGTGTGGTGCAAGAACATAACTTGATGTTAAGAGTAATTTTCAATAATTGACTTAATGTATCTGTGTGTTGTTAAACTGGTTGGTGCTGGGGTGGGGAACAATGACAACTGCTGTCCTTACGCTGCCTGTTGTATTGATGCGCTTCACCAGATCAAGTTAATTCTATCCATCTAGTTGTTGGGGCAGTAAAGGATATCATTATTATTATAAAACTCATGGACTTTCTACAATTACAGATTAATAATTAATAATGGATCTACAATACACTGGTGCTTTGATTTTTGTTTCACACCTAAAACTGCCAGGACAGGCTCTGACAACCTGCGAGTACTTCCAGTGCAACAACATTGCATCCAAGAAGCACTTCCAGGTCAGATGGAACCTCTCCCTACACTGTAAAGGTGACAGAGTGATGCAATAGGGGGGTCCATTTTTTGTTCCCAAAAGAACCATCCATGTAAAGATTCTAGAAGGAATCTTATTTTATTTAGATCGTATGCTCCATAAAAAACCATGAACAGATGATAACAGATTTGTGAAATGCCAATGGGTTTCTGATTTTTAAAGAATTTTTGCTAAATACAACAGCACAGGCTAAATTCAGATTTTCTTGATCAATTAGTATCCTGTTAGGTAGCCTGCTCTCCATTCAAGATTATATTTTTATCCCCATGTTAGGAATCTGAAGAACCAATTTCATGAGAAAAGAACCCCTCTCAGAATTAAACGATTCTTTGTCAAGCAATGGTTATACAAGGAGCCACACAACCTAGTAAAGTGCCATTAAGCAACACATTTTTTAAGAGTGTAGGACAGGAGTGTGTTCCTCTGGTAGCTCTCCCTGTGGCACCCAAGTACTCCGACAGGGTCCAAATTTTCAAGGTGTAATGTTCAAGCTGCCCTAGGAAAATCTACAGAAACTGGATGAGCTAAAAGCCAAAAACTCAACCGAAGACCCAAAAAGCAGTTTGTGTCTGATGAATAGTAATTCAAAGGAAATTTCTCTCTATTATAAAAAAAATCCTGCAGAGAAACAGTAGGGTGTCGAGATGTGATCTTCACGTTAAGATCACAGAAGACACTTAAAAGACCCACGAGACTAAAGAGATTGGCCACGGAGCGTCTCGCGGGGACCTTAAACATGAGACTTTGTGCCAAGAGATTGACCCAGGACCGTCTTGGGATGACGTAGAACATGAGATTCTTGCAAGACACGCCCTACTTACAAATAAATAAGAGCACGGGCAACAACACACTCAGTCGTGTTTTGGCTTTGAGCACACACAGATCCAGGGCTCTCAACGCATATAAAGCGTATAAGGACAATATGTTATAAATGAAACATTGAAGACTAAGCGAAGAAGTAAGCAGCGTGGAGAAAAAAGACTCAAAAGCGTTGGAGAGACAAAAAAGAAAAAGAATAATCTAGGTGCAAATTCAGAAAATAAGGAAAGTAATTATCAGCCCGAAACAAGTGGAATTGAAAAAGAAGCACATCCAATCCGGACGTTGGCGCTATACACATGCAGAGCAGGTTTGAGATTATGAAAGCAATGGAATTTGAAAGGCTAAAAAAAATGCTGGTGCGATATACATGTGGAGAAAGTTAAAGAATATGAAAGTAAATGCAACCAGGGTGGTCATATTTCAGGATACTGACAGATCAAGAATACCTGAACTTATTGTGCACGGTAAGAGTCCTTAAAATTCAGGAATCCATTGGTGTTTCACAAATCTGGTATCATCTAGTCATGGCTATCTAGGGAGCCTGTTAATGGCAGTCTGCAGCCTTCTGTGAAGCATGGTGGTGGATCTGTGATGGTTTGGGGTGCACTTATGGGCCTCATAGTGTCTGAGGTATGAGGATTTGTTTTGAGGCTAAGAACTGTCTTGGCTGCAACTTGATACTTCTTTTAGTACCATGGAAAGACATTTCAGACAAAAAGTTAAAAAAATTAAATAAATTACTATGTAAGCAAATAAAAGTACCATAAAAATATGACCAATAATAAACAGCATAAAAGGTGAGCATAAATAATTAAATCAATCAAGAAATTTCTTTTTTGTTGCCCTTATCTTATGTATTTATTTAATCATTTCTTCATTTTTTTTTTATTTCAGTCATACCACACGCATAACACAAAATAAGCCCTGAAGTGAAACTGTCACTTTTACTAGTCAATGCTAAGGGTTCTAGCATGTACTATTTATTTATTTTTATTACTATTTTTTTTTTTTTTAAATAGCCGGTACACTGTATCAAATGACCATTTACACGGGACACTTCAGATGCAAACTTCTTCAGAGTTTCTTCAATGAATGTACACTAATTCTGGGCAGTTTCCATTATTTACTCAGATAAAACTCCCACTACCCTAATCTTAACCATAGAGTGAGCCAGGTGGAGCTCTGGAGCTCTGCAGCTAAACTATTGGCGTCCATCACAGTCCACTCCATGTACTTGGGGCTCCAGTGTGGAGGCTCCAGGCTGCAGAGATACCAGTCTCCAAGTCATGCACAGCACATACCTCTTGTGGGGAACAGCCCGGACAGACAGGTAGGCATGGTTTTATCATCCAACACACGTTTATTTACAACTAGCAAAATACCCGCGCTTCGCAGCGGCGAAGTACTGCTTTAAAATTTTTATTAAGAAAAAAAGTAAACCTTTTTAAACTGAGGGAAAATATACCAATAATTATTTAAGGATCTCTTTGTATACCACGTTGTCAGTTCGGCCCTCCGGTTGTAATATGACCAAGCTGTGCGCTGAGCTTACTCTTGAGCATGCAACGTATAGTTGGCCATGTGAAAAGCAGTCCTGCCTCAAATCAATGCCAACCTTTTGTAGGGTCTGTCCCTGAGACTTCTTAATTGTTATTGCGAAGCAGAGCCTTACTGGAAATTGGAGGCATTTGAATTGAAATGGGTTTCATCAATAACTTCGCATCCAGCTTTTGAGAGTTTAAACATTCATAAACATCAAAGTGTCCACTACTCAAATCGTCACCTGTGAATCTAAGATGTTTAAGAGGCATTGGCGGTTGTCCAAAGGTGTAAAATATTTGGCCATTTCAGTACACTTGAAAGTGACAACCAAACAATTCAGTGGCAGCCATCAATTCACATGCAGAACCATAGGTGAAGGGCTTAAGCATTTCACTCTTATAGTACTCCTGTGTAGTATAATTATCTCCTGTACCGTCCTCAGTCCACAGCTTGAACCTGTCCCAGTCATTCAATACATAAGACACAATGTTCCTCAGGATATCAAGAGTGAGCCTGATATGGCCGTGCAATATGTAACACGGGGAATGGAAAAGGCAGTCGCCGTCTCCGGGCATGGAAACCACTCGGTAAGTGACAGTTCTTTGATCGATGGTGATCACCTCGATAGACATATTAATGGGGGTATGGTTGGAACGATAAAGGAAATGAGTACCTGAACAATGTAAACTAAGTCTAAAATACCTACACAATAACTATAATTGTAATAAATGAACAATAAGACAGTGGAGAAGCTGTGGATTAAATAAAAAGGCTGCAGTTATCAGCAGAAAGGCGTGAATACCGTGGCGAAGCAAGGAAGGGAATGAAGAGACCGGAGCGATGGATGGCCTTATATAGGCAGGCAGCCAACTACGTGGGAGGCGTGGGAATGGGGGACCCAATGCCACCTCACACGGCGACCGAGCTGCAGGCAGGTATATATGTATGTAAGTAGGATTCAGTTAGTGTTGGGAACCCGCGTACCAAATTTCTTCAAGATGGGCCCATGAGTAACAAAATACTGTTGGAAAGTTCAATATGGTGGCCGACAGTGGCGTCATACCACCGAAATAAGTACGTACATTGGTTTTGGTTAGCGCAGGGAAGCCGCCTACCAAATTTCGTGAAGATGGGGCCATAAATAAAAAAGTTTAACATGCCGGACGTTGTCGACCGTTATGACCGTTATGCGTAGAATTTCAAAATGAAACTTGCTTAACTTTTGTAAGTAAGCTGTAAGGAATGAGCCTGCCAAATTTCAGCCTTCTACCTACACGGGAAGTTGGAGAGTTAGTGATGAGTGAGTCAGTGAGGGCTTTGCCTTTTATTCGTATAGATAATGTAATAATGTACACAAGTGAAACACACACAACCCAGTGCTGCAGCACCAATCACCCCAAAGTCCTGGCCTTTCACAATGCCTGTACTCTTCTGACCGTGAACGCCTCCACTCCACTCCACTCCACTCCACTCCTCCGACTTCCGTCCTCCTTCCACCCGACTCCAGCCATCGAATGGAGGGAGGCGGCCCCTTTTATACACACCCGGATGTGCTCCAGGTGCCTGCCGACTAGCTTCCGCCAGCACTCCCCAGTGTGGCAGAAGTACCGGCTGTGCACCTGGAAGCACTCCGGGTGTCCCTGGTCTTCTTCCCCCCAGCACTTCCAGGTGTGGCGGAATTGCTGAGGGCCAGGGCTCCTCAGGCATTGGGGTGTCCCCTAGCGGTGACCACGGGCCCCTATAGGATTGAACTTCCAAGCTCAGTTCCCGTGGTCCCCAAAGCAACCAGGGTGGTCATATTTCAGGATACTGACAGATCAAGAATACCTGAACTTATTGTGCATGGTGAGAGTCCTTGAAATTCAGGAACCCATTGGTGTTTCACAAATCTGGTATCATCTAGTCATGGCTATCTAGGGAGCCTGTTATGCCTCTAAATAAAAAAAGGTTCTTGAGTCTTCATGTGGATGGTTCCTTTGGGACCCAAAAGATAATCTATGGTATCACCCAGAAGAAAGACTTTTGGCACTTTTGTTTTTAAGGGTGTATGACCACTCTGGGTATGATTCACCTGATCACAAAACTGTAAATGCTAGAGCCCACCCTCCCGACGAGCGACAGTGACAGTTTTCATTTTAGGTCTTATTTTCAGTCTCACGCAGTGTCACTGAAATAATTGAATAAATACATAATGAAATAGGCAACAATATATATATTTCTTGACAATTATTTAGACCAGAGTCGGTCAATCCATTAGGCGACACAGAAGGCGGCCGCTGTCATCTGAGGGCCGCCATTTATGGAAGTAAGGGGCGCGCACTCCGGATACTGAGGGCCGCTCCTTGAAGTCCGCAGTATACACATAAAGTGGGGCGCGCACCAAACCTAGGTTGTCAAAGTCTAATAATACCGATTAGCGTTATGAACAACGCACCCCGCCTTGGGCTCCAAATGGGCGGCACTGATCATACTTACATGTCATTTTATATCATTTATTTATTGTCAGATTTCACAGCTTCGTCCGAAGTACTCCTCCATACAGTGCAACGGCAGGGCACTTCTAAAGTAATTGATACGCATATGACTGATTAAATACTGTACACTTGAGCATCATCTAACTGGGTCTTCTGCCAGACTATATGGCTGAACTGTCATTTAGTTGTTGCGGTTTTTGAATATAACCGTATTTGCACGCTACACAGTACAATTTACGTATATTACTGGGGATCACGGAGTTGGGGTCCGCTCCCGAAACAATTGGTGCAGTTCAGGAAACATCCCTGTCGCACAACAAGGCCGCTTAAAGTCGCCATCGCCAAATAACTTGCGCGTCTTTGCTACTGTCGGACGAAACCAACACATACAAAGGGGGAACATGGAATCTCCAAGTGGCAGCGCTAACGTTATCTAGTCTGTTTAAATCTTTGTGTTCAACATTTACATACACCAAGGTTTGTGATCTTTGAATTGTATGCAGAGCTAGACTTTTTTGAATCAAACATTAAATCTTTATCAGATAAAGCGCCTTTCACAGCACGACACATTTCAGAACAGTTTACTGTACATGGTAGACAGGAGCACAAGATCACAAGTCCGATTACAAGAGAGGCAGTATGTCTTGATCTGTCTCTTTAAAATAAGTTGATTGGCTTCTGCAGCTGTGAAACTGGAGAACACAAACTCGACAGCTGCGAGGAAATGGAAATGCAGCTCGTAATAAAGCAGATTACACCTCCCTCGAAATAAACAGTGAAGTGACCAACGGACCAGTCCCACCGAGCGCCTGGACTCTGAGCTATGAGGGTTTCGACAAGCTTGGCCCTTCCGCTGCTGTTGCTCTGCTGCGTCTCCTTTCTCGGTGAGTTTTTAGCTCTACACGAGAGGTTTTCAATGTGACTGGGACGTGTTAGATTGTGCAGGGTGAATGAAGTGGAGCAAGGCTTGGAAAGCCATCAGCGGTGCAAGATTTCAGACCAGTAAAGATTAGACGGCCTGACACCCGCTGCGTATAATCGTGGTGATTCTGATGTGCTCTACGCAATATTCGAGAGACCCAATCGGCTTAATCTCGGCCAGGTACCCGTACCCCGGCTACGACAAAGAATCTCATTGATTGCCTGAGTGAAAACGGAACAGTCCCGACAAGAACTTGAGCTGAACTTATAATTTTTGTTGCGATTCTGTGTGAAACCTTTATGTGCAAGATAGTTTTACCTTTTAGTATACACTTCTTTCTTTCTGTGGATGGCCAAGTGAAAACTATCCTGCCCATTGTGAGCAGATTGGTATAGCAACTGGCAGAAGTGGAGCAGAACCCATCATGAACAAAGGGATAACATGGTGTTTAGCATTGTTGCCTTGAAGCTCCTAGTGACTTGGTTCAAATTCCAGCATGGGCACAATCTTTGTGACGTTTGCATGATCTTCCAAATTTCATGCAGGCCTTTCTCAGGGTTAAGCTAACTGGGAAGTTTAAACTGTCTCAATATGAGTGTGTGTGTGCTTTACACAGGATTGGATCCTATTTTGCCCTGTTGCTGTTCATATTGGTTCTGACCACATGACCTCAAAGTGAAATATGTGAACGGGTGTAATAATGGATGGTTGAGGGGGATATTCATACATACTTACATGTGTACATTCCCAAACCTATCAAATCCAGTATAGTATTGGCCAGAGCCAATCCTGTTGCACTCTGCATAAGGTCGGAAACACTCTTCTACAGGGCACTGGTTAATAATGGTGCACAGGGTGCACAAATTCATTGCACATTGCAACCCATGTAGATTCATCAGTTGGTTTAACCTGTATATTCTTTGAGGATGATTGAATAAAACCAGAATATCTGAAGGAAAAATCCAAACAGAGTTAACACAGGCTGTGACTGGGACTGTGCCATTATGGATTTCTGGATGGGATATCCATTGTGATAAAGTTATGCAGGGTCCCTTTTTGGTTGGTTTCTATTTTTATATTTTCTCAGTTACATTCTGATTAAAAAGGCAATGTGTATAATTAAAGAATAAAGATGTAACAATTAAATAAAATTTCAGATTAATATACTACCAACTATGGGCTCAGCAGGATGGCATTACAGTCTTGAACATTACAGCACTGAGCCTTTTCTGTCATAAGATTGGTTTGTCCAGCACTGACTCGACTACAACATGCTTTGGAGGGGCAGGGTTGGGTTGGGGAGGGCTGCAGGTAGGTAGACAGTCAGCTGAGGCCTCCAGGATTCTGATTATGTCTGAAGTGGTCTGTTATAGCTGGATGTGGACCCCCATTGGTTTATTTTTTTCAGGGATGCTGCTGACTGGAGCGTTTGTTTTCCTGTCCTCTGTTGTCAATTGGCCATAGTTCAACAAATTATTACGAGACAGATACTGTTGGTTTCCATTCATGTTAATCAATTTCTACTTTGTGTCCTGGGTCCTTTAACTAATCTATGTCTTTGTGTACTAATTCTGTTTACTTAATTTGTAAAATTTTTACTTGCAAATATAAACTGCTCAAAAAAATTAAAGGAACACTTTGAAAACACATTAAATATCAATAGGAAAAAAATCCTGCTCGATTTAATTACTGATATGGACTGGGTAATGTGTTAGGAACGAAAGGATGCCACATCGTTTGATGGAAATGATGGAATGGTGGAAATTATCAACCTACAGGCTAGTCCATTTTGCCAAAACAGAAACTCAAAATCACACTCAGTAGTTTGTATGGCCCCCATGTGCTTGTATGCATGCCTGACAACGTCGGGGGTGCTCCTAATGAGACAATGGATGGTGTCCTTGGGGATCTCCTCCCAGATCTGGACCAGAGCATCACTGAGCTCCTGGACAGTCTGAGGTGCAACCTGGTGGCATTGGATGAACCGAAACATAATGTCCCAGAAGTGTTCTGTTGGATTTACTGTAGGTCAGGCGAGATTGGGGGCCAGTGAATGGTATCCATTCCTTCATCTTCCAGGAGCTGCCTGCATACTCTCACATGAGGCCAGGCATTGTTGTGCACCAGGAGGAACCCAGGACCCACTGCACCAGCAGAGGGTCTGACAATGGGTCCAATGATTTCATCCTGATACCTAATGACAGTCATGGTGCCGTTGTCTAGCCTGTAGAGGTCTCCATGGATATGCCTCTCCAGACCATCACTTGCTCACCACCAAACCGGTCATGCTGAACGATGTTACAGGCAGCATAACATTCTCCACAGCTTCTCCAGACCCTTTTCTTGTTTGTCACATGTGCCCAGGGTGAACCTGCTGTCATCTCTGAAAAGTACAGGGCGGCAGTGGTGGACCTGCCAATTCTGGTATTCTATGGCAAATGCCAATCGAGCTCCACGGTGCCGGGCAGTGAGCACAGGGCCCACTAGAGGACATCAGGCCCTCAGGCCACCCTCATGAAGTCTGTTTCTGATTGTTTGGTCAAAGACATTCACACCAGTGGCCTGCTGGAGGTCATTTTGTAGAGCTCCGGAAGTGCTCATCCTGTTCCTCCTTGCCCAAAGGAGCAGATACCGGTCCTGATGATGGGTCAAGGACCTTCTATGGTCCTGTCCAGCTTTCCTAGAGTAACTGCCTGTCTCCAGGAATCTCCTCCATGCCCTTGAGACTGTGCTGGGAGACTCAGCAAACCTTCTGGCAATGGCACCTATTGATGTGCCATCCTAGAGTAGTTGGACTACCTGTGCAGCCTCTGTAGGGTCCAGGTATCGCCTCATGCTACCAGTAGTGACACTGACCGTAGCCAAATACAAAACTAGTGAAAAAACAGTCAGAAAAGATGAGGGAAAAATGTCAATGGCCTCCACCTGTTAAAGCATTCCTGTTTTGGGAGTCATCTCATTGTTGCCCCTCTAGTGCACCTGTTTTTAATTTCATTAATGCCAAAGCAGCTGAAACTGATTAACAATCCCATTTGCTACTTAACTGACCAGATCAATAGCCCAGAAGTTTCACTGACTTGATGCCTTTAATTTTTTTTGAGCAGTATACTTTTCCTTTATCTGCAAACTTATCACAGCACTCTGCTCAGAGAATAGCACTATATAAAAATAAACTGAATTGAACTGAATAGTGTTAATAATCTATGCCACTCAAACTGGCCCGACATGTTATGCCTTCTGTGTTGTAAAAAAATAGTCGGTACCATGCCATGCCCAAAGGGGGCACTGAAAGATGGTGTAGCAGTGTGCTGCACAATAACATTTAAATAATAATAAATATTTCTGGGTTATGCATTTAATTGCATGAAATGCATGCTTAAATATCAAAGAAGCAGCTGGAAAATATTTTAGAAAAAGGTATTGCAGAATAAATTTAGAAGATTAGCTTAAAGGTCATGCATAGTGAAAAAAGTGGAAAACTAGAAAAATTTTACCATCCTACAAACAATTAACAGTAGAACCTTTAATTGTTATAAATCATCAAAAGTGTTAAATACAGTATTAGTATGAAAACCAATTAAAGGAAAACTACAAGTGTGAAGTACATTTTATTATTGCTCTTGCAATTATTACATTTGGTGATAATTCACAAATGGACTGTCCAAGCCAAGTCCTGTTCCACTTGGATCGTCCTGTGATGCAGGCTAATAAATAACAAAAGAATGCAGAAGTGAATGAAGTGTTTGAATGAAGCGGATACACCAACTTGCCACTGCGTCGAATCCTCTAGGATGAAGCCTTAAAAAAAAATAAAGAACTACTTAAGAGCATTTATATAAGGCAGAATATTCATTGGGGGCCAGACAGTCTTTGAGACCTTATCATCGGACTCTCATTTAGAGACTTAAAAACCAACTCTATATGTAAGGACTCTATTTCTGTCTCACACAGTGTCATTGGAATATATAAGTTAAGAAATAATTAAATAAATATGTAAAGAAATAGGCAACAATATATATATAATATATAAATTTCTTGATAATTATTTATACCAGAGTTGGTCAATCCATTTAGCAACATAGAAGCGGCCGCTGTCGTGTATGTGTGTGTATACACTTCTTAGAGCCAGATGTATGAATATATTAAAATTAGAACTTTTTTTTTATTAGAAACACAATCACATTCATTCATAATAATACAACGAACACATACAAGATAACAGGACAAGTCATGGGCAAACAGAACTATCATACATTTTCAGAAAAAATACATGACATGTTGTACACAATTGCAGGTGCCAAGGTGAACGCCTCACATGCATATTTGTCAAGGTGATATTTTCTTATGATATTTTTTACATTACAAAATGTAAAATTGAGATTGAAGTATGAGCAGTAAGAGTGACATACATATCAAGTGCCTAATTTATGTGCTGTCTGTAAAAAATATATAACTGAAAGTTACTGAGTTTTGAAAGTAACTGGCATTAGCATTAGCATTCATATTCCAGATTTTTCAAATATTGTATTGTGTGTGTATATATTAATTGTCATTTTGTAAAATGTTGCTTATTTCTGGAATGGTATTAAGGTATCAGCCACAATAGAACACCATTTGATTATCTCTTACGTTCGCACAGTGCCTGTTCAGTTTAGTTAGGGCAGGCACCTTTTAGCTTGTGAAGTAGAGTTTTAAATAGCCAGGTAATTTCACGTTCAATTTTGCAGTCTCAGAAATATGTGAAACAGAAGCAGTAAAGAATGTACACATTTGTATTTTTTTTAATATCTCTCTTGTATGTTCTATTGATTTTAAGTAAATTCTTTTAATTTGTTTCACATTTTCTTCAAAAATTCTATTTTTTTATTATTCAATAAAAGTAATAATAATGCATTTTATTTAAATCACCCATGGTTCCAAGAATGTGCTGTATTTGGGTATATTTTATTATGAACCCTGTATCACAATACGTATTGAATGCTGTAAAACAAGAAGCAGACACAGATAAAGGTTTGGCGAATGCCTGTGACCCCTTATAATGAAAATAATTCAAAAAGCAAAATCCTTTTTACAAAGATAAAGTTGAAACCTTTTCAGACAGAAGTCTGATAGTGGACAGACTCAAAAATGGCCGAACTGCTGGTCATATGGAATCCAGTCAGGAAAAGTCACTTCCAGGAGGGTGGACACTGGAAGTCATGTCAGAGGTAGAATCGCCTTCAGACTTCCATTCTACAGAGAGAGGAAGAGAGAAGGCATTAGCACACAGCACAAACCCCTGGTTTGGTGGGTAACTACCATCACCAGAGCCCATAAACTGCCTCCTAAATGAGTGTGACAATGTGAATTAAGTATATCGACTCCTGCTTAGTAGGGATATATGATGGTATACAGTGGGGAGGTTTTGACAGCCGTGCATAATCAATGCAGACAAAGACCAGAGCCCATATTTATCCAGCGTCTCAGAGTTAGACCTAGGAATTGCAGTACATGTCAGACTAGGATAAAAATCTGTGCTGCTTCAGAGTAGGACGTAAAAAGGATTTGCAAAGCGCTCTACACCTATTCCCAGCTAGGAGTGAAGCGTTTTCCTTGTATAATGAACGACTTCACGATACCCCAGATTGCAAATTGGAAGTCATGATAATGTTTTATAGTTTTCTGATAACTAATGCTAAGGCAGAACCACAAAGATAATAATAATATTCAAAGTAGTAGTAGTAGAAGAAGAAGAATAAGGTAGAATATTGCTCTAAGCTACACATAATTGTTGCCACTTTTCAACAACATAAAGAATAATTCTGTAATGAGCACAGAGATGGAAAGACTGAGCTACACACACTGAATGAGTGTAAAGCCTGAAATCGGGCATGTTTATTTGCCCATGAATGCGCCAGGGATTGTTGTTGCATTGCACCCTATGCTTGCTGGGATAGGCTAAAGCAAGTTTAGAAAATGGGTGGATGGGTTGATCAGATGGATGATCCAAAGCCGCACTTCTAGATGAATCCCTTTGCTTGCTGTTATGGCCACGGGAAACACTTTGTGAAATAACAGTTACTGAATCTAGCCACAGCTATTCTTGCTCTGTTTCTGAAGTATTGTTCACTTTTTCAGTGTCCCGATGGTCTTTCACTGTGTCGTGCCATGCATAGTCTCTCTCCATGATCCCACTTACCTTCTTCTGCAAGGCTCTATTTATCCAGTGTCCTGAGGGGCTCTGTCTGCCTTCTTGAACATTCCCAGGCTTTTAAAATGTAACATGAATGTCCCAGGGGTTTGTGGAATGTGTGACATTTTGCTGTCAGTAAAGTTCGCATCCATGACCCCTATGTTTTTTGAAACTGTGGTGTCACTTGTGATTCATGGATGCCTGCTCAAGCACACTTTGGGCAATGATCTTTATGCGAGTGCTCATTTTCATGAATGCAGTTTTGTTTTAACATTACTTCACATAGATTTGTGCGGAAATGGATAAATCTGCTCATTACCTTTCAACGTGTGGTGCACAATTCAAAGAATGGCTGGTTGTAACGTACCTGAATCATCACAATTGCAAAGCTACATTTTACACATAACGGTAATAACTTTAATTTCGGCTGATAGCACATGGTTTCTCCATATAGATGGAGCAATCATGAAGGTACAAGATTAGTTATGAATATGTATATCTCTGTCCAATGAATATCTTTTTCCGAGTTCATTGTTGTCCAACATTTCCAAAACATTACGGCTTTCTCAGGGTGTGCATGCTGTTACAGCCTACCAAAAGGCCTAGGGGTATATAAATAGGCCGCCCACAAGTTAGAGAGAAAGGAGACAAAACACAGAAACAATAACTAAACCAGCTAACTAAAAAGACTCAATTTATTATCAAAAAGAAAAACTTCACAAAAAATGGAGAAAGTTACACACAAAAAAGAAGCAGGACACGAGGACAACACTAACTTGCTATATAGCTAAACAAACTGTACACCGCTAGAGACACACTATCCCCATGTATCACATAGATGGCTAGCTTATAACAATTACATTTCTTTAAGAAACAAAAACCCAAAACCAGGCCATCCAACCCTAACTCTCCATATCTTACTCTGTGAAACCCAAATCTTTCTCCTCTCACACTCTTTCTCTGCCCTAAAACCCAAACAAGCTTCTTTTTATAACCTACACCCCCACCTGCAACCCAGGTGATTTAACAACATTGGGCGACTCAATAGGTGGGTAATTAGGGCAGGACTCAATGAAGTCATCTGCACCAAATTAAAGAAAACAAGCCGAGTTTAACAAAAAGATCTCAAGTAGGTCATAACACATGCTGATCTCCGCCTGAACGGCATCTTCTGGCAGCTCCTAGTGAGTTAGGATAGCTCATGAGTTCTTTGAAATCCTAGTGAAGTTCGGAGTCATTTTGTAATTTAGGAAAGCTGATAAAATGCTTTTACCTGTACTCCTTTTCTAGGAGTAGGACCAAATTTATGTCACTCTGAGAATTTTTAGGCCATGAGGCCAGTTGTTCGACTATAAAACGCTTGATAAATACAAGCATAGATACTACATTAAACAGTGGATTCAGACAGTATTCAGACCCTTGTGTTTTATGCACACTTTATTGTATTGTTGATTTGGTTTTAAATGGCGTACTAGGGTGTTGTACCGTGTTAGCCATTATGAATGTAGAGAAAAGCCAAGCAAAATGACACCTTTTATTGGCTAACTAGAAAGATTACAATATGCAAGCTTTCGAGGCAACTCAGGCCCCTTCTTCAGGCAAGATGTAATGTTTTAAATGGCTAAATTTGCCATTTTTGCTCATCAATCTACACTCAATAACCCAAAATAACAAAGGGAAAACCTTTTTTTAGAATTTTCATCATGCATTCTTCGCCAGTTATACTTCATAAAGTTAAAGAGTAAGAAAAGCAATCAATTGTAATGTAATATAAAAAAAGAGGTAAATGTATATATAGTGGTGTTAAGTCAAACAGTCTGTTTTTCAGAATTGGAGTATAGGGGATATTGAGAAATCTTAAATATTAAAGAAATGGTAGAGCATTATGTAAATGCTTAAACTTAAGTATATGTGTCGGCGTAGACAGTGCTAACTTACCAAAGATTTGGACAGTAGTCCTGCATCATATACTGTAGTGTACTTGTATGAATCACTGGGAAATTGTAAACCATTGTTCTAGCCATCATCGACTTCAGGTTACTTTTTTCACAAGTAGCAGGTCAAGTCATAAATATCATTGAGGCCACCTGTCAATTTGACGTCTAATTGATATATCCACCTGGCTTTGTGCTTTAACAAGACGTTGTTGTAATCCCACCCCTCGGACGTGGCTTAACAATCTCAGCTACGGTGCAGCTGTGCTACTGTGTGAGCCATTTCAGTAAAGCATTTCGATAATGGATGTTTTGAGGATCACATACAGATATTGCTCTTATGCTCCAACGATCCTATTACAAATGGCACGCTCAATCTTGCCAGCATAAAAATAGGGACAAGGACATAATATTATGTACACAACACCCTTGGAATTACAATTAGAATGAGCATTTAATGTGAGATCATGCACCCTTAGCGGCTGAGTTTTGTGAATGTGCTGTGAAACTTTTGTAAAAGAAAATGGCCCAGAGATGTGCTTTGTTTCATGTGTGGTGTGCTGAGGTGTGTAACACAAAGGCAAAAGTTGCTGATTTTTTTACTCTGTGAAAGCAATAGCTGCACACTTTATACCTCAGTCTTGATATGTACACAAAATTATGTGAGCCTTTTGATCCAGCATCTCATCCAGGAAAGGCCTTCCAATCCTCTCTACTAAGGAAATAGAGAAATGGTTAACAAATATTTTTGGTACTCAATTTTGTGAATTACATGTAGGTCAGGTGAAAACATGAATGCCTTCTTTACATCTAAAAAGGGTAAAAAGATACTTGCCAGTGGCATACACTGTTTAAAATTGATTATTCTATACCGGGGTGTAATGTGTTTCTTTCTGCTGTTAACTGACTTATTTACCCTAAAATTACCTGTTTTTTTAAGACTCAATCTTTAGAATTGCTTCTTAAATAAAAACCAAACAAAAATGAGATGTGAAGTGTGTCACCGTTACCGGCCTCACGGTCTAGGGGAACCTGGGCCAGGTACAAGCCACTGTTGCTACAGAGTGTAGCCACAGTGATATGGTGAAAAGCATAAAAGAAACAGGCAGCAGTCCTGAGTCTCAGACCATAATTCTGTTTTCCCAGAAATATATATATGCTTCAATTTCTGCATAGATCAACATGGCAATCAGTGAACACAATGGTGCAAGCCAATTTCCTCTGCATGGGCGGAGTGGTGGCTCTGAGGCTAAGGATCTGCGCTGGTATCCCGAAGGTTGCCGGTTCGAATCCCCGTCACTGCCAAAAGAGATCCTACTCTGCTGGGCCCTTGAGCAAGGCCCTTAACCTGTAATTGCTCCAGGGGGCGCTGTACAATGGCTGACCCTGCGCTCTGACCCCAAGGGGTATGCGAAAAAACTAACAAACACTGTTGTAAGTCGCTCTGGATAAGAGCGTCTGCTAAATGATGTAAATGTAAATGTAAATGTAAAATGTAAATAACAAATAGTGTAAACACATTTACTTTGAGTACATGATTAGAAACCAATGTCCCCAGAACTCGTTAATTTTCCAAGGAAGCAGACAGTTCTGTTTCCCCACATTGTGTGTAGATAAGATACTAAATCAAAGCAGTCTGACTATTCAAAGCAGGTGACTCTTTAGCAAGACAAGTAAATATTTATGTCCTGTAGATAGCCATCAGTAATAACCTGTAGTAGAATTTTCCAGAAATTCTGCCCTTTCTTTAAAACGCAGGTTTACAGCACATTACACTAAGCAACACACAGAAATATCATTTTCTTTAGAATACTGAATTCTAGCCCATTACATCACATTTGACCAACTAAGTTGGGGCCTCAAATTAAAAACCAGTTTCTTAATTAGAAGCTGCTTCTTGTTGTTAATTAAATCTTTTATTTAGTTCCATGGCTTGCCGGGACTCTCATTCTGCCATAGCAGACATTTCCAAAAGTGATGATTTTCCTTCTTTTTAACAGCACCGTGTGGTGCAGAGTTTTAAAAGAATAAAGCGATTCAGTTTTCATGAGTGTAGGTGTGTGCAGAAGGCAAGCTCCACTGAGTGCTTAATGTGGAAACTGGCTGACTGTTCATTCACTTGCATGAGCGCAGTCGGACCAGCCATCCCTCATCAGTGCTCCACCATTCATTATGGAAGCATGTACACTCCTAGGGCTATGACTAGATCTGAATAGGATGAAAGGGGGAGACTAAAAAAAGAAAGAGAACCAGAGGTAGACAAAATCAAAGAAAAGAGAATGGAGAAAGGCAGAGCCAGAGCTGTCAGGGATATCTCATGGAGGAGCGTAGGCAGAGGTGGATCAACCCAGCTGAGGTATAGATCAGGGATGTTTGTGTGCTCCAGTGGACCTGCAATGGAAGTTGAAAAAAAGCGTGAACTAGGCTTGGCTTCTCTCATAGGTTACCTAAAGGTGTTGGCAGGGACAGGATTCAGATTGTGGATGGTTCGCCAATTTCTCAGTTCTGCTGAGTAAGCTTCAGGGGTGAGCAGGGGAGATGAATGAGGGAGAGTAGTGCAAAGGGAATGAGATGAAAGGGATCAGATTCAGACTTTGATTTTATTCCTGGTTTTAGATTTGAACATATTTATTGGATTTTCCTATTTTTTGATTTGTATTTCCCTGTAGTCCATCCTCGATTATGACTATTGATGTCCCGGGAGGCAGAAGGTGCCCATGGCTGTGGGTACTCGAGATATTACACACCATCAGAATGTATTGTGGACCTGAGCTGATCAACATTATTGAGACCTTCACCTTTCTTTATTTTCAGATAATGGATAATGCATAAGGGTGAGCTGGTCATGTGCTGGCTCATTTTGTATCTCATTATTGTTTGGCTACTAATAAAGGACAAAAGAAACAATTAAGGGGTCTGAGTCTTTCATAGCAGCCAATTGAAATGGAGGGGAAAAGTAGTTAAATTGCAGCAAAAATTGGTCACTAATTAAGAAAATGGTTAGAATGAAAATCTGCAGCAACTGTAGCCATGCAGGATCCACCCTTGATCTATATGTTGATTTATATATCAATTTTAATACAATTGTATTTGTTTGTTTTTGTTATCTGAATTAGCATGGCAGTGGTTAGCACTGCCCCTTCGCAGCTCCAGCAACCCTGAGTTTGAATCTGTTTTTGATTGCCGTCTATATGGATTTGTGTGTTAAGCAAAAACTCTAAATTGACCGATATGAGATGTGTGTCCTCCAGTGGACTGGTGCCTTATCCAGTGCTTGTTCCCACCTTCTGCCCTTGCTGCATATAGGTATTGACACCCTCAGACCTAGAATTGCATAGTTTGGTTAGAAACATTACTTTAAACAAAATTATTATGGAATGCATTAGATAACATTCTTATTCAGGATGTGCTTATGAATTGTATTCACTTTCCAAATTCACACAATACAATATAGTGTTACAGTTTAGAGTCCAACCCAGCCCTGTCAGTCATAAGTAGGCCCCGTTGCACCTATGAATAGCCACTGCTGTGCACCCTGTCTGTCATGGGTGATGGACGGCACCCTGCTGACCAAACTGCCTTTGCTGTGGCATTGCATTGTGAAAAGGCAATAATTCCAGAAACCCCCCAGAGTAAGCCTCTGACATTGATGACACAGTCCTTTGCTTAAAACACAGAGGACACATGAAAGAATCACTGGCTTAGATGACCTTGAGAAACACACCCAAGTTAATTGTTAAATTGTGAAGTAGCGGGGAGGAGTAATTAAACGCAGAGCATTATTGGGAGGTTTTCCAAGAACGATAGTTGCGATGCAAATGGCCCTGAACTGCATCAGTGGCTTTAGTTAGTATTACGGTCAATTACATACACTTAACCTTTAAATGTGTTTCTTTTAACACACTAAATGTTTTTCCAAACTCCTTTTAAATGTTCTGGTCTTGATGTGACATAAACCACAATTGAGAGGATTATGTGGGACCTGGGGAGGGAAATTAAAAAGACGATGGTCTGATAATACCAATGGTGAAGACGGAAAACAAAAAATGTCTTCAGAGCTTGTAATTTTAATCATTCTGCAGAAGACCTCATTTACACTTTAGTGTGTTTACAATACTGAATATATCCTTTTTTTTTTAAGAAGTGCTTAGTCAACCAAGCTAAAATTTCTGTTCTTGTAAAACTCCGCTCGCTTTAAACAAGGCTGCTGCTCAGTGAACATTCTCAAAATACCATTCAAGCATGTCTACGCTTCACTTTTATAACACAACTTATTCATCGTCTCACTTGACAAAGCAATATATAAAGAAGTTGAATATACAGTAACTCAACAATGAGAAATTAAAGTAAAAGAGAAAACCAAGTAATTTTCAAAGTTAACTACTTATCTCTATTGCTACTGGAAAAATGCAGAGACTGCACAAAGGTTTGTGAGCCACTGTTGTACTTTTTTTTATGTATTATATATTTAATATGAAATTTTGTGTAGTCAAGATATACAACAGGTTCTCATTTTTTTTCACCCAGAAGGGGTTTTATGTCCTTCAATTCATTGTATCCAGACAGAATAGAAAAAGAAACTAAAACAGGAAACTAAAACAATTCTAAGTCCGTAAAACCTCTGACACTAAAGTAGCTCAAAGATGTTTATAGTAATGCACTAGAAAAACATTCCACACTTCAATATCTTATAGGATCAACACTGGTGTGCTCCTTTCATCGCACACTGCAAAGAACCTATAACCACCAGCTAAAATAATGAATGTAAAGAAAGACCCTTTGATATAAGTCATGACAGCATTTGTATGTACGTTGTAAAATACTAAATATATTAATTAATTAATATTAATAAATATATTAATACTATATATTAAATGGATTAATTTGAACACCTTACTAATTCAATGGGCTTGACCACTTGATTATTTTTAAAATAGTCCATGTGTTTTTTCACACTAATAAGAAACTAAAAATTCAAAATTCTTTTGTAATTGGACATATATCAGTAATATAGAAACACTGATCATAAAAATGATCAAGTTTGGTCAGGTACTTGAGACAATGATTTTCATACAAATGTTTGTGGTTATATTGAATGTATAAAATGTCAAGTGTGGCAAGTGAATCTCTGTAAAATGCATTTAATCAAAGTCATATCAGTGACACATAATGTTATGTAGGCTTCATAGGTACAATAGACTGCACTCGTGTGCTAATAACGATAGAGCCAAGCTAATTAGAGACTAAATATGTAAAATACAAATTGCCAGTTTGCATGGGTCAGTCCTTTATGATGATACTAACCAGTCATATTGTGCAGTTAGACGTTCTGATGAGGGCCAACTCCTTCAGCAGGAGTGACATTGGAGCATTGCACCAGGGGAAGAAGAAGAAGCTTTCTTTTTATCTTTTTTTTTTTTTTTTTTGATAAATGTGCAATACATTTTTGTACATACTAAACAGCCATTCCCCGCAGCTCCACTTGCATAGTAGAGAAACAGGACAAACTTTAAAAATCAGTAAACAAACCGGTATCGCTAGGTAAGCGGAGGCAAGCTACACTCCAAAACGTTGCGAGAGACAGACCAACTCAAACTGAGGCTGGCGCATGAGTGAGGAAGACCCTGTCCGGCTCCCCTCTCCTGATGTCATGCTTTCCCCTCCCCTCGGCCCACAGCCTGTTTTGGATTAGTGCAAATAAATGGCTCCTGCACACAAACTATGATACTTAGTACAATGAGAGAAGTCGCAAAATCAATCAGAATGTTCAAGCAAATTATTGAAAAAATCCCAATCTAAATCCGTTAAGGAGTTCTCTTGTGACAAGTGGACAGACAGACAGACAGACATACATACATACAGACATTGGATTTTATATATACACTAGACAAAGAGCCCGTTTCGACAACGTAAGATGAAATGGGCATGAGTTTGTGTCAGCAGTGTATGAAGAACAAATGATAAGTAACGAAGAAGTTGTTTTGTAATGATTGTAGTCCGCTTTATTCATTACTGTACAGGCTTGTACTGTTAGTTGATGAATTTTCCAGGCCTATAGTATAATATTGAATGATGAATGTTCCTGTACAATATGGAATAGTAATAAGTATAAGCATCACAAACCTGATATAGGTGTATTGAATGAATTGAATCAGAATGCGTAATTAGGCCTCGAGTTGTAGTCGAAATCGCTTTTCAGGCCTCTAGAGCTTAATCGAAGTTGCCTTTCTCTTTGAATTTTTGAGGCCGTAAATCCGCCGCCTGCTGCGATGTTGGGGTTTGATGTCAGTCTCATAAGGTTTTTCGGGCAGCTGCGCAGAAGGCGACTGTGCATTCGGCTTCGGACGGACGTGAGTGAGTGAGTGAGTGAGTGAGTGAGTGAGTGAGTGAGTGAGTGAGGCGAATTATGTATTGAGATAGAGATCCATATTACTAACCGAGAATGCTAAACCGGATGGACGCATGGGCCGTAGCCGCAAAAAGACGTACTGCGCAGGCGCAAAAAGAGTCCGCGAGAGGCGGATGAGGAGCCGCGAGAGGGGGACAAAAGAGGCCGCGAGAGGCGGATGAGGGGCCGCGAGAGGCGGACAAGACCACAGAAAAAAGGAGTGAGCACAGAAAAAAGAGAAAAAAGGAGTCAAAGAAATGAAGCGCAACGAGCACCGAAAAAAGGAAAAGGCACATAAAAAAGTAGTCAAACGCAGGCAAAGCACGAAACACATTGCACACGAAACTAGACCCAAAAAAAAAAAAAAAAAGAGCCTCGCGCACAACAGCAAGGCATTCCCCCCCCTACAGGCACCGGACGGGACACACACCAAGAGGGGGATTCAACAAGCCCATGGAACACAAAAAAAAAGAACACAAAACCACCCCACAGACCCTACAAGCAAGGGACGGGACACACACAAAGAGGGGGATTCAACAAGACACAGGAACACAAAAAGAAAGAAGACACTCGCGCAACAACAATCCTCACCCCCCCCCCCCCCCCCACACACACACATCCATAAGAAGTGACACCCAAAGCCACATATTCTAAAGTGAACGTCAACACCTTCACACTAGACAGCATAGGTGTCAGCATAGGTGGATCTCCTTACAATAAAGCACTATTAACTGTTCAACTGCAGAAAAGGAAACATATTAACAGTGAGTGCGATCCTCCTTATTACTTATCCATATTTCGCATGCTGAGAAAGAAACAAGTCATAAATACACGGTCACGGGTACAAAACGAAAAGGAAAGGATAACAGGAACAAACACACGAACACGAAAGAAACAACAAAATAGACGGCTATGCAGCATAGGTGGATCTCATTACAATAAGGCACTATTAACCGTTCAACCGCAGAAAAGGCTCCATATTAACAGTAAGTGCAATACTCCTTATTACTTATCCATATTTCTAAAAGAAAAATGTCTCGACTCCAAAAACGCAAAGCTCAACTAAAGCTTCTAACTAACGATGTACCTAAAAGTAAAAACTTTATGAACTGCATTAGATCCTACAATAGTTCATTTGCTTTTGCATCTACCGGAGTAAATATCAGGCCACCAAAAGGCAATGGCCCATACTGCTTTCGCATATGTGCACAAATACTGCATCGCATTGGAACAGTGCACCCTGAAACAAATCAACAACGCAAATATGCACAAATCTACATCCTAGATCCACATGACGCAATCTATCAATCAAAGTGCTGCATCGCAACAGGCACGGATTCAAAACGAAACACCTCTCGTCTCAGACATACGTTAACGGCAAGGAAGGCTACAACGGGCTTCTCACACAGCACAGGCAAATCGATTACAGTTCCAAAACAACACGTCCCAAATACTACACATGCAACAACGCGCCTCTCAAACGGCACAAGCAAAACATACACCAGGAAAATTTCATTCGGATTAATGAATGTCATTTGCAATCACTGTCATTCAGTTCACTTCCCTGAAGAAACAACTGGCAATACAAGTAATACATTTACACGTTGTTGTCAAAAGGGTCAAATTAGACTGCCTTCTTTACATTCATATACTGAATATCTACGGAAGCTTCTAACTAACGATGTACCTGAAAGTGAAATCTTTATCAACTGCATTAGATCCTACAAATCGGTATCCACTATGAACATTAACGGTGGCACTGCACGTGACATCCGTCTTGAAAAAATGTTAATTATTGATGAATGTACAATGGCATGAAGTCACTTACTCAACACCATTCATAAACTTCTACAAACGTTTATGAATAATAATATTCGCTTTGGAGGAAAGGTACTTTTATGAGGAGGAGATTTAAGACAGTTATTAGCTATTCTTCCAGATGCCATGCGCTCAGCTATTGTTCAGTGCACCTTAAAATACGCAGACAATTGGCATTGCTTTCAAAAGATACAGTTAGTAAAAAAGATACGATGTCCAGAACCAGATCATAACAATTGCTTATTACAACTGAGAGATGGTACACTCACCAATACAGATGGACTTCAGCCACATATTATTACAATTCCTCAAGCCTTTATCTGCGACGACTTAGTTACAGACAGATTTGGAATACAAATTTTAACACAACGCACTATATTATGTCCAAACAATATTAATGTGGAAAACATAAATACCCAAGTCATTCCATTACTTCCTGGAGAGACACAACTCTTTCTAAGCTCTGACAAACTTGACTCTGATCACAACAATAACCATCTTCATTGACCTTACAAGTTCTGACCTGGAATTACCTTTTACACTTAAACGGCGTGTACAAAGAAATTTTCAAATAAACCTTTACACTGTGCCACACACTTTATTGTTTGCTTTCTATTTGCATCATCTACACCGTCACACTATTCTATATCTCATTCATACATCACGCTCTTTGTCATTCCCAACACCAGGGATTGGCGAGCGAAGCGAGCAGGGGGCGGAGCCCCCTAGTGTACTCAGAATCAATGTCTCTATGATGGGACAGTTAACTTTGTGAGCTGGAATGTTAAAGGCCTGAATCACGAATTAAAGAGAAAGAAAGTATGCTCTCACCTAACAGGCTTAAATGCTAAAATAGTATTTTTACAGGAGACCCACTTACTAAGCAAGGATCAGTTCAGACTACAAAAAGACTGGACTGGTCAAATATTCCATTCTAGCTTTATAAAGAAAACTAGAGGTGTGGGAATTCTCATACACAGAACAGTTCCATTTGTAGCATCAGATGTAGTATCGGACCCTGAAGGGAGATATGTGATGGTTGTGGGCAACTTATTTAACTGTAAAATTATCTTGATAAATGTTTATGCACCCAATGTCGATGATAAGGAATTCATGCAAAATCTATTTGCATCCATTCCCAATGTGAACACTCATAAAATTTATAATAGCTGGGGACTTAAATTGTGTTTTAAATCCACTCTTAGATAGGACTCCTGTGACAGGGGGGACGACATCTAACACTGCAAAGACAATTACACAGTTTTTAACTGACCACAACTTATCAGACCCCGGGAGGTTTCTTAACCCAAACATATTCGTTCTACTCACCAGTGCATCATAGCTACTCAAGAATTGATTATTTTTTTATAGATAATAATTTCCTGCCTACGATTAAATCATGCAAATACGACACAATTGTTGTCTCCGAACATGCCCCTCTAGTCTCGGAGCTAAAATCATTAAGCCCCTCACACTCACCTCGTAGATGGCATCTTAACCCTCTTCTATTAGCAGACGAGAACTGCACAGAATTTATATCCAAACAAATCAGCTTCTTCCTAGAGACAAACACGCCCACAGAGGTTTCTGCAGGAACACTCTGGGAAACTCTAAAGGCCTTCTTAAGAGGACAGATTATTTCATATCTTTCCCACAGAAATAATTTAGAAACCAAGAAACTGTCAGAGCTAAGAAGCGAAATTACTAGAATAGATGAAGAACAAGCCAGGCGTCCAAGTGAAGCTCTTCACAGGAAAAGGCAGGCCCTGCATACAGAACTCAACATCTTAACAACTAAAGAAACTGAACAACTTATTTATAAGTCAAGACATCATTACTATGAACACGGAGAGAAAGCTAATAAGCTTTTAGCTCAACAAATTCACAAACAAGAAGTTCGCAGTGCAATACCAGTAATCACCAACACGAATGGAGAAGAAATCATTGACCATAAAAATATAATGCACGCATTTAGAGATTATTATAAATCCTTATATTCTACTGAGTTCAAAGAAGACAACACACAATCTAATGCATTTCTGGATACATCACAGATACCACAAATAGATGCTTTAAGTGCTGAGGAACTGGATAAACCTCTAACGCTAACAGAATTACTAGATGCTATAAAGTCACTTCAAAGCGGGAAATCAGCAGGCCCTGATGGTTGTAGAATTTTATAAGAAATTCTCCACTCAGCTAGCTCCCCTCTTATTGGCAACATTTACAGAAACTAGAGACAACCAAATACTACCTCAAACATTTCGACAAGCATTAATCACCGTCTTTCCTAAACAAAATAAGGACTTGTTACAATGTGCATCATACAGACCAATTTCACTCCTGAATAATGATGTTAAGATACTCTCAAAAATTCTAGCTAGAGGGATGGAGAAAGTGCTGCCCTCGGTAATATCACAGGATCAAACTGGATTTATTAAAGGCCGATACTTATCTTCCAATCTCCGACGCTTGTTTAATGTTATATATTCACCAGCAAAATCAAACACCCCAGAGATATTACTATCATTAGACGCAGAAAAAGCATTTGATATGATTGAATGGAACTACCTTTTCACTGCATTGGAGAAATTTGGGTTTGGCCCGAATATTTGTGAATGGATCAAACTACTGTATACCAATCCAGAAGCTTCAGTTTGTATTAACAACATTTATTCAGACTACTTTAAGCTAGAACGTGGTACCAGACAAGGATGTCCCCTGTCACCACTGCTGTTTGCAATCGCCATTGAACCGCTGGCTGTTCACTGTCGAAATTCTTATCAGTTAAAGGGGATTATCAGAGAAGGACTGGAACAGAAAATTTCTCTATATGCAGATGGTATGGTTTTATATATATCAGACCCAGAAAACACTGTGCCTGCAGTTTTTTAACAGCACTCACAGAATTTCAAAAGATATCTCGTCTTAGAATTAATCTGAATAAAAGTATACTCTTTCCAGTGAATTCACAAGCATATAATATTAGATTGGACACCCTATCTTTTACCATAGCAGATCAGTTTAAATACCTACGGGTAAATATCACAAGTAAACATAAAGCTCTTTATCAACAAAATTTTGCCATCTGTATGGAAAAAATTAAGCAAGACTTGCATAGATGGTCAACCCTTCATCTCACTCTAGCCGGAAGAATTAACGTTATTAAGATGAATATCCTTCCTAAACTTCTTTTTTTATTTCAAAACAATCCAATATATATCAATAAATCGCTTTTTAAGCAATTAGATTCAACAATAACCTCATTCATTTGGAACTCAAACACCACACGTATCCGAAGAACGACCCTACAAAGACCTCAGGCAGAAGGTGGCATGGCTTTACCTAATTTTCAGTTTTATTACTGGGCAGCAAACATACAAGCCATAAAAACCTGGACACAAAAAAATGAACATACACAGGCTTGGTTCGCAATAGAAGTAAAATCCTGTAGTACTTCTTTATACTCCCTGCTCTGCTCTCCAATAAATGCAAGTTATCGCAAATATACTAATAACCCAATTGTGCTTTACTCACTCAGAATATGGAACCATCTTAGAAAGCATTTTAAGATGGAAAATCTTTTATTCGTGGCACCTCTGCAAGAGAACCACCTCTTTCAACTCTCGCAAACATATCCAGTTTTTAATAACTGGAAAAGTTTTGGGCTTAAAATGCTCAGAGATCTTTATATAGACAATATATTTCCATCTTTTGAACAATTACGTTCCAAATTCAACCTCCCAGCTACACATTTCTTTCACTATCTTCAAATTAGAAATTTTGTTAAACAGAAACTGCCCGATTTTCCTCACCTCGTACCCTCCACCATGCTGGAAAAAAAACTGCTCAATTTCGAGGAATTAAACACCATTTCCACATTATATAAGATCTTATTAGAGTCCCTACCTTTCAAAGACCCAAGAGGACATTGGGAAAAAGATCTCTTAATCAATATATCAGAAAAGGAGTGGAAGGTGGCAATGCAGAGAATTCACTCGAGCTCCATATGCGCAAAGCATAGAATTATTCAACTAAAAATTATATATCGAGCTCATCTGTCTCGCTTAAAACTGTCCAAAATGTTTCCAGGGCAAGATCCAACCTGTGAATGCTGCAACCAAGCTCCTGCCTCACTGGGTCACATGTTCTGGGCATGCACCAAACTAACATCATTTTGGACCAAAATTTTTAAGTGCCTTTCAGACAGCCTTGGGGTCACAATCCCTCCTAACCCATTAACAGCTGTGTTCGGTGTTCTTCCAGATGGACTGGAAGTGGAGAAGGACAAGCAAACGGTGATTGCATTCACTACACTTTTGGCACACAGACTTATTTTGTTAAATTGGAAGAATCCTAACTCTCCTCTTATAAGTCAGTGGGAAACCGACGTTTTATATTATTTGAAATTGGAAAAAATCAAATTCTCAGTTAGAGAATCTGTACACAATTTTTTTAAAACCTGGCAGGATCTAATCAATATTATTTTAGAATAAGAGAAATAATTATTACCGCATTTAATTCCCTTTTTCATTTTTTATTTACCTATATATATTTTTTCCTTTCTTTTGTTTATTGTTGCCTTATTAAAAAGCCCTAAGCAATTCTCCTTTGGCTAAGCTCTCCTTCTCAGGGGTGGAGTTTGATTTGTCTTCAATTTTTTTTTGTTATAAATTGATCTATTTGTATGGAATGATTACAATAAAATTAATAAATAAAATTAAAAAAAAAAAAGATAGGGATGTACTTTTCTAGTAATTTTGCAGAAAGTTATGCTATTATATATAACTTTCAGTTGCTATCAAATTTGCACATTTTCATACAAACAATGTAGCTCAAAGCGTTTCACAAGATTTCAAAGAGAAAATTAAATGAAAAGAAAAATAAGTTTATGTAAAAATAATAATAAATAATATATATAAAACAAAATCCATATGATCTTATAAAACAGGTATATAACTGATACAAGAGTTGCTTCCTTATATACAATATCATGATGTACATCTCTACAGATGAGTCCCATGATAAGATCTGATGGCCAGGATGAAAAAAAATAATGCAGAAATAAAACAAAATCTGCAGGGGTTCCAAGGTCAAAAGACCATCCAGCCCCCACTGGGCATTCCACCTAACATAAATGTTATTAAATCATTCCTCATTGTTTCCAGGCTTCATCTGAGAGGATTTGGTGCAGTTGGTCTCATAGGCATAGAGACTTGGTCAGGTGGTGGTGACGTAAAACCACACCACAGAAGAACTGGAAAAGACAGCATAGAAAAGCAGGGTTTAGTAAAGATTATAAATCCCTGAAGAATATGATAATTCTATTCCTATATAGTTTATTAAGAGTACAACTAAAATGTAGCTATGAAAACGGTAAATTAAAATAATGGGTTTTTAGCAGTTTTTAAAAAATGTTCCACAGTATGAGCCTAGTGAAATTCTACTGGTAAAGTATTCCAGATTTTAGGTGCAAAGCTCATCTCTTGGAATTATAAGCATACCATCATTAGGAAATCTAAAGGTACAGCTTACAATATAAGAGGACAGGCTTTCCAAAATATAGGAAGGGGCAAGATTACTTAAGGCTTTATACACCATTAGTAGTATTTTAAAGTCCGTTCTAAAGGACACGGGTAACCAGTGTAATGATGCTAAAACTGATGAGATGTGCTCAGATTTTCTTTTTCTAGTTACAATTCTTGCTGCTGCATTCTGCAGTAATTGCAACTGATTGATGTCTTTCTTAGGTAGTCCTGTTAGGCGTGCATTACAGTAATTTATTCGACTTAAAACAAAGTGGGAACTACTTTCTCAGCATCTTACGATGTTATAAGAGGTTTAATTTTTGTTTAATTTTAAGTGATAAAACCCCTTGGACTCTAGCTTGGCCATCACTGGGCATTCACATTGTTGTTTCAAAGATATTCTGGTGTTGTCTTGCTGGAGAACAAATCTCTCCCACAATGTAGGTTTCTTGCAGACTTCACAAGGTTTTTCTCAAGGATTTAGTTGGTCTTTAGTTGGAGTGTTAGTCTCAAGCAGGGTATGGCAGAAAAGTGGTAATGAACCAGAAGCCAGGTCATTAGCCAACACACCCCTTTTCTTGTTTATCTGTGTTCACAGTTTCATTGTGTAGATTAGGCCACCATACTGACTCCCCACACTTTGGCCCTTCCAGATAAGGCGCATTTATACTACAATCAACTGATACACCAGACAGACTGAACTTCTTTCTGCCTGCCATATAGAACAAGCCAATGCCTTTTATAATAGTGAAAAATCCGAAGGTGTATTCCATGTTCATAAATACTGTCCTCTTTGTTTTCAGATGAGGCAGAATGCTATGCTTTTTAACATTCATTCTATGAATTTATGTGAAAAACAACCCTATCTAGTGCTTTCAAAAATTAAACCAAATGGAGTTGAACAGAATTGCTTATTTACCCATCCCTGGAATACTAACCCTTTGAGGTACGCTACTGGATGTTTTGCCATATTCCTTATCACTTTACCTCAAAGTTCATGTGCATGCTGTTCCCCATACATTGTTCCCCATACATCAAAGGTGTTTCCTAAGCAAGAGTGTATGACAGCACTTATCCAGCATGATCCATTCCCCCACATGCCCAAAACAGGGCAGGTCTCAGTTAACCTAACACACACATGTCTTTGGAATGTGGAAAGAAAAGTAATACAAAATCCACCATACAACAGCAAAGCTTGGGATTTTAACCCAGGATGATTGATACATAAAGCAACAGTATCAATAATAATAGTTCCCCATACATTCCATCATGAACTGCAAGCTGAGATGTGTCAAATTAAAGTGTGGCTTTAGTACCCCTTAAATATTAGGCCATATCCCTCATTCCTAGGATTAGCTGTTGAGTTCACTGTTAGAGTGGCACAGTGGTGGCCAGCAGACGTCACCCCTATGCCACCCCCTGTGTCTGAAACCAGTGTAATAAATAATTATCCACTGCTCCCATTATATAACCGTGTACCTATAGCCCCTTATGGAGGCCCCTAGTGGACCAACTTGTGGTAGAGGTATCTAACCTCCCTGGATGTTGCATGTATTTCCCTGCTTAGGCCCCTTGCTGAAGAATAATAATAATATTAATATTATTATAATGCTGGTAAATATTAGCAGCTGTGTTTTCTTGCTTGGTCTTACAGGACTAATTGTCAAAATGGAAAAATAAAGCAGAAAGAGCTGGTCCAGCCTGAGAGCACACTTAATGAGTGTTTATTGAAACTCTCACGGTCAGTGTAAATCACATGTTAGATTTTAATCATTTATCCACCTCCATTTTTAACACACCATTAGGCCGGGTCGAGGTTGTGTTAGACAAAAATATCCACATAGTTGTCTCTGACTCACTGAACCAAAGGGCAGATTACACTTTGCTATGGTGCAGCTTTGACGTGACGTTGTCTCTGTTTACAGCAGTCAGCGGCAATGAAGAGCTGAAACTGATCCACAGCCTAATGAAGAATTACAATAAGAAAATCCGCCCAGTGAATACCACAGGGGACACTTTGGATGTTCAGATCAAACTGACCCTCACTAATCTCATCTCGTTGGTAAGTAAGAAATCTGACCTGTTCATTTAGTTATTTATTTTTGAACTCTCTAAACCTGTTTAATACAGATTAGGGTTGTATGAACCTGGAGCCTACTACAGCAATGTCGGATGCAAAACAGGCATCCCTTATTTCATAAAGTGCCTTTATATAGTAAGTATTATCCCATAAATTAACAATCTCAAATGATGAGGGGGGTGTCCTGGCAATATTAGATGCAAGAAAGAGACCAGCCCTGGTCAGAGCACTGTGGAAAGAGAATGCAGACATGGGTTCACAATGAAAAAGTGCAAAGTGTAAACATTCAGCTATAGCTGTCACAAAGTCAAGGTTGTCTTGCAATAACTGGGAGTTCCGTCTCCTGTGGTCTATGATCCATAGGTTACAGCCACTTCCTCTGCATTGCTGGAATATATGGCTGCTTGCCTGGAAGGGACAGGGCTTTTGGAACATGGTGGAAGTCAGGTTAGGTGTCATGTGCATTGGGTTCCCCTGGATTGAGGAAACGAGGAAGAGTTAGTTAGTGACAGTAACCCCCCTCCTTCCATAGGATGGTATTAGTCACTATGGCAGAGCACTGAAGGTGTTTCCTAAGCAAGAGTGCATGACATAGATAGATAGATAGATAGATAGATAGATAGATAGATAGATAGATAGATAGATAGATAGATAGATAGATAGATAGATAGATAGATAGATAGATAGATAGATAGATAGATAGATAGATAGATAGATAGATAGATAGATAGATAGATAGATAGGGAAAATTTAAAATTATATATAGAGATATATAGAGATAGACATGTAAAAGGCATCAACATTTGAATACTGTACAGTAGGTCCAGCTTGTGTCCACGAACATGGTGATAGATGTTTGCTTCTTTATTTGACGTCACCAGCATTTAGACTGATTCATCTTCTGTCCGAGATATCTATCAGCATTGATGAAGATGAGAATTACACTGTTGGTAATTTTGGGTCTCATGAGGATCTAAAACTCAAATCAATTTGCATGAAAATTAACATAAAGAGAAATTAATCAAGCAGTGATTTTAAAATGGGAAGAAAATAATAATTCATTGGTTCAGGATGGAGCTACCTGTGGGGGCCATTATAATTTGATTAAGCCTCAATGATTTGTAAATAAATTGCATATACTAAATGTCATGGCATATGGTTGGTCATACAAGGGGTGAATGCTGCCCTCTGGGACATCCAAGCTACAATTCCCATAAGCAGTCAATGCATTGTACATGGCACAGATTTATTCTCTATTTTATTAGCATAGTTCAAGTTGTTACTTTAACAGATTTTACTGAAGTTCAGAGCTGCTGCATCATTATTGATTAACTGGAGTCCTTATAGTGTTCTGAGATTTTTCAGGTAAGAAAGATGTACAGTGAATTCAGACTTTTTTCACATTTTGTTATGCTGCAGCCTTCTGCTAAAATCATTTAAATTCATTTTCCCCACATTAATCAACACACGATACCTCAGAACGACACAGCAAAAGTAGAATGTTTGAATTTTTTGCTAATTTATTAATAATAAAAAACTGAAATACCACTTTGCATCCAATTCTATTGATCATCATTGAAATGTTTCTACAGTATCTTTAGAGTCTACTTGTGGTCAAGTTAATTAATTGGACATGATTAGTAAAGGCCCATACATACCTTTATAGAAGGTTCCACAGGTGACTATGTGTTTCAGTGCAGAAGTCAAGCCATGAGGTTGAAGAAATTTCCTGCAGTGCTTAGAGACAGGATTGTGTTGAGACATACATCTGGGGAAATATAAAAAAAATTCTACAGAATTGATGGTTCCCAAGGGCACAGTGGACTCCATAATTAACTGGAATTTTGGAACAACCACAACTCTTCCTAGAGCTGGTCACCTGACCAAACTAAGCAGTCATGGGAGTAGGGGCTTGGCAAGAGAGGTGACCAACAATACAATGATCACTCTCGCTGAGCTCCGGAGAATCTGTGTGGAGATGGGAGAAACTTCCAGAAGGACAGCCATCCTTGCAACACTCCACTGATCTGGGCTTTATGACTGAGTTGCCAGGCTGAAGCCTCTCCTCAGTAAAAGACTCATGGAAACCCAGTTGGGGTTTGCAAAAAGGCATCTAAATAACTTTCAGACTCTCTTCAGATTCTCTGGTTTGCTGAACCCAAGATTAGTGTCATGAATGGAGGAAACCAGGTAGTACTCATCCTCTGTGCAATACCAATTCCACAAGTGAACAATGGTGGTGGCAGCAACATGCTGTGGCGTTGTTTTTCAGCAACAGGGACTGGGAGACCACACAGGGCTAAGGGATTGCTGAATGGAGCAAAGTGCAATGATGTCCTTAATGAAAACCTACTCCAGAGCACTCTGGTCTTTAGACTAGGCTGAAGGATCACCTTTCAGTAGGACAATGACCTTAAGCACAAAGTAAAGACAACACAGTAGTGCATTATGGACAATTCTGAGAGTGTTTGATTGGGTTCACTTTTGGACTTTGGCCAAACAATTCAAGGACATCTCAGGAGACATCTGAAAATAGCTGTCCATTGTTAGCCTCTATAAAACCTGACGGAGCCTGAAGGAATCTGCATAGAAGAATGCCAGAAAGTCCATAAATCCAGGTGTGCACAGCTTGCTCAGTTATACTTCAGACTTGAGGATGAAAATGTGGCCAAATGGGCTTCTGCAAAATATTGAATTAAAGGGTCTGAATATTTGTTTGCAAAATTTTCTAAATTCCTGTGTTTGCTTGGTCATTCTAGGGTATTGACTGTTGCTTCATAACCGAAAAAGTTTACATTGTAATGATTTTAGGAGAAGGTTGCAACATAGCAAAAATGCTCTGTACATTTTAAGGTAAAATTGTTATACTTGCTAATAACGTATTGCATTTTAATTTCCCTATGGAAGAAGGATTTCATTGCACTACATGTGACAAGTATGATTATAAAATATGGACCACAAAAAGTGTTAAGCAGAATCTAATAAGCCTTCCAGGATGTTCCATTGGAGGCAGGCTCAAGGATAGAGGTAGCCAAATGTTGGGTGTGGATGTCACAAAGGAATTACTAGAGTATAGCTTCCATGTATAATTGAAGGTTTCCGATTGTAAAATGCCATGCCCTTAAAGGTTGCATTGCTTGATAGGTAACTGGATTTCTTTGATGTATCATGACTCAATCACACTACCCCTAAAAGACACAAAATGGCACAGTTATCCTAGGTACTAGGAGTTTCATGAGGTCCCACCATGTAGCAATGTGCTTTACAAGACTATTGTCCATGTAAAAAATCTGATGATCATTATCCCTAAGAAAATGATGCTCTTTGAGGAAAACTTCACGCAGCCTGTGCCCAAAATTAGTCCAGATTATCAATCTCAGTCAATGCCAGACATCTTTATGGAGTCCCTCCCACTGGTCAGTGGTCTCAAGGTTCTGTGACATTCTTACAGGTTTTTCTACCTCATTCAACCTCATTTTCATAATATTAGGGAGTTGATGCCCTATGCTTCTTGACAACCAGTCATGTAGTTTCATATGCCTAGTGACTCATTCCAACCAGACCGTGACTCATCTCTGACAAAATCAATCTGGTTTTATTTTGTTTTAAGTCATTGGGGCAGGCTGTATGTGCATGAGAGCTGACAACCAATGAGCGCTTATATGGAAATACGATTCATATAATGCAGCCGTGAGAATAAGGAATGTTGAAGTTTTGGATCTCATAAACAGAAGAGGAAAAAAATAATAAGAAAAAAGGCAGATATTATGGGTGAACATGCCATACCTGGAAAGCTTTCCTACAACACCAGCTCTATCAGGTAGTACTTTATTGGCTGCCAGAAAAAAGGAGTGAGCTTGTAATATTTTGGAAATGTGAGACTGTGCTGGAAAGTCATCTAATTTGTAATCCCAGGTGACGTTTTTAGTTTCATTTGACATTTGAGATCCTCAAGTGCAGTTTTCAAGTTAGACATCCCCTCCAACTAGAAGGTGTGTAATGTGTCAACAGCTATATTTTTCTTTGACACTGCCATATTGTTTCTTGTCAATTTGGACACGCCTTCCACGTCTTCACCTTGGACCTCAGCATGGTCTCCATGTTTCAAGAAATATAACACAGTATAGCTACTGGACCTTGTTTGGTTTGTCACAATGTGCCTCAAGTGCTTGCTGCTCCCATGTGTCACAGGTGCACGTGTGTTTCTAAAGGTTTTCTAAAATTTGTGCTAGAAACATGAGGATGCAGCACAAATAATGTATGGGCTTTAATTCTGTAACAAGTTATTCACAGCAGCTGGAGTGAAGCCATAACAATAAATGAGGATAAAAGGGATTATTTTGAAGAGAGATAAAAACATTAATTATAATATAATAAATTATTAATTTAGATAAAAGGGATTATTGTGGACAAGATTAAATATTAATTTATTATGGGTCAACTCATTTGGCCATCTTCAAAAGCCTTATCCAGAATGTTAAACTATGTTTTTTTTTCTAATTTAGAAAAATGGCTACAGAAATGAAGATAACAGTATGTCAGTGAAAAATAGAGAGAAGGCCTCTTGTGTTTAACCTATGGACAACAGCAATTCACTGAAAAGAACCTGCTAATACGTTGCGTTGACTTTTATTTGTTGTGCTGCTGCACACTAGTAGCCTTTCATTTTAGTAATCACCACGACAAGAACTAAGAGACAGAGAGAAAGAGAGGATGGCGTTTGGGATCCCAGGGCAAATTGGGATGGTGATGGTTTGGCATTGGGCTACTTTATTCTTTGTTAATTAGTATTGCCTAATTTTATTTTTATATTTTTCTTTTTAATTTCTTCCATCTTGTAAAGCACTTTCAGCTACATCATTTTTTTTTTAAAACTTGCTATACAAATAAATGTTGTTGTTGTCTAGACAGACATATAACAGATAATCGGCTTTCATTTATCAGCTTAGTGTTCAAGGGGGGAGTAACAAAAAATTTAGGTGGACAAAAAATAAATGGACCAGGAGATAAAATATTGTCAATAGGGAAGCTAAGGTCAAAACTGGGAGATCAGGAACTAAGCTAAATGCTAAAAAGAACTCGTTATCAAAAAGTCTGTTCCAAAAATATTTCTTCTAAATATTCTAACCAAGAAAACAAATGCACAGCTCTGAGTCTTGAATAACCTGGATGAGTACGATGCTGACCTTTTGTGTGGTAGTGACGGTGGTGTTACACACTTACTCACCTCCTGTCATCCCAACATAGGCTGATACTGCGACACATTTTTGAGGTGCTGTTCCTGTTTACTTGTAACATTTCTCAATAACAATGCACAATGGCATTCAAAATGAAAGAAAAATGCTGCCATCATAACACTCAGGCCAGCTTAGTCAGAATGACTGTATTGACTATAAATAGAATGCAGAGCTTTTCTTCTTAGGTCACGAACAAGAAATCACAACTTGTTCTGGATGGGCTAGCTTTTATGGCCCAGGGATTGGAAGGAATGGAGTCAGTTGCCCTCACTGGGTGAGGAAGAAGATAAGACCTTTAGCGGCAGCACCCTCTCTCCGCTCAGGGTGGTAGCACATACCTGGGAAGAACTCAGAGGGTGACCCTCTGATGCTCATGCTAGTTAAGGAGGCCACTAAAAGAACTATGAGAACTCTAAAGGAGTTACAAGCTACAGAAGTGGAGATTGGAGAGACTGTGCAGACAGCCACTGTTGCCTGGGTGCTTCACCAGTCGCAGCTTTATGGGAGTGTGGCAAAGAAAAAAACACACATGACGTCTCAGTCAGAGTTTTCCAGAATGCATGTTTGCTGGAGGAAGGTACTATGATCTGATGAGACCAAAATTAACCTTGTGGTCATCAGACTAAACGGCATATTTGAACACTGCATGTTATCAAAAGCATGCCATCCACACCATGAACTGTAGTGGTGGCAGAATCAGGCTGTTAGGATGCTTCTCTGCAGCAGGCCAGGGTTGTGAGGGTAAAATGAAAGCAGCAAAATACAGGCACATCTTGGGGAAAAAAACTGAAGCAGTCTGCAAGAAATGTACACTTTGGGAGAAGTTTTCCAGCAAGGCAATGACCTCCAATGAGAAGTCAAAGCTACACTACATGGCTGAAATTTGTGCATCTACTAAATACTGTCTTGAGCTGGGAGAATACTTATGTGATTAATTGATTTTGTTTTTTAGTTTTTTTGTTTTATACACTGCTCAAAAAATTAAGGGAACGCTTAAATCAGGGGTGTGCAAAGTCATTCCTGGAGGGCTGCAGTGGCCGCGGGTTTTTGTTCCAACCCAGTTGTTTAATTAGAACACAATCCTTGCCAATAATTACATTTCATGGCTTGTTAATGCTTTAACTCTGCTATGTCAAGTCATTCTCAAATCCTAGATTTTTTTTCCCATTCTAAAGATATCATCCAAATATTTTGAAGTGTAAAACAGATGGGTAATTCTCAATCCTTTACTTTTTTCTCTTCTCTTTCCTTCCAAGTATTTAATTAAACCAAATAGTGCCTGATAAATACACACAGGCGTAAAGGGTAACAAGCAAAATGGATAACTGCTGGTTTCTTTTGTCATTTGCATCTTATTGCTAATAAGGAGCAATTACAAACCAAGAATGCAGCTGTTTAAGACTTAAATAAGCAATAAGGGTTCAAAATCTTAACGAGGGAGATAACTAAAATGAAGCAGAAGTGTTTCTAGAGCAATAAGTGCTTCTTATTAAGCAATTGGGTTGGAACAAAAACCTGCAGCCACTGCGGCCCTCCAGGACTGACTTTGCACACCCCTGGCTTAAATCATACATTGGATTTCAATTAATGAAATATTCAAGTAGAAAAATTTTACTGAGTAGTACTGTGTAATTCATTGAGAATAAAACGATATAACAAGGGTCAGTGGAAACCAAAAACTGAAATCGCAAGCTGATCCTCATTTTCATGAATTTCATCACGGCAACTCATAATGTGACTCAGTAGTGTGTATGGCCCCCACGTACTTGTTTGCACTACAGACAACTTCTGGGCATGCTCCTGATGAGACAGCAGGGGTTGTCCTGAGGTGTCTCCTCCCATACCTGGATCAGAGCATCAGTGAGCTCCTGACAGTCTACAGTCCACTACTTGGCGGCATTAGATGCACTGATACATAATGTCCCAGAGGTTCTCAATTGGATTCAGGTCTGGGGAATATGCAAGCCAGTTTATGGCCTTGATGCCTTCATCATCCAGAAACTATCTACACATTCTGACACGATTCCAGGCCTTGTTCTGCACCAGGAGGAACCCAGGGTCCACTGCAGCAGCAGATGATATGGCAATTTCTCTGAGGATTTCATCCCTCTATGTAACAACAGTCAGGGTACCATTGCAGACAAACAAGTCACCAGTCACGCTAGATGATGTTGCAAGTTGCATAACATTCACCACAGCATCTCCAGACTCTTTCACTTCTGTCACATGTACTCAGTGTGAACCTGGTCTCATCTGTGAAGAGAATGGGGCACCAATGGCAGAGCTAACAATTGTGTTATTATCTGGCGACTGCCAATTGAGCTGCCCAGTGATGATGATGACGATGTTGGGCTCTCATGCCACCCCCTTGGAGTCTGTTTCTTACAGTGTGGTCAGAAACATGCACACCAGTAGGCAGCTGAAGGTCATTTTGTAGGGCTCTGGCAGTCCTCCTCCTAATCCTCATCACCCAAAGGTACAGATATCGGTCCTGCTGCTGGGTTGATACCCTTCCTTGGCCGTGTCCAGCTCTCCTTGTGTAACTGCTCATCTCTGGGTATCTCCTCCATCTTCTTGAGAGACCCAGCAAAACTTCTTGCAGCAGTACATATGGATGAGCTGGACTAAATTTGCAACCTAAGTGAGCTGTAGATACCACCTTATGCTACCAGTAGTGACAAGAACACCTGATGTTGCCTCTCTAGTGCACCTGTTGTCACTTTCATTTGCACCAAAGTGGGTTGAAGTTGATTCACAATCGCTTATCCTTCCTATCTGGACACACTGATATCCTTGAAGCTTAACTGACTTGGTGTTTAGACTGTGATGATTAAGTGTTTCCTTAATTTTTTGAATGGTGTATTTCTAATTAATTTAGATCACTTTGTGGGATTTATTTTCACTTTGATATTAATGAGTCTTTATCTTTTGATTTGTGTCAAAAAATCCAAAATAAATCTGCCATGCTTCAGTATTGTACAACAATAGAATGTGGAAACTTCCAAAGAGCGCCTACTTTTTATAGTCCCTTTAGTTAGAATGAAACCTAAAATAGACAATGATAACGGAACTGAATTCACCATGTCCCCAAAACTGAAAAAAACAGACCAAAAACACATGGAGAACAACAAAGGAAAAATTGAAAGGAAATAAAAACTTTTTGTGATCATAACACTTAAAGAGCTGTGTTACTTCTGATTTTTACTTAACTTATGAAGCAGCAGGCAGCACGGTGGCGCAGTGGGTAGCGCTGCTGCCTCGCAGTTGGGAGACCTGGGGACCTGGGTTCGCTTCCCGGGTCCTCCCTGCGTGGAATTTGCATGTTCTCCCCGTGTCTGCGTGGGTTTCCTCCGGGCACTCCGGTTTCCTCCCACAGTCCAAAGACATGCTGGTTAGGTGGATTGGCGATTCTACATTGGCCCTAGTGTGTGCTTGGTGTGTTTGTGTGTGTCCTGCGGTGGGTTGGCACTCTGCCCGGGATTGTTTCCTGCCCTGTGTTGGCTGGGATTGGCTCCAGCAGTCCCCCGTGACCCTGTGTTCAGATTCAGCGGGTTGGAAAATGGATGGATGGCTGGATGAAGCAGCAGGTGGCACAGAAAGTAAGCTGTGCCATCTTGGTGAATATCTAATTTGCACACATGTGAATTTCCTCCTTTTTCCAAACACCATGCGTGTTTATTGAATGGATTTTATGCCAAGACTCGGTAATGTGTGTTATGGCATCACAAATACCATAAATCATGTAACACTTCCAAAGCGTTTCAGATTTTTTCCTATCCACTTTCAGTTGTGTGGATTGTCTTATACACCATACATAGCAGGCTTTAAAAGACTGAATCATTCTGTTGGTTGAATCACTAACTGTTGATTGTGGGAAACGTGCAAATATAAGTGCCAAATTATTGAAAATAGCGAGAACGTACACACTTTTCTGTAGTACACTTAAGCATTAGGGGCCTCAGTTTCGTATTCCTTCACATCAAAACTAGTTCTCCATAGTCGTAAATTGAAAATGGGAGGCATTAGTTTTAAACTTAAATTTAATTGAAATTCAGTTGGAAAGAAAAGTGTTTGGGTTTTATGTGCTGGTTTGTACCTGCAGAACTATCATAAGTCCAAACCTCTGTAATCAGCAACCTGCATGTACCTGCATCTGTTTTTTTGTAAATGATCACCTCTCTGTTTTGGATCTTCCTTTTGGATTTTTCGTCTATTTAAATAAATAATTTTTACTGTTTACTCCTTTCTTCTTCTGTTATTCACTTGGATCTTTAAAGTAACTTGAAGAGCATTTATTTGCAAAGCCGCAGTGCTTTGATATCAGTTCAGTTTTAGGGCTGACGTTTAAATACACAGGACGTAATGTGTATATATGTTGATAGAAAAGCAAACGTCAAACGAAGATGAGAGAGAGCTATACGTGCAGTTTGTAAAAAATACAAAAGTTAAGGTGTTCGCTAAGTACGTGCTGAACCAGATATCTTGTGTTAAGTGTAAAGTTTATGCCATGAAGAATGTGGATACTGTTCACACTAAACATTAAACATACTAACACCTAACCACCTGAAACTGCCATTCTAAAACTTGTGGACCACCAGGCAGGTACCACCACCACCCCAACCCAACACAGACAAGCGTGGGACACAAGTTCAAGGCACACAAGTGTTTATTTTTCTTTTTTCCCTTGTGGGGTACAGGAAAGACATTCCCACAAGTATAACACAGTCCCCAAGAACACAGGCACAACAGTTTTTTTCTTCTCTTTCTCTTTTCTTCTCCACTCCTCCCGGCAAGCTTCATCTCCCTTCTTCCGACTTTGGCTCCCCAAGTAGTGTCAGCTGGCCCCTTTCATAAGGCATCCGGAAATGCTCCAGGTGCTCGTTGTTCCACATACGGCAGCACTTTCAGGTGTGGCGGAAGAGCTGCTCATAAGGGTTCAGCAGCTACTGCAGCACCCCCTGGTGGCAGTCACAGGTCCCAACAGAGCTGTGTCCAACTCCAAGTCCCATAGAACCCTGCGGGAGTCCGAGGCACCTCTGCAACCCAGGGGGGCTGCCATCTAGTGTTCTGGGGGGAGATACTGCTCTGGATACGCTCCCTCCCCCGGCCCTTCCAGTGTGGAGGCCTCCCGGCCATACATCACAAACTGTACTGAGCTCATGCCATTGTTCAGACTGAACACTAACCACACTAACCCCAACCTTAATTTATGATCTAAACCAGCCATCCTAAAACTCTGGTAATGTCATGACTCTGCAGCTTTCCAAATACAGTATATGACATTGTATACTCTGGTGCCAGCACTCAAGTATTCTTTACAAAGTGGTGTGTTGCATGGTACTGCTCTGACCCATGCTTGCTTGCTCCACAGAAATCCAGTTTTGACAGTTCATATCTGACCTCTGTTTGTGATGTCTGATTTTCTCTTTCAGAATGAAAAGGAGGAGACCCTGACGACCAGCGTATGGCTTGGGATTGTAAGCAGGGTGGCATACAAACTGGGGACTGTTCTTCCGGGCTGTGGTGAATGCTGCCCCTGGTTCTTCCTCATGGGCTAATAAATCCAACTGACAAGTCTGTAACATTTGGAAAGAGCTTCTGTCCCTGTAGGATCACACTGATGAAGCTAAGCTTTGATTCTTGAGTTTAGAAACCATAGACCACATTCTGAGCATGGCTGTTTTTTGTTCTTTTGCTCAGATGAGATACAGTATGTCTAAAGTGTGCAATTTAGTGAAACTGTTTGAGTTAGATGGGATCAAGATTCAAACATGGAGCTAAATTGGTAGTTGAGTTAAACATAAGATCTCAGTTAAGCTTTGCATGGTGTCTGAGATGCCATTACAGATATGTGCTCAATCGCATTTTAGTGTTGGATAAATGAAACATGTGAGGTGGTCATTCCAGGTGAAATCATGGTGTAGAGTGAATGTGAGGGTAGGTCTCCTCATCAGGTAGATAACTAATGCTATTGAATTGTAGTTATTAAATAGGGTTGTTCTTGTTAACTGTCATCTTAACACTGAATATAAACAACCAAAGTTCAGTACCGTAAAAGGTTTTGTTGTTCCATAAGATTAAAAGTGTTCTTGACCAGGTCAGTGATTTCCTGTTTTATAGGGTTGCTCTTGCAGAGGGTGGAGTTGTACTTTATAGAACATTCCAGAATTATACAAAAGTATGCGTTCTAAGTAATGTGGAGCATCAGATGTACCTGTAATGCTACAAATAATAGAATGAATGGGCCTCTTTTTTATAGAAGAAGGAGAAACTTGGATTTACTCCACATATAGGGACACATACAGATGTGCTGTTGGGAGATTAGCAGACATTTCCCTGTAGCTTTTAACTGGCCATCTGTATACTTCTTTCCGTATAGGTCACGGCTGCGGTACTGTGTGTCTAAAATAGGCGAGTACAGAATTGTTCTGCTCTAGTAGAGGGGCCACTCCCTGCCACTTTACTTGATGTAAGGTCTCAGGGGTATAGCTGAGGCAGGGACCTCCAAAAGTCTGAATTGACAAGTAGTTTCTGGCCCTATGGAAGTAACGTCAAGATGGTATATAAAAGCGTATCAGTTGCCACGAAGAAACAATTTTCAGGTTAAGAGGAATGAACCAATAGGTGGGGCTAAGATCTTAAAAAATAGGTGGACCTAAATTTATCAAGAGTGGGCCTAATGTTATTTTTATTATTGCTAAATAAACATTACGTCATATTAACATAACGGGGGTCATCAGTATTTAGTTTGTTTTTTGTCACGTCTAGTTTGAATGGTATTTGTTAACACTAATTTAAATCCATATACAAATGGCAGAAATAAACTGATCATAAAAGTCCAAGTAATATCTGTTATCATATTGGCCCAGTAGCATTATATAACAGTTAACACAGATTACTGTTATTGGCCTTCCTTGAAATTTGTGCATTTACACAGCATTGTTCTGTGAGTTACACTTGATGCTTTGAACGCCTTGAATGTAGAATATGAACATGCCTAATATGTGCATTTCCAGTCTCTGAGTCTATGAGTTAATCTGCCCTTAATTGCATTATCACTGAAATGCTAAAATCGCATCTATTAATATATTGTACTCAAGGCACACACTGTTATCTGTTGTACCAGTGAACAGCAAAGCTGCATGCCTTACTGGCTGTAACAAAAGTTGGAAACTGAGTTGGTGGTTCATGAATAAAAGAGAAATCCATGACACAGGCGGAGTCTTTTGACAACAGAGTGGTTGTAGATTTTCTGGCACACTCAGTAGTAGCATTGGTACAAATTCCACCACTTCTTCTGTGTCAAATCAGAATGTGGAACATTTTTCCATTCTGTTAGTTTCTTTTAACTAATACAGCCTAAAAGGGTTGTTTTTCAAGACATGGTTCACGCTTATTTTGCCCTACTCATGTTTCTTGACCTAATAACACAACTCATAATTTCAGCAAGTTACTAGTTGATAGCCTCCTGTTAACATCACATGTTGTGATTGGTAGAAAATAAGATTCATCTTAAATTTCAAACCTTGGGTTAAATTAATTGTTTTATTGATAAAGTAACTCTTGTGATAATGCATAGATTTATGATTAATTGAAATTTTTATCAAGAAAGATGCATACCTGCATTATAATATACAGTAAAGGCTATTATTCATTTGTGAAAAAAGAAATAATTTAAAAAGCTAAGCTACTAAACCGGGTGGGCCAGTGATCAAAGTGGGTGGGCCAAGGCTTATCTGGGCCCTATACTGGTGCCATGCCGGAAATGAGCTTTACAGCTCTGTGGCGAGTAGATGTATAATTAAAAATAAAAGGGCCAGTTGAAGATAGAGGCAAAGCAGGAAAGATCCCCAAAGTGTAATGATGTTAGGTGTGCCAGACAATACCTATGATGAATGGGGTCTTTGATTAGGTCAGAAGAGCCCTGGAAAGACCTGAACTGAATACTAAACTAAAGACAGCCGAGGTTCTTTGACCAGCCTGGCTGTTTGTGCATGCCCAACAAACCTTTAACCAGGTTTGCTTTTAGATATCTTAACCTTTAATGGTTTTATATTTTTTTGCAGCAATGGAGAGACTATCGTCTCAAGTGGAATTCTTCTGAATATGGAGGCATTGAAGTGATTCGAATTCCTTACAGCCTGGTGTGGTTACCGGATATAGTCCTTGAAAACAAGTATGTCATTTGCCCAGAATGCTTTTGAATACAAGACTAGGCTAAAGGCTGGTTCCTGGTTTCCATAGTCCATTTCATAATGAAAGACTTATCCATCCACATACATTTTCAAATCAGCTTAACTCAATTCAGGGCCATGAGGATGGAAGACTATCCAGATAGCACAGAGTGCAAGACAGCATCCAGCCAGTCCATCATGGGGTAAACTGAGTCTCGATCATGTGGGGTCAACTAAGATATAAAATAAGTTAAACTCCACATCTGCACCAGAGTCACTGGCGAAAACCCCAAGAGGAAAAGGGAAAATATGCAAACTCCAAACAGGTACACCAGTGTACAGAACTATGAGGCAATAGCGAATACCACCATGTTCTTGATCAAACTATAATAGAATTACAATCAGTGTAACTGTCTTCTTATAAGCGCTGGTTCTTCTGCCTCTTCTGAGGAAGTATGTAAGAAGGGTTACAAAATAAGCCTACACTGTAAAAAATAACACGTTAAAAGTACTTAAAAAAAAAAATAAGGCAACAAATTACAAGCAATATTTTTGAGTAGATTTAATATACTGCACTCTTGAGTAAACTTAATTTATTAATTTACTCAAATTTACTTAAAATAAATGAGTTTGATTAAATATAAGTAGTGGCAAAAATGGTTTATTTTACTCTGATTTTCATTTGAATTACAGTACTCAAAAAAAATGAGTAATAATGCAATGCTGGACAGTAATGACTGTATAACAAATACATGCTAAAATTCCATATATCTTTATTTATTTGAACATACACAGATAGTCATAACAATGGAGTTATATTTTCAAAGGAAAATTAAATCAAATGTCTGAGGATAATTTTTACTGAATTACTGACATTCAAATGTCAAAGAAAATTTTCTTTTCTTTTTTTAAACTTTCTTCAAAAAGTATATCTCAATCAAATAATGTTCCAGGAATGAGTAGTAAACGGGAAGGAAACGTAGAGAGTGAAAGAGTGAAATCTCCTAGTAGATGGCGCTCTTCAAACACGTCCTGCATTTACGCCAACATATCCGCTTAAATGAATGGCCGCCTTTTCCACTACTTTTCAGTATGCGATAGCGAAAATCCTGAAATAAAAATAGGACGTAGGAAATCAAATATCGCTAAATAAATCACAGCATTAAAAATTAACCAGAAAATACATTACCTATGTAGAACACTAATTAAATAAGAGGTCAAATAATACCGTGACGGTTAGGCAAACATCTTTTTATGTTGTTTACAGGTCGTAGTTTAGGACAAACGCCATAGCGTTCTCAAACTTATCTCAAAGTGTCATTTTCTTTTTCTGTGTAAAGTAAAAGTTTTAAATGATAAAAAAAAAATATGAACATACGTAACTATCTGAGAAATGTGCTTGCTTTTTAAAGCAAACCAACGAGGTAGGTTGTTAGAAAGACGTTACCTTGCCTGCCATGTTTTCCACATGAAGGGAAAGGTTTCGTGAAAACAACAACTGTTTACGTCTGTAACTACGAAATGAAATACTAGTTATTCATTATGGAATTAATAAGCTTTATACTTACACATTCATTGTAAAATAGCTTTTATTATGGATAAGCGTTACAGCTGAATGTGTTGTTGTAAAGACCAAGAAATTGATGTGAGAGGAAGTGCCGTGTCATTAAATTTAACTTAACTTAAATGTGTTCAATTTACAGTATAGTTTTTATACTTGTAAACATTTTTTATAACTTATTCTATTTTAAGAAAAATAATAAATTGACATTATTCTTAATTTTTTTATTGAATTAGAATTAAATGATCAGTAAAAAGGCTAAACCCCATTTTTATTAATTAAAGTAATGATTATTTTGCGTATAGTTAGCTATTTTTTATTATTATTTTTCACACATGCAAGATTTATTTTTTGCAGTGTATGATTTCTGCTTTGGAGGGAAGTCATTTTCCAAAACATTTGCCTTTAATTTGAGTAGCTACCTCAGTAGGCATTTTTTCATGTTTAAATTGTTGACATGTAGAGTTTGGTCTTTAGATAACAAAATATCTTAAATATCACAGGCTGTGAGAGACAGTGTGGTAACATTTTGTCAAAGTCTCTGCTTACGTCTGTTCTCTTCAAACTGTGCTATCTGTGCCTAGCAGCATGACGAGGCTGCTTGATGGAGCTTCCTATTTCAGAGCATTGGTTACTCTTGGCCCATGCTTATTTTCATTGCTCAGCTTCTGGTGATCCTTACATCTGTGTTTGTTTAGCAGACCTGTTGCTTTGTTCAAGCAAACTAATGTCAACTCTGTTACCACCCTGTCAATAAATTAACCACAGTTATCCAACACCAGTTTCCTTTCACTCTTGTTGCATTTCCACTTACCTTGGAGACAGGGTACCTGCTTGGTGAGACAGTCGAGAGTAGTCAGCTTGGCGACTGGAGTTCATGACAAAACCACTCAATGCCTCACTAACCAAATAAAACATATATAACTGTGTGACCAACAAGGATGTTGTGAAAATACAAGAGACAAGAATTTGTAAAAAGATTTGGGGGATCAAACATAACCACATTTCATTGTTACTGAATGGACAAAGATACAAAATTTAGACAAAACAAAGTTTGGCGCCATAGTACTACTTTGATATCTGCTGGTCTTTGTCATGAATTCCTGTTTTCCTGGCTCTTTTATGGTGGATGACTGAAAGAGGAACAGCTTGCTACTTTTCCTCTTCTGGTCCATGATCACATTATCTAATTGGTGGAAGAGGAAGATAAATAAATGCCTGGGTGATATCCAGATTTTTCCATGGTTCACCCTTAAAGTCATTTGTTGTAAGAGACACCAGATGCTCAGGCATTTAACAAAATCTTTAAAGAATGAAGCATATTATTGGAGGTTGTATGAGTGGTAGATCATATGCTTGAAATCATAACTGTAAAGAGAAGTAAGGGTTGATAAGTTGGGTGAACTTTTTTTGACTGGGCAAAGCCAGAAATTATAGTTATTATAATTAGAAATTATAGTAGTGCATAGAATGCATTTACAGTTCTTAAAAGAGACTGTGTTTCTCATTTGCCATTCATGAAAAATAAATTACTTTTTACTAAAGTATAATTTGCACAAAAATAAGCCCTCCAACAGCATGGAGTCTGAAACGTTATTAATTTTCACACGCATGGCAGCTCTTCAGTGACGTGTGTGTCTATGGACGATTACCCATGACACAAGATGGACAATCTCCATCATCAAAAGGCTGCCAAAAGACTTTGAACAATGCATAAAACTAAATTCCAACAAAATAGGAAAGTTAAAAGAGAAACAAGAGAAAAGTGGTGCAACATAACAAGCAATAAAGCCATGATAAAAAACAGAAATTAGATCTCGATAAACACTTTGTTGTCCACAAAAGCAATCCTCTATTCAAGTAACAATAAGAATTCCAAATAATGCAGTGCAAAAAGGGCTAAATACAAAAACCTGGCAAATCTATGTATATAGAAAATGTGAAGTTGACTGACTGACTCACTTTCTCACCAACCGAAATATTTTTGCTGTTTAATTTAGAAATTGAAATTTGACTGGATTGTACATCTAAGGCAGTATGTATCTGGTAAAAAAAAAGTGCATTTTCAAATATCAATACTTAGGGGTAAAAAAACAACCATTACAATGGAAAAACTAAATTTCCTAAAATCTAAAAAATGCTTTCACTGTTTTGATTGAAAAACGGTGATGTAATAGAAAAAAGAAAATGAGCTGGCAAGTGTTTTTGTGTTTGTTGATAATAATGTTGCAGCAAGTAGCCTATGCAGCCCATTGCAAGTAACACTAACACACACTCACTTTCCAGTCAGCCTAACGTTAGAAGATTTGTGATGAGAACTGGGCATTCAGCCCAAAAAGCTTGTCCATTCTATTCACTTAAATTTCACAAAATAACATCATGTCAAGGTTTGAAGTGCTCTAAAGTCATACTTTCCACCACATGACTGACACCATATTTCCATGGTTCTTTACATGAAGAAAAAATGTGCGTCGCTGGAATGTGGGTGAAGTGGAGTGCCCAGAGTAAAATCCTTGTAAGTTTAAGGATAACGTGCAAACTTCACATAGACAGTGACTTGGGTGTGGTTCAATTCCAGCCTTCTGTAGCTGTGAGGAAGAAGTGCTAACCATGGATCCACTATGCTTCCCTATAATTTTAATGTAGAGGTATTAAACCATGATAGCTTCATAGCAGCTGTTTTATATTTAATGCAGCAACAGGTGGGCCACAGGTCATTCTAGCATTTAGGAGACCTATATGGGCAGCTGGTTTGTTTGTCAAAGCTTGAAGACTGCACTAATTTCAGTTATTTCTGTTTGGGTAGCATCGATGGGAAGTTCGATGTGGCATATTATGCCAATGTGTTGGTGTCCCCAGATGGAAGTATTACCTGGCTGCCCCCTGCCATCTATAGAAGCACATGCTCAGTGGAAGTGACTTATTTTCCTTTTGATTGGCAGAACTGCACCCTCATATTCAGGTACTGCTGAAAAGGGAGTAAGGTGTTCAACATGCTAATGTTTCCAAGTAATGACACTTTAGAAAGTTTCCCCTTCATTTATTTATCTATCCAGGTCTCAAACCTATAGTGCAAGTGAGATCAACCTCATACTGGCAACTGAAGAGGACACGTTGATTGAGTGGGTGTCAATTGACCCTGCGGCTTTCACAGGTTGGTGCCTTGGTCTTTGTTGTGAGATACCTGCGTTCACTTGGCAGAAAGCCTGAGTTTTTTTTAACTAACAGTTAGAGCAGCAGTTCTCTCAAGTGAAGAGCTAGCTAGCTTCACAAAAAGTCATGGAGGAAGACTGCTGTTTCATTCCTCTTCACAGCCTTGTGCTCAGACAGGATTGTGGTCTTTCACAATGCATGTTTTAAAAGAAGAATTGTACTTTTAAGGTAATGTCTTTCACAGAGGTTCACTCCAGATGTTATGTGGCCAGTTCTTAAATTTCTTCAGGCTTCTCTTTAATCCATAATGTACAGTATGTAATGTAGGAGACTGAGTTCAAGTATTGGCACTGCCAGTTTGTGCAGTTTGCACATTCTCCAAGCGACCATATGGGGTCTCCTCTCACATCTGAAAGACTGAGTTGTTAGGTTGAGTTAATGATTGGCAATTGCCAAAATATGACCTAGTGTGGAATTGTGTTTCATAGTGCCCAGTGACAGACTGGTGCACTGTCCAGAGCCGATCCTGCTTTGATATCAGTTAACTTAAGAAATACTTAAGACATTCTCCATCCAAAAATAATATATTTTTTAAATGTTAATTAAACCAATGTAATTTGTTTTGATGACTGGGGAAAAAACTTTAACCTGTTTGCATGCAGAACATAGATAACAGATTCTTTTAATATAACAAACGTATAGTAACAAAAAGTGGACAACTGCAAATAATCTCAAAGTTCTTTAAAAAATCCTATGGTACTCATGTTGCATAATCAATCCACTCGTCAAGTCATCCAGTTGTATGTTCACAATGTCTTGAATACATGCATTTTTACAAAAATATTGATAAGTAAACTGCCTCCAGAAAACGCTCTTGTGAATGAAAACAGAATGTGCTCAAATAAGAATGAATATCTCAATTGAAGACCCGGTTCCCATTGTTACATTTACTGTATATTCATAGTTGTGCCTACAAGTGGAGTACCTCAGGATTATTTAGTGCCAGCCTGTGAAACTGCACAGGTGAATCAACCTCTTCCTGATAATGTTTTCACTCGCTTTTCATTAACCTGTAATATTTAGTTTAACGTGTCTCTCAGTACATGGTTTTTTGTTGATTTCACATGCAGTGCAGTGTTAGCCAGTGAAGAAGCAGTTACAGGGCTGGACACCTGACCAATGAATGAGGCGGGGATGCAGGTCTTCAAATTTAATGATCATGTTCATCTGAACCTGTTCTGTTTTCCAGAAGTAGTTATTTAACAATATTTTTGTAAAAAAAAAAAAAAAAAAACGTTTTTGGGGTGCTGTGAGCATACGACTGGGTGACTTGACATGTCGATTATGCGACACAAGTAATGTGAGATTTATTTATGGACTTTTTGATATGTTTTCTGTTGTCCATCAGGCATGGCAACTCCACAATGCAGGTCCTTCAACCTAAATCATCTTTCGACATTACTGAGAATACTCATTGTCTTGTATTTCTTTACACACCATACAACTAAAAGGTGCAATTGTGCCTTTTTTTAATATGGCCTCTGTGTTGGGAGTCAAAAACAGGCCATAAGAGAGCTGAAACTTCTAGGATGCTTCCAATAGTGAAGCCGCAGAAATGATTTCCACATTTAACACATCGACTGCTGGAACATTTAGTACCAGGACACTGCAGTATACAGTAGGCCCAGGCATATAGGAATTCTATCAAAATTTGTAAAAAAAATAAAATAAAATTTATATATATATGTATTAGAATGCAATGGATTTATTATCAACAGTAACTCTGTTATAAATGTAAAGAAACTGTTCATTGCTTTATTTTCACCACACAACACATCTAAAAGCCTTCAACTGAATGAAACTCCTTGAAGGATTACACCACACAGAGTGCAAGTTTGGAAGCACATGTGCTGTAAATACTGTATAATGTTTCCTTGCACTCACCATGCTTGTTTGTAGACAACATATTTGGTAGTTGGTGACTGTTGGCAGTCAGTGGGTGGCAGAATGTCCATGTAGTGCTGTCCTGACACTCAAGTTGGTGATGAAGAATGCATTCAAGGCAGCTATCCGCATCAGTGCAAGAGCCTACAGGTTCCACATTGATCGTCACTATCTCAATCACTGTCATTATCATCAAAATATTCATCTTGCAACAAATTTAGCTGTTGCATAACATCAGCAGCTTTATACCTCTTCGTGATGTCAAAGCTATGTACAGTCTATTTTATGCAAACTGTTGAGTCTAAAAAAATAAAGGAAACTCTATGGCAGCAGTATAGTAGATACCTGAGACATGTCAGCAAAGCTCGCCAGCAAGTTGGTTGCATCTTTAGTGGCTGTATAATGAGATGCAAGTTATAGCGTACGTCGCGCCTTGACAGGCTCAATGAGATACAACTTAACTCATACCTCGCACTTAAAGTTGTATTTGTAATAAGGCAGTGGAAATTTATCCTCAAACAAATTCTTTTTGTTCTCTTCTTTGCACCCAGAAAATGGGGAATGGACCATCCGTCATCGGCCAGCAAAGAAAGTCATCGACCAGAGGTTCACCCCTGATGACATGGAGTACCAGGGGATTCACTTTTATTTAATCATTCAGCGGAAGCCCCTCTTCTACATCATTAATATCATTGTACCATGCGTACTCATCTCATCACTGGTCGTGTTGGCGTACTTCCTCCCAGCTCAAGGTATGTTGGTTGCCCCTCTCAGGGCAGGCGACCTTCTGGATGCCCTCTTATACTGTACAGAGATTGGGTGTATACATTTGATTGGTGTACCTGACCTAATCTTAACCTTTCATGGGTAATGTTTCAGCTGGAGGTCAGAAGATCACGGTGTCTATCTCAGTGCTGCTTGCTCAGACTGTCTTCCTCTTCCTGATTGCTCAGAAGGTTCCAGAGACCTCCCTTGCTATTCCTCTCATTGGAAAGTATGTGTTTCACACTTGTGTGTGTTTTTAAAGTATCCAGTTTTGTCTTGTTATTAGAAAAAAGTGTGAAAGTACTAACCTGAGTTTTCCACCTGTCCAGAGTTGGAGAGCTCAACTAACAAGTTAATGTGAAATGAAGAGCTGTTGAGCCAGAACCATGATACTTTGTGAATGTCTTCAAGTCCAATTTTGCTGTGTACTGGGTCAAATGTGTGCATTTGTTACTCTCCTGTTGAATCCATTTATAACACTTCTCATATTAACTTTTTTTTTTAAATTAATTTTTACTAAACAGTCAGCATGGGCTCAGAAGAGGGAGGTAGTGTTTTACCAACATGCTGGAAATTTATGGGGAAGCAACAAAAGGATATGATCAAAGTGATACATATGATATTATTTATCTTGATTTTCAGAAAACATTTGATAAGGTGCCACATGAGAGGTTGGACATTAAACTAAAAGAAGTGGGAGTTCAGGGCGATGTTTTTAGCTGGGTCCAGAGTTGGCTCAGACACAAGAAGCAGAGGGTTGCAATGTGAGGAACCTTATCAGAATTGGCTGATGTTAAGAGAAGTGTTCTACAGAAGTGGGAGCTAGGGCTGCTACTATGTTTAATATATCTAAATGATTTGGATAGGAATATAAGTAACAAGCTGGTTAAATGTGCAGATGATACCAAGTTTGGTGAATTGGCAGATAATCTGGAATCTGTGGAATCATCACAGAGGGACTTGGACAGCATACAGGCTTGGGCAGATTTGTGGCAGATGAAATTTACTGAAAGTAAATCTATATATATAATTCACTAAGTCCATGGCAAGCAAGACGCACGCAAGACAAAGCCACGCCTGCCAACTCACAGAGCCCCACCCACCAACAATTCACTAAGCAGCCGACCATGGCACGCACGACAGAGCCCCGCCCGCCAACTCTAACACTCCTCCCACGTCCATTACCTTCACATTGTTTTCCTTTTATTTCTGATCCCGTTCAACAACTATATGGTGACATCAACTTCTTAACTGTGACTCTGGAACAACTCAGTATGCGAGCTATATTAAACATCACCAATGAACTCTTGCTACACCGTAATGAACAAGTACTGAAACTTATCCCTACCGATGAAGTAACTTTCACCAGCGTTGCCTCCATCGTCACAGACGATCCCGCAGATCAAGTTTCATTCCCCAAAGAATTTCTTAACAGTCTTACTCCCACTGGCATGCCTCTGCATAAACTCAAAATTAAAATAGGTTCAGTCGTCATGCTTCTCAGAAACCGTCCATGGCAAGCAAGACGCACGTAAGACAGCGCCACACCCGCCAACTCACAGAGCCCCGCCCACCAACAATAATTCACTAAGCAGCCGTGCGTGCCGATAATTTCCACACGTATTCAGTCTCTCCCTGTGCATTCCCTGTGCAGCGAGCGAGCAAGCCAGAAAGAGAGAGAGAGAGAACGCGACGCACACAGAGGCGCACGAGAGAGACACACACACACACACGAGAGAGAGAGAGACACACACACACACGAGAGATAGAGAGAGACACACACACACACGCGAGAGAGAAAGGGGGCTGGACACATAAGGCAGAGAAGGCAGTTAAAGAATGCACCGGGCTTGATTTTGTTTTCACTTCTGTTTACAGCAATTGGTTCATAGCGTGCATTGTTGCAATGTTATTTTTCTTGGTGGTTTATTACATTACGGATGTTTCAAATGTTCATTGTTTCCCTGTGCTTAAAACTCATTCAAAAAAGTGTTTCTCAACTGTGACTCCGGAACAACTCAGTACGCGAGCTATATTAAGCGTCACCAACAAAGACTCACTAAACCTTAATGAACAAGTACTGAAACTTATCCCTACCGACGAAGTAACTTTCACCAGCGTTGCCTCCATCGTCACAGACGATCCCACAGATCAAGTTTCATTCCCCGAAGAATTTCTTAGCAGTCTTACTCCCACTGGCATGCCTCTGCATAAACTCAAAATTAAAATAGGTTCAGTCATCATGCTTCTCAGAAACCTCCTGCCTGCAATAGGTCTCTGTAATGGCACTAGACGGACTGTTACCAGCATTCACCGCAATGTACTGGAGTGTAAAACTATCGCAGATCCTACCTCACAAACTGTCCTTATTCCCCGGATTTCCCTGACCCCATTAGATTCAAATTTGCCTTTTACTTTTACACGCAGACAATTTCCTGTTAGATTGGCCTTTACAATGACAATTAATAAGGCACAGGGCCAAGCTTTCAAAACGATATGCCTGTATCTGCCAAACCCAGTTTTCAGTCACGGACAATTGTATGTTGCTCTCCCCAGAGTTCCATCTTATCATTCACTCACAGTCGTATCCTCAGACCCACCTCATTTGGACAACTGTGTCGTTCAGGAAGTGTTCACCCATCAATAAATAATTATGCGGCGTATGCTACGCCGTGGATTGGCTAGTGTAAAGTATTACACAAAGGAAGGCCTAAATACAAAATGGGACATATAAAAATCCTAATGAGAAGGATTTAGAAGTCGTAGCAGACTCGACACTATCAATTTCCAGACAGTGTTCAGAAGCAATTAAGAAGGCTAAAAGAATGTTTGGTTAAATAATACGATATGTGGAGTACAAGTCCAAGGAGGTTCTGCTCAAGTTTTATAATGCACTGGCGAGGCCTCATCTGGAATACTGTGTGCAGTTTTAGTCTCCAGTCTAAAAAAAGAACATAACAGCACTGGAAGAAGTCCAGACAAGAGCAACTAAGCTGTTTCCAGAGCTACAGGTGATAAGTTATGAGGAAAGATTAAAAGTTGTGTCTTTCCATTTTAAGCATAAGAAGATTAAAAGGTGACATGACTGAAGTGTTTAAAATTATGAAGGACATTAGTACAATGGATCAAGACTGTTATTTAAAAAATGAGTTCAACAAGAACAAATTTCACATAAACATTAAGCAGCATTTCTTTACACAGAGAACCACAGACACATGGAGTAAGTTAGTAATAAGTAGTGTGGTAGACAGTAGGGCTGTAGGGACTTTCAAAACTCGACTTGATGTTATTTTAGAAGAATTAAGTGGATAGGAATGTTGAGCTCTGTTGGGCTGAATGGCCTGATCTTGTCTAGATTGTTCCAATGTTCTATTGTTTTAAAAACCCAACCATAAATTAAAGTAAAAAGTGTAGCACGCAAAGAGAAGTAAGATTTTTAAAATAAATGTTAGTGTGCACTTCAAATCCTGTTGTAAATCATGAATCTATCAATATTCAGGATGCATGTCTCCTACAACTTCTATCTTCACTCCACATATCCAAACCTACCCTGTTTGGTGGCTGGCAGGAGGTCAGTGTGGCTCCAGGACTGGCACTGCACATCACCAACATTCAGCCCTGTCCTGTTCTGCAGGCTGCAGTGAGGCGTACTTGGAATGACTGCGTAGATGACTGGGTGTTAGTGGCAACAACATGCATTTGAAATTCATCCCAGATGCTTCATGTATGTGAATCCTGTATTTTGTAGAACTGATTGAGCAAACCATTGAGTGTAAATGTTTAGCTGATTTGTTTGTTGGTTTAATTTTGCAGTAAATATAGTAGATTTTCATTTGAAAATGTAGCTAAGTAAGAGTGAACATAAATAGGAAATCAAGTAACATAGAAATATTGTCAACACATATTCAAGTATAGTAATGAAGTATTTGTACTTTGTAACTATACAACAATGTTTCCATCTTGGCTCTCGGTAACAGACCATATTTTATGATGCTGCTGGTTCAGATCCCTAAGCAAGTCCTTTCACCCTTCATTGCTCCATTTGTTGAGCTAAGGAATCAGTTATTCCATTGTGGAAAAAGCAGAGATGCTCTGTGTTTTGAAATGGATGTGCATTTGTTTAAGGTGATTTTGGTTACAAACAAGTGGACATCCCACTCATCCATCCATCTGCCTTCAAACCCTTCTTTATTCAGTAAAAGACAGTGAAAGACTTTTATTCTGTTCCTTATTTTTATATTCCAGAGTAAGCTGGGGAAGAATGAGGAACAGATTGCTAAAGACAAAGCAGCATACAGTAAATGTAGCCAGTCATGGGAATAATAACGCACAAATTAATAGAAAACAATATGTTTCATACTTCATATGTTTAAGGTTAGCTGTCAATGGAGGAGTGGTTCATGAAAAGGTTAGTATTGACAATCTGGAGAAAAGAAACTCTCTGGGTGGCTACAGTCCTCATAGAGATGTCAGTCATGTCGACACAGACAGATCCAGACTGCACAGTAAGAGCTGTCTAGCAGATATTTACTAACTGGCATGATGTGGCATCCAATACACCTGACTGATAAGAACATTGGGCACAAAGATTGACGCAGTCATGGATGAGGTACCAGAACATACATAAACACCCCACACTGGGTAATTACAGTCTCCAGTCTGCTTATGTTTACATTTTGAGTTGAATCCCCATGCAGACATCGGGTTAACATGCAAACTAAATACAGAGACTGGGCTGGAAGTCTGAAGCTACGAGATATCAACCATAACCACTGTGCCACATTGTACCATATGGGTAGGTGCAAAGTAGAAAGTTTGTTCTACCTTACGCAATACGAACATAGTATTACCACATATTTGCTTCTTTATTTATTTTTAAGGGAGGAAATATTCTTAACCATTTTATTCCTTCTACTGTCTCTTGGCATTGACTTCATCATAACCTTTAGCCTTAAGCTGCTGCTGGAATATGTGAATTTCCCCTTGGGATTAATAAATCTATCTATCTATCTATCTATCTATCTATCTATCTATCTATCTATCTACTTACTAGTTAGTCGAGCTATCAAATTCATGTTTGACCTTACAAGTGTTTATTCATTGTAGCCAGTGACCATTTCAGTCATCGTGGTAAAGTCATAGTCTGCCTATTTTTTTCACTATGAAGAGAAAGCTTTGGTAATGGTAGTAATAGTTGCATGCAGTGTAGAACATTTTTTGGCCTTTGAGCACCCATCCATCCAGTTCCTACTGCTTGTCTGGGTTGCAGGGGGCAACAGTCTACGCAAAGATGCTTTTTGCAGCAACTTTCTCCAACTCCTCAAGGGAAATACCAGCGTTCCCAGGACAGCTGGGAAATATAATCAATCCAGTGTGTCCTAGGTCTTTCCCAAGGTCTTCTCCTAGTTGGACATGTCTGAAACATCCCTGCAAGGATGAATCGGATGACTGAAATATGAGGATAAATAAAAAATTAAAGGCAATTTGGAAATTACATGGTAACTGCAATAGATAGAAGCTGACACAATACAACATGTTTGCAATGGCTTTTGGGAAGTTTGAACACACACAGCACAGCGCTCTGCCAATAGTCTTAGTGAAGCCAAGGTGAAATGAACGTGGACGCTCCGTTGTGGGATTGCACCATTGTTGAACCCCGTGCCATAGTGAGATTTTTTGTTTTTTTGGGCCGAGGGAGTGAAGCAGAAGTTTAGGTCTGCATCCTCAAACCTCCCCTACAGACACTTAAATCTGATTGTTGACCAGTCAGTGTGGAGTTTGTATGGTCTACCCCAAAAACATGTAGGTTAAGTTGATTGGCTCCATTTGACTGTGTGTGTAAATGTGCTCAACAATTGAACAGGTACACTATAAAGGACTGGATGCTCCATTGCACTTATGATTGGCTGCAACACTATACTGGAATAGGCAGTTTATTAAAATAAAGGAATGAATGGAATTGACAGCATATGAGCATCGACTCACCTTATTCAAATTCTTATGTATAGAGAAAAACCCTTTTTTGCAACATGAAGTGAGACTGAAGCAAAGGTCACAACATTTCAAACAAAACCAGTTAAAACAACTCCAAGAATAAACTTGTCCTAAGTGTAGATTTGATGAAGGATCTTCAAAGGCCCTGAATGTCCTTTGTGGCTCATTTTTAAATGGAATCATTTTGACTCAATGAGGTTATACTTTTAAAATCAGTAACTGAAGGTAATGGAAATCATGCATGGAGGTTGCTGTTAGGTCTAACATTATTTTGAAACAATATGAAATGTTTCTTATTAAGGGTGGGGGCAATTTGAATTATAAATTGATCATGGCCTATTTTAAAGATACAAGAAAGAAGTTACTGTTAATGTACAGCGTGATGGAAAAGGTCAATTAAAAAGAATTTGATAAAAGAAAGTTAAAGAGATAGCAAAAATGCAAATTTCTTGTTTAAAAGTCAGAATGAACCATTTATTTGTGAAGCTGGTTGGAATGAAAACCTGCAGCCACAGTGGTACCCCAGGAGTCTGGAATATTTTATGTAAATAATAATATAGCGGTGACTCCCTGTTAAGTGCCACTTGGAGCAGGACCAAAGATTCTGACGCGTTAAATTGTTCATAATTTTGTTCATGTTATTTAAAGAATGTTATTGCAAAACTTAGGTAAATTAAAGAACATGATTAATTTATTAAACTTGACCTAACATAATTACAAAATGCCATTTCCTTTACTTGAAATCTATGTAATTATATATAAAAAAAGGTCAAAAAAACTGTTGCTTCGTGTCCTTCTTAACAGCAATAATCTGACCCACCCTCTTCATAGAATTAAAGCTAGAAGCAGAACGGACTAATGGAGCACCTACTTACTGCACACAAAGGAATGATTATTCAACTAATTCACTTTATTCCACAACCATTTACACATTATTATACAAATGGCTCTTACAAATATGATCAATATTCCCAAACATGAAGGCTAAAAACCAAAACCCTTGCTGAGCACAATATTTAATTAAAATGAATTAGCTTACTAAATAAATAAAATTAAGAATTCAGAGTCTAGAAATGAGCTCATTTGTATGAATGTATGTGTGTGTGTGCGTGTATATGTATATATTGGTCACATATATACTGTGTGTATGTGTGTATGTGTGTATATATATATATATATATATATATATATATATATATATATATATATATATAATAAAAGCCCAGCGCGGTGTCCGTGTCCATGTCCGGGTTCCTGGTTCCTTTTGGCTGTATAGCTGCCCCGTAGAAAAGCCCCAACAAAAATGAATCCAATTTTCCAAACAGAACTATTTACAATACACATTGTCTTCTCCCCTCTGCCTATTAAATAATAAATGAAATCGATTATAAATTATTAACACAAAGTAAATGAAATAAAAAAATCACGAAAGAAACAGAAACCACAACCTACCCTTACAGCGTCCACCGTGCTTCTGGCGTTAGAGCCAAAAACATGGTGTATGCAGGTTATGAGGTGTGACGCTAATTAACGCCGTACTACAACAGATTATATTGTTGATATATTATTAACTATTTACAGGGATCAACTCTTTTGGGGAAGTTCATAACAAAAAAAAAAATAAAATTATAAATAACATTTACACTTTGCTACATGTGCACTTGAGTATTTTGAGCCCCGCGTCTGAGTCGGATGGTTCCCCTGGTCACCAATTCGTGTCTTTCAAGCCGCGATTTTCTATTTTCTCCCTTCCAGCCCACTATGCCTTTTCGTCTTCAGCTACCCATGTGCACTTGTACGGAGGAGACCTTATCGAACAATGCCGAAACGAAAGGCAACTGAACCTGCTCCTGCGAGAGAGGACACGTTACAGCGTGATCACGAAGCAAAGAGGCAAAGGCGTTCCAGTCACTCGCAAGAAACGGACACTCAGTATTCACACAGATTAGCTCAACGACACGTCTCTGCCGCACAACGAAAGGCAACTGAAACCCCTACAGAGAGAGAAGACAGATTACGCCGTGATCGCCAAAGAAAGAGGCAAAAGCGTGCCAATGAGACACCCGACGAGAGGTCCTTACAATTGCAAAACAACCATAATAGACAAACTCCTACAGAGAGAGAGGACACATTACGCCGTGATCGCGAAAGAAAGAGGCAAAAGCGTGCCAATGAGACACCCGACGACAGGTCCTTGCGATTGCAAAACAACCGTAATATACAGAAACATACGGTCTCCCAAGAAACTCCCTAGTGAACGCTCTCACCGTTCTCGCTCGCAACAAACTGACACTCACCACTCACAGACATTACCGCAACGACGCGTCTCCACTCCTCTTCCTTACAACCATTTACACAAAGTATACGATTCTGATTAGTCTGCGTCCCACACTTCGTGAATCATGGGTTTTGTTTTGAAATTTTGTTTCCCATGCAAAAATCAAATGCGGTGCGATGAAGGACCCAGTTCACGACTGCCAGGCGCGTTTAAACAGGGAGTCCTTCAACTGTGGTCATCCAACGCGCAGCGTAGCGCGCGCCAAGTCGCTAGTATATATATATATATATATATATATAATATAGTGACAGTTTGCGGTCCTCTCGACCCCTTAAACCCTCTGACCACTCTTCAGTCACCAGGAAAAAGTCCAATAATTACTTATTTGGACAATATTAAAGTGCACAAAGCACCTGCACTCCACAATACTCATATAATAATCAATAATCAATAATAAAAATTAATACAATCCTCCACACTCCCAGATGCGTTGCCACCCTTCCACCCAGCTTAGCTGAACGCTCTGGTCTGTCACAATCCTTTCTATAGTCCTTGACCCGGAAGTGTTTCGCCCTCTCTGTCTACGTGACTAGGAACACTTCCGGGTTAGATAAAAATCCTTTCTTCATCACCCCGGAAGCACGTCATTCCTCCTGTCCATGTGACTTGAATGTACTTCCAGGGCGTAGGGCAAATAATCCTTGTTCCTCCCTGCAGCGTCCCCTAGCGGCCCCCACGGCATCCAGCATGGTTGGGGATAAAAACTGCATTGTCCAGAATTCCCTGCCGGCATTTGGGGCACCTCCATGCTGCAGGGAGGGCTCCACCTGGCGGCCTGGGGGTATTGGCCGGGATGAACGGCCGGCCACCTATCACAATATATATAATATATATATAATTAGTATGAATATACAATCATATGAAAAAGTTTGGGAGCCCTTCTTAATTCTATTGATTTTTCTTTATCATTGGCTGAGCTTTTAAAGTAGCAACTTCCTTTTAATATATTACATGCCTCATGGAAACAGTAGTATTTCAGCAGTGACATTAAGTTTATTGGATTAACAGAAAGTATGCAATATGCATCATAAAAAAATTAGACAGGTGCATAAATTTGGGCACCCCAACAAAGATATGACATCAATACTTAGTTGAGCCTCCTTTTGCAAATATAAAAGCCTGTCGACGCCTCCTATAGCCTTTGATGAGTGTCTGGATTCTGGATGGAGGTATTTTTTGACCATTCTTCCATACAAAATCTCTCCAGTTCAGTTAAATTTCATGGCTGCCGAGCATGGACAGCCTGCTTCAAATCATTCCATAGATTTTCGATGATATTCAAGTCAGGGGACTGTGATGGCCGTTCCAGAACATTGTACTTCTTCCTCTGCATGAATGCCTTTGTAGATTTCAAACTGTGTTTTGGGTCATTGTCTTGTTGGAATATCCAACCCCTGCATAACTTCAACTTTGTGACTGATGCTAGAACATTATCCTGAAGAATTTGTTCATATTGGGTTGAATTCATCTGACCCTCGACTTTAACAAGGGCTCCAGTCCCTGAACTAGCCACACAGCCCAACAGCATGATGGAACCTCCACCAAATTTGACAGTAGGTAGCAGGTGTTTTTCTTGGAATGCGGTGTTCTTCTTCTGCCATGCAAAGCGCTTTTTGTTGTGAGCAAATACTCAATTTTTATCTCATCAGTCTAAAGCACTTTGTTCCAAAATGAATGTCTAAATGATCATTTGCATACAACAAGCGACTCTATTTGTGGCGTGAGTGCAGAAAGGGCTTCTTTCCCATCACCCTATCATACAGATGTTCTTTGTGCAAATTGCGCTGAAGTGTAGAACGATGTACAGATACACCATCTGCAGCAAGATGTTCTTGCAGGTCTTTGGAGGTGATCTGTGGGTTGTCTGTAACCATTCTCACAATCCTGTGCATATGCCCCTCCTGTATTTTTCTTGGCCTGCCAGACCTGCTGGGTTTAACAGTAACTGTGCCTGTGGCCTTCCATTTCCTGATTACATTCCTTACAGTTAAAACTGACAGTTTAAACCTTTGAGATAACTTTTTGTAGCCTTCCCCTAAACCATGATACTGAACAATCTTTGTTTTCAGATCTTTTGAGAGTTGCTTTGGGGATCCCATGCTGTCACTCTTCAGAGGAGAGTCAAAATGAAAAACAACTTGCAATTGACCACCTTAAATACCTTTTCTCATGATTGGACCCACCTGCCTATGAAGTTCAAGGCTTAATGAGATAATCCAACCAATTTGGTGTTGCAAGTAATCGGTATTGAGCAGTTCCATGCATTCAAATCAGCAAAATTACAAGGGGACCCAAATTTTTGAACAGCCAGTTTTTCACATTTGATTTAATTTCATACAACTAAATACTGCTTCACTAAAAATCTTTGTTTGGAAAACACCCCAGTACTCAGATGTTCCTAGGAATTGAAAGACATACCACTGTCATCTTTTTTGTTGAAGTAGAGTAAATTATTATGCAGGCTGAGAGGAGGGGTTCCCAAACTTTTTCATATGACTGTATGTATGTATGTATGTATGTATAGTATATATATAGTATATATAGTAGCTATAATATATATATATAATTTATATAGTGACCAACACAATTTCTAGGTTCAAATAACAATTTCTTTTAGCAAGTACCTTCACGGGTTATTCGTAAATACAGCATAGCCACAATTTCTCTTATTCTGTCTTCCTTTGCTTTCCTTTCCCTCCTCCAGGCGAGTGTTGCCCAGCTGCTCCCTTACTCCTACTCCCCTGGATGAGGTCGAGTGGCTTCCTTTATGCCAGACTCTGTCAGGCGGAAGTTCCCTAAAGTGGGGATGGTCTGTTCCTACATTTCCCAGCCTATCATGTGGATTTCCATGTAGGCAGGTAGACTGCCACCTATTGTATCGGGGGAGCAAATAGTCCATGTGATTGGTCTCCCCCTGTCTTTTTGTTAAACTGGCCTTCTGGCCAAGTAAGAAACCTTGAACCATCCCACCTGGAATGCCAGGCCATTCCTGGTATCCATGACAATATATATTCCCTATATATCCTTAAAACCTTTCCCCCTAAAAGACTAACATGACCCATCCATCTGACAATAGTACCTTCAGACAAATTTAGTTTTGCTAAATCTTTGTTTTTACATACTTGGAATTATTTGGTGTCTTTCTGTACATTAATTAGACATTTGTGAAGGTGTTTATTATTTTTACTGCTCTGTTAGTGACATTGTTTTGCTTTCATTTTAAAATCGATTTGTTCATTGGTGCTGTCATTTTTGAGCCCAAATTGATACATGCAAAGGTTACAAAGCACAGTATGAACAGAAAACACAAAACAAATCATAGACCAACCAAGAGCAAGGAGATTGGAAAATGACAAAAAAAATGTACATGTATAAAAGGCAGGGCAGAATGGAAAAGCTGACAGAGAAGTGTGGTGTCCTGGGTATCATAACATTTAAAAGATTAATGAAACTACTTCAGTATGTGCATTCAGTAACACAGCTAACAACTAAGGGTACGAGGAGGCGCACCTTTCTTGTATCACTCAGCAGAATGAGCAGATAACCAATTGATACACATCTAGAGTAAGTACAGCCACCTAATGGAATAAATTATGATTCACACACAAAATAAAATGTGCATCATACAATACTTAAGAAAGTGTAAATTTAATTTACTCTATACGTCCATAGGAAGGAAACAATTCAAGAGTATGAAGACTTTTGCAGGCACTACAGTAATTTTGAGGCCACCAATAGGACAATCGCTGAAAAAGCCATTATTTAGTTTAAGGCAATTGGAGGTGGCTGATTTATTCTTTTATGTTCCTTGTCTGCTTCTCCTTTCCATTTAATTTTAAATGAGAAAAGCAGCTATAAATATAACCCAGGGTCTCTTATGTCATTAAGCTACACTCACTGTGTGATACACACTCATGCACAGCAAAACTCCTGCCGTCAGGCTTTTAAACACTGCAGTTTGTTTTATTTGCATAGAACTTGATGGACAATTCTTGAGTGACCATTAAAAAAACAAAGCCTAGTGGAGCATTCTTCTGATGTTTAGAATTTTAATTCTCCAGAAATATGTCTCATGACCTTTGTTTTTTTTTTTTTTTTGTTTTTGTTTTAAACCTACCATCCACATTGTGGAAAGACCCAAATCCACATTTCTGGACAGCTGCCTTTTCTTGGTTTGGAAGCCCTTTCAGCACAAACAGACCCGTCTGTCTTAAATGTTTTTTTTTTTTTTTTCTTCATCCCATAACTCTGTGCTGTAGTCTTCTCTTTCCACCACAGGTACCTGCTATTTGTCATGTGTGTGGCAACACTCATTGTGTCCAACTGTGTGATTGTACTCAACATTTCCCTAAGGACCCCCAACTCTCACAGTATGTCCCAGAAACTCAAGCAGGTAAGAAAAAGAAGGGAAAGGTGCAGCAGGGGTAACTATGAATCTGGAATTGATTAAATGCTTTTTTTGGTTTCTGATGTTTAGCTTCATTGTTAATCATCTATTTATATAATGCCTTTCAAGAATAGTACTACAGAAGGGTGTTTAGTAGGGGTATTATTTACAGTGATTTGTGCCATATTTTAAGCTGAATATTGTTCCAAAGTGAAAGCTGACCATGTAGAGTCATAATTCAAAGGGTAAAAAATCTTTCTTTTATGATATTTACCTTTTTCTGTGGAGATTACTCCCTTCAATTAGTGATGAGAAGTGTAGACACAGGCCTAAATAAATCTGAATGTAAAAGTGAAGCAGCTGCTTCAGTCACATATTGAAAACGTTAGCTAATGAAACAATTAGATCAATCGGATATAAATGTCGCTCATTGATTTTTGAAAGAGGTTGGAAATAATAAAAAAAAAAAAAACACCTGCAGCCACTGTGGTACCCTGGACTAAGCTGGAGTGCCAGTTGTAGAATATTAAGCTCTACCACTCTGAAGCTATGTAGGTTCAGGTCCGGCCAGTACTTGGATGGGAGACCAACCAGGAAAAGCTTGGGTTGCTGCTGGAAGTGGTGTTGGCGAGGCCAGCATGGGGTGTTTACCATGTGGTCTGAAAGTGGATCTCAATGACAGGGACACTGTGCTGTAAAAATGGCTCCATCCTTCAAATTAAATGTGAAACTGTGGTCCTGACTCTCTGTGGTCGTTAAGGATCCCTGGGCATCCTTCATTAAAGAGTAGTAATGTATCCTGATGTCTTGGCTAAATTGCCCATAATGGCCTCATCCAATCTGGTCCCCTAATCATCCTCTGCCTCTAATTGGCTAAGTATCTCTCACCCCTTCACCATCTAACAGCTAATGTGTGGTGCGAAATGGCTGCCATCGTATTATCCAGGTGGATGCTGCACATTAGTGGTGGTTGAAGTGGCTCACTACTCAATATGTAAAGCACTTTGAGTAGTGAGAAAAACACTGTATAAATGTAAAGAATTATTATTATCATTAGTTACAAGCAATAATTATTATACCTCATTCTCCACTGTGTGGTGTATAGGAAGCAGTGGTTATTGCTGCTACCACACAATGCTCCAGGGATGAGGATGTCCAAGAAGGTTTTTTTTTTTTCACATCCAAGAGTTTAATCTATCATTCCTTACTTTATATAGTGTCTTTCACAGAGTGGCAGTTTGTAGAGTTAAAATCAACACAACATGATACAAAAAATAACAAATAACAACATGGATATTGTGACCTCCTTATCCAATCCCTTAACTTTAATGGTATTGAATGTGTCAAATAAGCTAAAGTCAGCTTCACTAAAGTAGGTACAGAAAGACACAGGGAATGTATGTGAAATCTGAGTTCTATAATCAACAGGACTTCATAAGAGTAGACCAGAGGGGGTCTTTTGCATGCAAGGTGGCTGATGTCAGATCTTTGCTGTCTAATTGACTTATATATTAATATTAAATTTTGAGGGCCTGGATTAATAACAAGTTTTGTAAATACCCCTGCATGTAGGCCCTCCATCCTGCAGGGAAAAACCTGGGGGTTGGTGGCAGAATTGGCACTCCAGCCACCATAAAAAAAAAAAAACTCACATTGGTTCCATTTCATCTGAACTAGTGTGGTGCTGAGGTGTCACCCGTTTCATGGCTGCACTCCGGTCCTAATCTGGGATCTTGAGTTGGTTTGTCGTGTGGTGGGTGCGGCAATGTGCTGCATCAGCGTGTGCTCCTAACCTCTCTCTCTCTTTGTAAATGAGAGTCAAGAGTTAGGAAAGTGATTCTGTTTTGGGCACCAAGCCACACAGTCAAGAAACCTGGGGGCTGTAGTAGACATCACACTGCTGGTCTGAGACAACAGCCTACTTACAGGGAAGCCATTGAAAAACGAATTGTAGCAGTCCAGCTGAGTGGTGATGCAAGTTTGATGGATAGCACACTAAATAAGTGTGTAACAATTTAACTTAGAGAACTAGCTGTGCTACCCATCTAAGATGGTTTGAAATCACAGTGATCTACATAGAACTCAGTGTTAACGTTTGCAGTGCAGTGTGTCCATTCATTTGCTATGTCTCTGTTATGTACCATTTGGTGTGGTAAAAACAGTGCTAATGTTTGTAATGCACTATCTGTTGGATAGCAGAGACGTAGAAACTGGACGGACACAAGGACGGGCACACAGACGCTTGTCCTTTTATTAAGGTGGACACCTTTTTAGGACTTTGTTTATTTCTGGGTAGTTACCTTATAAAGTATTCTGTGTTTGTGGCAAACCGACAACATGCATTTCCTGAGACTGCCCATATATCAGCACTGGTTTTAGGTGTCTTATTCTTAATTCCACATCTGTTAATCTAAGAATTAAATATTAGGAGAAAATATAAGAGAGAAAAGGTGTGGGGTTTGAAGGGAGATCCTTATGGACAGACCAATGGAGAAAGGTCCACACAATGCCAAGTGCAATCACTGATTTTTACAAGCAGGTGCTCAAACGTGAGGAATATCAGACTCCCTCTTGTCTTTCATTTGCTTTAGCTCACCGAAAGTAACCTAAAACCCAAGGCATGTGTACGTATATTTAAACTAACATGGGCCATCCCTAATGGGGTGAACCTGAAGAACAGCAAGTCAGCTCAATTTGTGTCTCCATTTGTAGTGAGGAGTGGTCAGAATGCAGATTATTGAGCAAAGTTTCTCTAGATAAAATTAGCATGGCAGCACGCTTATTGTCCACACACCCATAGACGACTTTTTTTTTTCTCCAGGTATTTTTGGAAATCCTGCCACATTACCTTGGAATGAATATTCCATCATCAGAGGAGTCCAATGAGGAGGACCATCTGACAAGGAGGAGAAGCTCCTTTGGAATTATGATAAAGGCCGAAGAGTACATCCTTAAGCAACCACGAAGTGAGCTGGTCTTCGAGAGACAGAGAAGCCGTCACGGGCTCTCCCGTCCCTACCTGGACGCTTTTGGTAAGTTTCTAGTTGAAATGAGGGCAGGGTAGGGTTAAAGAGAAGGAAACATATCCATGAATCAGAGCCACAAAGCTCCAATTACCCTGTAAGTACTGAAAACGTCTTCAATTATTTGTTTTTAATATCCTGTTAACAGGTACACTTAACTTTTTAACATCAAAGGAAAGCCTGTAGAGGTCGGGGGTTATTTCAGATTCTTGCCCATCACCACTTCCAGTCCTTTTTACGCAGGGGGTCAACATATTCAGTTACGGGCAAGGAAGCTGACCAGGTGTTGTTGTATTAAAGACATTCAAAATAAATTTGCAGTATTATAAAGATCAATGATTCTCTTTAACTGCTTGGGCAAAATATCTCCCAAAAAGTAAAGTTAGCTGCTAGAGAGAGTTGTGTGCATCACTTCCAAAATCCTATGGTGCCACTGAGCAGTTATATATTCACTCTACTCTGACAGAAAGAACTGTAAATTCTTAAAAATCTTATCTAACTGGTCACACATCCTCTGTTACACTTGTTTCCCAATGACCTTAGATCTTTTCTTCTCTACGCTCTTCTTGTTTTATTTCCTGCATGATATGGAAGGGCTGTCTAATGAATTTGTCAAAGTGTTTTGTTTGGTGAAGTATTCTGGAATGATAATTAGCACTATCCTCACGATAAGCATCAAAAATAATTTAAGAGAACTGTTGGTGTTACGTGTTTTGTTATGTTAAGGTTCTAGTGTGACCCTATCCTCTCCTTTATATAGACCTTTAATCTTATACTCTTACCATGCTATTAGGTACTGTAGTTCAACACTCCCACCTTCCTGTTACATCTATAACACCAGACAGTTAGATAGAGCAAAAGAACAGGCAGGAGATAAAGGTTACATATTTATTCATGCATTATAAATAGTATGTTTTATTACAACTAGTCCCATATAAAAACAGAGTATACAACCTAATAGTGCTAGACGTGTAATTCCAGGCGGTGCATAATCTTGTGGTTACACTCAATTTGCTTCTTAGCTAGCTTATCATTTGCATAGGGCCAAGCAACCTGCCTGCCTCAATATTGCTGCTGAGAGAGAATTCTCAAAATATAGAAACAGTGAGAAAGGGAATGGCAGATAGACCACACTTATACCAATTCTTTGGTTCCCAGTCATACGTCATGGACCAATGGTATGTCATGTTACAGAGTGACCCTCCTGATTCAGCGACCAATCCTAATCAGCCACAACTCACAATAAGCCAACTCCCTACTTCATACCAGTTCCTGTTTCAGCATGGCCCAATTCCATCTCTAATTACTGATTTGTTTTAATGTCCTAGCCACTTGTGCTCCCCTAGGCTTGCTAGTTATTTTCAAAAGATAAGTGTACTTGTCCCTTCCTGGGGAGATGCCTCATAGAAGGTCATGCATAGAGTTATTGTAAAGCACTCTTATAAAACTAGTTACAAGTAGATCAATAAATGCCTCTATCCCAGAAATCAAAAGTTACATTTCTCAAAGAAACATTCAACAAAAAGTTCTTATTGGTGATAGCATTCCTAAAACCTTGGGGAGTTCACAATGACTTTCTTAAAGAAAGCTGTTTCTTTAAGTCACTATTTCTTAATTGACAGTTTATGACAAATAAAATATTAAATAATAATCTACAGTACATTACATTATGAAAATAAAGTTAAGTAAGTGAGGATTGAGATGACCGTCATTACCCTGAATTAGTATGAGTCTGTGTTCAAAAATGGATGGATAGACCGTGAGATGGCCATTGTGTGTCATGTAATGGATTGGCACCCCTTTCAGGCAACCCTCACACACTCTGCTACTGCAGAACTCCTTTTAAATAGATGAACTTTGTATAACTGATAGCAGTATGCTTTCATAAAATTTGATACATTGCACTACCTATCACATTAGCAGTTCTCCCATGTGCTATCATCTGCTATTCAGCTTCTGGATTTGCAAAGCTCAAGCTTTCTCCACTTGTTGTATATAATTTTGGGTTGATCTAAGTAATAGATAAAAAATTAGTATAAAAAAGAAATAACCCCCAGTAATGTAAAATAAAAAACAACAAAACATGAGTGAACATGTGGTGGGGGTAATGTCTTTGCATACACAGGTTTATCATTAGACTGGAGAAAGATTGCGACTGTGCCAGTAATGAAGTTGGTGTGGCAGAAAGGGACGGTCCAGTAGCCCCAAACCTGGAAGTGATGTCATGTGCTGGCATGCTGTTGGTTTCTGAATCTGCAGAACAAAGGAGAGGAGAAGCATTACAAGACAGCACTATCCCTTAATTTGAGGTGGAATTGCAAGTTGACAAGACTTGAAGCTGTCTCCCAGGCATGAGTGTGACAACACTTGAAAGTGGCAGCAATTTTGTGTGTATATACAGTATATTGTGGCAATAGTACAATTACTAACACACACACACATATATATACAGTTAGGTCCATAAATATTTGGACAGAGACAACTTTTTTCTAATTTTGGTTCTGTACATTACCACAATGAATTTTAAATGAAACTACTCAGATGGAGTTGAAGTGCAGACTTTCAGCTTTAATTCAGTGGGGTGAACAAAACGATTGCATAAAAATGTGAGGCAACTAAAGCATTTTTTTAACACAATCCCTTCATTTCAGGGGCTCAAAAGTAATTGGACAAATTAAATAACTGGAAATAAAATGTTCATTTCTAATACTTGGTTGAAAACCCTTTGCTGGCAATGACAGCCTGAAGTCTTGAACTCATGGACATCACCAGATGCTGGGTTTCCTCCTTTTTAATGCTCTGCCAGGCCTTTACTGCAGCGGCTTTCAGTTACTGTTTGTTTGTTGGCCTTTCTGTCTGAAGTTTAGTCTTCAACAAGTGAAATGCATGTTCAATTGGGTTAAGATCAGGTGATTGACTTGGCCATTCAAGAATTTTCCACTTTAATAAACTCCTTGGTTGCTTTGGCTGTATGTTTTGGGTCATTGTCCATCTGTATCATGAAACGCCGCCCAATCAATTTGACTGCATTTAGCTGGATTTGAGCAGACAGCATGTCTCTGAACACCTCAGAATTCATTCGGCTGCTTCTGTCCTGTGTCACATCATCAATAAACACTAGTGTCTCAGTGCCACTGGCAGCCATGCACGCCTAAGCCATCACACTGCCTCCACCGTGTTTTACAGATGATGTGGTATGCTTTGGATAATGAGCTGTTCCACGCCTTCTCCATACTTTTTTCTTGCTATCATTCTGGTAGAGGTTGATCTTGGTTTCATCTGTCCAAAGAATGTTTTTCCAGAACTGTGCTGGCTTTTTTAGATGTTCTATAGCAAAGTCCAATCTAACCTTTCTATTCTTGAGGCTTATGAGTGGCTTGTACCTTGCAGTGCACCCTCTGTATTTACTTTCATGCAGTCTTCTCTTTATGGTAGACTTGGATATCGATACGCCTGTTGTGAAGGGGTTTCTCTTCACCATGGAAATGATTCTGCGATCATCCACCACTGCTGTCTTCCGTGGACATCCAAGTCTTTTTGCATTGCTGACTTCACCAGTGCTTGCTTTCTTTCTCAGGATGTACCAAACTGTAGATTTTACCACTCGTAATATTGTAGCAATTTCTCGGATGGGTTTTTTCTGTTTTCACAGCTTAAGGATGGCTTCTTTCACCTGCATGGAGAGCTCCTTTGACCGCATGTTGTCTGTTCACAGCAAAATCTTCCACATGCAAGCATCACACCTTAAATCAACTCCAGGCCTTTCATCTGCTTAATTGATAATGACATAACGACGGACTTGCCCACACCTGCCCATGAAATAGCCTTTGAGTCAATTGTCCAATTACTTCTGAGCCCCTGAAATGAAGGGATTGTGTTAAAAAAATGCTTTAGTTGCCACACATTTTTATGAAATCATTTTGTTCACCCCACTGAATTAAAGCTGAAAGTCTGCACTTCAACTGCATCTGAGTTGTTTCATTTAAAATTCATTGTGGTAATGTATGGAACCAAAATTAGAAAAAAGTTGTCTCTGTCCAAATATTTATGGACCTAACTGTGTATGTATATATATATATATATATATATATATATATACTGTATATATATATATATATATATATATATATATATATATATATATATATATATATATATATATATATATATACTGTATATATATATATATATACTGTATATATATATAAACTGCTCAAAAAATTAAAGGAACACTTTGAAAACACATCAGATCTCAATGGAGAAAAAAAATCCTGCTGGATATCTATACTGATATGGACTGGATGATGTGTTATAAATGAAAGGATGCCACATCGTTTGATGGAAATGAAAATTATCAACCTACAGAGAGCTGAATTCAAAGACACCCTGAAAATCAAAGTGAAAAAATGATACGGCAGGTTAGTCCATTTTGCTGACATTTAATTGCAGCAACTCAAAATCGTACTCAGTAGTTTGTATGGCCCCAATGTGCTTGTATGCATGCCTGACAACATCGGAGCTTGTTCCTAATGAGAAGATGGATGGTGTCCTGGGGTTCATCTCCCAGATCTGGCCCAGGGCATCACTGAGCTCCTGGACAGTCTGGGGTGCAACCTGGTGGCATCAGATGGATTGAAACATAATGTCCCAGAGGTGTTATATTGGATTTAGGTCAGCCGAGCATGAGGGCCAGTCAATGGTATCAATTCCTTCATCCTCCAGGAACTGCCTGCATACCCTTGCCACATGAGGCCAGGCATTGTCGTTCACCAGGAGGAACCCAGGACCCACTGCACCAGCATAGGATCTGACAATGGGTCCAAGGATTTCATCCCGATACCTAATGGCAGTCAAGGTGCCGTCATCTAGCCTGTAGAGATCTGTGTGTCCCTCCATGGATATGCCTCCCCAGACCATCACTGACCCACCACCAAACCGGTCATGCTGAACAATGTTACAGGTAGCATTACGTTCTCCATGGCTTCTCGAGACCCTTTCAAGTCTGTCACATGTGCTCCGTGTGAACCTACTCTCATCTGTGAAAAACACAAGGAGCGAGTGGTGGACCTGCCAATTCTGGTATTCTATGGCAAATGCCAACTGAGCACCACGGTGCCAGGCATTGACCACAGGGCCCACTAGAGGACGTCGTCCCACAGGCCTCTCTCATGAAGTCTGTTTCTGATTGTTTGGTCAGAGACACTCACACCAGTGGCCTGCTGGAGGTCATTTTGTAGGCCTCTGGCAGTGCTCATCCTATTCCTCCTGTTGCACCAAAGGAGCAGATGCCGGTCCTGCTGATGGGTTGAGGACCTTCTACGGCCCTGTCCAGCTCTCCTAGAGTAACTGCATGTCTCCTGGAATCTCCTCCATGCCCTTGAGACTGTGCTGGGAGACACAACAAACCTTCTGGCAATGGCACGTATTGATGTGCCATCCTGGAGAAGTTGAACTTCCTGTGCAGCCTCTGTAGGGTCCAGGTATCACCTCATGCTACCAGTAATGACACTGACCATAGCCAAATGCAAAACTAATGAAAAACAGCCAGAAAAGATAAGGAGGGAAAAAATGTCAGTGGCCTCCACCTGTTAAACCATTCCTGTTTTGGGGGTCGTCTCATTGTTGCCCCTCTAGTGCACCTGTTGTTAATTTTATTAACACCAAAGCAGCTGAAACTGTTTAACAACCCCTCTGGTACTTAACTGACCAGACTGATATCCCAGAAGTTTCATTGACTTGATGCTATACTCGGATTAAAAAGTGTTCCTTTAATTTTTTTGAGCAGTATATAATATAATATAATATAATATAATATAATATAATATAATATAATATAATATAATATAATATAATATAATATAATGTGTGTTTTGTGTGTTTGTGTTATTAGTTGTACTATAACCACAGTAGTAGCACTGGGGTACAATGGCTTGGCCCTAAATAGAAGGATGGCCAGTTTACCACTAACACACTATTAGGCCCTTAACCTGCCCATTTCCATTTGTACTAAAGAAAGTGTGGAAATACAATAGATGTATATTGTGAGCTTGTAATTCAAAAGTGTCCTGCCAAATAATCAATAATAGTAATAATCACCATAACAGAATAATAATGGGTGATTGTTCATCTTACGGTGATCTCGAATGTTCAGTGGAGCAGTTCTCAATGTGATGTGATGTCAAGACAAGAGTCAGAGTTCCAGATCATAAGTCAGTCTTTGTAAAAAGTGGTTTTCTCTGTAGTTTAGTGTCGGTCAGCTTCCCTCACATGGTGGAGTTTATGCCTTGGAGTGTTAGTCTCAAGTAGGGTATGGCAGAAAAGTGGTAATGAACCACAAACAAGGTCATTGGCCAACACACCCATTTCCTTGTTAATCTGTATTCACAGCTTCATCTGCTGTAATGCAATAGCAATGAGACAATGATATGATGGGTGCAAGTGTCTGGCACAAAGTACATAAGGAGAATGGTTGGGTTCCCTCTCTTTCATAGGGAGAGGAACTTGAGAATCTGCTGACTCATATTATGAAGAGCCATTTCAGTTGTATCGGACATTGAGGAATGGTATATATTAACGTAGCCTTCTGAGAGAAGATACAGAACCATCTAGAAGTAATTTAACTTTCGCATGATATGACATCAAACAGATATGCTTTACTGTTAAAGGGGAAGGTTGGATCATCCATACCCAGCTTATTACCAGCATGCCCTTGATCTGGAAGACATGTTCACCACAGGATGGACAGTAAGACTGGGGCTTGCGAGATGATCAGGATCAGCAGATTAATTTTGTAGCTTTATATGGACAAAGCAGGGAATTCTGCTTGTTGGTGCAGTGGCTTTGTAATTTAATGAGAAGAATTTTCTTAAAATTATCCTTAAAACAAGCCAATGCCATTGAGTCAACTGAGGTTCAAGGTCTTCATTGCACTCTCTGTGAAGAAAGGCAATATCCTAAACAATGTGGTAAGTTGCATATTTTATTTAAAACAAGTATAAGTACATATTTCATTGCCAAGGCTGAGCTAAAAGAAGCATTTTGTTGTGCTAGTGGGTACAATTTCTAAACTGTCAATCATTTATTTATGAAATGAGTGCCCTTTGTGGACACTGAGTTTTAAAATGCCAGTCCTGATTTCTATCTCACCAGCAATTACAGTAAGTTCTTTCTTTTATTAAAGAGAATATAATTGGCAGGAGCATTTAACATTTTGTGGTACATCAGGTATAGTACATGCAGAAGCAGCACACAATTGTTTCAGTTTCTTAGTATTTTGATAAAGTTACTTTACAGGCTGGAATCAGTTTTGGCTTTAATTTTGTCAGTGAGTAAAAATTAAAAGAAAAAATTTTTTATAGTGCTTTAATTAGATTTACATCTCTTTTATTTATTAATTTGAAATTTACAAATCAAAGTTAAACTGTGTCTGGTTTTCTGTAATGGCTACAGTGTCAGGCGAAGTGACTTGCTCAGCACACACATTCAGTCTGAGGAAGGTTTGAACTGGCAGCCATGTGACTTCCAGTGCAATATGTTAGCCGCTAGGCCACCTTATCTGCTTTTCTTACCTTTTTCTTTCTACTTTTTTCTCAATGAAATTTTAACCAATCACAAAGAAACCTGTGTCCCAATTAGGTCCAATTCTGGCCCACTAGTAAAACTGCTTATTCAGCTACTAGGTCACAAGAAGGAAGAGACTGGCAGCAACTGACACACATCAAGAACCAGCTGTGGATGGGGCCGCCAGTACATTACACATACAGTACCAAAAAAGTGTTTTCCTCCCTTGGAAGTTTTCACATTGTATTATTGTGCAATATTGAATCACAGTGGATTTAACATGGGAGACTGATGAACAGATAAATACTCTAATTAAAAGTTCAAGTGAAAACAGATCTCTGCAAAGTGGTCTAAATTAACTGCAAATATAAAAGACAAAGTAACTGTTCACATAAGTATTTGCCTCCTTCAAGTCAGTATTTAGTAGACACACGTTTGGCAGCCATGAGAGCCTTGAGTCTGTGCGCTGAGGGGTCCGTCAGCTTTGCACGTCTGCACATTGCCGTTTGTCCCAATTCTTCACTGCTAAACTCTCCAAGCTCTGTCAGGATGCATGGGGATTATGACTGAACAGTCTTTTTCTAGTCCATCCACAAATTCTCATAACTGGATTCTGACATTGTTGTTTTTAACCCATTCCTGTGTTGCTTTAGCTTCATGCTTAGGGTTGTTGTCTTTCTGCAAGGCGTTGGTTTCTTGCAGACTGCATCAGGTTTTCCTCCAGGATTTTCCCATATTTTGCTGCATTCATTCTAAGTTCCGACTTGTGCTTCAGTGTTGGCTGAGCACTGAAATCTTACTCTATCACAATAGAATATTGAGCAGATTAGGTATGCAAAATGCTGTCAGTTAGAATATGCAGATTTTAAGTAGATGAATCACATCATAGACAGATGTGCACTATGCCAGGAAAAGCCACATTGTCTTGAACTTCTGACCAGCATCATGCAGAACCGCCAATTCTCCTGACCTATACGAATGTGTATGAATGCTACAATTACTACTTCAGCATATAAATTAATGCAAGTGCAGCCTTGAATCAATTTCTACCCTGCCACAGACCAGTGCTATAGGCTCCTGCTAATTAATATGGCAGAAGCAGGTCGTTTTTGAAGATAAGGTGGTGTTGGATGTTTTTTAGAAGAATTAAGTTGATTGGACTGGCGAGTTTTGTTGGGATGAATGGCCTGTTCTCATCTTGATTTTTCTAATATTCTCATGAGGTGTTTCGTCGTGTGGTGGTACGGCAGTTTTCTGTATCAGTGCATGCTCCCAGCCTCTAATGATCTAATGTTCCCCAGCAATGTGAACACTGTCAGTTTCACAGTATCGGCAACCTCCATCACTTTCTTCTCTCTACCTCCATGTTCTTTAACATCACTCTGTGCACTTGCATGCACTTCAATAACACAGTTATGCACAGTTTATTGGCCTTTGAGAGATCTGATTATCAGAGTTAGATTTCTCTGTGAATAACACGATTACATGGCCATGTAAGCACAATCTTTCAACTTTCAGTTCTAGACGCAAACGCTCAGGCAATCACTCTGTTTCTCATCCTGGCTGAAATAATCTGTCTCAATATTTCAGAAATCGCTAAATGTATGTTGATGAGCTGAATGCACAGTGCTAAACATGGCAACACACTCTACAGAGCAGTTGGAAAACATGTTAAAAGTAACACGCTTTATGTAGTCTCATTTACTTTTTAAAGTAAGGAGTAATCTAATGCATATCTTACTGAAGTAAAAATACCTGCATTGTTGTTATCCCAGCAGCACTGGGTGTGAGGCAAGTAGCACATACAGCGGGTCTTTTGCAGGGCTCACTTGCTCAGCCAATCAGAAAAGAATGTGCAAGCCACTAGCATAAACCTATAAATCAGCGTTTCTCAAACTGTGGGGCCCTAGGGGGGCACGAAGTAACAAAAAAGGGGGTGCGAATGTTGCCATGTGTGGCGTAATTTCACCATTCGTAGGGAAATTTTAAACTTGTAACGGTGTATCGGCAGCAAAAAATATAGGAATAAATTTTATTAGGGTTTCAAAAAAACATTAGGGGGGCGCGATTAAAGCTGTTATGAAAACTCGGGTTGCAAATACTTAAAGGTTGAGAAATGGTGCTATAAATAAAGTCTCAATTTGACTCAACACATTTATAAAACACAAAAAAAATGATCACAGGTGTCATACTTATTTTCTGATTCACAGTGGCCAATCATGACTTTAATTTTTTTTTGCACAGTTTAATTACATTTCCTCATGTAAACACAGATTATTGAGGAACCAGGTTTCTGCCCTAACCGGGTTATCCATCTTAATTCAGTTACATGTGTGTATGTAAATACATTGACTGAGACCAAGACAAGAAACAGTCTGTGTTGTGGTCCTATTTAGACTTCTTCTCTGAAAATCTCTGCTTCCTTCAGTGAATTCCAGATCAATGGAACCACCCATATTTCTCCCCTTGCCCACAACTGAAATCCTGGCTTTAATTTTTCCAGTTTAGGTCTTCCATTTTGATTTTGGTCTTCTGACAGGAATCACTCCTTGTTGAGGATGCTGAATTAGATTAGGAGGTGGGCACAATGGTGTTAGCTATTGCCTCACAGCTCCAAGTAACTGAGCTCAAATCCCATCTCAGTCACATGCGCACAGCGCCTCAGCGCCCCAGACTCAAACCCAGCGGCTTCCCAGAGTCAGTAGGTGGCGCCCAAACAACACAACCTGTGAACTAGATAACGGTAATTCAACGGTGATTCAGTATTAAAAGAAAGAGTTGTACCTAATGACACAGCCACAGAGAAACAAAAACGAGACTGCATGGATAAAAATAGGCTCCTACAACGCACTTCAGGAACACCAGATGCAAAGAAGTCACGGCTCCAAAAAGAAAGAGCTCAACTAACGGAAATACAAGAACGACCCCGTATGGATAAAAACAATGAACGAAGGTGCCCACAACGTGCTTCTGAAACAGTATGGATACCACCTGTAAACTAAACCTCGGGTAAAGCGTGCATGCCAGGTTGTACAGTATATGCCAGAGGCAACAGGCAAGCCGTACACACTACCACCGCTACCCAAACGCGACCGCCCATACCACCACATATACCACATTCGTTTAGTAATGTGCCCCTCCAGGCCTGGGTCTGCCGCCATCGTCACTTCAGCACGCGAATCCGCCGCCATCAGCAAACGGTGTCTAGCCAACGACACAGCCATAGAAAAACAAACACGAGACCGCATGGATAATAACAATACATGGAGGCTCCTACAATGCGCTTCAAAAACACCAGAGGCAAAGACGTCACGGCTCCACAATGAAAGAGCTCAACTAACGGACTGACACAGCAGAGGTAAAGGAGTCATGGCTCCAAATGGAAAGAGCTCAAAGATCAGTAATACAACACCGAGCCTGTACTTCCCAGAGTCAGGACGTGGCACACAAACAACACAACGTGTAAACTACACTTGCTCTAATCCACTGTGCCAGCAGTCAGTGTGGCATATGTGAATCACATAACGGTAATTGTAATGTAGCCCTCCATGCCCGGATCCGCCGCCATGGTCACTTCAGCACGCGAATCCGCCGCCATCAGCAAACAACTTCTGGCTGACGACACAGCCATAGAAAAACAAAAAAAAGAGACTTCATGGATAAAAACAATAAACGAAGGCGCCTACATCGCGCTTCTGAAACACCAGAACCAGATGAGTCACAGCTCCAAAAAGAAACCGCTTTAGTACAAATATGTTAATTTAATTAAATGAACATTTCCCAGGACGCACCCACCCTCCATGATATTTCGTCCCTCCAAATATCGGAGGGAACAGAAAGTGATTGCCATTCTTGGATTTACGATTCTTTCGAGAATCACGGGGTTACTGGTCAATTCTAAAGTGAACTGATGGGCGGCACGGTGGCGCAGTGGTAGCGCTGCTGCCTTGCAGTTAGGAGAGCCGGGTTCGCTTCCCGGGTCCTCCCTGCGTGGAGTTTGCATGTTCTCCCCGTGTCTGCATGGGTTTCCTCCGGGCGCTCCGGTTTCCTCCCACAGTCCAAAGACATGCAGGTTAGGTGATTTGGTGATTCTAAATTGGCCCTAGTGTGTGGCTGTGTTTGTGTTTGTCCTGTGGTGGGTTGGCACCATGCCCAGGATTGGTTCCTGCCTTGAGCCCAGTGTTGGCTGGGATTGGCTCCAGCAGACCCCCGTGACCCTGTGTTCGGATTCAGCGGGTTGGAAAATGGATGGATGGATAGATGGGTGTAGTTTGGGTCACTTTGTAACAAAAAATTCTGAAATTAAATACATTTGCGGTGAATAATATGAAATGTATTAATACATGCAGGGCGGTGCAGTGGTAGCGCTGCTGCCTCGCAGTAAGGAGACCCGGGTTCACTTCCAAGGTCCTGCCTACGTGGAGTTTGCATGTTTTCCCAGTGTCTGCGTGGGTTTCCTCCCACTGTCCAAAGACATATAAGTTAGGTGCATTGGTGATCCTAAATTATCCCTAGTGTGTGGGTGTGTGTCCTGCGGTGGGTTGGCGTCCTGCCCGGGGTTTGTTCCTGCCTTGCACCCTGTATTGGCTGAGATTGGCTCCAGCAGACCCCCATGACCCTGTGTTAGGATATAGCAAGTTGGAAAATGGATGGATGGATGGATTAATACATGCAAGTGGCGGTTACTCTGAAATGACAGAAAAGCAGTGACTGATCTAAATCAAGAAGACTTGTAATAACAACACAAGCAAGTCTTCGAAAGTCACGCTGAGGATTTTTCTAAGTGAACAACTGAGCCAATTGATCAAAAGTTCCATTTTTAAAGTTAAGGCCTGGACTTCCCTGGCATGGTCAGGTCCTGCCTCAGAGGACTGCACCCAGTTAGACTGAGATGGCTTTTCCTCATCGTGTTTCCTCCACAGGCATGTACACATTTATGATTGTGTCATGGCCGCAAGGCCGCGCTGTGCCTCTGGAGCTCATGGAGGCATTTTGGTATGAGGAGGAGATGTGCTATTTCAGGGACATGCCGCCTCCTCCTCCTCCTCCTGGCGGCTCCCTTGTCACTTTTGCTTTTGTTTGCGTTGAGATTTCAATTCTACTGTTGTCTCCTTAAGCAAGCAAGTGGCTGTTAGAAGGAAAGGTTGGGGGCGGTGGAGGCCTTCTGATCAGCTCAGCTTTCCCTGGACGGGAGTTGGAATGCACTGAGAACAACTGCACACTAGTAGCAATGTGTCTAAGAGGAATTAACAAAAGGGCTAAGGGAGCCATATTTTAAGGACAAACTCACTGTTTTATGTTTCACACGCATTTTTCTCCGTGTTAGTTTGGACACCCTTATGTGTAGTGGTGCCTAACTTTTAATGTAGGACTATCGTAACACTGTCTTTTGGGCACTGCTAAGCAGCATGTTGGTAGATGGTTGTTTGCCCCCTTTAAATTGACAGATGAGTGTCTACTGCAGCTGTTTTTCCACTTAGGCAGTGGCCTTCTTGAAAGGAGTTCATCCATCTATCCATCTGTTGTCTCGGCAGCATGATTTCAGGATAGATGGAATACAGATATTCTACAAAGCACACTTAAACACAATCCCAAGATTATGTAGAGTTGCCAGTCAGATCAGAAAGAGCTTATTGAGAAATTTGGAACAACTTGGTGTAAACGCCACTGTGAAGTCAACCAGCCAGGAATCAAACAAAGGCTCAAAGTGATGTGACATGTCCAACTGAATCACAAGAACAGCTGGTAAATGAATTCATTTATCCTTTTTTTAGTCTTCTATGTTCATTGCAGGGCCATAGGTGCCAGAAGACAAGGACCAGCAGTCACTCATACCCTCACTGTCACTTTTTTGGACAATTACCCTTGACATACATGTCAATTTTGAAAACAAGTCAGGGAGAAAACTCATTGATTAAGGAGGAGACTGTGCAAACTACACACACAGAGTGAAAGGTCCAGGAATTCAACATAATGTTTGAGGACCAGGCAGTAATAATATGCATTCATCCATCCTTTTTTTTTCAGCACCTACTTAGTTCAGTTTTATGGCTTTTCAGGGAACCTATTCTGGCAGTAAGACACACAAGGCAGGAAAAAAGACTTGATAAGGTGCCAGTCCACCACAAGGCAAACACATATCTGTTACCTTGACGTACAAGTTTTTGGTACGCCTAACCCTTTTGTTTTTTATCTGGACTTACTGTTTTCCTTCCATGGTGAACTACCCAGGAGTCTAACTACATACCTGGAACACTAACCGCTGTGCCACAATGTACTAGCTCAGTTTAGTTTTAAAGTCACTGTAATGCACTCTGCAGATATCAGAAGTTTCTATGTGCACATGTTGGCAGTACCCCACAACCCTGCACTGGATACGCCAGTTAGGTAGGTATATGGATGGATGTAGGCTGTGTGGTGTAGGTGCTAAGACCTGGACTGTAAACCACAATGTTGCTGGTTTAATTCCCTTATGTGACACTTGGTGTGACTCTTCAGCAGTTACTTCACCATCTTTGGAAATATCTGCAAGCAGCTGTAATGTATTCTCATCATGTACAGTAAGTTTAATTAGGATAGAAGTGTCAGTCAAATTTACAATAACTAGTGGAACACACATACCATCCTAATGTAAAATACAAATACAAAACAAGTTGAAGATAAGGATATTTGTGTTTTCTAAACAGACACTTCTTCGATTCCTGTAGAACTCATAATGTATTTTATTACTTCTGGTGGTTCATTTAAAGCAACACATTCTTTTATTTTCAACTTGCAAAAATACAGCTTGACATTGATCACATGTAACTTTGGTAGGTAGTGGTCTTCAAAAAACATTGATGTAAGGATGTAAAAGCAATGCTTTCATATAGTTGGAAGTTTCAACTGTTTGACGATCTTCTTGGATGTCACCAGGTATTTCTGGCTCTGGTGCATTTCTGCATTGTGTATCTTGGACTTTGTCTTCCCAACTTATGAGCCATCTTGTATGTCTGCTTCTCAGTTGCTCTATAGTTAGGATTGCTTCTTACTTGTCAATGTAGTTCAACATCTTGTTTTCTTATTCTTTCTTATTCTTCGTTACTTAATCACTATCTGCGATTTGCTTGACATTCAGCAGATGTCACCCTCTTCTTTTTCTTTCTACCATTGTGGTGGTTATCATTTTGGTTTTGCAATCACTTCACTGTAAGTTCATGACCTCAAGTCACTTTTCCACCCTTTATGTTTTATAAACTTTGTTGTTCTGTGATCAATAAACACAAAACTTAAAAATTGATTATGAATTCTGAACACATATGCCTTGTCCTGAGAGGTTATCAGCAGAAGGGCTTGCGGGAACCATTCTTTTATTACAGTAAACTTTTCTGGCAACAAGTGAAGTGGCTACCAGGTTGCCTGAACCTAACATTTTTTTGAATTTCCACAACATATCAGCCTTCTGCGACATCCTTGACACTCAGCAGATGTCTTTGGTCTTCTTCCGTCTACCATCATTGTTGTTATTACTTGGTCTGCCAATCACTTTGCAGTAAACACATGACCACAGGTGACTGCCACCAGGTTGCCACTACCTAATATTTTTTGAAGTCCCAAAACAGATCAGATCATGCGCTTTCTATTAAGACCAAGATCAAGGTTCTAGCCCCCTTTAATCTGTAAATGATTGCATGACAGAGAAACAGACCATAGCATTTTATATACATTGACGATAAGAACATATATGCAGTCTGCAAACTTCATCCATGCATAGTGCAGTTGTGCTGTGGTTTTAGAACAGAAAGCTCATCTCTCCCATATCATGTGAATTGGTTGAGGATAGTCATTTTTTTAAATGAATGGGGAACCACTGCAACCCTACTAATGTGTAGTATCCACTTGGACGATGCAACGGCAGCCACTTTTGTGCCGGTACACTCTCCACACATGAGCTATTAGGTAGTGAAGTGGTGATAGATAGCCAATTAAAGACAAAGGATGATTAGGGGGTCAGAATGATTAGGCCATGGATGGGATTTTAGCCTTGACATTGGGATACACTCTGCTCTTTACGAAAGATGCCCGGGTATCTTGTATGAGCACACAGAGTCAGGACCTTAGTTTTACATCTCAATGCACTGGGGCATTGGGATCCACTTTCAGACCACAGAGTAAATGCCCCCTGCTGGCCTCACCAACACCTCTTCCAGCAGCAGCCCATGCTTTTCCTAGATGGTCACCCATCCAAGTACTGGCCAGGCCCAAATATCCTTACTGTAACTTCAGGTGGATGACCTCTTGTGAAATGCATGTGGTTAGTGGTAAATTTAAAACAGACAAATGAATACATGACCAGCTGTGACACCAAAGTCAATGTGCAGGTAAGAGTTTCACTGTATTCTTTACATGAACTCGGTCATACTGTATGCTTTAATCACCATGCCCTGGATCTTTAAAATCAGTCGGGCCCTGAACATTGCAAGTGAAACAGTGCCACCTAGTGGGCTGCAAAACTCACCTCTTCCTGCTGCTGTGTTGGCGCAGAGTAAAGTCTGTGATGAAAACTTATCTATTTATATTGGTCTGATTTTTGATTTGCTATTGTCATTACAAATGGATTGCAGCCTGAGTTTTACTTCTCTATATAGTCGCACAAACCCAAGCTATCAGACCTGAACCTTTGTGGATGTCAAATTACAAAAGAGACACCCATGTGTAATGTTTGACACCCTTGCTTTACTTTGAATCCACTGGCTGAAGTGAACAAACTACAAAGGCAAGTATCCCCTTAGTGAAGATATTGAGAAAGATAAAAAACAAAATGAGACCTCTGAAGACCAAGGTCAAGAAGCACTGGCCTTAAGTTAGGCTTTACTTCTCTTGGTGAAGGTCACACTAACAGCATGCGAAGCAATCTGTCCCTAGCACCAGCCTTTTGGTAATCCTAATAGCTCTGAGGCCATCCAGGAACAATATAATCCCCCCAGTTTGCCCTGGTAGGCCATGCTTGTTACACACATTCTTTGAGCTCAGGTGGGCAGCCTTTCTATATGTCTACCTCCTGTCAAATAGTTCTTTCCTGATGACCCCCATCATAGAGGTCACAGATGGACTGGCACAGTGGCTATGGTGGATAGTTTCTTACCTGGCCAGAAAGGCATGATAAAGGAAGGACATGGATGGACGGCCATCCCAACCAGGCTGGTTTGTGGTACCTTTCTAGGTCAGCAGGTCATTATGAGATGTGGAAGGACACACATCCTGGCTGGGGTGGTTGCTGGTACCTTTCCTATCCATGAGTCCATAATGGAAGGGCAGAGGAAGACTGCTTCTTGGAGTCATATATTCTCCATATACACTGGGTGGCAGCATCCTTCTGGTGATACACACCACAGGGCATATTGGGAGCTGTAGTCCTGAGGGCCAGCCCTGATGGGATACTTGAGTGCCACCAGGGGGAGCTGCAGAGGAACACCCCCTGCTGCTTTGGGATGCTTCGTCCACCTGGCCCGAAAGTGCTTCCAATTTTGCATTGCTGTGGTCACCAGAAGTTCTCCCAGATCCAGCATAAAAGAAGCCGCCTCCTCTAAATAGGGGGTCCTGTGTTGAGAGGAGGTGGACAAGGCCCGCTCAAAGGAGAGTGGAGGTGGAAAAGAAGAGAACAGGAAAGGAAGGAAAGAAACGAAATGGAACTGAACTTTGACTAATTTATATGGTGACAGAAACCTATAGAATGTATTGTTTAAATTGAAAACTTCTTTCCTTGAGTCTGTGATTGTGTGGTTTGGTTGGGTCTGGGTGTTTGGGGTGCAGGTGCGCCCCGTATTTATCACACCTCCATTATTCTTGAGCTCTTTATCCCACAGCATGGTGGACACTGAGCCCAATGAAGCAACGTAAAGGAGCTTAAATTCAGCCATTTGTTATCATGATCTCATTCTCTCTGTTGTCACAGCCCCAAATCTCAAGGTGACTTCAAACATCAGGATCCATTTTATATAATTATATATACAGCTGGCTAGGTTAAAAATCTGCATCACCTGGAGAATGAAAGACAATGACTGAACCAACATCTATGTCATTTACAGTTTGGTTCCTTAGCCACTGTGCCACTGGAGAGCATCCTTTCACTGCTATCTTTTTCTAGTATGACAGTTGCGAAGTTGAAGCTTTTCTTGGGCGTAGCAGAGACAAATCCTGGATGTTATGCCAGTTGATCACAGTGCTTACTAATTTAGTGTTGATTTAGTATTGCTAGTAATGACATGTTTGCAGGCTGCTGAAATTGGACTGGAGTTCTGGTACGATGAAATATGAATGTGTCCTGCTGTAGCACCCTGCCATCCATAGCAGGAAAAGAGACACTTTGGTAACACTTTAGTTGAGGTACTTAAAAGTGCAACTATTAGTCATTTACTCTTATGTAGCAAGACCTTAACAAAGGCTTCATTTATAAAACATCAGTAGATCGGTTATTCACCTCTGTGCAGTAAGGCACATTGACATAATGGTCAAATGACTTGTTAATATGAAGGATTCACAGGTCTTATACTACATCTTATATATAAACGTCTGTGCGTGGAAGTGTGTGTGTCTGTCCGGCCCGGAAGTGAGAGGTGGAGTCTGGGTTAGGGCTCCACCTCTGAGGAAACAGAAAACTCACTTAGCCGCTAATAACGCAAGTGAGGTCAGCACGTCAGCAAAACAAAACCTCAGAAGAAAGACAAAGTCTCTTAGCCGCTAACAACAGCAAACCGGTATCCCTTTTACTTTTCTTCCTGCCCCTAATGCACAGGCGATGCAAGCACGTCTGCAAAACAAATCGTCCTAGGAGAGAGATGCCCAGAGTAGTTCCTTTCAATTACCTGACATCTCTACATTTCAATTTTTTTTTCTGATGTTTCATTAGGGGCGGCACGGTGGCGTAGTGGGTAGCGCTGCTGCCTTGCAGTTGGGAGACCTGGGGACCTGGGTTCGCTTCCCAGGTCCTCCCTGCGTGGAGTTTGCATGTTCTCCCCGTGTCTGTGTGGGTTTTCTCCGGGCGCTCCGGTTTCCTCCCACAGTCCAAAGATATGCAGGTTAGGTGGATTGGCGATTCTAAATTGGCCCTAGTGTGTGCTTGGTGTGTGGGTGTGTTTGTGTGTGTCCTGCGGTGGGTTGGCACCCTGCCCGGGATTGGTTCCTGCCTTGTGCCCTGTGTTGGCTGGGATTGGCTCCAGCAGACCCCCGTGACCCTGTGTTCGGATTCAGCGGGTTGGAAAATGGATGGATGGATGGATGGATGTTTCATTAGTCTCTAGGACCCCGTGTTGTAAAAAGCACAGCTAGTATGTAATAACAAGAGAAATGTGTCTCAGATAAGCCACTTCAGTCCACTCCAAAGTGAAGTTTTGTTAGCATGTAACATTGCAGAGATGAATAAACACATAATTGTAAATTTGAAGTACTTGTAGATTCAATATCTTAGCTCTGAGCAAACAGTAGGCCAGTAGCGGGGATTGAAATGGCACCCTGATGTTCACCAAATCATCCACACTCCTTTCTTCACGCAGTGCCTTGCCTGACTGAGTACTCTCCTTTCTAGTTACATGTTTGGTGTGAATAAACAAATAGAACAGTTAGACAAAAAAGATGAACATTTCATCTAAGGTGAGCCCTGGAAAGCTGCTGAATGTTTAGATTTATGGACTTAATGGACTTGTGTAACCTTCTTTACAGGGGATGGTGTAGACGTGGGAACCACAGCCAACCTCTACAAGAGCCTGGCACAAATTGCCCCCCATATCAAGGAGTGTGCTGATGCCTGCAACTTCATTGCTGAAAGTACCAAGGAGCAGAATGACGTTGGATCGGTGAGTCACAATATGTTTCCTTCTGAATGTCTGGAAAATGAGAAGGCAGGTTTATTGCTGTCCACCTGTCAACATCAAATAAGATGGTTTCCTATTCTCCATCATGAAAGATCTGGTGTGGTACTAATGTTTTGTGAATACATTGTGGACGCTAGAGGCGCTGTTGCCCCGCTAAACCCACCAGGAAGATGTCCAAGACACACTTATAAAAAGCACCAAGAAGAATCTTTAATAATTCTCTTCAAATAAAGTGCACAAAGCACAGCACACTCCACAATTCACCAATAACAATAATAATAAAGAATAATCAATACAATAAATCAATCCTCCACTCCCAGCAGCTTAGTCACCCAACCTCCTAACTCCAGCTCTCCTTGCTGGGTTTTGACCAGTCCTTTAAATAGTCCATGACCCGGAAGTATTCCTTCTCCGGGTCATATGCCACATCATCCTTCAAGTAGTCCAGAAGTACTGTGGGCTTCCGTCCTCGTGCCTCCGAAGTACTTCCTGGTCGTAACAACAATAGGAGTCTCCAGGTTCTTTGTGAGCTGCCCCTGGCGGCACCCAACAGAGCTGAGGAAATGGATTCCATATCCCATGATGCCCTGAGGGAATCCGGGGAACCATTTCCGTCCAGGGGAGCTGCCACCTAGCATCCCGGGGGATGCAGTGCCCTGAAAAGCCTGCTCTTCTTCCTTTTTTCTGTTCAGGGACATCCCAGCCAGACTGAAACGCCGGCCATCCATCACAACATATAACTAAAGTGATTAGCTTTATATGACACTTTTATTCAAAGTGAATTACAAATATCAAGTATGCACTATAATTACTTCTATATTTCCATTAATGAACCTCCAGCCATGACTTGCTCAGCCTCAGATGATCAGTCTGAGGTTGGAAGTGAATTGGTGACCTTGTGTTTTACAGGTTTAGCTCTGAGGTCAACCAAGAGATATAATCCATTTAGGAGTTGCCTTATAATGGGCCTTGTCAGGTACACCCCTTTTGTGGGCCAAACAATCCAGTTCAGGTTTAAGTCATCTTCTAAATTGTTTTTATTATGTTCCCCTTTTTTTATTTTCTCGCCTTTTGGACGGTTTCTGGTGAATCCAGAAATCAACCAGAGATGAAGCGATTCGCTTAAGCACTTTTCTGAGTACAGGTTTAGTGGTCATAAGTGCAATCTTCTGCACTTCACTACCTGGCCTGGAATGACCTGGGAACATTCAAAGGTACTTGTTGAAACCTTTCTTGAATGTTCTTCATCCTCTCACTTTGACTGGCACCACTCTTGTCTTGGCATTCCACGTCACACTGATCTTGATTTCAGGGGCTTTTTATTTGTTGAGCTTCTCGGACTCTTTCAGCAAGACATTGTGGTATAGCGGGTCCACAGCTCATGTCAAAAGGGCCAGTTTTTAAAATCAATCATCCCTGCACTCGTGGCTTAGCGAGGGGGTGTGGTGGTGTGTGGCCGAGCGGTTCTCGGGGAATTCGTGATGCGGGCGATTCCCACTTAAGTGCACAGGTGAGGAGTCATCCGCATCCGTAATTGTTCCCGGGAGCTGCTGATTGCCACAGCTGTTCCATGTCCACGTGATATATAATAATAATAATATTTCTTTACATTTATATAGCGCTTTTCTCACTACTCAAAGCGCTCTCCACACAGGGAGGACCTGGGAAGCGAACCCATTATCTCCTTACTGCAAAGTAGCAACACTACCATTATATAGAAGTGCGAGGCAGCTAGTAGAGGAGGAGATGAAAAATAAAAGGAAAGAGAAAGGAAAGAAATGGATGGAGGTTAAGGGAAGAAGAAGGTTAGAGGCGTTGAAAGCCTGTGCAGTAGTGAGCTAGAGAGCAGGTTTGCTGGTAAATGCAGGCAGCTGGAATGGAAAGCCCCTCACGAGTAGTGTGTGGCCGACACTAGAGGAGGGGCAGTTGGAAATGGTCGCTCCAGCTGAGCGGTTTCTAGGAGCTGGAGTGACTGGCAGTATGGATGACTTCCCGTGGAAGGCAACGGGAGTCGAGGAGACTTAGAAGGGTGAGCCTCAGCGTGAGCGACCTGGCCGTTGGGGAACCCAAGTCTTGGTCCAGTAAGGTAGCTGTACGGAGCCAGGGGATGGAAGGCAACCGGACAGAAGTAAGATCAGGTGCCCCTGCTGATAGGGTGACTCCCCTGTTGCAGAGCCCGTATGGGAGAAGCAGGGGAGCTGCCAGTTGAACGGAGAAGGCATCAGGTTTTTAAAAAAGGACAGCTTTCAGCCATTGTTTTAACTTCGTTGTTTTTTAAAGAGTTTTTCTATTGGATTTTAACCTGCACTCATCACTCGTTTTTATGAATTATTTATTTATGGATATTTGAGAGACACTGCACCTTATTTATTTGAACACTGTTTTTTTGGTTTTGTTTTAATAAAAGCACTTGTCATTTTTACACCATCCCCTTGTTTCATTGTTATGCCTCACTGCCAAGCTCATCAGTGACATTACTGACAGTGTCGGGTTCAAGAGCTCCCTGAAGCTGCATGGGAACTTGGAGCGAACCCGCATCATCACAGACATTCACGTCATATAGAATAATTCTGTCAATCAGTAGGCATGTCCTCTCTTTCTTATTGTGCAGTACTATATCAAGATGATTGGCTAGTGTCCATTATAGTATTTCCGAGGGTACAGTTAAAGAGGAAAGCCAGACAATCCAGGGAAAGATTCATGCAAACATGTTACAAAATTAAAATGCTTTACCGGTTGGACCTCCTAGTTTCATATGCAAGTAAGATTTGGATAATTTAAGACCCTGAGAGACTGGCACTGATGTTCAGATCTGCACAACTACAGGAGACCCTGAATGCATGCATTGACACGGCCATTTCAGGACCCCTAAATTACACTGAACAATAAAGATTTTGCTTCCTGAACACTTTGGAATGTAAAATCCCCTTTAAATGTTCCTATCATCGTCAACATTTGTTTCTATATCACACTTTGATACATAGAATATAGCTTAAAGTGCTTTACAAAATGTCAAAAAACAGGAGTTGGTCAAATGACTAGGAGAACAGAGAAAAAAAAAAAACAACTCCCAATAACTCTCAATATGCTGGTCAAAAAAAAAAAGAAAAAAATCTGTGGGGGTTCCAAGGCCAAAAGACCACCCAGACCTCACTGGGCATTCTACTTAACATAAATGTGTGTAAGTCGTCCTGTATTGCTGTTTTAGGTTTCATCTTAGAGGATTTGACACAGTGGGATATCCTCTTTCATTTAAACACCACATGTTGCTCCCCAGTTCTTGGATCAGATGGTGGTGGAGCAGAACATAAGCACAGAAAAAGATTAATGATGATTGCAAATTCATTGAAGATTATGCTAATTCTCTGCATCTCTAGTTTATTATGATTAGAACTAAACTGTAGCCAGGAAAGAGCTAAAATTTAAAAAGTGGGTTTATAGGAGTTTTTTAAAATGTTCCACAATGTTAGCCTGATGTATCTCTTATTGGTGAAGTATTCCAGATTTTTGGTGTATGATAGCAGAAGGCCGCCTCACCACTTCTTTTATGCTTAGCTCTTGGAATAATAGGCAGACCACCATTAGAAGATGTAAGGTTATGACATATGAGTGTAGGAGGACAGGCACTTCAAAATGTAGGAAAGAGCAAGAATATTTAAACCTATGTGTTTGAAATTGGTAGTTTCACAAAGTCAATTTTAAATGTCATGGGTAACCAATGTAATGACGCTATTCAGGAGAGATGTCCTCAGATTTTCATTTTCTAGTTAAGATGCATTCTGGACTAACAGCAACCAATGACGCATTTCTTAGTTAGTCCAGTTAGGAGTACATTACAGTAATCTGCTGGAGCCAATCCCAGCCAACACAGGGCACAAGGCAGGAACCAATCCCGGGCAGGGTGCCAACCCTCCGTAGGACACACACAAACACACACCAAGCACACACTAGGGCCAATTTAGAATCGCCAATCCACCTAACCTGCATGTCTTTGGACTGTGGGAGGAAACCGGAGCGCCCGGAGGAAACCCACGCAGACACAGGGAGAACATGCAAACTCCACACAGGGAGGACCTGGGAAGCGAACCCAGGTCCCCAGGTCCCCCAACTGCGAGGCAGCAGCGCTACCCACTGCGCCACCGTGCCGCCTACAGTAATCTAGTGAAATAGAAATAAAAATAAAAGCATGAATTAATTTTTTGTCATCTTACGATGTTTTAAGGTCTCACTTTTGCAATATTCCTTAATTGGAAAAATGCATTGCTAGTAATCTTGTTAATGTGTGATTTAAAGTTTAGGCCAGAGTCCTCGATTACACCTAAATTCTTTATTCTACCTTGACTTTTATTGGTAGGTAATCAAGTTTATTTCTAAGACCATCCATTTTTACCAATGACTAAGATTTCTGTTTTTTTTTTCTTATTTAGCTTGAGTTAATTACTACTCATCCATTCCAACATGTAAGGCAGACATTGGGTCAGAGAGCTTCAGTGTCTTCATGGTGTTATGGATAAGCAAAGCTGTGTGTCATCTACATAACTATAGTAGCTCACTTTGTGTTTCAAAATAAGCTTGAAAACATGAACACTGAAAATACCCGTGGGCCCAGAATAGAACTTTGTGGTATGCGGTATACGTTATCATGGACCTCCGAAATACAATCACCACAACTAACAAAGAATTTTCTGGCTGTTAAATAAGACAGAAACAAATTTAAGACACTACCTGTGAGACCGGGCGGCACAGTGATGCAGTGGTAGCGCTGCTGCCTCGCAGTAAGGAGACCTGGGTTCGCTTCCCGGGTCCTCCCTACGTGGAGTTTTCATGTTCTCCCCGTGTCTTGCGTGGGTTTCCTCCCACAGTCCAAAGACATGCAGGTTAGGTGCATTGGCGATTCTAAACTGTCCCTAGTGTGTGCTTGGTGTGTGGGTGTGTGTGTGTTTGTGACCTGCGGTGGGCTGGCGCCCTGCCCGGGGATTTGTTCCTGCCTTGTGCCTTGTGTTGGCTGGTATTGGCTCCAGCTGACCCCCATGACCCTGTGTTAGGATATAGCGAACTGGACAATGACTGACTGACTGACCTGTGAGACCTACCTACTGTATTGTCGAAGGTGATTTATAAGAATACTGTGGTCTATGCTGTCAAATTCTGTGCACAGATCTAGGAGAACAAGAACAGATATGTGGCCTGTGTCAGCATTTAGACTGCAGGTCGTTTACTACTTTAAGCAGTGCAGTTCCTGTACTTTAGTCCGTCTCTTCTAGAATTTTACATTAAAAAGGTAGGTTAGTAATAAATCTAAAGCTGTCCATGATGGAGGAGTCTAAATTACTTTTCTTAAGCAGGAGTTTAACTACTGACTGCAGTCTTTAGGCAATCTGGAAAGACTCCCATATCTAATGATGAGTTAACTTTGTCAAGTACACTATCAGTTAGCACATTGGAGACTTCTTTGAAGAAGCCTGTTATGATAGGAGATCACAAAAATAGGTGATTGCAATAAAACGGTATATGATTAGAAATATTATAAGTGTACATATGCAGTACACAACTACAACTGGAACATCAGTGCTGATCTAAAAGTAGTGGCACTGCTATTAGGAATGACACTCGGATGTGCCAAGTACTGTTGTGTCATTTGTGAATGGGACAGGCGTAACAAAGAGACCCATTACTTTGAAAAGAACTGGCCGCTCCATTAGCAGTTTGTTCCAAGTAAAAAATGTGTGGCCTATAAACCACTTGTTGACCCAACAAAGATATTTTTGCCTTCTCTTCATGTAAAACCTGGACTGATGAAAAGTTTCTGAAAGTGATGAACAAGGAAAGTGAAGAATTTCAACCTTTGAAACAGATGTTTCCATGAATAACTGATGTGGATATTAAGGAAGGCATTCTTGTAGGACCATTAATCAGAGATATGATTAATGACAAGCGGTTTGAAGATCTGGAGGAAATCACATTGAAGACATTTCAGGATGTTTTAAAAAAATTTCTTGGCTGCTATAAAACACTAAGCTACGTCCAGCTGCTTGACAACATGCTTCAAGCATACAAAATCACAAAGTGAAAAATGTTGCTTAAGATTCATTTTCAGAGTTCACATTTTGGACCTCTTCCCTACTAATCCTGGTGTGTCTATGAGGAACATGTTGAAAGGTTTCACCAGAACACTGCAGTGATGGAAAAGCAGTATCAGGGCAAATGGAATCCATCAGTGTAGGCCATCTTTTGTTTGGCACTGACAGGAGAAGTATGGCACCCTAAACATTTTTGCCTGCAAATTTCTACGTGATCCAGTCAATTGGAAATTATATTTGTATTCAGCTTGAAGCTGTTATCATAATCTCCACATATTTTTCAGGAAGCAAACCTTTTCGAAATGTTTGTTGTCCAGTGATCAGGAAGAGAGCTTTCAGTTCCATGAGTGACTATAGGCACATCTAACGTGATGGTGGTAGTGTCAGTGATGCTAACTATCTTGTGTGGGACGTGCTCGTTCATACTTGTCATACTTGTGCGTACACATGACCTAGTGGATGTAACTGTCCATCTTGTTGTGTCAGACGGTTTTGGGTTGTGCAGCCAGCAGCTATGTTGTTCATATGCCAATAACAGTAATATATTTTTGCTTGAAGATTGTTCATAGCACTTTGCAAATGTTTAAAAGCACACAATTAGAATAGAAACACCAAAGTAGATTTCTTGCTGCTAAGTTACTGGACTGTAAATCACTGGGATGTGGGTTAATTACACAACAATATTTATTTATATACAGTAGAGTCTCGCTTATCCTACCTTCGCTTATCTGACATTCCGTATTATCCGACGTCTCACCACAAAAAAAAACAAAAAAAAAAAACGCATCAATCGGCAACAAGAACTGCAAGTTGCGAGTGTGAGCGTAGTCTATTTTTTGTTGCTCCCGACTCTACTGCAGCTAATTACAGTGGAACCTCGGTTTGCGAGCATAATTCATTCTGCAAACTTGCTCACAGTACAAAGCACTCGTATATCAAAGTGAATTTCCCCATAAGAAATAATGGAAACTCAGATTATTCGTTCCACAACCCAAAACTATTCATATAAAAATGATTAATACAAAATATAAAGTAAAAATACATAAAACAAATTAACCTGCACTTTACCTTTGAAAAGAATCATGGCTGGTGTGAGTGAGTTTCTAAACTCTTGTGGGATTCCACTCAACGGGATGACATGTGGAAGAGTGTCCAAAAGCAATCGCAGTCTCCCAGCATTGTAGCAGTTCTCCGTAAATGCGAATCCGAAAAGATCGCGGACATGCTATAAGCGCCTGCCTTTGATGGGTGATACAAGGAACAAGGAACATTATAGATGCCCTGCGCACTAACCTGGCCATGACCCTGCCGGACTGCTGTGCCTGTGTATAGGAGAGAGGCAGATCCCGCTACAATAAATAACCGCGCTGTTGCTGTATCAAGCTGAATAAAGCTGGTGCTGCTAAAGTACTGAGACTCAGCTTCGTGTTTTGGGGTGCAAGATGGGGACTCGCACGGCACAGCACAAACACACACACACACATGCAGTCACAATGCTCTAGTAAACAGTATATGCTCATACGGATGTTGACTATATAAGTGATGGAGTTAAGGCTCTAGAAACTGCAATTAAATACATTGCGCAACAAGAAGAAGCTACAGGAATTGACATAATGATGCTGCAAAGATGGCGAGACTTGGCAGCGAAGAAACGGCACTCTTCAGGAAAGCAGACTATGATCAAAACTTTCTTTAAATCATCATAGGACTGAACTTTTTAAGTACAGTACATACTGTATTTAACTTCAGAAAATTCTGTAAGTTCATTTTTTCAGTTAATTTTTTCTGTTGTTTTGTTATAAAACATGATTATTAGGTTCATAATGTGTAAAATTATAACATAGTTTGATGTTTAATAGGCTTTTTCTTAACACCTCTCATTAATCTGACATTTTCGCTTATCCAATGTTCTGCCGGCCCATTTATGTCGGATAAGCGAGACTCTACTGTTGTACATTTTTATACAAATGATGTAGCTCACCGTGCTTTACAGGATGAAGAAACAGAAAAAAAAGACAAGAATAAAATTAGGTAATACTAATTAACATAGAATAAAAGTAAGGTCCAATGGCCATGGAGGACAGAAAAAACAAAACAAAAAAAAACTCCAGACAGCTGGAAAAAAAAAACAAACAAAATCTGCAAGGGTTCCTAAGCAACGAGACCGCCCAGCCCCCTCTAGGCATTCTACCTAACTTAAATGATCTCAATCAGTCCTCATGGTTTTCAGGCTTCACATGGAAGAATTTGATGATGATGGTCATGTGGACCTCTGGCCTTCAATCCATCAATGTAGGGACGTCACAGTGCTTTGATCAGGTGGTGGTAGCACTGATCGCCACCACAAAAAAACAGGAAAAGAACAGCAGAAGAAGTAAGAGTACGGATTTCGGAGCCACCAAGAATGATAATGATAATTAAATGCATATACAGAATGTCAGGGTTACACTAAAATGCAACTATGAGAAAGCCATTGTAAAATAATGAGTTTTTAGCAGTTTTTTTAAAGTGCTCCACTGTATTAGCCTGGCAAATTTCTATCATTAAACTATTCCAGATTTTAGGTGCATAGCAGCAGAAGGCCGCCTCACCACTTCTTTTAAGTTTAGCTCTTGGAATTCTAAGCAGACACTCATTTGAAGATCTAAGGTTACGATTTGGAGTGTAAGGTGAAAGACATTCTGAAATATAAGATGGAGCGAGATTATTTAAGGCTTTATAAACCATAAGCAGTATTTTAAAGTCAATTCTGAATGACACAGGTAACCAGTGTAGTGACATCAGAACTGGAGAGATGTGCTCAGATTTTCTTTTCCTAGTTAAGATTCTAGCAGCTGCATTCTGCACTCATTGCAATTGATTGATGTCTTTTTTTGGTAGTCCTGAGAGGAGAGCATTACAGTAATCTAGCCGACTAAAAACAAAAGTGTGAACTAATTTCTCTGCATCTTGCAATGTTATAAGAGGTCTAACTTTTGCTATATTTCTTAAGTGAAAAAATGCTGTCCTAGTAATCTGATTAATAAGTCAGTCAATAATTACCCTGAATTCTTTACCTCCGTCTTGACTTTTAAGCCTAATGGATCAAGTTTATTTCTAATACCCTCATTATATCCATTTTTACCAATCACAAAAAATTCAGTTTTCTCCTTATTTAGTTTGAGAGAATTACTACTCATCCAATCAGAAACACAAGTAAGACATTGTGTCAGTGAACCAAGAGAGTCGGGGTCATCAGGCGCTATTGATAAATACAGCTGTGTGTCAGCATAGCTGTGGTAGCTGACATTATGCCTTGAGATAATCTGACCTAATGGAAGCATGGAGATCGAAAAGAGCAGCATACCCAGGAAAGATCTTTGTGGACTTACAGCCACACACTGAGGTCTGTTGTGGAAAATAAATAGAAACAGTTGTACTGCAGATCTGTTTGTGTTAAGAAACTTGGATGGTGTTCAGTACAGAAAGATGCAATATCAAGTACAGTAGACATTAATTTATTGTGTATAATTGAGATTCACTACCATTATTTTATTCATACTTTTTTTGTATTTCCATTTCTTTTAAAAGCTCTGCTTTCTAAGTCATTTATTATTCTTACATTTTAACTTCAATTACTGGGTGGTATGGTGGCATAGGTCTCTAGGTATTCCAGCTTTTGTCTTAAAGACACAGATGTTAAGAAAACTGGCAAGTCAATTACAAGGGTAAATGGGCCAGATGTGAATGAATGTGCCCTGTGATGGTTCCTGCATTGTTCTTGATGCTTCTGGGTTAAGCTGCAGTCCTCATGACCCTGAACTGAATAAGTGATTTGGCAAAAGGGCCTACTGTAAGAAATGCAATGACTTTTATCTCTTTTCTTCCCTCTTAAGCTAAAGTGTGTGTGTGTATTAGGTTTCATGCAGAGAATGTGAGCGTGTCCAATGATGGGCTGGTACCTCATCCAAGGGTGGTTCCAATCTTGCTCCCAAGGCTGGCGGTACAGTACCCAGCTCCAATCATCCTTAAAACTAGATAAGGACACTTCACTGCATAGATGGATGGGTGGATACTAGGTGGAAGGAGAATAACTTAAGTGTTATCACTGGATTTCAAAAATCTAACATACAGCTGCCTCTGACCTTATCTATTTCAGGAAATGGAGAGCTGGGTCCTAATTGGCAAAGTTATCGACAAAGTGTGCTTCTGGGCTGCGATTCTGCTTTTCTCCATTGGAACGATTGGAATATTCCTCATGGGGCACTACAACACTGTCCCAGACTACCCCTTTCCAGGGGAAACGAAGAAATACCAGTAATAGTAGCTTTCAAGGAGAGAGAAATCCCACAGCGACGACTTGTTCACTCTGCAGATTATCCCTCAGATGTGAGCCAGAAAGTAGCAAGTTGAAAATGGTTACTTGGCTTCTGACTGTCTATTGGCATGTGTCCGTGCAATAGCTGACAAATAAATTAAGTTCCAGACAGCGCTGTATTCTGATTCCTCATCCTGGTAGTCTCTGGACATAAGTAAGCATGAAGTGATTATACTTACAGTGACCAGCAGGCTGCAGCTATGTCCTGCAGAAGATTCCAGATGTGAGTCATAACTGATAGAATGTGTTTAGATCCATGTGCCACCTCTAGCCAGGTTGGACTGCAGATTGAGTGTCACTTTTGTACTCAACATTTTCTTTGCTAATGATCACTTTGTAATTTCAAAAGACTATCTCTAGACATCTTGTAGTTTATATGAGATAAAACTACATGTATATATAAATAAGATTTCTTTTTTAATTAAAAGTTGAATTCAAAATTTACATGGAGGATTTTTGTCATTTCTTCATTTATTAATTAGAGGCGATGTAATTGTACCATTTATGTTCCCTCAAATTGGTGTGGGTTGAATTGTCAGGGCATGGGATCAGTTCCATGCTGTTGTGCCGTTGTGTGGTGTCCCTGAATTGACTCCGTGTCCATGTGTAGGGGTTGATCGGGCAAAATTCACCAAAACGTTTATCCCACTAAATTTGCTGGGTTTGCCAGTGACCTTGTTTGCCGAATTATTTTCTGAAAATCCACTATGCAGCCAGCTTAGGTGAATTTCTTTTTTCAGTGTCTCACGATGCTTTGAGTGGACATCATGACCTACCACAGAGTTGTAGCAGCCATGTTAGATGGCACAGAACTTTGACGCATGTGTGCCGTAAACGTACTTCACATCACACTTTATGGCACTGTCTGATCTGCTTCATGCTTGTGTGAGTAATATATGGCGAATACGTGCATGCATGATTTCAACTTACTCGCCATTGTGCCACGTGGCTAATTTTGCATATCAGCTGAATGCATGCATAATTATCTATGCAATGTGCCAACAAGTCAAAATGAACCTCAAAGAACACACAAAACCCTGAGATATAATAATAACAAAAGATTTATTACTGCTTACATGGCGTTTCAATCTTTGATGGAAGAAACAAAAGTGTGAAGCATCTGTACAGATAGATCAGAAGCATAAAAGACTTGCCAGATACATGGAGCACGACTTAAAAAAATGCTGCCTGGCACGACCAGTCGGTGCCTTGAAGATTCAAACTCTGTGGGCCCAACGATATAAATATTTTTCTGCTTGTTGCTAGTCTGTAACCATTTATTGTGGTTTGCTTGCAGTTAACATTCCATCTGTGTCTTTTGTTGTTTGAGACATAGGGGCACAGTACTTAGCACTGCTGTTTCACAGGTCAGATCACTTTTTTGGTCATAACAGTTGGTTCAACATAGTTGTCACCGACACTTATACAGCCCTCGGGGAAACTTAAAAGACCATTGCACCATTATAATCCACGGAAAACTAGTTAATCTCCTGCAAAGTTCCTGAACATTTCCATGATTTTGATGAATCCACAGCAAAGCAAGCTCTATAAGGTTTGCCCATTATACGTTATACAGTATGTGGGAAGTAATTCCAGTGTTAGAATGTCATTGTGTTCTAGGTTTTTCTTCCAGTCTAAACCCAGCACTGACAACCGTCAAATCAAAGGGGGTTCTCCTCGAGAGAATCACCACCATCTGACATAGTGATGGGGTTCAGAGCAATGATCCTCCGCAACCCAACATTGGCAACCCACGACCCAAAATGGAAGCTATGATCTAAAATACAGGTTTCCTTCATTTGAAGAACGGCTGTTTTAAGAAAATGTGCATATATGAAGAACCAAATGTGCACTGCTGGTGCCAACACCCAGTCATGTATACATTCACTCCAAGGACACCTCATCACAGCCTGCACAAAAAATTGGCATCCAGTTTTGCCAACATCATGTTTTCCACATCAGCATCCAGAGTGTTCAGAGTCAGTTGTGTTGTGGAGAAGGTTCTCCTGATAAATTTGCTCAAGTGTTTTGCATCACCTGCACTCAAAGTATTTTCCTAGAAGACTGCAGCGGAGAACACCACACTGGCTACTATGGACTGGTAAAACATCTCCACCAGCCTACTGTACTCCTCAAAAGACCGGAGTGTCCTCACGAGGTGCAGCCTGCTCTGACCCTTTTTGTACAGGGACATTATGTTTTCAGACCAGTCCAGTTTTCTGTTTATATGAACCCCCAGGTACTTAACGCTCTGTAAATGCTTCCATGTCCTCCCCCAAATGGTGACTAGTCTCAGGGGCTTCTTAAGGCATCTAAAGTACACCATCAACTATTTTATCTTGCTGATGTTGAGTTGCAAGTAGTTCTCCTTGCACTGCAAAATATGGTCCTTCACCAGCATCCTGCACTCTGACTTGTCTCCATTACCAACACGACCTATCATAGAGAGGTTGTCTGGGAACTTCCGTAGATAGCAAGAGCTGGTATTGTACTTGGAGTCTGTTGTGTAGAGGGTAAACAGGAGGGGAGTCAAAACAGTTTCCTGGTGTACCCCAGTGTTACACACCATCATCTCTGACATACAGTCCCTCAGCCTCACAAACTGCTGGCTGTTGGCCAGGTAGTCCATGATCCAGGAGACTGGGGATATTAAGATGCATAGGCTTAGCTTGTTCTTCAGTCTGTGAGGCAGGATGGTGTTCAAGGCACTGGAGAAATCAAAGAACATCATTCTGACTGTGGTGCTGGCTGTCCAAGTAAGAATAGGCTTTGTGGAGCTTGCAGATCACAGCATCCTCCTCACTGATATGTACCTGGTAAGCAAAATGCAGACAATCAAGATAGTGTGTAACCAGAGTTTGGAGCTTTTTCAGGACCTGCCTCTCAAAAGTCTTCCTATTCTATGAGGTGAGAGCAACTTGACTAAAGTCCTTGGAGGTGCTGGAGTGCACCACCAAGACTAGATAATACAAAAATACCTAAGTGTAGTCAGCTTTCATTTTTCCTCCATAAATTCAAGAGTATTTAAAATGGAGAGAAGCTCATGTTGTCCTTTTATTGCAATGTGGTCCAATCTATCATCACATCTCTAATGACTGGTTTAGTGGTCTGACCAGTCTCAAATTACCAGGAATGTTGACAAAATTATTACAGCAGATGATGATAAGCATGTTTTAGAGAGCAAGGATGAAGAAACTCAATATAGTCTGAGCCAATGACAGAAATCCAGTATATGCAGTGGTAATCTTTGGCAAAACAGGCGGGACAGTTGATCTAAAAGACCCCCATAAAGTGCTGCAGAAATTCATTTCACCACAGTGCCCTATGGGTTATCCTCAAATAAAAAATATATATCAAAGCTTGTTAAATGTAAGCGGGTGAAGAGTGTCTTCCTAAGTATGCTGTACATGTCTGGGATTAAAACCTTTTGAAGACTGTTATCAAAGTATGTATTGTTTTAAAATTAGGTGAAAGTTTGAAATTTTGCAAAACTATTTTTACATACCTTCCATTTTCTTGTCTATCTGGATGCAGCAGAAAAGACAAATTGCATGTTTTCTTGTATAAATATGACTAAATAAAGCATCTTACACCTTACAGGGTGGTGGAAATCTATACTGGCAGCTTCCCATTGAAGGAATGAATCAGTTCTCCAAGTCACAAGATGGCTAATCCAAATAAACATCATGGGGGCCAGAGCCTGACACAGCCAAGTTAGGCACAAGGTATAAATGAACCCCGAACACACACTAATTAAGGTACCACTGGCTTCTGCGGTCCCCGAGTTGCATTCATCTCAAAAGTTCCTATCCATCCATTTTCAAATCCACTTTAATTCATCCACATTCCACTTTCACCATCTATCAGTCTATCTCAGGTGGTCTGACTTCAAGGCAAGTGAGAACCCTGGATGGACAGTTCATCTGTGTTCTCTGAATTATTGTCTGTGGTGTACAAGTTGAATGGAACAAATTAGAAAGGTGTAGGAACCTAGGGAAACAGATTTTTTTTTTTTAATTAGTGAGACCCGAGTACCAAATTTAATTTCTGCAAATGGATGTTGGAATGACAAAAAATTATCCTTCAGGTCAGTTTAGCCTGCATGTCTTTCAAAACAGTTAACTCAATCATGGAACACCAGATTATCACACCATATATATATATTTTGTAATTTTCTTGAAAAAAGAAAGTAAGGAAGTTTTTATTTCACCACAAACAGACCCAAAAAAGAAAAGTCTTGTTGCATTAATATTATTAGCATAACTTGTGTACTTTTTCAAAGTGTTAAATGTGTTATTGTGAAATTTAGCTGATGAACTTTTTATTATGGACAGTTTATTGTATGTGACTTGATTAAATATGTGGCAGTACTGTTGTGAAAATGTAAGTTTGTTTTAGGGATCATCTATTAAATGAGTAGTGAAGCCGTAGTCTGCAATGACAGCCCGTATTTACGCAATTCAGGACAGTAATATTCAGACAAGCAGTCCCTGCAGCAGACCACAATTTTTAAACAGCATAATTCATTCATTTCATTAAAAAAGGGATACTTATTTTCATTTATATGAAACTACGGTAAATGTATGTAGTCTGCCAAGCATATGGAGATAAGAAAACCATAATGGGCCTTTCTCTACATAAGGCAAGCGAGTAAAGTTTGATAACCATAAACATATAATATTAACATTTTATTTTGAAGACTTTTAAGCAATTACTATTAATATTTTTACATGATTTAGTCCTATACATGGATGTTCCATAAAGGGAATTACAAAGACTAAGATTTTATTAAACCAGTCAAAAAAATCTTACTTGCACTTAGTGGACTACCAACAGCCATAAACAGTAAGCTTGATTTCAGTATCAGATACAATTCGATATGACTACAATAAGAAGCAGAGTTGATGCTAAATGAATGTGGAAAAACACTCCAAATTCAGTGCAACTTTTCATGGCACTTCATAAAACAGAGCAAAATAAATCTAAATTGAAATAGAGGAAATACTAACAAAAACACATAAAACAGATGTGCTAGAATATTGCTTACATTGTTTCTTAAGTTCCTATAAATGGTTACTTGAAAAACGTTTAACACAAGTAATTAATTTAATTTGATCTTTAATTGGTCCAAACAAAACAAATTAAATAATTCTTGATTAAAAAACAAAAATGCTCCCATTCAATGGCCGCTGCTCTAAACCAGGAATTCAAGGAGTCACCCTGTTCATGGGGAGGAACAGCAGGGTTATATGTTGTGCACATGAAGCTCAAGTTGAAGTTGAAGAAAAGGGGCCATTGTTGATACAGAAATGCGTCTTTGGTAGTAATTTTACCCTTTAATAAAACAAACACTCCCTGTCAAAGTGTGCACAGTGAGTTAGCTTGTGTTTAGAACGGCAGCTCACATATTAGTAGAACAATTATTAAAAAATAAAATAAAATAAATTGTCTTTGTCTATTTTACTTGTGAACTTGTTATGCATGTTAGCCTTTACCTTCTTGGCAACCATCTTATGAATGTTTTATTTTATTAGGACAATGGCTCATAATTATACAAGCATTTTATTTTATGTCATATGCATCAAGAATAGATGTGTTAATACCTTGACAGTAAAAGTTTGTATTTTAAGGGATTTTAGCATTTTTGTATGATCAATGAACAGAAAAAAAAGTAAAAACATCAAGGATAACACCATAAAACAGAACATAATGCTTCAACATGGCTGGTTATGCAGAAAAAATGTTTAAAAGGATAAATGGGAAAAAAGAAAGAAAATAAGTATTTTATTTGTCAAATACTAGTAACATTAATTTGGTGATTGATATCAGCCTTAAAAAGATGTATACACAAAATACTGGCACATCAAGCAAACAAGTTATACAGTTTTTGCAACAATAGCTGCCTGAAAATTCACCCAGTGAATAATTATCAACTGTCATCCATGCAATCTAAAAGCTTTGAATAAAATCTTTGAGCCTATGGATCTAATTCCTGACTGTGGAAGTTATTAAGTTACCATAAGCACACACTTCTATATCCCAAAAATACAATATGGCTTTCTAAAGAACAGCACGTTAATTAGTGAGAACATAAAAGTTTACTGAAAATGATTGTTATGATTAACTCACATTAATTTATGAGTTGAATAAATATTTGTATTTTACATTCATATGATCACACAAAATGTACTTCAGAATTAACACCTCTTTGCTAAGCCATTAACAAAGCAAAATGCAATTTAAGATTGTTGCATTTGGCATAAAAGAGGTACTTCAAGAAAATTTTAGTGTGTTTATTGGTATACATTTAAATATAGTTAGAATTCACAACAACACTAGGTGGAGGAGATAGAAGAACAAAAACCAACACAGAAATGAAACAAACTGTCTCCTGTGCATTTTTAGAAGGACAGTGAGAGAAAGTGGTGAACATGTATACAGATATAAATAAAAAGTTAAAAAAAATTGATATTGTAAACTTACTCAGAAATAGAGCAAGAGACAACCCACCTTGATTTGTATTACTCTACAAGAATGCTAAATACTTTCATAATGAGACTGAAATGTGCAAATAAAAGGTCACTATTACAAAGCTATCCCACATACAAGAAGCAATGTCTGCCTCTCAAGACTACTGCAGTGACCTCATAATATGCAAAATAACAGTTTCGGGGGAAAAAAAAATGCAAAAGCTGACAAAGTACGCAGAAGTGAAGAATAACAAAATAATCATAATAGACATATAAATTAACATTTAGAAATTCAGCCATAATCAGTATGTTAACAAATCCTTAAACAAAAACATAGCTGATTCAAGCACTAGCATAGCACTTTTCTTCAGCCATCTGTGAGGCATGCCCCTTTACCGCCTAAGCAGCACAGTCTTTTCAATCCAGTTTAACACATACATTCATATATGGCTTCAGCTCTAATCAATAAAGGAATTCTCTTAAGACCACACTTAACATTACTAGGGTCCAAGAAGTCAAATTACAACTTCATTGTGGTTATTTACGCTCTTGGAGTGTAAATGTTTAAGATATAGAAATTAGTGGTCCACCACTCAAATGCCACCTTCTCAAAGATATCAGATACAGTACAATGATTTATTCATGTTTATTTTTTACACTCACATCCTGATTTAATAAGCCTTTACGATACAATGATTCTATGTTGGTCATGTAAGTTTGGTGCTCTAAGCCTTTAGAACATATTTTTTTTTCCATGGTTACCTTTTATGGTGCAAGGTGCTCCTCTCAGAGGTCTGCCCCAAAAAAGCTAACAAATACCACCCCTGCACTGAAACATCAAATCAGCACATCAATTAACCCCTAGTCTTAGTCTTTAAAAAGACAATGTAGAACATAAAGAAGTCAAGAAATTCCCAATTTCAGGAACACAAAGACACTTAAAAAGAAAGATGATTGCTTTCCTGATCTGTTTCATCGTGTAAATAAAAATCTTCTCTCACCCACCCACCAACCCCAAAACAATGCAGAGCAGACAAGTTCATATAAGGCTTGACCACGGAAGCACTTGCAGATGACTGGAGCCGACTTTTTCAATGTATTTCTGCCAAGTTGAAAATTTCTGCATGTTAAAAAAATCCCTGAATGCAGAGAGGAATAATTGGTCAGAGTATTTCCCATCTCACAGTGAAATCTTCGTGTTCCGGAAACTGGAATTGTCCCTGCAGACAGATACAAAAAGAGCTCTAATTAAAAGAAAAAGATAACTTTCAGAAACTACAGAAAATATTGCAAATTGAATCTATTCATTCAATTCTTAAAGCCAAACACTGTAAGCACGAAAATTGTATTGCTTAATTTACTGATCGATTGAGTTCCAAAGCCAACAATAACTTATGCAGATACTTCTCTGCATTTCACATGATACTCACTTCAAACTGTCATTGTGTGTCTTGTATTCCATAATAGTATTGGGGGGCAAGTTTAAAACTCGTCGCAATGTGTCCCTTATTCTAGATGTGGTCACCTGATCATTTGCGGTCTTATTCCAAATTGACAAGATGTCCTCCTATTTATATAAAAAAAAAACAAAAAAAAAAAAAAAAAGAATTTAAACTACATTATTATTTGCTAACAACGTGAAATCTAACACAAAATATGTAAATATGTAATATTTTAAGCTAGTTAGGAATCTCAAATTCTGACTCAGTGATATTATTGGTTAGACCGGTTTTGCTCACAAATGTTTTGGAAGCATGAACCTTGCACCCAGGTTCAGACAGTTTAAACTTTTAATTCAGAAATTTTGTAAAACATTCAACAATTAGCCGTTTTGTTTAAAATGGAAAAACTTAAATCTAACATTTAATATTTGCAGTATAAAATTAAATACACCAACTGTCTACAAAGGCAGTCTTTATAATATGATACAGAAACTAAACTTACTTGAAACCTTATGGAAACCACAACTCCACAAATCTCTTCTCCCACCATGAACTGCTCACCAAGCATAGCCAGAATAATATTCTCCCAGAAACGAGATGCTAGGCCTTTACGCAATCTAATAATCCACTTGCCTCCATTTTTGTTTGCTTCATCCTGGTGATGAACAAATTTGTCATTAAGGAATAATAAAAATCTCAACACACACTTCCCACATTGTATTTTTTTGTTTCATTTCTATTAATTTACTACCACCAGAATAACTTACAAAATAAAAAATATTATGACTTTTTACTTAAAAACAACACTTTTTTTAAGTAACCGAATCATATAATAAAAAAAAAAACATGTAATACTAAATCAAGTCAGGGCTTAACAAACTTTACTATGACAAGGACTTTACATTACTTTTGTCACAAGTTCCAGTGTAGTAAAATATTATTTACATCGGCTGTCAGTGTGGTGTGGTATAATGTCTACGGCACTGAACTTAAACCTCCAAGGTTATCTGTTCACTGTCTGCCAGTGACTTAACAAAAACACTGCAATGTTTTCCACTCTTGTAAGTTACCTTGAAATTCTTGCCCTAAACATAAAATAAGTATGAATTTGATTATATGGCAGAGAAATTGAGTGAGTTCCAAACAACAGGCAAGTTTGTTAATCCATGTACAACTTCCTACACAGGAAAACCTGGTTTGGAGAAAAAACAGTTCAGCCTTACTGGAAGAAAATGAGAAAGGGTAGGGGTGGAAATGCAGGCAGAAAAATTTGCTTAGTGATGAAACTGTAAAAGAATTCAGTATTCCAGTGTGCCTTCATTCCTGAGAAATATATACATATGACAGGCCCACACTATAAAACAGAGTAAATAACCACCACTTCAGAATATTTAAGAATAACTTTGTAAAAAGTCTTGCATTAATAATCCATCCATCCATCCTCTTCCGCTTATCCGAAGTCAGGTCGCGGAGGCAGCAGCTTGAGCAGAGATACCCAGACTTCCCTCTCCCCGGTCACTTCTTCTAGCTCTTCCGGGAGAATCCCGATGCGTTCCCAGGCCAGCCAGGAGACATAGTCCCTCCAGCATGTCCTGGGTCTTCCCCGGGGCCTCCTCCCAGTTGGACGTGCCCGGAACACTTCACCAGGGAGGCGTCCAGGAGGCATCCTGATCAGATGCCCGAGCCACCTCATCTGACTCCTCTCGATGCGGAGGAGCAGCGGCTCTACTCTAAGCCCCTCCCGGATGACTGAGCTTCTCACCCTATCTTTAAGGGAGAGCCCAGACACCCTGCGGAGGAAACTCATTTCAGCCGCTTGTATTCGCAATCTCGTTCTTTCGGTCACTATCCATAGCTCATGACCATAGGTGAGGGTAGGAACATAGATCGACTGGTAAATTGAGAGCTTTGCCTTACGGCTCAGCTCCTTTTTCACCACGACAGACCAATGCAGAGCCTGCATCACTGCGTACGCCGCACCGATCCGCCTGTCGATCTCACGCTCCATTCTTCCCTCACTCGTGAACAAGACCCCGAGATATTTGAACTCCTCCACTTGAGGCAGGATCTCGCTCCCAACCCTGAGAGGGCACTCCACCTTCTCCCAGTTGAGGACCATGGTCTCGGATTTGGAGGTGCGGATTCCCATCCCAGCCGCTTCACACTCAGCTGCGAACCGATCCAGAGAGAGCTGAAGATCACGGCCTGATGAAGCAAACAGGACAACATCATCTGCAAAAAGCAGTGACCCAATCCTGAGTCCACCAAACCGGACCCCCTCAACACCCTGGCTGCGCCTAGAAATTCTGTCCATAAAGCAGCCCTGGCGGAGTCCAACTCTCACTGGAAACGGGTTCGACTTACTGCCGGCCATGCGGACCAAGCTCTGACACCGGTTGTACAGGGACCGAACAGCCCTTATCAGGGGGTCCGGTACCCCATACTCCCGGAGCACCCCCCACAGGATTCCCCGAGGGACATGGTCGAACGCCTTTTCCAAGTCCACAAAACACATGTAGACTGGTTGGGCGAACTCCCATGCACCCTGGTATAATTTATATTTTATATATATATATATAAGATAAAATAATTTTATATAATTTATATTATGCATTAATAATTACAATAATTTTATTACTATTATTAACATTTTATTTATACAGCACCTTATCCATGCTCAAGGCACGCATTAACTCTGGAAACAAAAGAATGTTACAGTTCACCCAAAAAAATTAAGAAAATGACTGTCATTTCATTTAACTGGCCTTGTAAACTACTGAAATATGTACTCACAAGCAATCCTGCACTTATGTATTAATGAAACACCAACCAATCACCAGCAAATGATCATATTTTAACAAGAACTTTCAGTTCATACAAGGCAATGTGATATAGCATTGCACGAAGCAGATGGCTATCAACTTAATCAACTGCAGATTTCAGCCTGTCACCAGTGCTGTAAACTTGACATTAGGTGTTTTATGGTGGTTACTATGAAATGGGATATAATAAAACATGATGAACAAATATCTATACTAAAGAAATACTTTAATAAAGACAGCAACATGAATGTTGTAGATAAAAAAAAACATACTGATGATTAAAGAACACAGAGATATACCAACATTAAATTTAGTTACTTATCACAAGTGTGTGTTCACACATTTTTTTGTATTGAAAACAAATAAAAATAGCTTCAGAATGAACAAAATATGAATGATGCCTCTGCATAAAAATCTGTTTAACTGAACATCACCTCTTCCAGCATCACTAACCTCCCACATGGGTTTAATTCCTTCTTTAAACAAATGAAAGTCACTATGTCCAGTCAGGTCTCCTGGTCTGACCAAGTGGCTATAAAACTTCCAAAACTGTTCCACCTGCAAAAAACATAAAAAAAACACAAAACGTGATAAGGTTTGAAAGTGTCAGAAATTACTCAATAAATGATTTTATAAATATATAATTATCCTATATATTTAATAGTACATACAGACACACACACAAATGTGCACTATTTCTTTCTGTAAAACACAAACAAATATCAAAATGTACCAACATTTTACTCTGAAGCAGAGCTTAGCATTAAGATAACAAAGCAGTCCATCAATAAAATCTGAAATAAATCAGCAGCTTCAATGTTGAAGTCAAATCTGTACACAAGAATAGGTTTTACCATGAGACACTATTGTACATGTCAATTCCTATTTTAATGCCAACATCCATTTTGATTAGTTAAAATTTTAATTGAGGGCATTGAGTTAAATTTTGGTTTCAGAATTTAAGATTTTTCATAATGACTACTGTATATATTTCAAGAACAATTGCATTTTACATGGCCAAGATCAAAACTATATATAATGTTTAAAGTATTTAAATTAAAGATTACAAGTCATGCAGAGTACAATTAAATCCTTCTTTCCAAAAAATATAAACTTCTATGGCAAGCTCTCCAATGCAATTACACTACTTAAGAAATTAAAAAGGACTCCATACAAATTGTTAAGTAGAATGGAGGAACATAATCTATAACAAGTGGTTTGCACATATCTCTCATGTTTGTCTCAAAGTTGTAACTGTTTAGGCTCAATCTTCATTTGAGCATCCAAATTCCTTTAGATGGTGAAAACTTCTTTTGAAAGCTCACATGGGATGTACTTGAAATATACACCATTTTTAATACATAAATAAGTAGTCTAGTTCTATAGTTGTGTACAATAAAGGAAGTAGGACGAATGGATACAATAAAGGCTACATAATTAGTCTGTACCATATCAATAAGCAAGAATAGATGCATTTCATTAAGTAATGTTTCATGAAATGAATCAATAGCTTTCATAATTATAACTGCATTACATAATTAAAGCATTAAGGAAGATAGACATGGTTAAATTATTCCAAAAATAAAATATCTGACAACTGTGCTCTATAGAAGGGAAAAACAATGAAAAGAAAATCTGGACATTTTTCAAATATGATCAAATACTTGGAAAATGCTGCTTGAATCAAGTGTTATAAACAGGCAAAATAGAACTATTAATACAAGATACTCAACACAGTCATATTCAAGGACACCATGAAAATTAAATGGAGGTCATTTCTTCACTATCATAACATATACAGTGCCTTGCAAAACTATTCATTCACTATATATTAATAAGATCTGGTCCAACCAATTAGCTTCAGAAGTCATATAATTACTTGATTAGGGTCTACCTGTGTGCAATCAAAGTGTTACATGATCTGTCACAGGATGTCTGTATAAATTGACCTGTTCTGAAAAGCCCTGGCCTCTGCAACACCACTAAGCAGGCAACATGAGGACTCAGAAGCACATCTAAGTCAGACACAGTTGTGGAGCATTAAAACAAAATGGAAAAAATACGGCACAAACCTACAAGAGAAGGCCACCTGCCATAACTCACAGACTGGACAAGAAGGACATTAATCAGAGACGCAACAAAGACACCAAGGATTGACACCGAAGGAGATGCAAAGATCCACAGCAGAGATGAGACTTTCTGTCCGTAGGATCACTTTAAGTCATATACTTTATAGAGCGGGGCTTTATAGAAGAGTGATCAGAAAAAAAAGTCATTAAAGAAAAAAAAATACATATATCAGAAAACACATTTGGAGTTTGCGCAACAGCATGTGGCAGACTCCCAAAACAAATGGAAGAAAGTTCTCTGGTCAGATGAGATTAAAATTAAACTATATGGCCATCATGGGGAAACACCATGTGTAGCATAAACCTAACACTTCCCATCACCCCGAGAACACTATTCCCACAATGGAGCATAGTGGTGGCAGCATCAAGCTGTGGGGATGTTTTTTCCATTAGAAGGGACAGGAAAACTAGCCAGGACTGAAGGAAAGATGGATGGCACTAAATACAGGACAGTTCTTGAGGAAAACCTATTTCAGGTTGCCAAAGATTTGAGACTGGGATAAAGGTTCACCTTCCAGCAGGATAATGACTCTAAACATAAGATACTGCTAAAGCTACTCTGGAGTGGTTTAAAGGGAAAAAATAAATGTCTTGGATTGAGGTATGGGCTTTGACTTGGCCATTACAATATTGAATCTGTGGCATGACATGATTGCTGTACACCAATGCAACCCATCTAATCTGAAAGAGTTTGAACTGCTTTGTCTTGAGGAACAGGCAAAAATCCCAGTGGCTAATTGTGCTAAGCTAACAGAGACATTTCCAAAGAGACTTGCAGTTGTAAATGCAGCAAAAAGTGGCTCTACAAAGTATTGAATTTTGGTGTGAATACCTATGAACACTCATGATTTCTGTTTTGTCTTTTTTATTGCTTGTGTCACAATAAAAATATTTTACTCCTTGAAAGTGGTAGGCATGGTGCTAACCCCCAAAAATTAATTCCAGGTTGTGACAAAACAGGACAAACACAGAAGGGGATGAATACTTTCACAAAACATTGTATTAATTTATAACATGAAACTGCGTTCTAAAGTGAAGCTTTTTTTTTCATTTAAAAAAATATCTATCCTGCTCTTTTGTTATAAAATGGAGGTGAAGGGTACCAGGGTTCAATAAGACAACAAAAGCCTTAAAATTTACTAAATATGTCACCAATAAATATGTCAATTTTTCAAGCCTTACTGAGTCTTACTGAATATTGATTCACATCTTAAGATTGTATACATGTTAGAAAACAAGAGTAATAATGTGGTTTTAGAAATGGGGGGGTTGGGGGCAAAACATTTTTGTGATAATCAACCATTTTAGAAGGAGACCAGCTGTGCACTTCACCTCTCTACTTATCTTTTCCTGCAGCAACCTTTCAAGCCTAGGGGGCACAATTTCCTCTAGTATATACATCTCACCTTGAAAATAATCCTCTTGATATGTTGAATGTTGATAATGAAGTCTGAATTGTTGTCTAGTTCTGTTGACAACTACACAACGTTTACAGAAAAAATGTTTCACAATTGCTCACTGTTAATGTTCCATATGATGTATAACATGTTGAGGAAGAAAGGATGGATGTAATTTACTTCACAGCACATGCACTACACTTTTTTTTGTAATTGTCAAGTATTACTAACACATTTCCGGTATTACAGTATTTTTTTTTTTGTTCTTTATTTCACCTTATACAATTTCTTGTATTAGGAATTTGTTAGTTTTCGCATACCCCTTGGGGTCAGAGCGCAGGGTCAGCCATTGTACAGCGCCCCTGGAGCAATTACAGGTTAAGGGCCTTGCTCAAGGGCCCAGCAGAGTAGGATCTCTTTTGGCAGTGATGGGGATTCGAACCGGCAACCTTCGGGATACCAGCGCAGATCCTTAGCCTCAGAGCCACCAAAACAGGTAATCTTCCACAGTTAAAAACACTGACCGATATCAATCTGTACATATTTGGGGAGAACATGCAAACTCCTTGCAGACCCTGGTGCTTCAGAACAAAATTTGTATGTCACAAATTAATATATACCATGATTGTGGAAAAAAATACTTCTAACTGAAAAATATCAAACATCTCCTTTAATTGAAGTGCATTTAAGACTGGAGGTAGGAAGCAGGCAAGGTCAAAGGAAACTGGAATAAACTGCAAAGTCCTGTCTAGTTTAACTAGACAATAATTTAAAAGGTATCTGGAAAAGATATTACATAACCAATCAGACATGGGGTACTGTACAATCTGTGTATATGGGAAATGCATGTGCTAAATACAAGTATTTTCATTTTTTCCACAAAGGGACTAAAAAGCATAATGAATTAAACATTTCTACAGTATAAAATATCTAAAAAACCATCACTACAGTATGTGGTGTCCCATGTTTTAACTTAATTATAAACAAGACACGGAGCATGCAAGTAACTGATCTTAGATATCTGGAGTTTACCTTAAATAATGCTATTACATTACCACTATCCGCAGTATACAAAAAGCATCCAAAGGCAAAGAAAAGTTCACATGTCACTCAACTACCCAACCAAAGGAATACAGAAGGACAAGATTCAAAAGCAACTGCTCCTTTATAATGAAGCACAGTGCATCCATTTTTTAGCATTCTCTGCTTAATCTCTAGGACAATAATAATAAATCTAAACCTTTGAGTACCTAATTAAATACTGACATGTCCGTAACCTTTATGTTGCTTCTGAAAACACATTCAGAAACTGCTTTCATTTAGCAGTGGTCAATATGTATTCCTTCTGATGGAAGTTTATTTTTTTTCCTTAGTTTGGCAAGCTCCTAGACTCAGAGCACAATACATTCCTCAACATTCTATGGGAATATCTCTGAAGCAAAGCTTCTGAAACCTGAATGGAAAAGTCTCTGAAGCATGCTGCATTTATTGGTGAAGTAATACCGTAAAATACCAAAGAGAAGTACCACTGTGAATAAATAAAACAAGGCAGAACTCAACTTTAAGGCAAGTGAGTTCTCTCCCCAAACTGTCCAACATTTACACTCTTAAATGTTTGTAAACATATGAGTTACAGTAAATTCAGCAATTTGTATATTTTACTTACATTTTCATGCTAGTAGAAGGAAAGGTGCCTCAATCTTCTAAAAGTTAGCTCGCAGAAACTGAGCTTTATTGTTCTAATTTGTATAAACTATGCACATTCTGGTGTCCTGAGAAATCGAAACAACTATGGCACTTATTTACATACATTGCTGTATTCTATTAAGAGTAAATTTACCAAAAATGGACACCCAAGTGGACCTCATTTTTATTTCAGGAAACCATTAGAGAGTCAATTTGCCACTTACAAGCAGATTGAGCAAAAATCAGCCTACTGCAATTATTGGCAATTTGATTGCTGCAGCACTACAGTAGTAAAACCCCTATAAAACATGTAAGCTAATCACAATGCATCCTACAAACTGTACTAGTCAGTAACCTGTCATGCTGGTGTTCTGTGAAAGCAATAATTGATATCTTTGAAAGAATATAAAGAAAGCTACATAGAGTAAATACAGGCTAGGGATGCACTGCATATTAGCCAAAATATTTATTAGCAAAAAATATTTGACTGAATAAGTAAAAATGCAGAATGTTTTTGATAAATATGTGACCATTTCCAGCATCTTCTGCTGTATAGAGAAAACTGATACATCATACTATATAACATGGGGCACAAATGCTATCATTAGAAGTTTGAATTGTTTAGCTTGCAATGAGGAATGAGAAGTAGTGCAATAATGCAGAAAACTGAAATGCTTTCTATGAAGGCAAAAAGAGAGAATAACCCCAAACACACAGAAATACAAGGATTAGGACAAAGTGAATTGGGATGGAAAGGAATGATTTTCAACAAGCTGAGCTAATTTAAAAAAAAATAAATAAATAAATAAGTGGAGTAAGTTTGTCTCCTTTTTTGTTACTGTTTCATGTGAAAAGGCAACTGGGAACAAAAAACGTATTCAAAATTTTGGCAAGTGGTTCTGGATATTCAGTTGCAGCCAGGAAACTGGTAACTAATAAAGAAAGATTCTTAAGGCACATCTTATACTATACTGCAACAAAAATAGTAGCAGTAAATTATTTTAAGACTACTGACCGTCGATAGTGCTAAGCAATGAAAGACCTATTAAAACAATTACTGCTGCAACTCAATGTAGAGGGTGCTTCCATTGTGTATTTGCAGTTATTACATTCATGTTTGCAGTTAATTGATTTTCTTACAATTTATGCATACTGGTCTCAATTGGGGATTGTTTCTACAATGTACAAAAATTCTCTAATACACTACGTATTAAAAGTGGGCTCTTATAATAAAAAATGTTTACATGAGGTCAGCAACCAAGCAAATACTGGCTTCAAATGATGCCTTGAAGTAACTTTAAATGTATATTATAGAAGCAATATATAAATAATTGATGGACCATAACTGGTAAAATGGCCTTTTCTCACTATAGTTTGTCCAGCTATATTCAAGTATAGCACATGAGGCACTTATGAATTTGTTCCATACTTTAAACATGAAGTTTTAAACTTCCCCTTAGGGACAAATATTACACATCTAACATTCATCTTAAAACTTCAAATATTTTGTAAAGTAAAATTTTACTCTTAAAACATGATCCCCCCAGAAGCTTCACTTGGAAGATTACTATTTTTGAAAATTACCAACAAATGCTTGTTGTGTAACACTTATAAATGAACACAGAATTTCATTTAAATAAACAGTTAAAGAACACAGTTTTAAGGCTTTGTATGATTTATCTGAACAAACAGCACTTCAAACTTTTCAAAAACCTTTTTTTAATGTTTATACTCTGATTCAGTTTTTCATTCATCTATCCTTTATTTTTAAACCAGCAAGCCCGCAATTCTCAAAAGAATCGCAAATCCAAGAATGGCAATCACTTTCTGTTCCCTCTGATACTTGGAGGGATGAAATATCATGGAGGGTGGGTGCGTCCTGGGAAAGTTCATTTAATTAAATAAACATATTTGTACTAAAGCGGTTTCTTTTTGGAGCTGTGACTCATCTGGTTCTGGTGTTTCAGAAGTGCGTTGTAGGCGCCTTCGTTTATTGTTTTTATCCATGCAGTCTCTTTTTTGTTTTTCTATGGCTGTGTCGTCAGCGAGAAGTCGTTTGCTGACGGCGGCGGAATCGCGTGCTGAAGTGACCATGGCGGCGGATCCGGGCATGGAGGGCTACATTACTAAACGAATGTGGTATATGCGGTGGTATGGGCGGTCGCATTCGGGCGGCTGTACAACCTGGCGTGCATGCTTTACCTCAGGTTTAGTTTACAGGTCGTAGCCATGGTAAAGTTTTCATTTAATTAAATAAACATATTTGTACTAAAGCGGTTTCTTTGTGTGGGCGCCTTCATTCATTGTTTTTATCCATACGGGCTCGTTTACAGGTCGTAGCCATACGGGCTCGTGTTTGTATTACTAATCGTTGAGCTCCTTCCATTTGGAGCTGTGACTCCTTTGCCTCTGCTGTGTCATAAGCGCGTTGTGGGCGTGTTCGTTCATTGTGTTTATCCATACGGGCTCATTTTGTATTTCCGTTAGTTGAACTCTTTCATTGTGGAGCCGGGACGTCTTTGCTTCTGGTGTGTCTGAAGCGCGTCGTAGGAGCCTCCGTGTATTGTTTTTATCCATTCGGTCTCGTCTTTGTTGTTTCTGTGGCTGTGTCGTTAGGTAACGTTGTTTACTGTTAGGAAGCATACTCCAACTTACACACACTGACTGCTGGCACAGTGGATTAGAGCAGGTGTAGTTTACAGGTTGTGGTGTTTGGGCGCCACACACTGACTCTGGGAACTACGGGCTCGGTTTTGTATTACAAATCGTTGAGCTCTTTCCGTTATGTGATTTAAATATGCCACACAGACCGCTGGCACAGTGGATTAGAGCAGGTTTAGTTCACAGGTTGTGTTGTTTGGGCTCCACCTACTGACTCTGGGAAGCCGCTGGGTTTCACTCTGAGGCGCAGTGCGCATGCGGTGCGTCCGCCATCCGTGCATAAATTAAACTGTGGTTTAGTAATATAGATGTGTTTTAGGTTAATTGGGGATTACAAACTGGCCCTATATGAGTAAGAGCAACAGTATAGCTGTACGTGTGAAAGGGTCCTGCAATGAGCTGGCATCCTGTCCAAGGCTGTTTCATATCTTGCACCTACTACTGCCAAGACAGACTGGGTGTCTGTGACCCTGAACTGCATTACGCATGTTTGAGAATATTATACGACTTGTTGCTGCATACTGACAAAAGTGTCTACTAATAAATCACCAACAAGAAGATCTGTTAAGGAGTATTTCATGCTACATAGTCCATGGGTGTTTTGTCAAACATCTTATTGAACATCAACATATTTTAATGCTGAATTAATTTTAACTTCAGTCACACAGTAGTATTGGGGTGGAATGCAACCTAAAAATAAATTAAAACATACAGATGCAACAGTGCCAATTTGTTTGATGTTCTGCTCATAGCTCTGAGTGTTGGCAGGCCGACTAGGAGTGCGGCGGGAATACCAGAAGGTGTAATTGTACTGTAGAGGATGTTCTCCAACTCCTGGTGTTACTGTCTGTAGAATAAAAAAAAAAAACTAAAATTAAAGGCATTCTGAGGCAGAGTAAAAAGTATAACAAAATTCAAAACATTCAGAAACTATAACCATTGGTTCAAATCTTTAAACTTCAAACATACTAAAACTTGATTTGAATTATAATTATTTTGTTATTATTTATCATAATTAAAAAGCAACACGTCCAGGTTACAGTTTCTAAACTGCTTCAATTTCAGACTGTTCCTTAGTCTAAGGAGCAAAGGATAAAGTGCTTAGCAGGAGTTAGTATAAAAAATTCAATTAATCATGCTTTTCCTAAGAAAGAATTACAGTAATGGATATTAGGGTTAATAACCCAGGATGCCAAGCTACAGTATTCAGAGTGAATTAATTACATGAAGACTGAATAAAACCGTATTGCCATAAAAGAAGTATTTGAGACACACATTTACAAAAAGCCACTTAAATAGATCTTTTTTTTGTAAACTGCTTGAAGTACCTAGTGTTGCCTAGGTATGTTTCTATAATGTGTTATGGTTAAAAAGTAAATGTGTTTTATTAACTACTGACCCTTTTGTCAATGCTATCTGAAATGCAAGTCTCTCATCCTTTATAACTATTCATTTCTCTGCCCTGAATTAAGAATTTCTTTTGTGATTTGTTTTCAGAATTACTGTAACTCCTTGCTGGATTGGAACCTTGAATGTTACTTCTTTGTATTTCCTGGTTTAGTGTTGTTTTACAAAGAAATGTTTAGTCACACACTAGTAAACTGGTCGGCTTGTTGAATTAGTGAATCCATTGAGTGTGGAAAGCATCTACAGTAGGCGAAGCTGATGGGGGTTTATTGACATCACTGCAGGCTTCTGTATTATTTAAAGGAGACATCACCAATAGACAGCATTTAATAATGTGTGGTCCCTAGGGGGGTTCTCCAGCTCCACAAACACCCAACACACAAAGCTCGACAAAGTTTTTTTTTTCTCGTGTTAAACTGTTACAGAGAAGAGTTTCTCACGACATAACCACAATTCTGTTTCTTAGTAATGAGCACATTATTTCTCTATCACTCTCTCTCCCTTCCTCCTCTGCTCCTCACAACAAGCTTCATCCAGCTCCTCCAGACTCTGGTTCCTCAACTGAAGCGAGGCTACTCCTTTTCTGTTAAGCCCAGGTGTACATCTGGTGTCCTGAAGCTGGCCCAGTGGGAAACCATGGCAATGTCGCAATCCAGGGTGAATGACCTCTTGTGTTCCAGGGGAGACAATGCCCTGCATAAACTGTCTTCAGCTGTCCTTCCATACTGTCGACATCCCAGCTGTGCAGTGGTCCTGGTATAGCTCTGGCCAGGTTGCCGGACTCTGCGTGGCACCCATTACACGATATAACTAGGATATAAACTTGATTCGATTGATGTGGATTTAAATGTGCTTTGAATCACAACACTTTATTGGCATCAAAGCCTATAAGTGTTATGACATAAAGTGGACTTGAAAAAATGTATATCAATAAATATTGCAAATTACCGATGACATTCTATGTTTTTCTTTTTCCACCATATTCTAAACTCAGCATGCACTCAAATAAAATTCAAGTGTATATGGCATTTTCTTTTTCAAAAAGTAAGTAAGAATCTAAGTAAGGTTCAACTTAATTAAAAATTTAGTGTCTTCAGTTCATTTCAGAGCTATCACATGTATACACAGTGGAATGAAATTTTCACCTGCATGTTTGACCAATGCAGAGCACACTGCCACTGTCCTTGTCTGGTAGCCCAAATCTTGTTCCATTGATTATGAGGCGAGCAAAACTGACAAATTTCCTTTCGCTTAGAGTTTCATGAAAGTGATAACTTTGCTTCTCATACGATTCTTATACCATTTTGCAACTGCAAAATTCACTAAAAAGGGGCATTTGAGTTTTAAAATGTTTTTAGAGGGTGGAAAGAAACCTTGTTCCTTAAGGATTTGGTGGCAATTACAGTACACCCCTTTGGACCTGTATATTTCTCAGAAAAGGGTTTAGATGAAAACAAACTGGTGGAAAGTGGTCTTTAGAAAATTAAGCAAGGCTAAACTTTATTAATTTGGCTTTTTAGTTCTACTTCTAAAATACAATAATCCCTCGCTATATCGCGCTTCGCCTTTCGCGGCTTCACTCCATCGCGGATTTTATATGTAAGCATATTTAAATATATATCGCGGATTTTTCGCTGCTTGCGGGTTTCTGCGGACAATGGGTCTTTTAATTTCTGGTACATGCTTCTCAGTTGGTTTGCCCAGTTGATTTCATACAAGGGACGCTATTGGCAGATGGCTGAGAAGCTACCCAGCTTACTTTTCTGTCTCTCTTGCGCTGACTTTCTCTGATCCTGACGTAGGGGGATTGAGCAGGGGGGCTGTTCGCACACCTAGACGATAAGGACGCTCGTCTAAAAATGCTGAAAGATTATCTTCACGTTGCTATCTTTTGTGCAGCTGCTTCCTGAAATGACATGCTGCACTGTGCTTCGCATACTTAAAAGCTCGAAGGGCACGTATTGATTTTTAATTGAAAAACAAACTCTCTCTCTCTCTCTCTCTCCCTGCTCCTGACGGAGGGGGTGTGAGCTGCCGCCTTCAACAGCTTTGTGCCGCGTGCTTCGCATACTTAAAAGCAAACAGCCCTATTGATTTGTTTGCTTTCCTCTGTCTTTCTGACAGACTCTGCTCCTGACGTGCACTCCTTTGAAGAGGAAAATATGTTGCATTCTTTTAATTGTGAGACGAACTGTCATCTCTGTCTTGTCATGGAGCACAGTTTAAACTTTTGAAAAAGAGACAAATGTTTGTTTGCAGTGTTTGAATAACGTTCCTGTCTCTCTACAACCTCCTGTGTTTCTGCGCAATTGTGACCCAAGCATGACAATATAAAAATAACCATATAAACATATGGTTTCTACTTCGCGGATTTTCTTATTTCGCGGGTGGCTCTGGAACGCAACCCCCGCAATGGAGGAGGGATTACTGTACCATACATTTACAGACTTATCATATTCCTTATGAACTAAAAATCATTATTAATCTCTACTTTCTCTGAATTAATTTTGTGTGGATTATAATAGTGCAATGGGTTTTTAACTGTACCCAAAAGCTACAACAACAACAACAACATTTATTTATATAGCACATTTTCATACAAATAATGTAGCTCAAAGTGCTAGGGAGGTGTCTGCCAACTATGCTGGACCGATTGTGGACAAAAATGTAATCTCAGCTGTGAGACAGCAGTGCTAACCACTGCGATTCAAATGAGAAAAGACATAGGCGGGACAATAACCACAAATAAAACTGAGTAGGACACATATTGGCTGTGCCTCCAAGTGGCAGTTGTGACTCCAGGTGAATCTTCTTTTTCCCGTCAGGAAAATAGAAGCACCTTGTAAACAGTAATAAATCTTTTGTTGTTATTACTTCTTACTATTATTGCAGTTTGGGCAGCAATCTTATAGTAAGCATATGTAAAAGTTCGGCGCCCTGCTACATTTCTGAAATGTCACATTAGTCTTGCAAAACATCTTGGCGCGCTTGGAACAAATGTTTGTCTAAGGCCAGCAACATCCACAGCTTCCAGGAAAGTATTAGGTGAAAAGGTCCGCAGCAAATATAGTATGCCCACTGAAAAAAAGGACTATTTTATACATGTGTACAGTACTATTTTGTATGTTATTATTTTTATTATTACATAATTTTAATTTTCTTGTAATTATTTGACATCTTGTAAAGCACATCTGAGCTACACTGTGTAGGAAAATGTGCTATACAATACTGTTGTAAACGCATTCCACAATGAGACAGAATTATAGCTTCTGTGTAAGAGTATATCAATCAGCTAAATAATTAAATTGTTATCTGTAATCAATTATTTGAGAAGAAAATGCTGTACCTGCAGCCTAAGATGATATCCCACTTTCGACACTACAACACTGAGTGCCCACTGATAAATGTGTCCTTCAATTGCCATCCTGATGCTTGGTGGGGATTGTAGTCCAGTGTCACCACTGGTTTTTAGGTTGTTCCTCTCAATTACAACCCCTCTTCCCGTAACAAAATATAGCCTTAATTTTAAGTTGGACCAATGGATAAGCACATGCAAATTTTTGTGAAAGTCCATTAAGCCGTCATTGTATGATTAGCAACAAACAAATAGAACAACAAATGGAATACAATTTTATTTATATAGATATGTGTGGGAACTACAAGTGTCTTGGATACAAAAAGTGAATATGAATTGAAATATCACAGCCTGTAAGTCAAGTCCTCAAAAAGTAAATATGATGGATCAAAGGCTCCTGTTATAGGGGAAAGTGTGGTGTTTCAAACCTTTTTAACTGATTTGAGTGACTACTGCAAGAACAAAACTACTGCAAAGATATGGGAAATGGTACTTGTCTGAATCATCTATTCTGCACCTCAGTGGCAAAACTTGCATTAAACAGGCTCCTAGTCTCTTGACTCAAAATGAGTCAGAAATGGAGTATGTGGCAAGTGGCTGGGGGTGGCACCCAGCCGGGATGCCCGGAAGGACAGGAGGAGGGATTGCACCTCCTCCAGACCATGAGGGGGCGACTGCCCTGGTGTCTTTGGGAACCAAGGGAACTGAGCATGGAAGCTCAACCCTATAGGGGCCCGTGGTCACCGCCAGGAGGCGCCCCAATGATTGAGGAGCCCTAGCCCTCAGCACTTCCACCACACCCGGAAGTGCTGGGGGGAAGAAGACTACATTGGGGAGTGCCGGCAAAGCTTATCAGGAGACACCTGGAGCACGTCCGGGTAGGTATAAAAGTCTTGTTGGAGAGGAGTGGAGGTGGCCTGAAGAAAGAGGCATTGGTTAAAGGCCTGGACTTTTGGGGGAGTTGTTTGGGGTTGTGTGACTGTCGTAAATAGTAAATTATGTATAATAAACGTGTGGGTTGAACCATCGCTGTCCGCCTGTCTGTGTCTGGGCCAGCTTCCACAAGTAAAACTACAGTCCTATCACAAATAACACCACAAGTAAATCTACAGGAAACTAAGCAACCACTCCCTATAACACTGTAATCTGGTAATTACAGGACATTAATTCAGTCCATCATATCTGTATGTTGATTTGCTTCTTTTCAACATTTAAACATGCAAGCTGACTTGTGACCAAAATAAACCTTCCATCTCAAAATATTCAGCTAATAAACTTGGATGTGGCTTGGAAACATTCTTTAATATATAGTGGCTCTAGTTACTGAAATGAAAGATTTACAATTGCAGTTTTCAGTATTTATACATTTTATGTATAGCTATTTTACTACTAGATAACTGGCATTTAATATTCTGCACCTGATAAGTAACTTTAGTTTCAAATACCACATTTCGATTATATTAGGCTGGTTCAAATCAAATTAAGGGAAAAAACACACTCTTCAAGTTTAAATGTATTCAGGAATGAAAGAAATAAAATTAGAAAAAAGAAACCAGAGTACCTTTCTCTTGGCGTTATTCTCCTTCTCACATTTCTCCATCTCTTTTTGTGGAGTAGGGTCATCATGATCACCACTATCATCATCTTTTAAACTAAAACAAAATGTCACAACAAAAAAATGTGTAAGTAAATATGCCATAGTACTAACTTTTCTAACAGATCAATATATATAAAATTGGCTTTCTCATTCACACAATGAAACAACTCACAATGTTAAATATTCAAAATTTGTGGAAAAACTATTCAAACATGCATGAACAGGTTTAACATTCAAGAAAACATATTTTTTGTTTCTCTTCATTATAAGCTTAGAAGAGGAACATGAAAAAGTAATATGCAAGAATGAGCATGCATTCCAGATGTGTCCAAACATATTTCAAAGGTGTAAACTTCTTAGGCTGGTTCAAATCAAAGTAAAATGGAAAAGAAAAAAATAGACTTCAAGTTTAAATGTTATTAGTTTGTAATCTTGCTGTGTACAATGAATAAAAAGGTCAAATATTACAAACTATAATATTAAACAAAAATTTATAAAACATGTATTGCTCTCCTAGCTTTCTGCTGAATCTCTCTCTTGTACAGCACAGAACACAGTAACATAGATAGTGTTTTTAACACCACTTAAAAATAAACATAGCAGGACAAAAAAGATAAACACATATTTAAATCATTATGTAAGAGTACATACAAAACGTTACAGGTGATAATGTAGAGTTTCACAGCTAAAACTATTTCAAACTGCACCCTTTTAAAATAGAAAAAGGTTTTTCAGTGGGAATTATTTTGTACATGCCATGTATTTACCATCAATATTAAAACATGTTCACCACACATCTCACTAAATATGACAAGTGAATCTATTTATAATGTTATCTATATTGCACTTTACGATGCTATTTATTAAGGAACAGTTTCTAAAATCAATTCATAATATAAAGCAAACATAAAGTGCCATAATTAAGGTACCTCACATTAAACATCTAAATAGTAATGCAGTGATGGTTGTTTTGTATTAATGATAAAAAAAAAAAATGTCCACATTGAGATTTCAGACATGTTATCTTAATCATAGTGATGGAGTCAGTCTTTTTCTAACCCACTTAGCTACCAGGGGTTCTCAGCTACCATAGGGTGCAAGACAGGAACAAACACTGGACTAGTCTATAGGAGGGCAAATTTTTTTATCACCAATCCACCTAACCTGCATGTCTTCAGACTGTGGGAGGAAACCAGAGTACCTGAAGGAAACCCACACAGACAAGGGGAGAAAATGCAAACTCCAATCAAGGAGGACCCAAGGCAGAAACCTTGGTCTCCTTACTGCAAGGCACCATGCCACCACTGCCCCACCATGCTGCCTAGGGATGGAGTGATCTGTGAAATCCAATATTTATGACTGTGTGCTGGGGAAAAATCAGGAGTGCCTGGTAAAAACCTATGCTGACAGAGAAAGAACATGCAAACGCTATACAGACAATGCTGTTTCCATCATCAGACTGCAGCACCTACCATACTGGTAACATTAGCAAAAAAAAAAAAAAAATTAGTCACAGAAAATCACTCAAGAGTATATGAACCAGCATTCAACAGGATATGCTGACGTTTCAGTACAGTTCACATTTATGCCTTTGAAATTAAAATATTACTAAAAGTTGTGTTCATGTTTAAAACATCAAAATTGTTCTCAAGTTTCTTAATGTTAAAAAAACAATATCTTTTCACTCTGTAATGGCCTGCACCTACTGATAGGATTTTCATTTTCTACTAGACAAAGAGCCCGTTTCGACAACGTAAGATGAAACGGGCACGAGTTTGTGTCAGCAGTGTATGAAGAACAAATGAGAAGGAACTAAGAAGTTGTTTTGTAATGATTGTAGTCCGCTTTACTCATTACTGTACAGGCTTGTACTGTTAGTTGATGAATTTTCCAGGCCTATAGTATAATATTGAATGATGAATGTTCCAGTACAATATGGAATAGTAATAAGTATAAGCACCACAAACCTGATATAGGTGTATTGAACGAATGTGTAATTGAATCAGAATGCGTAATTAGGCCTCGAGCTGTAGTCGAAATCACCTTTCAGGCCTCTAGAGCTTTAATCGAAGTCCTTTCTCTTTGAATTTTTGCGGCCGTAAATCCGCCGCCTGCCACAATGTTGGGGCTGGATGTTGGTCTCATAAGGTTTTTCGGGCAGCTGCAGAAGGCGACTGCACATTCGGCTTCGGACGTGCACAGAAGGCGACTGCGCATTCGGCTTCGGACGGACGTGAGTGAGTGAGGAGGCAGACGAATTATGTATTAAGATTGGAGTACTTTATTGTAATCTTGTTTGAAACAAAAATTGAAAATAAAATAAATGTATTCCCTTTAATAAAAATTAAAAAGTGTCTGTGTATCTATGTGTCTGTCTGCTTGCTATGTCTATCATTCCAACAGATAGTGAATAGTAAACACTTTTATTAATAAAATGAATTGCATTGGTCATTCCATCACATGGCACATGAAACATTTGTAGTAATGTATTTTATTACAAATATGTGCCACCTGTTGGAACGGCAATGCATTAGATGCTGCACTACAAGTGTTAACGCTGAGGTCTATATTGATTACTTACATTTCAACCTATCTTAAACTGATGGCACAGCTAGTGTTAAATAAAAAGTTAATTAAAAAAATGAAATAGCACTGCTTTATGCCTAATGTTCCATACTAATTCAATGCTGCTCCATCGAGCACAACTCTGCAAGAAGTGTCAGAAACTAACAAAATAAAAACTTGCATAATTCTGTCACCACAAAAGCATAGGTGCAATAATTTCCCCTAACTAATTTATAAAATAAAACATTTAAAACAATCTAGACAATTAAAGGCCATTCAGCCTAACAAGGCTCGCCAGTCCTATCCACTTAATTCATCTTAAAAAAAAAAAAAAAACCACAAACAAAATCTGGGTTTGAAAGTCCCTAAAGTCTTATTGTCTACCACACTACTTTGTAGATTATTCCAAGTGTCTATTGCTCTCTGTGTAAAGAAAAAGTTCCTAATGTTTGTGCTAAACTTACCTTTAACAAGTTTCAAAATGTGCCCCCATGTTCTTGATGAACCCATTTTAAAGTAACAGTCTTGATCCTCTGTATTAATTTTCTTCATAATTTTAAGCACTTCAATCATGTCACCTCTTAATCTTCTTTCGTTTGCACAGAAAAGGCTCAGCTATTTTAATTTTTCTTCATAATTCATCTCCTGTAGCCCTGGATTCAACCTAGTCGCTTTTCTATGTACTTTTTCTAGAGCTGCTGTCCTTATAGTAGTCTGGAGACCAAAACTACAAACAGTACTCCAGAGAAGGCCTCACCACTGCATTATGAAGCTTGAGCATAACCTCCTTGAACTTGTACTCTATACATCATGCTACATAACCTAACATCCTGTTAGTCTTCTTAATGGCTTCTGAATACTGTCTCAAAGTATCCTAAATTCTTCTCATAAGGTGTACTCTTGATTTTCAGACCTCCCATTCAATATTCAAACACAATATTTTTACTTCCTACATGGAATACTTGAAATTTAATGTCAGTAAGTGTAATCTGCCACAAATCTGTCCAAGCTTATATGCTGTCCAAGTCACTCTATAATCCATGCATCCATCCATCCATCCATCCTCTTCCGCTTATCCGAGACCGGGTCACAGGGGCAGCAGCTTGAGCAGAGATGCCCAGACTTCCCTCTCCCCGGCCACTTCTTCTAGCTCTTCCGGGAGAATCCCAAGGCGTTCCCAAGCCAGCCGAGAGACATAGTCCCTCCCACGTGTCCTGGGTCTTCCCCAGGGCCTCCTCCCGGTTAGATGTGCCCGGAACACCTCACCAAGGAGGCGTCCTGGAGGCATCCTGATCAGATGCCCGAGCCACCTCATCTGACTCCTCTCGATGCGGAGGAGCAGTGGCTCTACTGTGAGCCCATCCCGGATGACTGAGCTTCTCACCCTATATTTAAGGGAAAGCCCAGACACCCTACGGAGGAAACTCATTTCAGCCACTAGTATTTGCGATCTCATTCTTTCGGTCACTACCCACTACGACCATAGGTGAGGGTAGAAACGTAGATCAACTGGCAAATTGAGAGCTTTGCCTTGCGGCTCAGCTCCTTTTTCGCCACGACAGACCGATGCAGAGCCTGCATCACTGCGGATGCCGCACCGATCCGCCTGTCGATCTCCCACTCTATTCTTCCCTCACTCGTGAACAAGATCCCGAGATACTTGAACTCCTCCACTTGGGGCAGGATCTCGCTCCCAACCCTGAGAGGGCATTCCACCATTTTTCGGCTGAGGACCATGGTCTCGGATTTGTAGGTGCCGATTCCCATCCCAGCCGCTTCACACTGAGAGAGCTGAAGATCACGCTGCCTGATGAAGCAAACAGGACAACATCATATGCAAAAAGCAGTGACCCAATCCTGAGTCCACCAAACCGGACCCCCTCAAAGCCCTGGCTGCGCCTAGAAATTCTGTCTATAAAAGTTATGATCAGAATCGGTGACAAAGGGCAGCCCTGGCGGAGTCCAACTCTTACTGAAAATGGGTTCGGCTTACTGCCGGTAATGCGGACCAAGCTCTGACACAGATTGTACAGAGACCGAACAGCCCTTATCAGGGGGTCCGGTACCCCATACTCTCGGAGTACCCTCCACAGGATTCCCCAAGGGACACGGTCGAACGCCTTTTCCAAGTCCACAAAACACATGTAGACTGGTTGGGCAAACTCCCATGCACCCTCCAGGACCTTGCTAAGGGTGTAGAGCTGGTCCACTGTTCCGCGACCAGGATGAAAACCACACTGTTCCTCCTGAATCCGAGGTTCGACTATCCGATGGACCCTCCTCTTCAGGACCCCCGAATAGACTTTTCCAGGGAGGCTGAGGAGTGTGATCCCTCTGCAGTTTGAACACACCCTCTGGTCCCCCTTCTTAAAGAGGGGGACCACCAAACCAGTCTGCCAATCCAGAGGCACTGTCCCTGATGTCCATGTGATGTTGCAGAGGCGTGTCAACCAAGACAGTCCTACAACATCCAGAGCCTTGAGGAACTCCGGGTATATCTGATCCACCCCCGGGGCCCTGCCACCAAGGAGTTTTTTGACCACCTCAGTGACCTCAGTCCCAGATATGGGGGAGCTCACCTCCGAGTCCCCAGGCTCTGCTTCCTCATTGGAAGGCATGTTAGTGGGATTGAGAAGGTCTTCGATGTACTCCCCCCACCGACCCACAACGTCCCGAGTCCAGGTCAGCAGTACACCATCCCTACCATATACAGTGTTGACACTGCACCGCTTCCCCCTCCTGAGACGCCGGATGGTGGACCAGAAGCGCCTGGAATACGTCTAAAAGTCGTTCTCCATGGCCTCCCCAAACTCCTCCCATGCCAGAGTTTTTGCCTCAGCAACCACCAAACCCTCTATAATGACTTAACGAATTCCAGATTATCTGCCAATCCACCTATCTTCGTATCATCTGCAAACTTAACCAGCCGGTTACTTATATTCCTATCCAACTCATTCATATAAATTTTAAAAATAGCAGCGGACCTAGCACTGACCAATATAGAAGACCACTCCTAACATCAGCCAATTTTGATAATGTTCCTCGCACCATCACCCTCTGCTTCCTGTGTCTGAGCCAATTCTGCACCCACCCTGAACTCTCACTTCTTTTAGTTTGATGCTCAACCTCTCATGTGGTACCTTATCAAATGTTTTCTGAAAGTGCAGATAAATAATTATTATATGCTCCATTTCTATATCATCGTTCTGTTGCTTCCTCACAGAATTCCAGCATTTTGGTAAAATGTGACCTCCCCTCTTCTGAACCATGCTAACTGTTCAGAAAATCTTCTGTACTTGCCATGTGCTGCTCAATCTTTTCCTTAATAATTTCTTCCATTAATTTTCTGTGATGCACATTAAGGTTATTGGTATATACTTGCTTGGATCTAAACAGGATAGTATTTACCATTTTACAGTCCTTCGAATTTCCCCAGGGCACAGTGACGTCATAAAAATGTGCATCAAGAGTTTACATATGAACTCACTTACCTCCTTGAGTACTCGAGGGTAAATATCTGGTTCTGGTTATTTGTTTGATTTCAGCCTATGTAATCTGAGCAGTTCTTCTCCCTCTACAATTTCTGTATCACTCAGTAACTCCTTGTTAGTCCCATTTAGCACTGGGAGGTTATCCACTTCCTCACTTGTGAAAACCTCAGAAAAATGCTAGAGCATCCGCTATGTCACGGTCTGTATCTTTTAATTCCCCTTTACCATTCCTGATGCACTTCACCTCCTCCTTGACTGATCTTTTAACATTGAAAGAATCTCTTTGGGTCATATTTCACCTTATCTGCTATACTTCTCTCTGTCATTTAGCCTACCTTATATCTTTCTTAATGGTTGCCCTCATGTTCTCATATATCCAACAGTTCACTTTGAGTTTTTAGTCTTATATGCCTTAAACAGAGCAGTTTGTTCCTTTGCAGCTTCTTTTTTTAAACTCTTCATTAACCCATTGCAGAGTTTAAGTTTCCTTTTAATTCCAAATTTAGGTATGTACCAGTCCTGTATTACATATAAAACATTTTTAAACCTGTTCTACTGCTCCTCGACTGTCTCCACACTTAAAAGCTTATCCTAGTCCATCCTCCTTAGACATTGCCTAAAGCTTATCCTAGTCCATCCTCCTTAGACATTGCCTAAAGCTTATCCTAGTCCATCCTCCTTAGAAATTGCCTAAAGCTTATCCTAGTCCATCCTCCTTAGACATTGCCGCATCTGCTCAAAATCTGCCCTGTGAAAGTTAAAACAGTTTCAGTCTTTGCATCCACACTCCTCAAAAACACTGAGAATTGTATTACAGTATGCTCACTTGACCATACTGCTCCAGTCACCTTTACATCCTCAATTCTGTCCTGATTACTACAAAATACTAAATCTAGGGTGCTTAAACATACTGTGTTAAACAACAGTCATTATTTACTTCTATTTCCAATGTTATCCCAGTTAATATTCAGATAATTAAAGTCCCCCATGACTAGAATGTCCCCTTGTAAACCTGCCTTTTTAATATTACTAAAACAATGTGCCTTGAAACTAGTGCTGGGCGGTACGACCAAAATTCTATATCATGGTATATTTTTCAAAATTATACCGGTTTCACGGTATTGGAAGGTATTTTTTTCCCATGCACGAGTGGATGTTAACCACATTTTCTACTGCAATTACTGGCTAAGAATAACCTATTCCACTGTCATAAGTTGTATATTGTACAAAAAAAACATTTTAATGTGCACACAAGTATTAATACAGGTTTGCATGGCCCAATAAAGTGATAGTTTTCAAGGGGGTGGCACTAATGAAGAGAAGGAATCACATCGCATGACAGATGCAGTCAACTAATATGCTTCCCCAACACATTGGTGCCCCTCCGGTTTTTTACCCTGCACCAACATTTGAGCCATGTATTAAGCCTTCTAATCTCCTCAATCTTATCTGGACTGACACATGCAGAACTTCAGAAAAGACTAACTGCCTTGTCAGTTCTGCTACTCAGCCTGGCACCTAACTCTTTGAATTTGGATCACAGAACTGACAGACTACCCTTATGCATGTTATTTGTTGCAACATGGACAATGACAACTGGATCCATCCCTGCTCTAGCCAAGAACCTATCCACCCTTCCAGGGAGATCTCCCACCTGTGCCACCAATGAAGATTCTTGGTCTCTGGAGCAAACTTTTGCTTCAATCCCTCTAATGATTGAGTCCCCAAATATTACTACCTCCCACTTTCTGGGAACTGGTTTTGAGGTGGGTCTTCATCCCTGCCTACCACCTCCACAAGCACCTGCAAGCAGTTTGACACTTTCAATTCCGGGGTTGATTCCCTCGACAGTGTGTACCCTTTACCATAAGCCTTGTGAACATGACCCACCCTCTCTCTACCTGTCTGGTCTAGAATCTCCTTCCACGCCACCTTATGAGTATACACTCTCGCTCTCTCAAGGACATCTGGGCCAGGTCTGCCAGTTCCCTTACTAAAACAAAGGCCAGCCAACTCCTCCCTCATTTCAGCAACCCTGAGCTCGAGGTTCTGGATCAGCTGGCATCTTCTGCATCCTCTAAAAAGTCCAATATCAAACAGAACTTGCAGAACTTGCATTATTCAAATTTGAGTTAGGATTGCTAAAACTGCCTTAACTTTTTTTTATTAAAATTAAATGATTTAACTTAAACGTTTTTAGTTTTACCATTTAAGACAAAGAAATTAGATTATAGAACTGCTACAGTTACTTTACACCTTCTGGCCCCTTAAAGTCCTATAATCTTCTCCCTTTCTGACTGATGGCTGTTTGTTCTTATTTGAGGTTGACTTTACACTTCTCTGTCTGTTCTCCTAACTTTGCTCTCCTCTTAATGATTTATCCTTACCTAAACACTCACCACTTGCACTGTTTGTAGTCCTTTGATTATTAATGAACCCTTACGGGGTGGCCCTCTTAACTTTCATGAGCGCTAAGAAATGTTTAAATCTACAAAAGCTGGCTTACTGAATATGCGCTGCTAATTAATTTCTTACTGTCTTTTCTGCTCCTACAGCCCCTTATATGCCCGATTGCCCTAACACTGGGCACCTGCGAATGTAGCAAAGAGCCTTCCCTTTATTGCTTTGAAGTCAGCCCCCACTAAGGAATCCTGTGTCACTGATTTTAATTTCATTACAAGACAGGTGAAAAGATCCTTGATAACATTCTCAGTTTCAAGCACATCCCACCCTCATTCTTAGTCACAAAAGTTTATGCCAAGTAAAAGAGAAATAATTTGAAAAGTATGCTGTAACAGCAGAGGTTTGATGAAGCATGGAAATGGAGCCCTACAAATTTAATGCACCTCAATAAGAGGAATGAACCCAAGTGAATACAACTTCTGATTTATCATTATTTTTAAAATACCTATACCTAATCCAAGAAGCACAATCTATTTGCTTGTTGTTCTTTATGTGTGGATTTGTTTGTCAAGCCATAGACTTGAAACGTGACTTTTGATGATTATTTTTAAAATACCTATACCTAATCCAAGAAGCACAATCTATTTGCTTGTTGTTCTTTATGTGTGGATTTGTTTGTCAAGCCATAGACTTGAAACGTGACTTTTGATGAGATGTTAATTTCTGAAATAACTTTTGGCCTTGTCCCCAAGGGGTGCAGCAGGGGCTGTTTGGGGGGAGTAAGAGTGAGTGGTGAGAAATACTAGTGTTATTGCTTGACAAACAACACAGATTTTGATAGCCAGCGCAGTTGCCTTTCAGTTAAGAAGTCCAGATTTGATTTTCCTTTTCCACTCACTACACTTGTTATTTAATCAAACATTGTCCTTACAATTTGTGTCTTGGCCCCAAGAGATCCTGGATGGCGCCGCAATGTTTCTGGAGATAATAATTGCATTTGATGTTGCAAAAAAAATCGGTCATCATTACACCATCATTGAATTTATCCGCCTGCTTGGCGTTACTTTTACGTCGGATTTAAAGCTGTGCAAGTCAAGTTTTTAACATCTAACTTTCGACCTTGCCTGGTGGCCTGGTCAGCGCAATTGCTTAGCAACTCCAAAATTGCCTCAATTTTTATAAGGAAATACAATCACCATTTTTATATGTTAATACAATAATTTCTTTCCTACATTCAAATAACAGTAAAGTTTGGAAATAACATTTAAAAACAACAAGGAAAGCTTCAAAATAGCAAGGAGTCAATAAAAAGGAAAATCTGTCTGTGAACATTGTTGGAAAAAAATACTTTAGCCCTGCACAAAGTAGATGTCTTAAAGGATATGTCAAATTTACAGTTTGTTAGCCCTGAGCATGGGAATGGCGCTACAAAATAAAATGTATTATTTTATTATTAAAATCTATGGAAGGGTTTATAAAGTGAGTTTTAAAGAATTCATCATAAGTATAACTTCTGACTTCAAATGTATCAAACCAAGCCTATGGAGAAAAAAAAAAAAGCTTTCATACTTTAAAAAAAAAAAAAATACTGATTTTCCAATTCCTCCTTTTACAGATTGCAATGTTGGCAGATAATTTTTGGAAGTAAAAATAATTTACCATTATTTATTTCTATTGATAAGCAATGTAAATAAGTTTAAATGGCACATGTGTGAAGAGCACTAGTTTGTGTCCCCCTAAATGACAAGCAATTTCTTTTTAGTTATGTTTATTAAATAGTTAAACAAGATGTTCTTGCAATGAAGATATACTGTACTATAGGCTCCATCTGTATAGATGGCATCACACTACATGATTTCAAGTCACAGAGCATGTATCAGTTACTTAACGACCAAAGAGTTCCTCCTTGCCTTGACGATGTTAGATTACATACTAAGGAATCGAAAGGGATGATGGTTAAAACAAATCTCTCATGACTTCTCAGCACAGCTTCAAATTCTCAGTGTATCTCAAGCTCCCCACATTTTTTAGTCTATTAACATCCTACATGACAACACCAGGCTCTGTAAGAATATTTTTCAGGTATGGTAAGTCCAAATGTAATATCAGCCCATCTTTTTCCTTTTTCCAATCTGCTGTGGTATGACAAGTGAGGTACTGGTCAGACAAGTCTCTTCTGTTTTTGCAGTCCAATATAGCTGCTTTCCTTGTAGCCATACAGTACCTTCGGCTGAGTGTTCACGGGTTGAGCTCTTGCACACAGAGGAGCCTATCCTTACGACTTAAGACAAAATTCAAACCAATCTGATTACACTGTAGCTCACCACAGAGTACCATGACCAGTGTCTTGAGGATGTCACACTACAGGTCTACAGTCACAGAAAAGTGCTGCAACTGTCCATAATTCACTATTGTAAATGAAGGCAATGTCTGAAAAATCACTCAAAGTTGTGTAATGTGACACTGATGTAAGTTTCAAACACAATGTGTATATCTTTCAGACACACGGTTTACAATCCAGCACTTTAAGAGGTAACACACTATTGCATACACCATGAAAAAAACACATTTAAAATGAGACATTTGCTTGACCCACATATTTTAAAGGAAATTATACAATCATAAATTAAAGGGCCAGTAATATTTTGCAAAGTATTATGAAATCTTATCTGTAACCCATTTTAACTAATTACTTACTTAATACTTCTTTCAACTACTGCCTATGCTATGCAGAGATTTCACAAGAACTTATACTTCAGTATTAAACCAATGTCAAATAAGTCAGTATACAGTGATCCCTCGCTATATCGCACTTCGCCTTTCGCAGCTTCACTCCATCGCGGATTTTATATGTAAGCATATTTAAATATATATCGCAGATTTTTTGCTGGTTCGCGGATTTCTGCGGACAATGGGTCTTTTAATTTCTGGTACATGCTTCCTCAGTTGGTTTGCCCAGTTGATTTCATACAAGGGATGCTATTGGCAGATGGCTGAGAAGCTACCCAACTTACTTTCTCTCTCTCTTGCGCTGAGTTTCTCTGATCCTGACGTAGGGGGATTGAGCAGGGGGGCTGTTCGCACACCTAGACGATACGGACGCTCGTCTAAAAATGCTGAAAGATTATCTTCACGTTGCTATCTTTTGTGCAGCTGCTTCCTGAAACGACATGCTGCACGGTGCTTCGCATACTTAAAAGCTCGAAGGGCACGTATTGATTTTTGACTGAAAAACAAACTCTGTCTCTCTCTATCTCTCTCTCTCCCTGCTCCTGACGGAGGGGGTGTGAGCTGCCGCCTTCAACTGCTTTTTGCCGCGGTGCTTCGCATACTTAAAAGCCAAACAGCCCTATTGATTTGTTTGCTAGAGATTGTTTTCTCTATCTATGTGACATTCTGTGCTCCTGACACGCACTCCTTTGAAGAGGAAGATATGTTTGCATTCTTTTAATTGTGAGATGGAACTGTCATCTCTGTCTTGTCATGGAGCACAGGTTAAACTTTTGAAAAAGAGACAAATGTTTGTTTGCAGTGTTTGAATAACGTTCCTGTCTCTCTACAACCTCCTGTGTTTCTGCGCAAATCTGTGACCCAAGCATGACAATATAAAAATAACCATATAAACATATGGTTTCTACTTCGCGGATTTTCTTATTTCGCGGGTGGCTCTGGAACGCAACCCCCGCGATGGAGGAGGGATTACTGTATTGCTAATAAAGAATGGCCAAGACCACTGTGAAGTGTATCAGATATACTAAAGATGATTTAAATTTCCACAATGTGAAACTGCAAATGTTCCAAACTTGCATTTTCCTTACTTTTATACTTTAAGCAGATAACATCCCTAAAATTCATGGGCGCTAGGAAGCATCAATCATAAGAGTGCTTAACACTAGAATTCCTGAAGCCTATGAAAAAACTCGTAATCCCAGCCCACCTTAAATCCCTTCACACCTCTATCATCAGCATCTTTTGTTTTGTAAATGCGTCAATCAGCACAAGCAGCCTGCTATCCCATCCCCCGCCTTGATGGAGCTCAGCTTGCAGGCAAAAGTTCTCCCAGCTCAAGCCAAGGCTCCTTATCTGCATGTAATGTGCCTGGAGTTATACAGTAATCCCTCGCTATATCGCGCTTCGCCTTTCGCGGCTTCACTCCATCGCGGATTTTATATGTAAGCATATTTAAATATATATCGCGGATTTTTCGCTGCTTCGCGGGTTTCTGAGGACAATGGGTCTTTTAATTTCTGGTACATGCTTACTCAGTTGGTTTGCCCAGTTGATTTCATACAAGGGACGCTATTGGCAGATGGCTAAGAAGCTACCCAGCTTACTTTTCTCTGTCTCTTGCGCTGACTTTCTCTGATCCTGACGTAGGGGGATTGAGCAGGAGGGCTGTTCGCACACCTAGACGATACTGACGCTCGTCTAAAAATGCTGAAAGATTATCTTCACGTTGCTATCTTTTGTGCAGCTGCTTCCTGAAACGACATGCTGAACGGTGCTTCGCATACTTAAAAGCACGAAGGGCACGTATTGATTTTTTTATCTGTCTCTCTCTATCTCTCTCTCTCTGCTCCTGGCGGAGGGGGTGTGAGCTGCCGCCTTCAACAGCTTTGTGCCGCGGTGCTTCGCATACTTAAAAACCAAACAGCCCTATTGATTTGTTTGCTCCTTTGAAGAGGAAGATATGTTTGCATTTTTTTAATTGTGAGACTGAACTGTCATCTCTGTCTTGTCATGGAGCACAGTTTAAACTTTTGAAAAAGAGACAAATGTTTGTTTGCAGTGTTTGAGTAACGTTCCTGTCTCTCTACAACCTCCTGTGTTTCTGCGCAAATCTGTGACCCAAGCATGACAATATAAAAAAACCATATAAACATATGGATTTTACTTCGCGGATTTTCTTATTACGCGGGTGGCTCTGGAACGCAACTCCCGCGATGGAGGAGGGATTACTGTATAAGGTAAATAATACAGTATATCGTTATTTGGAATGCATGCATGTCATGTGTGTTCCATGTCTACAAAGATCTGGTTAAGTGTAGGATGAAAGGAAATGTGAGAAATGCTGAACACATACCTAAAAGTAGAAACTTTTTCCATGTTATACTAATAATGACGAGAAGTGTATAATGTATTACAGTACACCCCGACATTTTGCTGGGGTTACATTCCTAGAGCACCCGCGAATTGTGAAAAAGTGAAAATTTTGGATGTGGTTAAAAAAAATGCCTATTTCTATAGTTTAAACCCAAAATATGCTCCCAAAACACTTTAATTTCAAACTCAGCTGAATACATTACCTAAAAAAAAAAGAATGTAAAGGTAAACCCGTATACTGCACAGTACTGTACTGCTATGTCTCCAGCAGTGCTAGAATGTAAAATACCAATGTTACTGCTATACAGTAATCCCTCCTCCATCGCGGGGGTTGCGTTCCAGAGCCACCCGCGAAATAAGAAAATCCGCGAAGTAGAAACCATATGTTTATATGGTTATTTTTATATTGTCATGCTTGGGTCACAGATTTGCGCAGAAACACAGGAGGTTGTAGAGAGACAGAAACGTTATTCAAACACTGCAAACAAACATTTGTCTCTTTGATGACAGTTCTGTCTCACAATTAAAAGAATGCAAACATATCTTCCTCTTCAAAGGAAACAGAGAGGAAAGCAAACAAATCAATAGGGCTGTTTGTTTTTAAGTATGCGAAGCACCGCCGGTACAAAGCTGTTGAAGGCGGCAGCTCACACCCCCTCCGTCAGGAGCAGAGAGAGAGAGAGAGAGACAGACAGAGAAAAACAAAGTCAAAAATCAATACGTGCCCTTTGAGCTTTTAAGTATGCGAAGCACCGTACAGCATACTTAAAAGCTGCACACAGAAGGTAGCAACGTGAAGATAATCTTTCAGCATTTTTAGACGAGCGTCCGTATCGTCTAGGTGTGCGAACAGCCACCCTGCTCACACCCCCTACGTCAGGATCACAGATAGTCAGCGCAAGAGAGAGAGAAAGAAAAGTAAGTTGGGTAGCTTCTCAGCCATCTGCCAATAGCGCCCTTGTATGAAATCAACTGTCAAACCAACAGAGGAAGCATGTACCAGAAATTAAAAGACCCATTGTCCTCAGATATCCGCGAACCAGCAAAAAATCCGCGATATATATTTAAATATGCTTACATATAAAATCCGCGATAGAGTGAAGCCACGAAAGGCGAAGCGCGATATAGCGAGGGATCACTGTATGTACTATAATTCATGCAAGCGCATTTTCATTGCCAGAAGCCTTAGAAGGTGCAGGGCGTTTCAATGGCATCTTGGGGCTTTATGCCTTAAACTGCCACATACTTGGGGGTTAATGCATCCCTGGATGGCAAATACTTTTTTGCTGCACTTTAAGTAAACGTCACAATTTGCAAAGAAAAAGTGAAATTTTAATGGAACACATTTTTTTCATGCAAAGAGCATCACAATTACTGCAACACTGATAATTTTACACCTGCTAATGAACTATAAAAACTATTTCAAAAACTACTGGAACAATATGTACAAGGTGTAACTGACGCCATGGATGAAATCACCGAGCCAGCTGCGCTTGAACTGGCTGCACACAAGCACACAGAGGTAAGCGCTGATGCTGGCAGGCTAGTCGAGTGCAGCGGCTGAATCCCAGAGACGGTGAGGATGCAGGGTGTCACGCTTGGGGCACAGAAACACAAGAGATT